>NC_134277.1:22742178-23367178 GCF_949628215.1 Phalacrocorax aristotelis
AACATTCCTCTTTTGAAAAATAATTTTTGGTTTGTTCTCCCTTTTCATGCTCACTAGCATGTGTAGTCAAAGGGGAGACCTGACTACTAATACATGGACAGACGGGACAAGCTGGACATTCTTTGCTTTTACCCGTTTCATTCTGTGTGTTGTGAGACTGGAGACCAGCCTAGAAAGGGTGCAATGGTTGCACAAAGCAAACCAGATAAACAAGACATAATTTCTATTTCTAATAAAATTCTCCTGTTCATCTTTGCCAATGTGAATGCCAAGCAATTCAGATAACAGCTTCTACTTTTAATTTTCAGCATATGTCAACATACCTGACAGAACCAAGGTAAAGTTTCTTTTCTTACAAATGTAACCGAGTTTCTGATCGCATTCCCAATTTTGCCATTTAGCTTTTGTTTCAGGATTCAAAACCACACAGAGTTTTCCAGATTCTGGAGAGGGGCTTCCTTTGGGAAAGGTACAGAAAAAAGAAAAGTGACATTTTCTCAGAGGTAAATAGAACTCTAAGATCTAAAACGCACAGTGGAAATCCCTCCTGGCTGACGTGAAAGCCCCAAAGATCATCCTTCCCAGCTTTGGCAAGAACTGAAGTAGGTCTGTGGTAGTGGGAATGTATGAAATGTAGTATTATTTAGGTGGATATGAACGTGTAACCCCCTCATTGTTTTGGTGCTAGAGACAAGAAATGGAAGACTATGTTTTTTGTGAAAGACAGTATTGCTTTCAGAGCTAAAATATATTTGCAATCCGTAGAAGTTTCTGGCTTATATTGATATAGAAAAAAAGCTTTTTCTAAAGCTAAAGCAAGAAAAGCTAAAATATCTCATGGCATATCTATCTGATAATAAAATTTAAAGCAGTATTTGAGGTATGGATATTTTTTTTTGGAAATACAGAATCAAACAAAGTCACAGCTACCTGGAGCCCAGTTTAAGTACTGGAAAGGGCTGCCTCCAATCCACTCCCATCCACTCCTCAAGTCCAGTCTGTTGAGTCCGATCCACAGTGCAGAATCTGTACCTTCTGTTAACTCTAAGTAATCAAAAGATAAATGAATTTATAAATCACTTTTTTAACAGCAATAGTCACCAATAATGTCTCTAGGAAGAGTTACAATTCTTAAAGAACTAACTACAAATATCTTTAGATACTGAGATACCTAATAAATTGAAATATGTTGAAGTTTTAATTACTGTAAAAAGCAAACAAGCAAAAAACCGCCTCTCTTGTTCTATCACCTAATGCAAAATGAGCACAGATGAGATGCCACAGAGTATATCCAAAATAAAAGTGTTTGTGTAAAACAGGCTAAATTCTGTACAAGGTTGGATTTATTTAAGTAGAAATATTGGTACAATGTAAGTATAAACAACAATAATAAAGCTTTTAGAAGTTAAATTCCTCATTAAAAATAACAAGAGAGAGTTTCTTCCATACCATTCCTCCCGCAATACATGGGTAGGTGAAGCCACAATTTGGGATCTATGAATAACTGATAGTTTTCGGTTTGTGGAAAGAAAAAAACAGATGTCAAACTGCGTTTAACACAAAACATGTCCTTATTTTGGCACAAAGATAACTCTTTTTTCTTATTGTCAATTTTTTTTAAAGGTTCCTTTTGACCAAAAACGAAACATTCATTTACTTTTCAGAATTTTTTTTCCCTTAAAAAAAAAAAAAAACACAATGAAGTTTTAATACCAGATAACATTTTTAGACAGATAGTCAAACTGTTACACTTACAGGATGCTGGAATACTTTGAATTCTGTTTAAACCTGGTAGTGATTTTGATATGAACTTGCAAATTCTAAAAGATTTCATTTACTTATGCATACTTAGGCCCACAGTCATTAACCAAAATCATACTAAACAGTCCTTAACTGTGATGACGGACTGAACAAATCCTGAATGTAAGTCAGGGTTTGCATTACTAGCTTACCTTCAAGGTATGTTTGTTCATGAATGTCTGTGATACTCAATAATTCTGCATTTTGCTGCTGACAGCTCTTCCTGGCTTGGTGCCACGTGAGAGCCGATTCAGAGTTTATCTGGTAGTCGACATTTGTTAACAGGTCTGTAGTCCAGGTGGTGTCTTTATCTGTGGAGAAAGTTATTTTGGAAGTGACAGTAACTCACCCACATGAAAAAGAGGTTGCAGGTTATACATGGCATTCTCATTAAATGTCATCTGCACTGTTCTTTCAAAAGCACTGAAAATGTTACGAGCAGGATGGGGAAGGACAAAGTTAAGGCCTGCAAACTGACAGATAGAGCTGGCAAATATTGCCTCCTGTTCCACGAAGATATGCAATTCAAGAGTTACTTCAAGGGACGTGACTGCATAGGAAAATATACTGCATGGAGACCTGTGGCAGAAATCCTGGGTGAAATCTATAAAAAGATATGCAACATCTCCTCCTTCCCTTTCCGGACAGCAGTTCCCACCTAGAGCTGTGAGAACCAGCTCTAGACCTGAACTTAGCATCAAAACTGTTCTTAGATAAATCCCCCCTAGAAAAGAGCTTCTGGACGTGCCTGGCACACAGCTGCACACCCCAGGCACTGCAATGGTGCTGAGCTGCATTGTGCTCCTCTTCCAATTACCTTTGCGTCTTTGGTCTGCTAAAGATCTATACATGCTTAACCCAGCGCAATACAAAATTGAATCAGATACTTGATTATTCCCAAAAGTCAGTTTGAAGTTGAATTAAAAAAAGAACTGAGATCTGGGACTAGCTTTCAAAAGCTTTGAAATCATTCATTGACCATATGTCACATGCCTTTGGGGCTCAGTGTCGTAAGTATCTTTTTAGGGACCTGGAAAGCATATTTGACTGTGGATTTCAAACATGCCAAAAGCACATTTTGGATCAACTGGAATAAATGGGCATTTTAATAATAAAAGATGTAATGATGAACAGGAGCAATGGAGAGGAGTATAGGGGAAAGATGAGAAGTGTCAGGAGGATTCTTCAATGCCTTGAATGCAAAGCTCCCCTGCCAAGAACAAGGCCACAAAGGGAGATGGAGGGGGAAGTGACCACAGAAATGGAAGACAGTTTTCAGAAAGTGATTGAAGTTGTACAAAAATGCCAGCAATGGAAGGCAGTTGTCTGAAGGGGTGGAAGGACTGTTTCCCAGTCAATGTGAATTGGTCTTAAAAGCATGTGGAAAGTTTCCTTTTATCCATAAGTAAAAAAATATTCACATGAGAATCATGCAGACTGAAATGTTAACTTCATCATTATTCTTCCTACAGCACTCATCTTTGTGCCCACATCCATCGCAATGGGGGTCTTCAGAGAAGGGTTGTACAACGGTGACAGCACACATCCTGGCTGGGAAACAGCGAGGAGCTCGAAATTATCATGCTGCTCAGAAACACCCCCACAGTTAGTGGGAAGTGCATGCTGTTTTACTCTTCAATCACACTTTTCTCCACATTTTTATGCAACGTGTTATTTCCTTGCATAGAGAGCTGCAGGTTGTGGCAAAACATTATATACTAAAATACACTCATGTAAACTATGCGTTATTATAAAGATAGTCATATTCTGCTAGTGCTGGTTTGCCAATACCACACTGAGGGGGACTGCGTGGGAACAGGTGATTTACCTTTTGATGGGCAAAATCCATACCGCTGGTCTGTGTCATAGTCTGCAGTGGTTGCACACCAGAGCCAGCCATCTGACCGGCCGGCGCCTGTGCACTCGGCGTACCATTGCTTATTGTACATGAAAGGGAATACACAAGGCGCCCCGAAAGCATTTCCTAGCAGTGTAAAGGTCTCTGAGGAGACAAAATGAGGAAGATGGTATGGAAAATAATAAATGAATGTAAACTGTGAAAAATGTGAAGCCTATGCTAATGGCTGAATTGCATCTCAGAATGCTTTCCATGTTACCTTTCCCATAACCATAACAAAATTCATTTCAACACGTTTTGGACTTAAGCTGCTGCCATATGTTTTAGAGCAGTGCTATTCTGATGTAAAGTAATATTTCATAGATGAGGTCTACAACTAGTTTTTTGTTCTGAACAAGATGCTTTTACAAACTTAGTGAGGTTCTGGAGCTCTACCCTAGGATACTACCATTTTAAACAACGTTAACATTTATATAAAATGTGCAAGGAAAGGAAATAATATTTAGAAGTCCTACTTCCTGGAAAAAGTAAACATCAGCCTAGACAATCCATCTCTGTTTTTATTCCAGTGATCATTTAATTATCTTACATATATTGGAGCAGCTCCCACATGCAAGGCACAGAGTTTAATACTTCAGATATCCTTTGAGCTGGTTTTTAGAACATTCATTCTGGATGTGGGAAAGCCATTCAGAACAATCAGACTTCAGCTAATCACAAAGGGTAATTGCATGGGTAGTTATAATTATTCCATGAGCATCCTCATCTACTGAGTCACAAAAGCCGCACTTCCTCCACCTAGACTGATACTTCCAGCTCTTTCTCAGCTCACCCATATTGTGTTTCTTTGTTGAGGATGTAATTTCATTTCCATGCTGCTGTATAAGAAACTTACAGTGTTATATTCTCTATTAACAATGTAGCAACATAGTATGGTGAGCAATAGTGACTTTAGAGAATACTTATATATTATGTATTAGTATATACACATGTACTTACTTTTATACCATATATATTTAGGGAATAGAGTATACATAATACTCATAGTACTTGTAACACTAATGTACTATAATACCTACACTAAAACAGTGTGTATATTATATAATATATAAATATATATTATATTTATATAATACACATTTGACCATGAATTTGACAATAAATTCAAGGCTAACTCTGTCAGTGTACTGATTTTCTAAAACTCTGATGGTCACTGAAGGAATCAGAATAGTCAAAGCCAAAGATCCAAAACACTCTAATACTCACAAAGAAATTAGTGCAAAGTATGAAAGAATCAATTTTCTGTACCTTCGTATCCCCGTGAACATAAAACATCCATGGAGCCATAGATCTTCCACTTATTCTTTGCACTCAGCCCCTTTTTTAACAAAACATTATCAAGTTCTTCATTGCCAGGGCTGAAAAAAGAATCTTCTCCTTGGATTGCAAGGAAGCTTTCATTTCTGCATTCCCACCACTGGAGCTCACTTGTTTGATTACATGGATACAGGGCGATCACAGCCTGATCCTCCTTTGATGGCACCCCCAGGCATAGGTTCAGTCTCACACTCATAAGCTGATGATCAGTGATCCACCTGAACTTTTGTGATTCATTGTCTTGATGGCAAGCAGCAGTTCTGACTGACTGCGGGACAGATGCCTGAAGACAGAGCTTGTTGACTTTATTATAGATTAAAAATATTTCAGTGTCTGCAGAACAAAACAATACATAGTAATTGGTTAATACGGAATATATGTATAGCAGATACATGACATAATTCTGCTTCCAGTTCACATAACCTAGGAGTCACTGCATTTGTATTAGATAAAAACATGATATTTTTAAACAAAGTCCAGTGCATCATCAATTTTACTGATTAAAAAGCAATAAGGTAAACAATAGGATATGTATTTCATTATTATGTCACCATACTTGGAATAACAGCAGTCGGCAGCATCAGTGGGGCTGAGCACACCCTGTTGCCCTGATTTACACCAGTCACATGAATTCCCTCAACCACACTGTTATTACCGTTACCCTGTTTCCATCTATCCTCAGATGCATGGCCTTGTAGACCTCTGACTTCCTCAAACTTTGCTCACCCTGACAGATCTTACAGGTGTGGGGTCATAGCTGTCTTTGCTGAGCCATTTGTCTCCCTACTCCTGAATCAACATTTCTTTTCCTTTTTGTTGTATAAATGTGGGTGAACACCTCCAGGGCTCACAGGGAGTACTCTGGGCTCGTTGGCCCTGCTGACCTACAAGACCTGCAGTATCTGCTATGAGCCACTGCAGTGTAAAGCTAGGAATGACATTGGGAAGCCAATGACAGTCTAAGAAAGTAAGAAGGACAGGGTAGTAGTGGCATATGACCACCACTAGGAAATGTAGAAAGGCTAGTGGAAGTTAGAAGGTCCACCTGTAGCAGAAATTGGGTCCTTAGCTTTCCAGGTAGTTTCTCTGATTATGTCTACAGTGTTGGCTTTAATGTAAAGTAGAAGTAGCTGAGCTAATTTCAGTCCTACAGTGAGTTTTTCAGTAGCAATAGTGAATCATGCCTAGGAGTTTGCTCTGCTGCTTTGTGGTGTACCTTGTGACCTACCTGGTGGTATTTCCCTCCAAAGCTTATGGGATTCATAACCAGTTTTGGTCCCTGATATATGTCTTGACAGCTGAGCATCATATTGAGTTAAAATATATTTAAAAAGCTAAAGATATTTCATTAAAAAGCCTTCAAAAGTTGAAATCAATTTAGCTGATAATATACAGTACACTGAAAATAATTATTCTGGCCTACAGTAATACCATGGGCTGCCAAAAAACCCACCACATACTCTGAAGTAATCCTTAATAGTTTTACTCAGGAGTTACAAAGCTAAAAGGATTTAACCTTGGACATTCAGGTCTCCAGAAGTCATCTGTTTAATACCCACAGTAGAAGTGCAGATAGAAGGGTGGCAGTAATATTGTCACTGCAATTCTACAATAATTTTCTGAAACTTAACCCAACTTTATTTCACAAAAATTTTATTTCATCTGCTTTATCAATGCTAGTGAATTCAGTGAGTTTGTTCAAAAGAGTGAATGAAAATAATCCTGGATTGCACAGCTATCATCTGCAAATGCCCTACAAATAATACCACATTTCACCACTCCTGAAGCTTTTCCTGCCTGATTTTGCTAACAATTACCCAGACATGAACAGCTTAAAATACAGAATACAGAAGTAAAGAAGAAAAAAAAAATATTTAAACATATCTTATTATTTTCTTAGGTCTGATCTTCAAGGGTTATTGAAATTATAATGCCACTATATGTGAAAAAAGCCGTTAAGAATTCAGTCTTTGCTCACTTTTCTGTTAGATCCTGCCCTTGCCTCTTGCTTGCCATTAAGTGGCTCCCCAACTGCATGTCCCAAAGTAATAATGTGCATATAGGCACTGCCAAAGAACCATAAATCACCCAGAAATGCCAGAGGACATGGAAGCACTTTCACAGACACCTTTACAGGAGGCAAGTGGGAGGCACTTACCTGCCAGTTGCAAAGCACTGCGAACAAGAGAAAGAACAAGCAAGAACCTCGAGAACATAACAGTAAATGCTGTTTTCTCTTCTTCCCTTCACCAAAAGCTGGATGATGAGAGTTGCTGGCAATAAAGTTCTGCTGAAGGAAAGGACAGTGACTGGTCCTCCTCACTTTCAAAGGCTGGATGGTTGGATAGCAAGCTTTGAGAGCTAAATAAGGAAATACTCTGTCACATGCCACAGTTCAAAAAACAAAACCACACAGCACAAATTTTGCTTTCAAAAAAGAATGACTTCTCACTGAGGGCAAACCATGCTGCCTTCGGAAAGCAGGTGATACACAGAAGGTTATATCTCAATACTTTCTTGCTGTCTCTTCTGAAGAGGCACCTGGGAAGCTCATGGAATCAAATCAACAGTAAAAAGCAAAGGCAGAAATTCAGCCTAGCTTTTATATCTTACAGCTTAATTATACAGTGAAAAAATACCATCAGGAAAACATGTCAGTCTCATACTTTCATGTGTGAGATGAGACAGGATTAAATTTTAGAGGATTTAAGTGAAATTCACTCTGCAGGACATTATAAAAAATTCTTTCCTTCTAAATCACAGTAGATTTTTACCATGGAAATGTTTTATTTTGTTTAGAAAAGCTGCTAAATGGAAAAAACAATTTGTGGTGTGAAAATATTATTTGAAGTGTAGTAACATATTTGTTCAGCACCTGTAGTAAAAATGTGACATCAAGGAAACTTGCCATCATCTCCTGTTGGCTTCCAAAATGATTGTATTTCCTAAGTACAGGATTTGTTCCTACTTGGCAGTTCAGCAGAAAGCCAATGCAAGAAAAAGAGTTAATTCCCTGAGAAAGACTACAAGATTAAAATAAAAAGGAGAAATTGAATTGTGAAATAAGAAATTACAAAGAAACGGTAGGTACAAGTGTTAGGAAAGTACAGGCTATGTTAACTGAATTTTGTTTTTCAGATGATGACAAAATATACTAACAGCAATTATAAAGTCAACAGCTATTTCTGGAAAAGAATTTTCTAGATTATTTTTTTTTTTAAACATAAGTCTCTTAATCAGCTGCCAAGACCTTGCCTAGAAAGAGCAAAATTGTTCTTAGGCCTGAAGCTGACTGCCAGCATTTCCTTACAGCATGTGGCCTGTTTATATAAAAGATACATTGTCATTTATGTTGTCAGGAGTTCTAACAGCCTTGTTTTATTCTGGAGCTCGTACGACACAAGACCAAGAGGAATTCCATTTTCTTCTCAGTTGGACATTGTGCAATAACAAAGAAGCAAAAAGGGAACAGTTTCTTTTCTTCACCCTCCTCTGATCCTCAAGGCACACCAGAGCCAACTGCAGCCTGGCAATAAAACAAACTTTTCATTAAGAAAAAACAAGCATTTGGTAGGAATCCCTTCAGCCAGGTTACAGACCAGTTTTAGGGCTAAAAATCTGAACAATTTGTACTGTGTTCCTGATACTGCAAACACACCTTGTACACTTACACCTTTCCTCATATGGCCAGTACCATGAATTACAGGGTGCTATGGTGGTTCCTGGAAAGGGGTGGCTGCTCAAGGCTGTAGAAATCCCTGAGGCCAGCCTCCAAGGAAGAGGAAAGCCAGAAGAGCAAACCTCACTAAGTCGCCTGCACTCGACACCTCCTGATCCTGTGAGCCACCAGGTGCATACCTTGGGGAGCATCAGGCAGGAGGTAGCACTGTAAAAGTTGACTTGCTAAGGACTCCCTAGAAATTCTACCAAGTTCATTAAACTTCTACTCACTCAAAGATTAAAGGAAAAAGAGCAGCACAACATCAACAGCACCCTGTACCTCAGCCTACCTGAGGAGTCTACATTAATAACAGGTGGCAGGTAACATGCAATTGTTACTTTCCAGGAGATAATTTGCCAGTTACTGATGCCGGCTGGTCACAGACAGCTACAGTAACATAAAAAGACCCATAAAGTGCTTTGGCATCCTTCAAGAGCAAAGATCTTTCAGGATCTGCTCTGCTGACAGAGCTATTCCCACCATAGTAAGTCTTCCCACACACTCAGCTGCAATGAAAGGAACTGATGAACTTGTAGACCAGCCCTAGCCATTGGGGACTGATTGCAAGGGGATTTGTCTCACGGATTATAAAATTAATTGTTCTTGCTGTGCCACATTTAATGGTATGTTTTGATACGTTGGTCAAGTTCTAGCAAGGGGGATAGGTACGCTTTGCCAGCCTTTGTAACGCTTCTCATTCAGGCTGGTAAAGGCATCTGTTTAAAGCTTCTCTCTTTATCAAAAGTTTAGACAATAAAATACACATTGGTCAAAATAAGAACTAACTTAGGGAAACGTACCTTTGAACTGAAAATACTGTGGCTATTGCATTAACTTGCCTGACTTTTGTACGTACTTAGTGAAAGCAACCAAAGCATGGAGTAATTAAGCAGAAAGGCAGCTTCATCATGAAAGGGAAAATGGAGATATTTCCCTGAGGAAAAACAAGTTTGAACATTGTTTGAGGAACAATATTATTTATTTGGTAATGTTCTCTAAAGAATGAGGATTTATATGCATTGTGAATAAATGGTATTGCATAAATAAGTAGTTACCAAAGAGTCTCAGAAGAGCACAATTATTATGTCCTTACATCTTAAGTCCATTATGCACTGTATTGGGCTTGCATGGCAAGGTTTTGAGAGTGGGAGGGGCTAGAGGGGTGGCTTCTATGGGAAGCTGCTAGAAGCTTTCCCCATGTCTGATAGAGCCAATGCCAGCAGCTCTAAGATGGACCCACAACTGGCCAAGGCTGAGCCCATCAGTGATGGTGGTAGCACCTCTGGGATAAAATATTTCAGAAGTGTGTGTGTGGAACTTCTGTGAAACAACAGCAGTGGAGAGAGGAGTGAGAATATGTGAGAGAAACAGCCCTGCAAACACGAAGGTCAGTGAAGGAGGGAGAGGAGGTGTTCCAAACACTGGAGCAGAGATTCTGCTGCAGCCCATGGTGAAGACCATGGTGAGGCAGGCTGTGCCCCTGCAGCCCATGGAGGTTAACGGTGGAGCAGATATCTACCTGCAGCACACGGAGGACCCCATACCAGAGCAGGTGGATGCCTGAAGGAGGCTGTGACCCCACGGGAAGCTCATGCTGGAGCAGCCTTGTGGCAGGACTTGTGGAGTGGGGAGAGAGAAGCAAGTTTGCTGGCAGGACTTGTGACCCTGCGGGGGACCCACACTGAAACAGTCTGTTCCTGAGGACTGTGGAAGGGACCCACACTGGAGCAGTTCATGGAGGACTGTCTCCCATGGGAGGAACCCCAGGCTGGAGCAGGGGAAGAATGTGAGGAGTCCTCCCTGTGAGGAGAAAGGAGTGGCAGAGACAGTGTGTGATGAACTGACCACAACCCCTATTCCCCATTTCCCTGCACCACTGGAGGGGAGGAGGTAGAAGAAATCAGGAGTGAGGTTGAGGCCAGGAAATAGGGAGGGTGGGGTAGGGGGAAGGTGTTTTAAGGTTTAGTTTTTTATTTCTCATTATCCTACTCTGATTTGACTGGTAGTAAATTAGATCAGTTTCCCCAAGTCAAGTCTGTTTTGCTCATGACAGTAATCAGTGAGTGATCTCCCTGTTCTTATCTTGACCCACACACCTTTCGTTGTATTTTCTTTCCCTGTCCAGCTGAGGAAGGGGAGTGATAGAGCAGCTTTGGTGGGCACCTGGCATCCAGCCACGGTCAACCCATCACAACTATACAGAAAATAGACTTTTTAAAAGCACATTTAGTAACAAAGAAATGAAAAATGAAACTTTAAATGAAAAAATATCTCCCTAATATGGAATTATGAAATTAATCTTCACGAGTTAGCAAGGGAATGCATGAGTCTGCACTTTATTTTTATCCAGAGTAGGAAGTATTACATTAACTGAACTAAAATTTTAAAAGGTCAGCATGTTTTTGGGGTAACTAAAAGCCAGTTGTCATATTGTCATAAAATTGGCTTACATTTTCTACAAAAAATGGTGTGAATATTTGTGATAGGATGAATAATTTGGTCCATATGATCTAGCCTATGTCATGCTAGCAGCAATGCAATGAGTAATAAAAAATTGCCATATTGTTTTCATATCTAGAATTTATTATGTATTAAGGAAAAGTCATGTACTATATAAAAAAAAACTAGAACAAAAAGGAAAACAAAATGCAAAGAAAGTATAGCTCCATGAAGTACTGGCATAACATAGGAAAGACAAATACACGAAGTTTTTGTTATTTTAATCTTCACAGAATAACTTAATTGTAGTAGAATGGTTAACAGTGTTAACTACATTGAAAAAGAACAGAAAATAGAGCAAGTAACGGATATGAGCTGAAATTAAATCAGCTTTGTCTCATGTGCTTGTAATCAGACTGAAGGACTGAAAACTTTCATGTAGTAATGGAAAGTCATTAATGGTCATCTAGAAATTATGCAAGATGCATTAGAATATTGGAGAAGAGAGTTACACATACTTAAATCAGACTTAACAATAAATTTAATTTGGTTTAAGAGGGGAAAAATGTGGTTCACAAAATTCAGTAAAAAGATCATGAGAAATAGCATTGAATTTTGACTGATATGAAGAGATAATACTTACTTTGCTAAAGGTCTTATTTTTTATTACCAGAAAGTTACTTGTCTGCTTGCACAGCAAGAACAAGATGTAAATTTAACACTATTGCTCAATTCAAGAAAGCATTTTAATAAAGTAAAAATTCTGACAGTTTTCTTATCTTTCATCTAACTCTGAGATTTGGTAGGTGCAATTAACAAAAATCAGTTTCAGATAGAAAAGTTATTTTTATCTGACAGAACCAGCTAATTTACTTATTCCCTTCTGAATTCCGTAAGGTGATATATCCCAAAACATGCTTTAAGTAACATATTTTGTCGACTGAGACGTACGTTTACACATTTGACACAGGAAGCCACTGGACCGTTATCAGATCCTCATTTCTTGAAGTGTTAATATAAGCCCACTTTCATTTCATAAACAATTTGTAGGGACAGCTGAGGCTAAAACATCTTTAGGCCTTTTCTAAACATACTCCACTTTAACACCTCAATTCATTATGTTGCCTCTTTATTGTTCCATCCCTACAATCATACGTGGTCTTCTGTGTTTAAGGTTCCTCTCTTATTTCTTCTATACAAACTAAAATAGCTACTTTGAAAGAAAATTTGTTTTCTTTTTGTAACAAAATAAAAAACTTTTAATAGAGAAGACTTTTCAGCTGCAAATAATGTCAGGCCTGCTTCCTCTCCTTTAAAGGAATACCATATTCCCAGAAAGATGGACATGAATTACATGACTGCTGAGGAGATGCTGGAAGAAGTTAGTCCACAGGAGGGAAGACTGGAGCAGGACATGATAACAGTGTGCAAAGACAAAAAATGTTGCTGCATGAAGGGAGGTCATAAATTATCCTACATATCTACTTGGAAAAGGACAAGAAATACAGGAAAAGAAACAATGGAATCAGTTTAGCAAGGGAGAATTAGGCACAAGGAAAAACTTCTTAATAGTATAATTAAGTACTTGGGCAGGTTATTTAGTGAGAGACTTTAAAAAAGAAAACAAAATAGGAAAGTAGTTGTCAGAAATCAACCAGACTTGGTTCTGTCTCCTTTACTGGGAACAATCTTCAGGGTTTTCCAGTTTACCTTTCTGTCTCTAGAAATTAAGAAATATTTTCCAGGTTTCAGTTCAACATTCACATATGCTCATGAAAAGAAATAGGATTGTCACATTGATTTGGAATGTTAAACCGATGTAATCCTTAGCTTCCATGCTAATGCAGTTCAATACAAGCAAGTCTTGGGTACTTGTGGGACACTGGGGAAGAGCATAACAGATGAGTGACTGCTGTTGGGAAGTTGTCAGAGGTGGCCTATCCACTTCAGTGGCCTCTCAACTGCTTTACCAGCCCCATGAGGCACTAAGGATACTCTAGTTCAGGGGGTAGAGGAAAGGGTCTGTAGTTCCTCAGCCCAATCATATAACCAAAGGGACACAGTCTCAATTTAAAAAGCTAGCAAATTTGGTGAAAAATAAAACTCAATCACCCTTTGCAATATGAGCAAGAGAAAAGTCAAGGGTGAAGGAGAGGAGATTTCAGTCTGAGCTTCACCACAGTCTGAGTCAGTTCCCCCAGGGCCTGCGATGGCCCCTCTGTGTCCTGTCCCCAGCTGGGCAGGGCCACCCTCACCCTGGAGCTGGCACTGGGTCTGCCTGCTTCTATACAGAGACATTTCAGCACACTAGAACAGCAGAGATGTAGTCCTTTTTTCTTTAATGTGCTGAAGCAGCTCATAACAAGGTCAAACTAGACCCAGAGTGAGTGGGAGGTGGGGGTGAGGGCTGGAAAGCTCTGGTATGAAGAGCAAATCTGTAGGTCCATCATGCAACATCAGCCTTGGACTTCCAAGGGATGGTGAAACCTATCCAAACTTTCCTCGGAGAGAAATAGCAGATGACTGCTTGAAAATTTCTCTTATTTTGGAAAATAAGAGAATGAGGTGTTAAAATGAGAACAGCAGGCTAAAACAAGAGAGTAAACTGCAGAGCCAAAGTCATCACCATCCTGGTAGACGTCTGAGTGAGCACCAGGAGCTCAGGAGGTCTCAGCCCTTGTTTCCAGTGATGGGGCCACAGGTGCCACATTCAAGGGAAGGAAGGACCCCAGTTGGGAGAATGCACCCAAGGGTGCATGTCACAGCTGCAGATGTTGCCTAGCCCTGCCTGATGACCCAAGAGCATTTGAACCTCAATATTCTGTCTGAGATACAGCAGACCAATGTATGCGCTGTGACTGCTGATTTACAGATACACTCATCAACCTTTTGTACTACCTTTTAACTGCTTCTCATTAACTGAGCCTCAGTAATCATTGGAAATAATCAACATGCATCTTTGGACTATTGTTTAAATAATGGATTATGTAAGAAGAAAATAACTAGTCCAGCCATACTTCCTGGATAACAGTTTATAGTTATAAAAATAACTGGGAAAATGGCTGTTCTTTATATTATCTCTATGAGTCGTCATTGTTTTCTTCCTTTGCTTTATCACTGTTTCCTTCCTTATTAAAAAAAAAAACATATACCACCTGCCAGAAAGAAATGTTTCAAAATATTTTCCATGGGCTAATACTTCAAGGAACATCTAGGCAATGCCTTTAGTCATATCATTTAGCGTTAGGTAGTCCCGTGAGGAGCAGGGAGTCGGACTTAATGATCCTTGTAGGTCCATTTCAGCTTAAGATATTTCATGGTTCTATAATAATTTTCTACACCTTTTTAATCCCTTTATGTTAATTCCCTACCATATCTAAATACAGCATTTGACTTGAATATTTAAGAGAAGCATATTGAAGCAGCAAGGTTGGCAGAAAATATATTTAAGACTGTTTTCTTCCCCCACTACCTGTAGATTCATGAGGTCCAGAACATGATTTTAAATACGGGTAACAAGGGTTGTGAAAAATGTCCTAATGCCAGCTCCCCAACACCAGTTCATGACCTGCCTTACTTGTCTGTCTCTGTTGGCAGTAGGAGGTATGTAGTAACTGAGGTTTCTTTACAACTGGCAAGGAAGTCACTGTAGTTCTTCCCCTCCTCACACACCTTCCAACTGCAATTGTATCAAACCCATTTTCTGAAAGAGAAATGAAATTTCATAATTAGCAGCTCAGGAGACAGAGAGAGCTGACATTCACATGGACTGTTACCAAAGGAATCTCTTAACAACAAAACTATAAAAAGATCTGTAGGGCTCAGTTTCTTTTTTTTTCCTGGGAAGTTACACACAGTAGTTCAAATAAAGAGTAAAAGGAGCTCTGTGAACAGCTATAAGGGCTGGCTTTAATCTGAAATAGTTTCCAGATTTCTTTGTTATGAAGGGCATCTAAATCTATCACAGCTCTTCCAGGCGTAATTTGAGCGTTGCAATATCACTGCAATGCAGTGTTCTTTTATTTCTTTTGGGGGTTTGAATTTATAACTGTATGGGAGCAGAAAGTGATTTGCCTAAGGCTCAATCATCAGTTCAGTTTACCTACTTCTCAGGACTGCCTAATCCTGAAGCTATCACCTTGCTTAGCCTGAACATGCCCTGCGCACAATACTTTGGTCACATCATTTGTACAGAATTGCCTGTTTTAGAGAGAAAGGCACCTATCTCTTGCTTAAAGTAATCCATATTTAGGCAGACAGTCATCTGAGTTCCACTAATGAGCTTGAAAAGAGCTACAAGGGTGATGGTCATGATTGGGATTTATGGTTCAGATCCTGTTTGCAGGAAAAATTTTGTTTATCTAGTTTGTGCTGACAATGTAAACTACATGTGCTGCAGGGAGCTGACGCCAGGGCTCCAGGTCTGCTTTAAGCCAGCTGCCAGCCATGGGCATGCAGTTAGACCAGCCCTCTTCTTGCCTCCTCTCTCTCTGATTCATCTTCTGGTTGCTGCATGGACACAAAAAGAGGGGTGGAGAGTGTCCTCACCTAAGTTAAGCCAGGCACCATACTTAGCAAACTTTGAGGGATTTAGATTCAACTCCTTTTACTCACTGCTGCTCTTCCACAAACACACTGACTGTTACCAATAAGACACACAGTAATCTGCAGCCACTTCTAGCACCATGTAACCATCTCAAAAAAGACTTCAGCAGAGCAGAGCACAAAATGCTGAAGGCATCTAATGCTATTTGTTGGGTCCAGTCTTCTTGGGGAAGAGGTAAACACCTTGCATAAATGTACCAAAAGCACTCAACCTGGCCGTTTCAGGCAGGAAGACTGGATGACACCTGCTGGTGTCAATAGCCTGGGGAATCATGTAATGCAGAAAAAAATTACTAGGTGCTCCTTTACATCATTAACAAAAAACTAGCAATTTCTTCACTAAAGCATACACAGAGAAAGAAGGAACTTAGCAACTTGCAAAGCTGAATCTTGCCATTAATATCTCTGCAAGTAATGAATATTAAGAGAATAGAACTGGAAATGAAAAATAATTAAGAATTTCAGAACAAGCTATATGTAGAAACATCCATTTGACAGTCAGCTATGAAATGAGCTGGTCATCCTCAGCCAGTTTTCCATGGACAAAACCAGAATCTCTATGGTGAGTAAGAAAATTTTGCACTACCCCAATTTTCAACATATCTGGACACAGAAGAAGTTAAAGAATCATAGAATCATAGAATGATTAAGGTTGGAAAAAACCTCTAGGATCATCAAGTCCAACCATCAACCCAACACTACCATGTCTCCTAAACCATGCCCTGAAGTGCCACGTCTACACATCTTTTAAATACCTCTAGGAACGGTTACTCCACCACCTCTCTGGGCAGCCTGTTCCAATGCCTGACCACTCCAGTAAAGACATTTTTCCTAATATCCCATTTAAACCTCCCCTGACCAGCTTGAAGCCATTTCCTCTCGTTCTTTCGCTAGTAACTTGGGAGAAGGGACCAACACCCACCTCACTACAACCTCCTTTCAGGTAGTTGTAAGAGCAATAAGGTCTCCCTTCAACCTCCTCTTCTCCAGACTAAACAACCCCAGTTCCCTCAGCTGCTCCTTATAATACCTGTTCTCCAGACCCTTCATCACCTTCATTGCCCTTCTCTGGACACGCTCCAGCAGCTCAATGTCTTTCTTGTACTGAGGGGCACAAAACCAAACACAATATTTGAGGTGTGGCCTCACCAGTGCTGAGTACAGGGGGACGATCACTTCCCTACTCCTGCTGGCCACACTATTCCTGGTACAAGCCAGGATGCTGTTGGCCTTCTTGGCCACCTGGGCACACTGCTGGCTTATGTTCAGCTGGCTGTCAACCAACAGCCCCAGGTCCTGCTCCACCAAGCAGCTTTCCAGCCATTTTTCCCCAAGGCCTGTAGTGTTGCAGGGGGTTGTTGTGCCCCAAGTGCAGGACCCAGCACTTGGCCTTGTTAAACCTCATACAATTGACCTCAGCCCATTGATCCAGCCTGTCCAGGTCCTTCTGTAGAGACTTCCTACCCTGAAGTATATAAAAAATCCCGCCCAAATCTGCAAACTTACTGAGGGTGCACTCAGTCTCCTCATCCAGATCACTGATAAAGATATTAAATAAAACTGACCCCAACACTGAGCCGTGGGGAATACCACTTGTGACCGGCCACCAACTGGATTTAGCTCCATTCACCACAACTCTCTGGGCCTGGCCACCCAGCCAGAATTTTACACAGCAAAGAGTACACCTGCCTAAGCCATGAGCTGCCAGCTTCTCCAGGAGAATACTGTGGGAGACAGTGTCAAAAGATTTACTAAAGTCCAGGTAGATACTGGAAAAGTTAGATACTAGAAAGGTTGGTGTTTCTGTTCCCAGCTCTGCCCTTGTGCAACCTATCAGGCCCTCCTCCTTTCCAACCAAACCATACATCCTAATTTTTACATATGCACAAAATGATGGTGTTGTGAACTCTGACATCTATAAAAATGTTTTCAACTCCTCAGAAACAAGACCTTGTGTTATGCTACACAGCATTAAAAACTAGGATGAGCTGAACTCCCTCTAGAAAGCTGGTAAGCCTTGATCAAAACTTCAAATTCAAGTCACAGCCATTTCCCAACTAAAGGACTATCCAAGCCCACATTCTCTGCAGCCAATGTCATGCTTTTTTCAATTAACACTTATGTCTAAACATTTGTCCAAGTAGGCACATCATCCATCAACGTACACTTTTGTGGATGCTGTTCATATCACTGCAAGTACAGAGTGCTCTTAACTTAGCTGAATTTCCATATTTATGAAGCCAATGTGCATTTAAAATGAGTTTGGGCTCCTGCCCACGTTTTTAGTAATCCCGCTCTTTTTCTTGGCAGCATCACAGTCTATCAAACTTCAGTCTGTTGTGGAAAGCTTCGGTGCAGAATACATTTGCCTTGTTTTGCATGAAGCAGTGTGACTGCATTTGTAAGCTTAATTCTTCATACCAAAAGCATATGCATGTACTGTTTAAAGTATGCTCTTCATTTCAGTAACATTTTGTCAGACACTTCTTTAGGAGGCATGTAAACACTGGAAGATGAGCAAATATTTGCAAGATCATTTCCTATACCATGAACATTGATTAGTTCTGCACAAATTCTGCCCAACTTTGCATAAAACAACAGCATGGTTTAAAGACCAAAGCCAAATATGGTGTTTGGGCTACAGGACAACCCCATACATTATTTTCATCTACTAGACATAGCTTTTTTAAAAAAAAAAACAAGATGGATTTGATCAGTCTTAACACTTACAGGCTGGCTGGAGTACTTGGAGAGATTTACAATTCTCAGTAAACCTTATGAAAGTTAGACAGGGTTTAAGCATACCAGAAAACAACAAATAATATAAGAAAAAAAGAGAAACCAAGGAATTATAAGCCAGGCAAACTAACCTGAATTCCTGGAAAGGTAGTAGAACAAATGGTACTATTTGTTAATCATGAGAGGATAGCTACATATTAGGCAATCATAGTCAATCCCTAAGGAAAGAGCAGTAATTAACAGTTTATGTTATTAAAACTTGGCAAATGAACTTAAATTAAATGTTCAGGAAGAGGCACTATTGCAGAGTTCTCTACCCTGTAAATGGATGTAGGCATGTTTCCTTCACCCATGCCAGAGAGCACTCCCCCCAAAGGGATCTCTAGGTCTAGCCTGGCATGTTCAGCATTCAAGGGACCTTTCCCATGATGCAGTCTGAACACAGCCACTGCCAGCCTATTCTGGAGCAACAAAGAGTTTATTACTGGCATAGATGTGGACTGCTGTAGCCCAGCTGTCCTGAGGAGCTGGCGAAATTGCAAAGCACACCAACATTATTAGTATAGAAGGTTTGAGTAGGTTGCCCAGGGGAGCAGTGAAATCATCATCAGTGTTAGAAACTATAAGAGGTTGTATCTGTCAGCAGCTGCTTAATTTTAGCTGACTTTTTCAGTTCCCTATTTCTATTATGTATATGGTAAAAGGTTCCTATTCACAGGATATATAAAATTCTAAGATATTTAACCTTTAAATTATGTCATGCCTTCTATAACTTTAGCATTAGAATAAATGCCATTTGCACTTTTCTTTCAGTGACATGTAGAACAACAGAATATGTTTATTCAAGCATGATTTAAATCCCTTCTAAATTCAAAATGATATATTTTTGAAGCTTACAAATCTGAAGCGACATAATGTTTCACAGTACAGCTAGTGTGACATGGAAGTCACACATCCCAGTACGAGAACACAATGTGTCTGTGTACTAAAACTTTATATACCAATTGTTTTTATGACTCTCAAGTAAAATGCAATTCTATCAGCTAAGAACTTAACATTTCCAGCATCACAACAGATTTGCACAGATTTTATAATTTAGGAATTATACTTTTTTTTTTTTGTAATTACCATTTTGAATTTCACATTTTCAGTATTTCTGAGTGATACTGCTCCTGTGCACAAACTATAATGGCTAGATATCTGCTTCACTCTACATGCAGCATCATCACCTACTTTTCCTCACATGCCAGGTGAAGTACCTCTGTGCTTTCCTCTCCTCTGTTGCCTCTGTCCCTTCACACAGACAGGAGTGATGTGAAGGAAAAGACTGGATCCATGTGTGCTCCTCCATGGCAATTTGCTTTTGCAGAGACCAGCAATTAATGGGCACTCACTGCGGCTCCCTGCACACGAGCCTCATCACGAATAGATTGAGAAGAACAGGGAATTGGCAAGAAATTTGCAGGGGTTAAGATAATGACTAGAAGCAGAGGACTAAGAATTAGATAGCAGTCTTGTGAGGGAATCTGATACTAGGAAACAGAAGATAAGTGACCGCAGGATGACAATCAACATGTACCCACAGCACTGAGAAATATGAAGAGGAGGAAAGCATTGCTTTCAACTCCTGACTCCTTACTTTCTTTTCTCCATTGATTTCTTCAGGGTTTTTTGGTTGTTTTTTGTTTTGGTGTTGTTTTTTTTTTCCACACTGACACTATAATTAATTTCCTGAGGACATGGAAGCCCAATTACTTGGAGCCTCACATCTGTTTTGGACCCTGTTTTGGAATAACGGCTGCAACCTACTGGAAGCACTCATCTAATTGGCCATAGGAGTGGAATATATGGGAACATCAACCCAGCATTCCAAGTGGGTTAATGTAGCAATAATGGCCACAGGAAGAGATCCAAGGTGAGTATCTGATACAGGGCATTGTCCAAAGAGAGTGCCAGGGAACTATAATGAGCAAAGATACATGTATTTTGAAGTTAGTGTTCTTTTATAAGCAGGCCTTTCAGTTGCTAAAGAAAAAAAATGCCTGTAATAAACCATTGGTAGAAACTATGGATTTGGCAACAGTGCCCAAAAAGGTAACCCTGTATTTGTTGTATTTGTTGATGAGCCCTGCACTCACCCATGCCCTGGACAATCTGGCTGCAATGCCAGGCACAGCTTCACTGCCAAGCTGGTCTGAGCAACATGTCATGCAGCAGATTGGGGAATCAAGCCTTGCACATCTGCAGTCTTGATAAGGACTCCACTCAGTGGTAAATAAAAGATGCTGCAGCTCTTAAGGGCACAGCACATCAAGGAAGCCACTTGTAGTCCATGTGCCAGAGCCAGTGATTTGAGCTGGCCTGGCATCACCTCGCTCCTATCCGCAAGCCAAAGCCTCATGCCCATGCTGATCTGCTTTAAACATGTCAGAGAAAGGTGCCAGAGAGCCATGTGAGCCGTGCCTCACACCCACTCTGTGTCTGAAGGCGCTGCGAATGCCTGTGCGTGGTTTCATTGGCAGACTCAGAGCTACAGCAAAGTCACTCACTCACTAATCAAGAGCAGACCATGACTTAAATGGACAGACAGCTTTCCCTGAAACACAACAAAAGTCATAAGAATACTTTAAAGCATAGGATAAGTAACTACTCTCTTTCACTACTATCTCTGGCCCTTTTTCAGCAATCACAGGACTTTTCCTAAAGCATTACCCATGTTACAAGATCTTTGGCTCACATTTTCTACAGATAAAGTCACAAAATAGGCTGACTCTTATAGACATGATTCCAGACTTCTACCATTCTCACTCTTTATCAGTAACTGTAGTTATTACTCACACTGGCATGAATGTGGTGGTTTCATTTCAGGTATTTTTATACATAAAAATGTACGAGGACTCTTTTCACCAACCAATATTTAGAAGAGATCCAGTCCTGCACTTCCCTGGCATGTACATTTTCTGATGAAGCCCAAACACTGGGGCACAGATGGATGGCAGGAAACATTGATAAACTAAAATGCAGAATGAACTTCATAAAGAATATGCAGTAACTGGCTTATGAAATTAAATGCAAAATTGGAGATTCTTATGCAAGGAAAGACTGACCAGAGTTTCCTTTAATGAAAACAGTAGTAAAGGGTAATAAACACACAGAGCTACCACTTTTCTTCATGGAAATGCGTGAATCAACATTTTACTTCTCTGAACTAAACCAGAATAGTCTACTATCAGGCTACTTACAAAAAAGGGAAATATATTTTTGTTCAAAAATTATTTCTTTTAGAGTCATCAGTTGAAAAAACATGAGTCAAGCTGTGTTGGCATGAGACAGGAATTAAGCAGGATTATAGAATGTCTTTAACTCTGAGGAAAAACACCAATATGTCCCTTCAAGGACACCAGATCTCTGCCCTCTGATGTACAGACCACTAGAAAATCTTTTCATATTTTGACACTCTGTAAGTTATGCTACACTGCCCTAAGCTGTTCACTCTGTGGCACGTTTAATAGGATGTATTTGTCAGAAAATAAATTAAAAATTTGAAATGGTAAGAAAACCACAGTGAAGACTGCTCTCAGAAACTGTCTTGCTACATGTGAATTATCAGAACATCCAAAGGGATTCAATAGGAAGAAAAAAGAAGTAAGCATGCTGAAGAAATACTAAATACTTTAGTCTTTCCAAGAAGTATTGCGATAGTATGTTTTTCTCTGCTGGCTTTCTGGGGGCTTATTTATATATGAAAATTTTGTGACAAGATACATAAGTCTCTATGTGAGGATTTTTTCCTATTCCATGCAAATCAGAGTAAATCACCTCACTTTTATTGCACATTAAAATTTCTCTATTTGAGAACTTACTTGTGGAGTAGTTAGAGTACTGTAAAATTCAAACCCAAGGTTAATTGCATGCATTTCTATATACAGGTGAATGGAAAAACACCACTTCTGGCTCAGGAAATCCCTGAGCTGCAAATGTTGAGGCCAAGAGAGGCAAATAAAGAGCTACCACTCCTTTTGCACTCTGTTTACAAAATTCACTCTGAATGACACTTTGTTTGAGCTATCAAACATCAAATGAATAATTGAGCAAAAAAACCCACCTTATGAGTGTTTGGAGTTATAATAAAATATTAAACTTCCAGAACTGAAAAAATTCTAGTATTCAGTGCAATTTCAGTCAAATTATAAAAATGCACAAGAAACAATGGAAATAGTTAAAGGAAGACAATTCATAGAATGTGTTTGTCTCTTGTGATTCTTTAGCTGAATGTAAATAGCTTTCATGCAAAATTAAAGGGTTTCCTTCCTTTTTATCTTATTTATAGCTTCCTCATTTATTTAAAATCCTTTCCCTATTTTTTTGTCACTATGCTAAGTTTTATATAATTAAATTTCACATCTTCAGTAAGGTAATTATAATGTAGCCAGCTTTTAGTGGTATAAACAATTACCTTTCATTTTTAATCCAAATAAATATGAACAGCTTCAATGTTATGTGCTCTACATGTAGCTGCTTTGACAAGTAATCAGTCAAGAAGTGAAGCGGTCTCTTCTTTCCCAGGCATTTGTTATCTTTGCAATGTGTGGACATTGCACATTCCTGCTTTCCCATTTCCTGTTAAAACTTGTTGTAAACAGATCTAACTCTGAATAGATCCTAAATTTTGCTTGTTTTTAAATACATCATTAAGTCAGAGTACACAGCAAACTGTGCCTTTAACAGAAGTTTACTTTCTGATAGCAGCCTAACAACCATCATCATCCCATGCAGTAGCTGTGAAATGAAAAGTATTATCATCAGGAGAAAAGGCTGCTGTTCCCACTGCCTGGTAATAAAAAAAAAAAAATTCTTGCGACATGGGGTGCAGGAGAAATCTTTGGGCAGACGGGAGATGTAGAATCAAGCCTCATTACTGTTCCGCCTGCCTCTTGACAACAGATTCATCCCATTTACTCCCTGACCTGATCAAAGGCATCGTATACCCAATATACCTTTTCTTCTTCCTGTTTTTCTTGCTTCCTGCCACCCCCCTGAGAGTAGACCCCAAGCTGGCCAGATCCAGCAGGTGGAATTATCAGCACCTTTTCTTCAAACTGAACATGTCTCAGGACACCAGAGGGAGTTTTGTTCTCTAATAGGTTGTTTAAAAGCAAATATCTCCACTTTCCACAGTATCTTTGCAGAGAAAGTGCTTGCCTGTAAGCTTTCTCTCAGTGGTTTCTGGGATTGCAAAACAGCCCATGCAGTTCCTCTGTAGCTCCCTAGGAGAAACCCTGTCCTTTCCGTCACCCCACAAATGGCTTCCCCCACAAGTTCACTTTCTGTTCCTCTTAGGAAAACTCTGGTTTCCTCTCCATCCTCTGCACTACAGTATGATGCTCCAAAACATCCCCCCCATCCTGTGCACCCTCGCCACTCTCAGGGAAGAAACCATCTCCTCATCTTTGTAGACAGCTCTGCTGTGAGAAAGACATTAGGAGCCAGGGCAAGGTAGAGGCAGCCTGCCTTCTTCCCTGATCCCCAGCTGTGACCTTTCCAAAGAGCATAGAGCACCCAGGCAAATAGGAACAAACACACAAATATCTTACAGCCTCCACTCCCTCCCCATCCACACACGTGCCCTCTCCCCTCGTTTGTACGGTGCAGCTGGGCTCCGGGGGAAACAGTTCACTTCGGCTGGTTTCTTCTCTTGGCTCTCTCCTATGGAAAGCATGCTCACTCCCGCACTGCTTCCCCATAACCAGGAGTCCTATCCTCCTGCAGGAATGAACCATCCCTTGAACCCCTGCACTTCTCCCAGCAGCACCCACATTTCCCAGACCTCTGCTTTGCTGAACCATTGCTGGTTGGCCCAGCCTTGCCTGGCTTTCCCAGGGATGGTCAGCACTTCTGGCCCAATTCAAACTCTTTGATTTTTTCTACTTTGGCCTTTCCCTTTGGTCTTCTTTTGTTTGGACACCTTACACTGTATTTTTGTACCATCCTCTTACCAACCTCAGTCTTTGTTTCTCAGTGCACAAGCCCGTATTCCTCCCATTACTGAATATTATTTCCTCCGATCTCCAGAACCTCTGTCCCATCATTAGTCTCCTCTGGTGGAACACAGAACAACTGAAGTCCTACATGTATATTCCTAACTATTGACTACAAAGGAGAATTGTGTCAACTAGTTCTAAAAGTAGGCGAGGTTAATTTCATCTAGCTGTCTAGATCAAGAGTCTGGATAAAAAGGCAGTAGAATGGTTGCACTGTGTGCATTCTCCTGAAATGAGAGGAAGTATTTCCTCGGAGGAACCAGAACCGCTAACCATATCCTTAAAATGCTTTATATATCATTATTTAACAGAGAGTGAATTAAAAGTTGTGCCCTGCAGAATGTCATAGAAGGGAGAAGGCTGGATATGTCAGATAAGGACACAGATGAGAAGAGACGAAATGAACACTAACTGTTCCTGTGTCCGGATACGGTGACATCAGGACAACTTTATGCTTATGGAGCAGTTCAAACCTTTCCTATTGACCCCGGAAAATCTGGCTTTTGCCCATTGGAATCTGGCCTGAGGCACTAGTTCATTTCACGACTATCTATCTATTCTGTTTGTATTTATAGATCTTTCTTACATTTTTTCCAAATTACACTTCACTTCCTTTTTCAGTCTCCCAGTTTCAGAAACATAAATGACAAAATTAAACACTTCCCGTACATAAACTTCATTTCAGATTCCTGCTTTAACCAAGGAACTGCAGCTAATATTTTCTTTATATTCCAAGTTACTAGTACGGATATTAGCTAATAGTTTCTCTGTAAATTGGTTTTCTTTTGGAGGAGGAGGATGTTTCATTCTTCTTTGTACAACTGTCTGCCATGGCTCTGTCACTGTCTAACATTACAGAAAGTTACAACGGTGAATTCATCCACAGCTTTTCCTTCCCTAAAGGCGGTTACTTCTTCTTACATTGTAATAAGCTCAGGTTGAGAATCAATTGCTTTTTCAGCCATGTCATAGTTACAATTTAGGTATATAATAAAAATAGTGAGAAAAGGCAGGATATTCTCTTTAAAATACTAGCCTAATACAAAGAAATAAGGGGCCAGCAACTGAGAAGGTAGGTCTTCAAATCTTGTCTATGTGGAGAAGCATTTTATAAATGCTATTATGTTGCACATAAGCGCAAATCCAGAAACTATGAGGAAGCGGGACAAATTGACAAATTTTTGTCCCCAAAACCTCTGTTTACAGCAGCTTAACCCTCAAAGTTCCTAGGCCCAGCAAAAAGCATGCTTTTGGCACTAAATTTCCCCCGTATCTTTTTCTGGGTATGTGACCAAGCACCTTGATGAGCACCTGTTTTATACCTCTATATAAGTAGTCTTTAAATTACGTACTAGATCTGTCTCATCTGAGGAGTGTTCTTGGAGCAGGTCTATTAGCTAGGCTTTGGTATGAAATACAGTGGCAGCCACAGCTTTCATTCAGAAATCTAGCTGCAGGAGAGGAATTTGGAATCAAAAACCTGAAAGGAAACATAAACTTTGAGAAGAAAAAGCATCTTACCAGGATGTGCAAAGAAAAGTTTCTTGTAAATGTCCTTTTCACTAAGAGGGGATCAAAATGGGGGAAATGCAGATCATAACCAGTATTTCTCAGAACTAGGGTTGTTTTTTTTTCACTAAACTGTTATTACTGATAGAATCTAGCTATTATAATAAATAGCAAATAACTATTCACACAAGACATTCACTTCTTCACTTGCAGAGTTCACTCACAGCTACCTGGCTGGAGCAATATTTTGAAACCAATCCCAGCCATATACTGTTGCAGAGAGCCATACTGGCACTCCAGGGGATTCTCAGGAGATGTTTGGAAAGACCCTCAGAAGGTCATACTCTTCGTTATCAGATAGCAGCCACTGCTGTCTTGGATGCGGTCCAAGTTATGCAATCCTCTGCTGATGCTCGTGTGCACTAGTAGCCTTGTACAGCGCCAGCAAGCTCTTGGTTCAGTTCTTACAGGTGCAACAGGACTACTAGTCGATAAAGCTCATCAGTCCTTGGAAACCTGCACAAACTAACTTCTCTTTAGGTACCTCTCCTGCCTTTGGCCTATTTTTTTCTGGTAACCATCCCTCTGTCCAAACCTATAGATCTTGTAGAACCAATTCAGACAATTCAGGTGGAAAAGTCCTTTATGGCAAGTGTTACAATGGTGGATTAATCTTTTTGGTCTGCTTAGTGTTGTTAGGATCTCACCTGAAATACCTTATCCACTGGTGCATTGTACTGTCAGAAGGACCTACATACCATAGAGCAGGGTCTAGGAGGAAACAGCAAAAAGGATTAGAGATCTAGAAGACGTAGCCAGTGAAGTAAAAAGGGAAGCACTAGTGTTGCTGTCACAAAATATGGAGACGTGACAAGAGCTGTCAAATATATAAGAATCAGTCTCAGAATGTACTTTACTGTACTAAAGCAATACAGCACATAAATAGTCTGAAATTACAGCACTTCCATTAGGCATTTTACTAATTTTATTATTAGAGTAAACTTTCAAATGTCAGAGATAAAGAAGCAATGAGACACACTGTTTCACAGGATGGTAAAGACAAATCTCTACTGCCATTTAAGAACATGCTAGACTAGGAAAAGTGGATGCTCCTTTTTGTACAGAAATTTAAGAATCCCATCCCTCCTTCCTATTATTTTTATTCTTATTATAAGTTGTTCTGTTTAAGAAGACACAAAACCTTTTATTTAGAACCAGCCTTTTAATGCCCATTTAGTGAACCAATGCAGAATAAAAACTTATTTACATGTATTTCATACACAGGCAAAATATTTTAATTTAAACACAAAATATCTCAAAAGATTAAAATATCAAAAAATATCAAATTAAATAAGGACTTTCTCTAGACTAAGAGCTTTGAGGCATCTGATTGTTTACATTTGGCATAAAATACACTGGAAAAGTGGAAAAAGAAAAGCCCTATATGTGAGCCTACGGTATATTTTTAGGGTTTATGAACCAGTAGACCAGTATGACATGCAAAGCTATCAGCTCTGTCATGATGGAAGTCTGGAACGATATTCAAAGAATTAAAACACACTTTGACAGGGGGAATTTGGTTAGAGATTAGAAAAGACTTTCTAATGGTAAGTTTTGTTAGGCTTTGAAAAAATGGCCTAAAAAGGAATGAAATATTCTCTGGTATTGGAGATCTGAAGAATAAATTTTATGTAATTATTTTCAGGTATGAATTAAATATAATTCATCCTGCCTATTCCCCCCCTTTGCAGAATCCCTTGAGATTCCTATTTTATTATTTAAATGATAAAATATTTCTATTCAAAATACATTCCAAACTCTTATTATTGTTGATCTTTCAATGGTTATGTTACAGAATTATAGCAGAAGAAAAAGAAGTTGCACTTTCCTTTCTCTCAGTCATATACAGAAGAGGAAACTGTGTTAATTCAGATATTACGGGCAACACAAAGGGTTTCTGTGGGTACCTCAGTAGCAAAAGGAAGATGCAGCCCCACAGCACCAGAGCAGGCTGCCTGGCTGAGGCAGGGACCTGCACCAGGTGAGCTTGGAGGCCCTGTCCAACACGTGCAATTCTGCCAGATTGTGCTGGGGGTTGGGGTGGCACTTTCAGGATACCTACAGATCTAGATATACCTTTTGGAGCGTGCTAAGGAGCATATTCTCACAGCATGTTTCTTCTTGTGCCTAAAGGTGTTGCTGGACCCATGTAGAGACTGGAACTGCCTGAGTGTTCACTTACACAGTGTAGCTCCAGGTCTATAGGTATGCTCAACAGTCCTCCCAGGTACCACAGTTTGTGAGCAGATCTCTGAATCTGCCTTGCAAGATTGCTTGTTCCTGCTAGTACAGGAAGCAAGAAGCATCCTGTGCAAAATGAACTAGAATTTCCATGGGAGAAAATCACTTTGCCTTAAGAATTCCTGTATTCCAACACTTTAATTCCTTTCAAAATCAGGCCCGGGATTACCCTGCTTACTAAACTGTTGCCTGTTCATTTTCTTCAATATTGGTCACAAGACAATTTGATTCATGAGTTCCAGGGTCACCATCACCACGGTATATGGCATTGTCAAAACTGGCTGTGATTGATTGTCGATCACGTCTTTTTTTATAGAAGAAATAGAATGTAAGGCCAGTTCCTGTTAGCAGAAGGAAGAGCAGTATAACAATCATCCCACCTAAACTATTTGCAGATGAAGAAGCAGCTTCACTTTTTGATGCTGTGAAAGACAAAACAGAACAATTACTAAAAATGGCCAGATATTGCTATTGCATACACCTTCCTAAGTAAACTGAGTGAACTCTAAAAGTACCGGACAACCATAACAGCAGTTAAAATTGATGTATTTTCCAGATGGATAATTTAAAATTGGGGTCAATCTCTTCTATGTTCCTTTTAAAAGGGGCATTATATTGTGAAAAAAAAAAATTAAAAATCAATAAGACATGCAGTTTGAGAGAAGTGCTCTCCTTTTAAACAGATTTAAAATAAAATAATCTGTGACAGTTAAATGGGTATTTAAATGAAAATTTTCTGGAAGCAATCTTACTTGTAAATAATAAATGCCTATAAACATTGACATTTCTGTTTAATAGGCTTATAAGAAGCCAACTTACCTTTATTGACAGGTGAATCATGGGTTGTCTCAACTTCAATCACTTTAAAATTAAAAAATATATATATTATCCACAGTTTGCAAGCAACCATTCAAAGACCAAATAAACACTGCATACATAATTTTTACTTTGAATTCCTATCAAATTTTTAATAATCATAAAATCATAGAATGGTTTGCATTGGAAGGGACCTTAAAGATCACCTAGTTCCAACCCCCCTCCACCATGGGCAGGGATATCTTCCACTACACCAGGTTGCTCAAAGACTCATCCAGCCTGGCCATGGATGCTTCCAGGGATGGGGCATCCACAGCTTCTCTGGACAACCTGTTCCAGGGCCTCACCATGCTCACAGTAAAGTATTACCATTACCCCTTGTCCTGTCACTACACTCCCTGATAAAGAGCCCCCCGATCTTTGCTGCAGGCCCCTTTTAAGTATTTGAAGGCTGCTGTAAGCCCTCCTTGGAGCCTTCTCTTTTCCAGGCTGAACAACCCCAGCTCTCCCAGCCTGTCCTCACAGGGGAGGTGCTCCAGCCCCCTGATCATCTTCATGGCCTTCTAGACCCACTTGAGTAGGCCCATGCCTTCCTTTTGCTGGGGGCCCCAGAGCTGAATACAGTGCAATGGATGTGAAAAATACATGAAAACATTTTCTGTGACAATTCAGGCTGAATTCATCAAATATTCTTGTTAAAAATATTTGTTAAAAAAAAAAAAAAACACACCCAAACTGTAGTCTCACTATTAATTGCTTTGAACTATTTTTTCAGTAGGGGAGACAGATGTTCAAAGTTTTTACAATTCCACAGTATAAGGCTTCACACTTCACACTCAATTTTTTACACTTGCAAAAGCGAAAAGCACATTTGTACTACAGCATTTAAACTGTATTTTTAGGCAACTTCTTTTCCTCCCTCCACTGCTTGGGGAGTATGATTCAGTTAATTGCTTGCAGGACTGGCTGGCTGGGCCCTACAAAGCTCATGGATGACTCCACTGCCAACCTGCCAATATGTGGAGATCCACAAACAGGAGGCTCAATTGATTCCACATTGCATCTATTATATTTGTGCAGTGGATCTGTTTGCCAATGGCAAATCTAGCATATTTCATACTGTCTCCCACTTGATGTGTGCAAATACAGCTGAAGCCGTGTCTATACAGTGACTCACGCTAGCTGCATATGTGCAGAGTTACATCCTTCATGCTTTACACAACACTGCTATGCGTGCAAGGGGGACTCACACCAGCCTGTGACAGATTCAGATTTCACATGGGTTGACATCCAAAAAACCACAGGGCCACAAGTAACCATTAAAACTTAAATGTACTATGCTGTTTGGTTGTCTTGGCATGTCTCCCTGTGCCTGTGTCAGCAGAGAAATGAATTGGGCCCCACTGCCTCCCTCGCTTGATGCTTTCTGCTTGGTCATCCAGCAGATCCCAGCACACTTCACTGATACCAACCCACCTTATTTCTACAGGAGCTCAGTGACTTTGTACTGCTGCACCTCAGCTTAGCTATCAGAAGAGTGCCTACCTTCCTTCTTAGCACTTAGTCATCTATTCAGGACAGCCTATGGTTCTATGATTCTATTCATCATCAACTGCCCCTTGCATTCTAACTATAATGACTATGAATTTCCTCCACACCTTCAACGGGTGATATGTTCTCCCCTACCCCAGGGTACAGCAATGCCAAGAAGTCAATGCTTTTGATTTCTCAAACAATAACTCAGGTTGTTCACCAAAATTACTTCTCATTGGCCTTAAGAGAAGTTACTCTTGGCTTTGTATAAAGCGTACCCAGTGCATAAGTAGTTTGGCTTGATGTATATTAACCACTACTTCTAAAATAACCCAGTGCACAAAAATTCAGAACTTACTTTTTGGAATTTTGCAAATGAAATTCTGGTCAACAGAGCAGTAATAGTTCCTCCATGTTCCACTTACAACATCCATGTCAACACAATGTTCGTCAAAAATTACTGTAGGCTCTCCTTTCTCCCAGTTGACATATTCTACTGCACTTCTGTCTGTCCATATCCATTCCCCTGAAATTAAAATTATTACCTAGTGAGTGAATGAAGTGGGGAATCATTTCTAGTCTACCAGCCATAATGATATAGGATATGGAATTTATTATTTGATTAAATTAACGTCACAGAGGGCTCATTTCTTACTCTTTTAACAGCAAGAGATACTCAGATGGGCGTGTACCAAATGTAAATGCTCACAAAGTTAGCTCCACTAGCCTTCAGGGCCATGGTTGTCAGTGATGTAAGAGGTAAGGAAGACATACCCGGGCTACCCAAGGACTTTTAGCTGAAGCCTGTGCCCAGGACTCACCTGTGCCTGGAAGCCTTAAGAAAAGCAGAACACCTGAGCAAGCCATGCTCTGCAGTTAAGGATTCAGATGGCTCAGGAGATTTTGCGGATATGTGTATATCTAAGACCAGTGAATAGCTGCTTTATTAGAGCTGGATTAATGAATTATCTTTGCAGACTGAATCCTCTCTCTTTAGTAATAACTCCTTCCTCATTTCCTGCTGAGGCCCATCAAGTAGGAATAGTTGCCATCTCTACTCCCTCAGGGGGTACTTTCACAGCAGCATATGCTAATAAAACTCGCAACTGCCTCAGTTCCACCTCCTCCATTCCCCCGTCTGGAGCTGCACTTTCCTCTTGCCTCTGCTTGCACTGCGTGTAGCAGTGTGGCAGCGTAGCATGCCAGGTCAGGAACAAATCGCTGCTTTTGTACTGTTAGCCTTCTGCTGGAAGAGATGGGCTCGGTCCACCATGCAACAAGGTGTCTGCCATTGCTGGTGGTGAAAGATGGCCTTGGGCAGCCATGGCCAAGTCCTCTCACTGCAGCCCTGTCTAGACTTATTTTGGAGATGTACCCTCAAACTCTGGCACGAAAAACAGGCTTCAGAATTACAGTGATAGAGAAAACAGGATCAAATCTGCAGTTTAAAAAAAAAAAAAGCTGAAATGTTTTATATTAAAATAAAAAGTTCCACCAAAAACTTTATGGAAAAAACCTTGAAATCTAGATTAAGAAATATTACTAGGCAGCTCATATGAACTGCTGTTCCCTGTGTTGTTTAGAAATCAATTTCAATTTAAGGCTGCCCCAGCTTTTAATTGCAATACAACATTTTCCTTAAAAGGCTAACATTTGTTAAATGTCAAGCAATCTGAGTAAAAAAAAAACAACAGGAAACATTTTAATCAACTACTGCAGTGGTAAGCTAGAACCTTTTACAGAAACCTACTCTAATTACAGTAAAGATACAGAAAGTATAGGCCTCTTGGTGGTTTATGTTTTAAGTGTTTTAGCAGAAAGCTATTAAAACTTTAACAGTTTATTTCTCTCTGATTATTTATTTAATATTTAGTGTATTAGTATTTAGTGTATTTAGTATGTTAGTGTTATTTAGTATTCTCTCTGTTTATTTAGTAGTTATTTTCATCTCAGTATGCGTTGTGGAATAATTACCGTCAATATTTTTGAACAATCCTATCCAAAACTTTCTGAAGTCACTTGCGAGTGGAGACAAATAAAGTAAAAGAAAATTCATTTCAGCTGAATCTTCTATGGAAACCAGAGATGCACCTAAAAATATCAATTAAATATTATGTGTAATTTCAGCGAGATTTTAGATTTTCCCTTAGAAATTAATTATCTCAGTAAACAATCATGACATGTTTCATGATCAGCTTTTTCATATAGCAGAAAGCTTGAAAATAAATTCTATTTAGATGTAGCTTATAATTGATATACATACACACACATCTATGTATTATCTCTTGGTTCTGGGTTCTGGCTTTTGACCCAAACATGCAAACAACCTGTAAAATGTTCCAATAAAAAAAGGCACTTACCCATTTGAATACATGTCATGGAAGCATCAGGCCAGCTTTCCTCTGAAGTGGTGTGAACATAGTAGCAATGACCACGGAAGGGAATCCAAGATCTACCACGCTTTGGTTCAGGACACTTACCAGGAAGCTGTGGTGGTTCACTAGGGATTAACTCTATTAAGAAGACACACAGGTTTCAGTGACGTCTTAAAAGCCAAGGGAAACATGTACTCCTGCACCACACATCAGCCCTATCAATTTGACAGTCATTCCAGGAAAAGGAGTAACCCATAGAGTTAACCAATATAGAAGATTCAACTAAACATGGTAAACTAGTAATAAACTATACTGGTTGGAGCTGGTTCTCCAATCTGCTAAAGGCGGCTTACACCAATCTAACTCAAATTGTCTTCAGCAAGGCAATTTTTACTTAAAACTTGTGAAGCACAGTGAGGAATGAGTCAGTATGTATAAAGGATCTTGATACCACCACCACCACAGGCCAGTGGCTTCTGTCCAGCCAGTTTATAGCAAGGTCGGTCGGAGAAGCTGTCTGTACGTCCCCTACTACACACATCCTACACCACATAAAAGTAGAATTAGTAGCCTATTGTATCACCTAATTAAAGCCAAAACAGAGCTTAAATGAGTATAAAATTTGCCATGAAGTATGATGCAGGGAATATAAATTTCATATATGATTTAAAATATCTTTGAAAATTAGGTGCAATACTTGACCTCTAAAGCATCTCAGCAGAAGCTTTCCAGGATCTTATACCTTTAACAAATACAAATTAATCAATTTGGCTGCTACACTGACAGAAGTTTCTTATCTCCCAATATTACAAAAGATATTTTTAAATGTAAAAATATATCATTACTAAATTTATAGTTAGGCTAAAGTTGATCAATTCTGCAGGTTTTGACAAACATGGATGCAGAAAAAAACTATTGCATGTGGCATTAAATATTGCAGTCATCTTTATGATGTGCATGTGTCGACTGGCCTGTGAAATGAAATGTCTGGAAATCACTCAAGACAGACTGGATCTGGGAGTTATTCCTTAACAAAGGCAATAGTTTATCACAGGGCATAAATCACCTATCACAATCTTTGCATATGTGGAAAAGCTAAATTCAAATAAAGCCATTAATTTAAATTCCAGCCTCCCAAATCACATTTCTCCCAGTCATAACTTACCATCAGATTGTTTACAGAGAGATAAAAATGTTTCATTGCAAGATGCTGTCTTCCAAAAACCATCCAAATCTAGGTAGACACAGGCTGTGTTCTTATTTGGTTCTCCACTGGCCCAGTTATGATACCTGCTCCTCCTTCTATCTGACCATATGTAATGGCCACGAGTCTAAAAGCAAAGGACAATGATGATTATGTCACATAGAAGAATTAGATTGAAAGAACATTAAGATTGGACTTGAAGGTGTGTAAATATTAGGAAAAATCAGAATCACAGTTTCTCACACAAAATTAATTCCTCCTCTGTCATGAATACATACAAGCTTGGTCCAGATTTCCACTCTCCACAACGATTAGGGTGGTGCTCCTGCAGATGTTTATTTAGTACGCAACCTACGTTATTCAATTCACACTATCTGTCGCATGCACTAAACGGACAAAGGGCCTTGTGGTAACAAATGTGAATATACAGCTGAAGATTTTATCAAAGGGGTCCACACATATGCACAGGTCGAATAAAGATTTCGGAGAAACTCTTTTAGCAATCCTCTAACACAGGCTTCTCTATATATTTAGAAAGCAAATAGAAAAAGCAGAAATTCCACTGGAGAGAGGAACACTGATGACGTTTTTCATGGGGAATGCACCACAGACCTCTGGCACCCATGGAAACAGGGTTTGTGATAGGTTTCTAGTTCTTGCAAGGACCAGCTACTAGAGATGAGATAAGCATGAAATTTTTTCAGTGGGTTTCACCACTATTTGCAGAGGATGACCAGCATTAGTCACATCCATGGCTTCTGTCACCTCGTCCTGTGATCTTTGGAGACAGGCTTCCATCCAGTTCTTCGGGCCAGTTCCTTTCCTGTCCTTTTTCCTTTGAAGTCTTTGTCCATGTTTCATCCCAGTTTCCTTTCTAGTCCTGATTTCCCAGTGCCTGATCTCACTGAAGCGTGGCTCTGGTTCCTCTCACCTCAGCACTTGTGCCCTCTCTCAGTCCTGTGTCCTGCCAAGCTCCAGCTCTAACTCTTTCCTCTTGATTTCCTCACAACTCCGGTTCCACAAATATCCAGCTACATCATCTATTTCATGGTCTTTTTACATGCTTCTAGTAGATGCTTCCCCTTTCAAACCTTTCTATTCTTTGGTGACTGAGTTTTGTTGGCAGTTTTGCACAAGGCACCGGCTTCAGCTCCAAAAACCAGCCTAAGGTGTTAAGGTGTCCCCATGGCCAGAGGTCTGCTCCCACCTCTACACTGCACCTTTGCCATTTCCCCTATTGCCTAACACAAGCTTTTGTAGTGCTAGGCTGTGAATTAAAACAAAACTTAAAATAACCTCATGGAAAAAAGAACTATTTTTAACCCAAGTTATTTCCATGGTGTGCTCCAAAATGTGTCTTCAAAAACAGCAATGCTTCTCCACACGAGCGTGTGGTAGACCAAGGCATAGGAAGTGAAAACTCTACAGCCACTTTTACCACTGAAGCCACTGTCTACTGCAGCTTGGTGGCCTTTGAAATGTGGGCTGTGGTAGTTCTCACTTACATTATGGCTAAACATTTAGTTGTGTAAAATCCCTGAAGTGGAAGGAAGTCAGGTACCTCAGCAAGGTTTTGATGCCTGCCACACATTCATTGATCTGACCGATAGCACTCATATGGGAGCAAACAGCACCCACAGCAGTGGATCCTGTCAACCTCAGTAAGAAATATGGCTGATCTATGCTGGTCTAGGGTAGTGATATGATTGTCACAAGCATTTGATGGATTCACCGTGTTGCTGTTAAGACCAATCCACACAGGCTCCCCGTGCTTTAGTATTTGTAACCACAGATAAGAATCAGCGTAAGGATCCAAAACGCTGGCGAGCTCTGCATACTGGTCTCTGCAGTTCTTCTGTGCTTCTTCCCAACTCATTTTGTAGCTGATGACTGCATAGCGGTCATCACCATAATTGACAAAGCCAAACATCGGAACTATGGGTTGGGAGTTTTGCAGTTTGGGGTCTGTAAAAGCAAATAAAAAGAAAAGTCAAATGCTTTATATTGGCTAGACATATAACACTGAGAGAAGATCTAGAGTACTGGAGTGGTCAAGTAATTAAGAGAGGCTGGAATAACAAATTACGATGTGTCCCAACTATCACCACAGTGATGAAAGCCATGTTGTCATGTTTTGTGACAAAATTTTCTGATCCTTGACAGAATGACCTTTTAGCATAAATATCTGTATCACCTCCAGGAACATGCCTTGTAAGCTCTAGACCTTTCCAAAGCATACTGCAATGATGTAAGGCATTAAAAGGAACAACTCCCCCACTCTTTCCATTATATACTAGCATTTCTTGTATTTCTGACAAGTCACAGGGTATGGTAAAAACACCATGAACAAGCAGAGGGATATAACCGCTGCTGATGAAATTGCTTGAGTAAGACTGTAAAAGAAATCAAGCAGGGTAGTTTTTCAAAATAAAGAAGTTGCAGTGCTTTTAAGTGTAACAGTAGAATTCCAGTTTTGAAGAATTTACCCATATAAAGACAAAGTACTGTTTCTCTCACCTACCTGAATGCCAAATATTGTAAAATACATGATGGTCCATAGAATTTTTTTTACTATTATTTGCTGGTCTAGTCCTTAAAATAAGAAAGGTTAAGGGTTTTTCTCAAAAAAAAAAAAACAAATGTGGGCTTAATTTGTTAAAATGGTCCATAGTGCATGTGATATTGTTAGATTAATTTCAGTTAAAATAGGGTTGAATTCAGGAAAGTCACTTTTAACACCAGTTTGGCACAACCACAATAAATCAGCTGTACTAGAAAGTGGTGAAAGAAAACTCACCAGAATTTTTATAGCATATGTAGCTTTTGCTTGTTTTACATTCTTCATCTTTCCATTTCCCTGCCTGTTCAATAGGGTTCTTCATCATAAAGACACAGTCATCCTACAGGGGAAATGAGATCAACAAGAAAAACATGTGTATAGATAGGAAACACTCCTATTCCTGCTGGATATACAGACTCACCTATCACACACAGGCACACACAGATGAATAATAAGAAGGTCATATATATGAATCCATACAAGCAATGGTCAGGAGCAGTAATATGACAATAAGCAATTACAACTCAGGTCTAGAAAAGTTTGTGTCTGGATGATGGAGGGAGTTGCAAAGCACAGCACAGAGGCAGGAAGAAGCTTCTGGCACTCTCTACGGATATAATCTCTGCGCATGCAACTGTGTGTGTGTGTGCGTGCAGGTAGACCTGTGTGTGCTAGGTCTGGCCCACAGATATTTCAGCTCTGTTGCTGTTTTCCTGGAGGTTATGGGGAAACTCTCCTCAGCACTGAAGCTCGCCTGGAGAGCTGAAATCCTCTTCCTGACCCAATCCAGCACTAGGATCCAAAGCTGTCACCACAGTGCAGTAGCAATCAGAAACAACCTTTTTTGGGGGACACCTCTGAAACCCTTTCCACTGCAATTTGGGCTCTTTACCTTCATCCTCTTCCTCCCACAGCATGAGAAGCTGCTGCTTGGCTTTCTGCAGTGGGAGGCAGCAGCTCTCCCCACCTCATATCAGCCTAACCTCCTGCTACCTCTGAACCTCCTCGGGGGCAGTATCCTGGGTCTTGGCTGCAAGTGAAGGGAGGTGTATGTGGAGCAATTCATGCAGGGAAGTGGGCATAGCCTCCTACAGAAGCATATGCACGTGTGAGATGGGTAAGCCCCAGAGATTCCAAAACCCAGCTTTAGCCTGGATGGCAGCAGAGGTTGGACCTCACATAATTTTTTTCCCATTTTAGCTGCACTCAAAGCAATTCTGTTATGAAAATGAGAAAAACTTGGTAAAGCTAGAACAGGAGCACAGAAGTAGTATTATCAAGTACAGTATTCTACATTACTCATTTTACAATTACTAAAAAACACTCAATTTTGCCTTGCAATTAAACACAAAATGGTACAGCAGTACTGAAAGTTTCAAAACATGCAGAAGAGATCTTTCAGAAGGAAGATTTGATAGAAGGTATAGAGGGGGAAGATAAAAATGAGAAAGGAAGATCCAAAGTCTCCGTCTTTTGAGGATCTTGTTCAATGCATTTTTCTTAGTAATCTCGATGCCAAGAAATGTAAATATGCACAGTTATCTGAGTATTTTCATCAAGTCTAAAAAACATTTACTGTATCCCAAAATTATACAGTTACTGCTATACTATGGATTATTTTAAGTCTCCTGATCAGTCATGGTAAAGTGAGGGAAGTGCTCACTTGTCTGAGTTTTGCATAATGTTTCCACACATCTGTCTGGATCCATAACAAAAAATTCATTACAAAACACAGAAGTTGAAAAAAATGTGTGAAGGTAGATCTCCCACGTGATTACTCTGCTTTCAAAAGCAACAAGATCACTGAAAATCTTCAGAAAGGAAACTTTACAGAAAATAGTCGTAGCTACATACATTCATCTACCAAAGTTATAATGTTTGAGTAATCAGAAATTAATTTTACCTTACTATAATAACTTCGTGAACCTTTCGCCCAATTCGTGTAGTAAACTGGGCTTCCATCTGTCCATAAGTAGGTGTGCTCCTGATTTATGTCATTCAGTCCAATCCAAGCATCAGTTGCAGCATTTTTTAAGAGGGACATGAGGAAAGCTGAAGTAAAAAAGAAAAATTGTACAAGGAGGAAAACTGAATGCACCTTTCCCCAACAGTGCAGACTGTAGTCTCAGTTTTGGCTTCCTCTTTTTTAATAATGTTATGATTAAATTAAAAATAATGGATAGTCATCTGATGTTGATATCCAAAAAAGTATTTACAAACTCAAAGATGGGCAAATTTTGATACATAAAATTGTTTTCAACATTTTTTAAGGAATTTATGTGAACACTCTTTTGTGTTGTTGATCATCTGAGGAAGCAGGGCAAATGTTTCAAGGTATTACAGAAATTAACGTGAGCGCTCTACACTTTGGCACATAGACAATGAGTCTGCACACTATGCACTCCATTTTCTTCTTTACTAACTTCTTTGCTAACCAGACTTAATAACTTGGTTACTAAACAGGCATAACGCAAATAAAACTACTTATTGACCAAGTGTATATATACTGAAATCTCAGTTCTTTGGAAGGCCAGGTGCTGTTTCCCTTAGCTCCTGCCTAGACTGACTTTCCACTAAATGACTGTCCTTTGACTGTTCTTTCTCTGCTGTAGAAACAAGCATAAACCACAAGCACTGATGGAGTGAGCTAGGAGATGGTCCATGTACAGCCCTCAGGACCATTACATTTCCTGATCAAACATAAGGCCTCACTAAAAAACCTGCAACATGCTAAGCAGCAAGACCAACAGGCTGAAGTCCAGCAGAGCAAGGGGAGCAGGGGGAAGTTAGTACCCCAGCACTGGAGTCTTCTGCTCTCTGAGGATGCATCCTCCACTCACACCCACAGCGTTTGGCTCAGCAGCTAGATGCACAGCGATTTGTTTTGGGTGTTACTCCCTTTATGTGCTATTTTTACATGTACACTTAAAAAATGAAAATATGGACATTTTATTATATCACAAGCCCCTAATACAGAATCTTAATATTTGAAAAGTATGAATTCTGTTGTACGTCCTATATTAGCCCCAGAGTTATGATTTTAAAAGTTAATCAAGACACTAAAACTTACGCAAGCATTTTTTAAAATGTGTAATTTCTCATTCAACGTAACTTGATATTAATATGGCACAAATAATAGTATATATTGCAGAAGCTGTAACACCTATTTTAATCTGTTTATCAGTAATTACTTGATGTCTCACCCAGTATCAAAACATTAGTACTTTTTACCTTGTGTTTCCTTTTTTGATATAGTAGCCAGGTTTCCTCCAAAACTAATACAATTGTTCCGCGCAGCATGCCATGTCAATGTATCATTTTCATTAAGGCCAAATACTTTGAAACACTGAAAAAGAGAAGTGAGCCAAATTGGTAACTGAATGGCATTTTAATTTCCAGTAAAAGCATCTCTGTTTGTAACAAACAAGGTTAAGTTAGATATTTTAATCAAAAAGGGAGATTTAACTGATTTTACAGTCCTTTCTAGCTTGTCTTTAGGTCTTTATGAAAGAAAAGATCTGTACTAGAAAACTAGCGTAGACCCCGATGTTTTAGCCTACACTTAGAAGAAGGAATTTGTCAGTCTAATGGTTTCAGTAGAAATTATGTTAAAGCTTCTGAGCACACTTCTGAGGTGTGACTTTGTGGGAGGAATGCCTAAGAAGACCTCAGAAAACAAACCAGAATAAGACATGTCACTGAAGCTAAACATCTCTGCTTCTGTTGCCCAGTTTGTCGTACCAGGTTTCGTTCTCACAGGATAATCACAGAAAGAGAATGATTCTGACATTACAAAGAAAACCATTAATTTACCATTTCTTGTAATATGATCTATGAGATCTAACCAAGATGTCATTAGACAGCTTTGCCAGAATCAAGCAACCTAAATGTGCTGATTAAAGCATGCAACCGAAAGTTAGTCAGGCAATTTGGGGAAAAAGTTGGGCAAAAGGGAGGTAGCTCCATGACAGTCAGAAGTGATGTCTAAACACTCAGAGAGGAGTTAAGGATTGAAACTCTGGAAACTCCTTTTCCAGGAGGTAAGGAAGAGAGAGACATTTTGGCTTGAGGGAGCACCATGAAAGGCAGCAAGCTCTGAGTTTGTGACTCTTTTCCCCGGGGCTGAAAGAGGGAAGGAAAAAGGAGACAGCAGCCAGAATGTCTCAAACAAAGGAGCTCTATCAAACTGAAATAATATTTTCGCTTAGCCAAAAGAAGGGGAGATGGAGCCAGATGAGGCAATGTTATCAAGGATCATCTCCATTGTTAGGTATGTTCTCAACAGTGTACACTGCTGTTTTATAGATTTTATAGCTTCATTGATGACTATGGAATTTAAATACATACACTCTTATCCTGAAATTTTGTCTTTTGAGAAGGCTGAGAGCTATCTTACATAATAAAGTGTGGTGAAGCTTATAATTGAATTACATAAAAACCGTACAGGTATTTGTCTATATAAAACACCCAATAAATTTGCTCAAGAGAAGGTGCCTTAGTGGCTTAACAGCCAGTACATGGAAGGCAAGGGATGCATAAGTGTCCAGGCAACCTGTGACAGCCAAATAAGCTCAGCACAGTAAATGAGAACATACAACAGCTCCACAGAAGTGAAGTTGCTCAGCCATCCTTGGCAATACTATACACTAGCAAAAATACAAGACAAAGCTTTCTTCTTGTATGTCTCATGACCTCTCTTACAACTGCTGTGTTACAGTAGAGGCTACAATTTCTATTTCAGGAATTGTATTTTTAGAGTCTTTAAATATACACAGTCAGAACATATTTTGTGATAACTGAAAAACTGAACCAAAGATGGTTGTCATTCTGCTCTTCTTAGAATACAATATATCGACATTTCGTACTGCACCTTGTTATCAAAGAGGAGCCAGTCTTCTGGACACCCGCCCTTTGGTGGTGGTGAAGTGGGAGCAACAGTTGGACGAACAGTATTGTTAAGCCTCTCACAGATGAATAACTCAACACTGCCACAGTTGAGATCATTCCATGTACCTGAAAGCAAATTAGAATAAAAGAAAACCTAAATGCAACCGAGACTGGGGTAAAAAGTGTCCCTTCCTAAAGCCAATCTATTGCAGGCAGTAGAACTGGTATCCATGTTTGTATTTATCTCCCCCAGAAATAATGAGTATTTTTTATGTCCGTTCCTTAAAAGTATTCAGGTCTCCATCAAAATTCAAAATACAAATATTTTGCTGAGAACAGAAATATGACAATATTGAAAATCCATAGCTTTGCCAAGGGGAGTTTTAGTTCAAATGTTTGATTCACCTCTCTAAGATCTGTAAGATCTCTAGGATCACTCTGCCTACATAAAGTAGTTGGTCCTTGTTACCGTACTACCTGAGTTGTATAGCCTTCTGGCTATCTTTTCTCCCTATAGGAGTGTGATGCAAGAACACAACATTAACATTTACAGATCAGGAACGAATAAGGAAATGGCATTTATTTCATCAGTGGCAGACAGTTACAAGGTATGTTTAATGGAGTTATTGTCATCATAATTCAGTCAAGTTAAGGACATAATTCATCTTACCTTCAAGAAGCTCTCCAAAAGAGGGCATAGTATTTACTCCCCAAAAGTGTTCACTTCCTTCCATTGACCTCTAATAGAGCCTGGGAGATTACCTCAGCTATAGATTTTGAGACTAAAAATGTTTAAAGTAGAAGAGATTAACTCCTCCAAAGGAGACTAAGTGCTTGGCTAGTGTAAGCACAGTTATTTCCAACTCTCTGTATTAAAGGTTATTTGTATTTATTTTAATTAAAATAGTGCATATCATTGTTTAGTGAGAATCAAAGCCATGCCCAAGCCCTCTCTTTTTAGGAACTGCACAAGTGATAACAGGCAGATGATGTCCTCATGAGGTCATCATAAAACAGACAGAGGATAGAGGAAAAACAATATTGACTCTATCTGCGGATGGTCTGATACTTAACTGATTTGTTCACATTCAAATTTTCTCACAAAGCTAGGAATCAAATTGCAGGTATGATCCAATGTGCTAGCTACGTAGAGTTGAATTTTTTAGAAGTGCATAAATGGAAGAAGACAAAATTATTTATTTTCCTGCTTTGTCAAACACCAGCCTGCTCAGTATTATAACTTACCCACCCTTGTACACACAGCCCTCCCAAGCCTATGCCACACTGTGCAGACTGAATGTTGTTACAGCACCCACCTGTTTGAGTATACATGACCACACAGTTTTCATCATTATTTGCAAAATTGGGTTCATTTGGAGCCCAGGCAACATAGTTCACTGTACTTCCATCCATCCATCTGAAACAAGTCATTTGGGGGAATAATAATTCCCAGTTGAATTAGTTAATATTTCTTTGTAAAGGACATCTTAGAGTCTCCTATATCCTAGCTTACAACCACGTCTCTGGTAAAAGAAAAACAAGACCTTCCACCTGGAATTAGTAAAAAATATCTTTATGTCAACTGCCTTCTCTGTTGACCTGGACCAGGTCTGAACTAATCATCTCAACTGCTGGTCCCAGCCTTTCTTGGTCTCTGAGCATTGATAGCCTACAGCAAACACACCAGTGTAGCACTGGACCTGGCTTTCCCTGGAGCACAGAAACAGAAATCTGAGCCTACTTTAGTAATTTCTTGGGTCCAAAAGCAATAATGTAAGATGCTGTAGGGTAAGAGAGAGCCTTGACCCACCTACTGGGGACCACAGGGAACCATTTTGTTAGACAAAGGAAATCTTTAATATTATACAGCTATTACTTTTAGTTGTGCAACAATTGTTTCCTGGTTTGGTGAATCACAAATTTGTTCCCAAAAAGTAGCCAAGAAAAAACTGAAAAAGCCCCAGTGTGCTGGTAGGAGGAGAGGCAAGTGGGGAATCTGCCAAGACAGAGCCTTCAGACAACATCAGCTCCGGGACAATTTAGTGTTTTGGAGACTAAGCAACTGTATATGTGCTTTTGCAAGTAAACTACAAATAAGGAATTCAACAAGCATGCCTAGCTGCTCCCACTTGCAATACTTCCTAAGCTAAATAGGAAAAAACAGTACATAACAAACTGGGAGGAATACTATAAAGACAAATAGTGGCACCATGATCCAACAGGGAGGAGGATGAAACTAGTGAGGGAGCAAGGGAGAACTAGACAAACAACAGTGTTTTCTGAGCAGTGCATATGATGTAGAAAGCAGGAGCTCCAGGAGATGAGACTTTCCAGTCTCTGTGGCTTGTGGCCAAGAATGACATCCTGAGGCAACAGCAGAAAGATTGAAATTAAGAAGCTGAGAATCATCTGCCCAAGCTTCAAATTCTAGGAGAAGGCACTAGAAAAAGAGGCAGGGGGTGGGGCTGGGGTGGGGAGCAAAGTGCCACAGAAGAAATATGTCTGTAACTCATCTAAGGCTCCAGAGAAGGTTTAGGACATTCCCAGGGCACTTTGATTCCGAAGACATTTGTAGAAGAGTAATGACCCCATGTAGCCTGAAGCTGTTCTGCCCTGGGCTGTGACAGTACAACCATCTGGAAATTACCTTCCAGACAAGGGCTCTCCACCATTGATATTTCACCTCTAAAAACCACCATGATGCCTCTCAGTGCAGGTTTGAGGGTTGTTTTTCTTTGATCATTTGCATATTCAGTAATGTCTGTAAGTACCACCTGGAACATCCAGAGACCTCCAACCAATTTTATTTCATCTGACAAGGAAAAGGGGATGACAATGCACTGAGTGTGAGTGAACATCTCAGCCTTACAATACAAAAGCAAAGTATATAACCAAAAGAAGGGGAAGTCAATAATGCAAATATTATGTGCGACACCCTCTCCTGAGGAGTGGAACTGTATTTTAAAACTATGTCAAGACGAGGGTGTAGACAGTTTTTGCCAGTCATTGAACTTCAACAGCCTCTTACAGACAGCTGTGCCAAATATTCACATGATGACTCTGACAAACTTAATTTGTTTTTACTTACCGGAATGTCTTGTCAAGGCTCACACTTAAGCCAATATAAAAGTTATTTCCCCAGTCTTTATAGAAAGTCTAAAACACAAAAAAATAAGAATTTTAATGAGATGTAAGAAAACAGATTTAAAATAAAATAAGCAAGCTCTCAAAAACCACTTTAGTTTCAGTTGTACAATTGCATAGCATGCAATGTGCATGTTGCATGTTGCTGGGATTATGTGCCTCAACTTAAAAATTTTCCTCCAATTTCCAGTATTTAAATTAAAAGGAAAAAAAAGGCAGAATGGGATGAAAAAGAAATGGAGCAAAAAGCTAGGTTAAGAAGGTAAGAATGACCTCTTAAGCAGGCTATAAAATAAAGCAATATTTTTAGGAGTTTTAGGAAAGCATAGTGAGAATTTGCCAAAAGGCTACAAGTAAATCATGGGATCTAGTACTTAGTCATGTGCAGGAATGGATGGAACCATATTTGTTTTTAACAGTAGGAAACTATTTCCAAAAGAGTATATTATCATCAGGTTATTTTCTTCCTATTAGGAAATATTCTGGCTTAAACCTTTTACTGAAAATCTGAAATCTGTTTTGACAAAAAAAGAGAAAAATCTTTCCTTGAATTCTATGAAGAGAATGAGTTGGAAAACAAAACATACTCAGTAACTACGGCTTTCAGCTAAACAGAGCAAGGTTTTTGAAAGTTTCACCCTGAGAGTGTTCTTGAAAAGAAGCTGAGGATTTGTCTACATGTAGCAGTTTATCAAAATAACGATTAAGGTAAAGCTCCTAAGTAGATAAGAAGGCACTGATTTTTTTTTTTTTATGATGGGGACCACTTTCTAATATTTCACAAACCAGCTGAAAAGGGGGCCTCAGTGTAGGACAAAATGGTGCATTTTGAAGTAAACCATGTTTCTTACATATTTCCAAAGAAAATTTTTTTCACTTTCACTCTCAACAACGGCAAGATCACCACCATTCTTCTTGCAAAAGTCCCTGGCTTTTTCCATAGGCATTGGTTCCTTGCTGAAGTAGTATTCCTTCTGATTATATATTATCCAGTCATCTTCAGTAACAATATATTCATAATCTGCAAGGTAAAACATTAAGCAATCTGTAATAGAAAGTAACACCATTATATGATAACTTATTTCTGTTACTGGAAGTACAAGACTTACTGAATGTGGAAGTAGGCTCTGGCTTCAGTGATGCTCCTGCAATGTAAATCAACATCTGAGTATAATATAGTTCTCAAACATCTCTTGATTACATATATTTATACAGTTGTTAGTATTTTAATTCCAAGGAATAAAATCAATCTTAAAGCCTACTCACTATACTTATTTTTGTCACAGAGTTTCTCAGAATATTTGAAAAAAGGGTGTTACACTCAGCAAAATACCGTGTTAGAGCTGATCACAAGTTAAGTTTACGGAAACCATGCGCAACTTTAGGCTGCTGGATTTCACTTAGTTGACATTCTGCATATACATCCCAAATTTACACGTGTCTCTCATGGATGAATTAATAGTTTTCAACTGCTTTTATTTCAGTTAGAATGTATTAAATGCTTCACTGTGCTTGATGGCACAGCTGGCTCTAATACATGCAGATGGCGTGATCTGACCAGGAAAGGATGTTCTTATCTGTCTCTAAAAGTTGCTCAAAGAAGAAAGTCATCCTACCTTTTTTTATCTGGCAAACATAGTCCTGCATATGTTCACAAAATAAATCATTCCAGTTCATATTATTGTAACCATTAAACACGCCACATTTTTCATTTCCATCATAGTTGTTTGGTTCTCCGCTTGCCCATTTTTCATAATTTACCTATAGTAGAAATACAGCTTTGTTACTATTTTCCTTTTAAAGTGAAACAATTGTCTTACCCTGTTAAAGAAGAATGTACTACATTTGATTTCATGGTCCATCTTGCACTTTGGTGCCAGACCTTGTAAGGAGAAGGATATGACCCTTGCATAGCATAATGATTTGCCTGTGTATTTATAAGCCATGTTAGTAAATCAAGAAGTTGTTGCCCTCTTTGTTATCAGGAGAGATTAAGTTCTCTTAAACAAGCTTTATAAAGAAGTGTCTAAGTACCTTCCTCTGACCCCCAGGTTGGTTATCCTGCTCTGATGTTTCAACCTGAGACAATCCATCAGTGCTACCATATGGATTTAGGCCTTGCAGACCTTGATCTACTTGAGAAGGCGAGGGCTACAAAGCCTAGCTTCTGTAGACATACAAAATTATTTCTAACAGTAAATGACAAATGGGAATATAGAGATTAGCAGAACCAGATTTGCTTAGATCAGGAGAGATATTCCTTCACCTTTGGTGTTATTTCATCAGTCTGAATGTCATACTCTTATCTATAACTATGAACTCTCAAAAGACAAACTAATTCCTAGAGTGGAATCACATAATAAACACTTAAAGTCACTTGCAGCTTGTATAGGAGGAGTTGTGAGAGCTGTCTGCCAAGATATACATGGAGAATTAGACAAAAAGCTGGAACAAGAAATTATTTACTCACTGGTGAGCCATCACTCCATATAAATCCGCTGTCAGAGTCCAAGGCACTTAAACCCATCCAGTAAGATAAGTGAAGATAATCCCTCTTTCTGAATGATTACAGATATAGACAATAAGACATGGTGTGAAATAGAGAAGGAGAATATCTATCATTACATTATTCTCAGTGTTCTCATGCTTGAAGTATCATTAGAGACAGTCATATAAAGTAATCATTCCATTGCCATGTGGGCAAAAACGCCTTGGCACTGCATGTGGCAGGAAGCAGTGAAACACAGAGCTTCATGGGAAGGATCACAGATGTCATGAGTCCACAAATACTGAGTTAAAATATATTTTAAGGTCTTGGTTTGACCAAGTGGCTTATACATCCAAATTCAGACCTGTCTGTACTCATAGGCTTGATTTAAACATTTATATAACCCCGTCAATAGGTCAGGCTTTCCTTAGCCTCCCAATTTTTCCCCTTAACCAAGGAAAGAAAGCAGCACAAACTATTCCTTTAATCAAGAGTATTTCATCTACTGATCAACTCCAAATGAGCTAAAAAGATCAGTTTTATCCCTTTGAACTAAACTCAGTTTAAACCAATTTTGATGGTCCTTTCATTTTTTATATGTTCAGGCTACTTCAACGCACAGCACCACCTTCCCAGAGGCCTGCCAAGAAACCCTTTTGCTCACCTGTTTCAACCCATTTCCTTCTGCCACTTTGCAAGAATATACACCATCTTTGCCAGCAGAAATTGATCACCAGAAATCCTTTATGTCTTTCAGAAAGGTTTTTCAAATGTTTGTGGTTTTTTTCCACAAACGGTGGACTGTGCAGATACTTACAAGTTAGCTATTAGGTTTTGTTCTTCTTCACTGTGGATACATGCCAGATCTCCTCCAATGGCTCTGCAAAAATCTCTTGCACCAAACCAAGTTTGCATTTTCTCCCTTCCTCCCTGAAAAATCTATAAAAAGTGGACAATTAAATACTGTGCTGGGTATTACAGACATTTAGAAACTCCATTCTGGGACTCTATATTTCTTCTGGTCTCCTGGTCTCTAATTTTATCACTTATTATTTAATTGTGCAATTATAAGTCTGTGGTCATTTATCAAGCTTGATTATTGTAACTTTGCTTTTGCTATCATCTCAGAGACCCTGTGACTCCAAACTTCACTTCAACCTACACAGAGCACTTCCCAGCACTTCCCCAACACACCACCTGGGGATGGGTGGAGATGTGTTACCACAGACTACCTGTGAGGTAGGCAGGGTGAAATCCACCTTCCATGCATACACGAAACATATTCTTATTTGAAATGACAAGCATTTGCATTCAGAAGTTAAACACCTACTTTGAAGCAGAAGCTGCTCTGAGGAACGGATTGCCATCCCTCTGGGCATGATGGGAGAGGGGTCGTTGTTGGAGGAGGCGGGGGGGTCACTCCCTCCACCAGCTGCTTGCAGAGAAACATGTTTGTTTCTTCACAGTTCAAAACATCCCATAATCCAGCTGAAGTTCCTGTTATCATGGCCACACAGCCTGACTCCCTTCCTTCATAAAACATAAAATTTTTAAACCTTATTGATAAATACCTGCATCTTGTCAAAGCATATGCTGCTTAATTAAATGTAACATCCCCACTGTGTTTGGATGCCAGTATCTCACAGTAGCTCACATGCTTTTCAATTAAATCATAAATAAATTTTATCAAGTTCTTTTTATGTTACACAATGGATCATCTACCAAAACCATCAAACAGCAAAGAGTGAATTATACCAACAGACACATGTGCTCCCAGGTGGTCTACTGGAAGGAGCTACCATGATCTCAGGTTTAATCCCTTTAGCATGACCAGAAAGTTGCGATGTCGTTTTTGCCACTTTATGCCAGCAAAGTTTCAAAATTACTATTTAGCTTCTAAACCCTCATTTCTCAGGCCCCCAGAGCAGAAAGTCAGTAGCCCCTGTGGCACATACCAGGCATTCCTGCATTCCAGTGGGTGAAGGTGACCATGTCCCCGCTGGCCCACCTGAACGTCCCCTGCTCCTCCACATCTGAGAGACCAATCCAGAAGTACTTTGCTGGATTGAATCCAATTACAGAAGTCAAAAAAGCTTGTTCAAATCTGTGAAGAATAAGTACCAAACTGATGTATCACATTTTATTGTAGTTTGTTCATCTCTTCGAACAGTTCATTGTAGCAAATCTGGTAAAGGTGATGTGGGAAAAGATAAGTATGGATTGAAGCAAGGGTGATGGTCTTACTTTTATAGTTCTCATTGTGTTATAAATTAATTTTTGTCTTATATTTTGGTAATGTAAATCATGTTTAGAATTTAGAGTGATTCTATTCTCCTTTTGTACTGCACAATGAACAACACAAGCCAAACAATGTTTGTGTTAATGCATGTTTGTTACTCATTCTGTATAAATAAGTGCTACAGTGTTTTACTAAGCTTTATGATAAGGTCTAGATCTTTAAATCTTGTTTCACTGGGGAAAAAATCTACTTTTATTCTAAAAAAGGTAAGTTTCCAGACCTGCCTATTGCAAAGAAAAGGTTGAGAAGCTCAAATCCAGAAGAAATAAATAGTTCCATGTTTACCCATTTACTTTTAAGTTTTAAAACAGTCTGGCAATTCAGAGCTATTTGGGGTTGACTCAATTTTTGAATTCCTGGGTTCAACAATAGTGTGTAGGTGTGTAGTAGCAATGACTTAAATATCTGTATTGATGACTGATGCCGTGAAAAGCTGAAATCAGCCAAAATACAAGACCCTGATGTATGTTGTAATACTTCTTCAGTTCTACCACAAATTTTCCAGCAAAGAGTCACATGAGACCCTATGAAAAACTCCAAAGTAGGAAAAGATTTCTGTTTGGCCCTTCCATCCTGGTTGCACATATGAAAGGACAAGAATTATGTTTCCATACCTGTCTGTCACGCTAGCCAGGTGACTTTTGTTTTCTTCACAGATTTGTTTTGCATCTGAAAACTTTGCTGGCAACTGCCCCACGGAGTAGCAGTAGAAGCCGTGCTTCATCCAGCCCTGTCAGTGTCAACAGCAGAGATGCACGGAGGGGCTGTCAGATTGCGCAGCACAGCACACTTCCAAAAGCCAAGTTAATACCACAACCCAAGTCAAAATTCATTTCAGAAGGCATAAGAAGAAAACGAAGAGAATAACCGAACATAGCTTTTGTAACCACAACTCTATGTCTTGCTCCTTGTCAAAGGACACACAAGGGGTCTTCGTGAGCAGTGAGCTGTGGTTATGACTTGGATCTGGCAAGCATGCTCACAGCCACTTTGCAGCCGCTTGTGTAAATCCTGCTCTGCTTTCTCATTGTGTAAGTGTAGCTGTTGCAAGAAGCTACAAAAAATCTCCAAAACAGTCAGCTCAAATGCTCCTGCCTCCTGTGCTGGATTGATTGAACTAGGAAGGCTGCGTGTAACCCAAGACCAGTGAGTTACAGCATGAAAAAATACTGACATGCTCTGCAGAGAGCAGCTTTTATGGGTGAAGTGACCAGTTCTGCACTAGGAGAGAGGTGATTGAAGCGTGCATGTAAGGGAAGGGAAAAAACAAGTCAATCTACATTTTGGTTAAATAAATTTAAAAATCCCAATTAGTCTGAGAAGTATCCATACATACAAATTAAGTTTGCAAGGGGTCCACCAAGAACAGTCAGAATAATTGACTTCTGTGGTACTCACCATCATAGCAGTGGAAGTAAGATGCAATGACCTTTTGCTGCTTTTGTTTTATACTTACTTTCTGGCAGCCTGGGTAAGTAACCTCTGCTTCCCCTGATTCTTCTGCCAAAGGTTTCCTTTTACAGACATAACCGAGTTTTGTTTCACAAGCGCTGTCAGCCCAGGATCCATCCTAAGCATGGTAAGAAGAAACAACAGAGAGAAGTGAAATCTAGAGACAATCCAGATCCAACAGGCATGTTCACCATCCTCAGAGACAACCCTTCTCCCTTCATATGGCCGAGGCTGTTTTGGCTCTTTTCCTTGTCCTGATGTTTTCTCCAAAACTCCCAAATAGGGAACACAATAAAGACAGCGAGGGCCACATTTTGTCAGAGGTGTGAGAATGAGGGTTACACGTATTAAAGGTTCAGTGGCTGATGAGAGTAGGAAGGAGATACACTGTTCCACTGTATTCTCACCAGCATAGTATTTATCATGTGCATGTAACCAGATGACAATAGCAAGGAAATGCTGGATAAACTAAACATAAATATGAAAAATATACTGTTTAAGTCTTTCTCCATAGTGTTATGATATGTCATTTTATGCTGAGTATAAAACAAGATACAATTTTTTGTACCTAATTTTTTGTGCCTCCAGTAATATGAGCCTCCAAAGTAGCTCTAATAAATGTATATTTTAGGTGTTTTAAGAAAGTCCCCACTCTAAGAATCATACTATGCAGCCATGATCAGTCATGGTGATTGTGGATGATGTGTTGTTTCAAACAATTTCAGCCAGATTTGTTGTAACTGTTACAGAACAGACCAAGTCTCAGCACAGCACACCACTTCTGTGACTCCATACACCTTCCTCGATCTGATCTCCAGTCTCCCTCCATGCTAAGATATGCTGAATTAAACCAAGTTCATAAAAAAACTTTAAAACCCCTGTCCCTTTTTTCTTTTTTTTTTTTGTGTTTCTTTCTTTTTTTTTGTTTTTTTGGTCATAGATGTTTTCCTTTTGAGGGACACAAAGGGCATAAGAAAGTATGAAAGTGTGAGAGTGATTTTTACCTCTCCCTTCATAACGACACAGTCTGCCTTATTCTGTGTGTGGGATGGCTCTCCATGGCGCCACTTGGTATAAGTCACAGGTGTCCCATCACTCCATTCAAAATACATTTGAACCCTGAAGTCATTTAGACCAATCCACAGCTCATCATCTGGCTCTGGGAAAACAAAGGCAATTGTAGGTATAGGTGTGTCTTAAAATGAAACAATCACATCTCACACCCACTTTTGACTGAAGAAAGACTTTTTAAAAAAACATTTGAGATCATGGTTACAATGATTAAATGAATAATAGCAACTGTATAATTCCAGATAAAAAAGTGACCTGCAGGAATACTCACTGTACCCAAGCTGAGACACTGCAAAACTGTATTCCTCGATATTATGAATACTCGCCAGCTCTCCATCTTCTTTTCTACAGGAAGACTGGGCTTCTTTCCATATTTTGGGAGTTCTGTAAATTCTATAGCAATGACCTGCATAGGGCACCCATTCCCTGGGGCACTTAAAAGGCTTTAAGTCGCCTAAAAAAAATTATTTCACACAATTATTAAGCAGTCCTGTTCAGTGCTTTCTTCTAATCAAAAATGATATTATCTGTACTGACATGAGGTGGAAATATTAGAGCACATACTGGCAGAGGGGAGAAGCAAAAGTCTGAGGATCACAAAGAATACGAAACAGATTTTTCCATCCCAAATTTTCTGGGAGGTATCAAAAAACTCTTTTACAGAATTAAATAAATACTAAGTAATTCAATATGCAGACTTGCAGGGCACGGCTCCATACTAAATCCCCCGCAGTGAGGCTCTGTGTACAGCCGTGTTTTACAGAATAGGGTCTCTTTTCCTACACAGGGACTTTATCTTGATGAATTTTGGAGATTTTGTATATTTTTTCTCTGGAAACATGAGATGCTCAGGAGCAAGTTGGAGCTCCTTCACAGCCCAAATCATATATCAGAGAGCCCAGGCACACTTATGTTATACCACACATGCCAGAAATCCCAGCTGCACAGAAATGCCACACACTTTGTTCAGCAGCTATTTCTTGGTGTGAATTTAGTGTAGCCAACCATCTTCCACTGCTTTGAAGTTTCACATGGTCTTCACCTATAAAGTAAACTGAAGAGGGCAGGATGTGTGCCCAGTATTGGTATGTGATCAAACACACTGTTCAATGCTCCCTGGACATGGGTTTGACCTGTGCGAATTTGCATTCCCCTAGGCAATATCCAGGCATGGTTTGGAGGTTAGCATGGGCCAGACACCACTCCCAGTAAGCTGTCTGGATGCAGCCAGAATGTACAGGATGCCAGCTATGATGTGCCATTCATCCCCGAGCCAGAGAATAATTTTATATACTAGTATTTATCTAGTTGAGGGAGTTACTGTAGAGCTAGTAGCATGCTGGGAATTCCCAAGTGAAGTAACTGCACACCATTTTCTTCACGTAGAAAAGACCTAGTTTGCCTCAGGTGGGAGGGGAACTCAGCTGGGAAAAGGTGCCAGCCCCATATTCTGAATTCTTCCTTTCAGAATAGAGCAAAAAGGGTCAGAGAGAGCAGGGGAAACATGAACCCTGGCTCACATCTTTCTGCAGAACACATCTTCAGTGTATTTTTCAGAGCATAAGATATTCATTGGTATTTTGTGGTCTGGATAACACAACTAAACACATAATCCTGTCTTCCTTAGTACCCTGGCATCTTTTCAAAGTGACAAACAACATCTAGACATCATCTTTAATATGAGCCAGAAAACTAAAGTCTTCTCGGTGTTTGACCCAGGTCAACAAGTGTAACCCTTTTGTTTCGAAAACATACTGTCATTTCATATATGGTATCCTCCAAGTATTTCTCACTCACTGCAAAAATAGCCTTATTTTTTGAGCAACTTACCTGAGACAATAGTGGAGGAATCTAAGGAGGAGTTTCTCTTTTGGCAGATATATCCCAGTTTCCTATCACATGCCTGGTTTTCCCATTTGCCATTCCTACCTTGGAAGGTCCCACATATTTTTCCAGATTCCACAGAGGGATTTCCTTTAGGAAATAGACACAACATACAGAGAAGCCCTCTGTTAACACTGAAAATTTTCACCTCATGACAGGAGGGAATGCAGCTTTTGCAGCTGCAAAGCCACTGGTGTATCATTCTTTAGAGTAATAATTCCCAAGAAAGGTGATGAGGACACCACTGGGATGGCCAAGAGTGCCGACGTCTCAGACATGAGACTTGCTCTTCTCCCATGCACTGCTTAAGAAGAAATTCCGTGTATCTGAAGTACTGCAGCATACAGAAAAAAAGCTTTATACAAATAAAGCTTTTATATAAATTCCTTATGGGGCAGTAGTATTGCAAACACTCAGCATCCTTTACTGTTCAACACTGGACTTGAAATGCATATTTAGTTCCACAGGAGTGCTCGCCATTTGGATTTCCCTGTAAGTCACAACAGCTATTATGAAAATACATAATATGGCAGCATGAGAGACTGTGACTTAGATCCTAAGAAAAGAGTGGAAATTTACTAAGGTAATGTACATCAGATAAATGTCATAAGCAGTAACTGAGAAGAACAACTGAAAATATTTCTTATGCAATGTTTCTCTTCTGTTTTTTTTTTCTCTTTTCTTTACATTCTCTTTATATGATTTCTCATTAGTTTCTTGTTTAGTTTGAATAATATACCTGATGAGAAAATTGTGGATGAAAAAATATAGTATGAGCTATAGATATTTGTTTTTAACTGTTTTCTTAGGTGAGTTCTCTGCTTTTTCTGTGAAATTCAGAATTAATGGTGGTCCATCTCTGATGTGATCCCTACCACTGTAGTATTCTACGTTTCCCATAATCCTCTGTAATCTGTGAAAATGAAACCTAACGAGTTAGGTAACAGGTATTTGGGGAAGAGAAAAGAATTTTGGCCCAGACGCTGATCATCATTTCAGAAAAGTGCATTTACCTGGAGCCCAGTTTAGGTATCTGAAAGGACTTCCCCCAATCCACTGCCAGCCACTGTCAAGTGCACTGAAAAGACCACTCCAGAGCTTTGCATTGACACCCAGGTCACTAGTGAGCCCTACACGGCCAAAAGAAATGAGCAGTCAGGTTATTAAATGCCTCTGATTTTGTAAGTTATTCAATAAAACTTGAAATAAAATTTTGAAGAATGGAAAAGAAAAAATGTCATAGATTTTTTCTTTAATATAGGTTAGATTTTTTCCACTACTCTAATACATATTTTTTTTGTGATAAAGTGAGAAGCTTTTTTAAGAATGTCACTAAGACATATTTTCACAAGGTAAATGGAAGTAACCATGTTAAAACTCTTGGAGCTGACATATGTTTTAACCATATGCATTAATTTTGTTGGGTTGGTTTTTGTGGGTTTGGTTTTCTTTTTACTTTACCTAATAAATACATTTGTTCATGAAGGTCTGTGACACTTAATAATTCCGCATTCTGTTGCTGGCAGCTTTTTCTTGCTTGGTGCCATGTCAAAAGGGACTCCGAGTTTATCTGATAGTGAGTTTCTGTCACAGGATTTGTTTTCCAAAGGTCATTGTGGATGGTGTCTATAAAACATGATGACAGCAACTTGACAAGACATTCATACTTGCTAACACAGAAAATTAAATCTTCATTGCAGACTAAAACTATGTAACTATAATTTGCTAAGTTTTTACACACAGTTTGCCCCAGATATATACTTTGTCCATTCAATACTAATAATACACTAATAACATAAGGAATTCTTTCTCCTTACAAACCTGATTTTTCTACATTCACCCTGTTCTTTTTTATTTATTGTCATGGTTTTAGCTGGGATAGAGTTAATTTTCTTCACTGCAGCTGGCACAGTGCTGTGCTTCGGACTTAGTATGAAAACAATGTTGAGATAACACACAGATGTTTGGGCTGTTGCTGGGTAGCGCTTGTACCAGTCAAGGCCTTTTCCAGCTTCCCATGCTCTGCTGGGGGCACAAGAAGCCGGGAGGGGAGGGGGCACAGCCAAGAGAGCGGATTCAAACTGGCCAAAGGAATATTCCATATCGTGTAACATCATGCCCAGTATGTTACCTGGGAGGGGCTGGCTGGGGGGGGGAGGCAGCAATCGCGGCTCGGGGACGGGCAGCGTCGGTCGGCGGGTGGTGAGCGGTTGTATCGTTTGTGTTTCCATGGATTTTTCCTTTTTTTTTCCTTTTCCATTTTATTATATTATCATTATTGTAATTATTATCATTATTATTATTATTATTGTAATTATTAAACTGTTCTTATCTCAACCTACAAGTTCGGGGGTTTTTTGTGCTTTTGCTCTTCCAATTCTCTCCCCCGTCCCGCAGGGATGGGGGGAGTGAGCGAGCAGCTGCGTGGTGTTTAGTTGCCGACTGAGGCTGAACCACGACATTTATATAACTCATCTACTTCTCTCACAATTCAGTCCACATTAAACAACTCACTGATGTATTCTACCTGTACACACACGTTTCCCTATTTACTGCACAGATAATCTAGGTCTCCACATCCATTTCATACCTTGGGACCCCTCTTATGCTCTCCCAGACCTCCCAACATGACAGAAATGATCATTTCCAATCAGATGTGAAGCAGGGGTGAAGGGGTAGGGCATTTGTGCTGGGGTTACTGGAAAGCTGTGTTGGGTGATTTGTGGGTGTAAGGAGCACTGGAGTACTGAAGGCAGGTGAAGGTGGCTGCCTGTGTCCTGCACTCTTCCATTTGCTCCAGTCCTCCTATTCTCTGCACCATCCTATAATACACCACTGTCTCCTGCTTCCCTATATCTCAGCTTCCTTATCCACTACACTTCTTTCTGTCTTTCATTTGCCCTGACTTTCTTCTCACATAGTCTTAGAGGTTTTCTCTTCCTTTTTCCATCAGTCCTAGTCACCACCCTCACAATACTCCCCATATCTACCATGCTCAGGTGATATGAACTAGTGAACTAGGCTAGCCAGTGAACTAGGCTAGCCAGAATCCAGCTCACTGTCCAATGTTACTTCCACATCCCAAGGACATTTTGACCATGAGAGTAGATGAAACTTTTGCTTAATGCCTTTCCTGAAATCTTTATAAATAAATTACCTTTTAGTGGACAATTTCCGAAAACTTGGTCTTTGTCAAAATCTGAAGAAGTTGCACACCAGAGAGAGCCTGCATCCTCACTCCGAGGGATGCACTCAGCATACCATTTACCATTGAGCTTAAAAGGGAACACACAAGGTGCACCAAAGGCGTTTCCTCCCAGTGTATAGATATCTACGGAAAGAAACACGGAGCAATAGCAGTCAGCTAGTACCAAATGATCACCACAGTGTCTGCTCATAGGCCGCTCTCCATGGACAGAGTTGAGCTGTGCAAGAGCCCCACACATCAGTATTTCATTACTACAAAGCATTCCAAGGCTGTTGGGCCAATTAGATATGACTATGGCAAGATATTCGGGATTAAGTCTCTCAAATAACCTTTATTTGGCCCTTGGCTAATTTCTGTCTAATTTTTTCTTTTTATTGCTATATGGACTACTGTGTCACAAGCAGTCATGTCTCAGCTCCTGCCATTCATCACAAACTTCTGTCCTCGGATGATATTTAGGATCTTTTTTTTTTTTCCCTGTATGGTAGAAGAGGCTTGAAAAGGGGATATCAGAATATTTTATTAGTCTTCGTAAGAGGAAGTTGTATCTTAAATTTACAAGTGACTCTGCTAGTAAGTGATCCTCCCATCTCTGTGCAGTCTAATTTGCTGCTATCTGAACAAAATTATTACAAACTTCATTCCAGCTCCAACAGTTGTAGGACACAGCAAAAATTTCATCCCTTGTTATTTAACTTCCCACCCTACCAATGTCACAGTAGCAAGGAGTTTGAGGTTGAACATTTGAGCCTGGATGCCCACTCTACATAGCCCAAGAGGGATAATAATGCAGGAAAAGGAGATCTGACTCTCCAGTGTTGCTTTGTCAGGGTGGTAGGCCGTATTGCATCTCAAACCATTAAAGCACTTTTTCCTTTGGCTTTTTCCTACTTTTTGTTCTTGCTGGGCCTGGGAAACACCAGGTAAACACTGTTAAAAGAGGATCATATCTATGGTAACTAGAGATTAACTTCTTAGAGATAGTACATAGTCAAACCAAGTGATAGCAACAATAAATTTTTAAGTATAGCACAATTAACACTTCTACAAATTGATCAGACATATTTTGAAACAGTCATAGATTTCCTCCCACTGTTGCTAAACAAAGAGAATTCCCATTCTCCCTTATGATTACATCATAGGCCTTTGTCATTTTATTCTATCATTTGACAGAATTGCGCTTTCTGAGTTATGCAGAAATGTGTACAGTTGTATTTGCCTTACATTTCTGCTCCCTACTTGTAGTCAGCTCTGCTACTGATATCACTGTAAGAAAAGGGTTGCTGCATGACAAACAGGTGGTGGAATGCTTTGTAAACAGAGGCAGCCAAGTTACCAAGAAATAGAGATTAATTTTCAGTACTCACCCTCATAGCGCTGGGAGCACACGCTATCTGTGGTTCCATGGATTTTCCACCTGCTCCCTTTGTCCGATCCTTTGGACAACCTGATTTTCTTCCCTTTCCCTTTGCCATAGTTGAAAAATAGATCCTTGCCATGGGTTGAAAGCATCTCATTTCTACATTCCCACCACTGGAGCTCATTCGTCCTATTACAGGATTCCAAAGTGATGGCAGCCTCGTCGTCCTTGGTGAGCACTCCCAGGCACAGCTTGAGCGCCACGCTCAGCAGCTGCGTGGCAGAGACCCACCTGAACTTTTGAAACTCATTGTGCTCATCACAAGTGGTAGTTATAACCGAGCTAGAGTTTTGAGCTTGGGCGCAGAGCTTGCTGTCTTCATTATAGATGGAAAATATTCCACTACCTATAAAATAAAATGAGAATTTAAACATCTGAAGAGAGATTTTGTAGGAGATAAGTCAGTTACTTGCTGTTGACAGTCTGCTACAACAAAAAATTGAGTATATAGAGTCCATAGAGAAAGAAATCAAGGGAGGTTAATCATCAGTATAAAGGATATTCATCAAAATGTCCTTAAGATGCAAGCAACACAGAAGCTGAAAATATAGCTCTTTCAAGAGAAACTGCTCTTCTTCAGATCCCTCCCTAAAGCACACTGTTCTCAAAATGCTATTCAGAAATGACCTTTATTAAATTTCATGAGTTCTTCAAAGTTCCACCGCCACACCGCATATTAAACAGGCTTTGATTTTGCAAGTAAAATTACTTTTTGCTTTAGAGCTATTAAAAATGGTTTACATACTCAAGATTCAACCATTTTTATATTTGGCCCAGAATGACATTGTGGTTTTCATCTCATCTAGCAAGTGGGGTATTTTTCATTTTTGATTAATTATTTTGGAAATCTTCAGCAACTGTGCAAAAAGTTGTTTCTTCACAGAGTTCAACTTGCGAGTTTCTCAGGAGGGAAGCCACAACTTGCAGCATCATCACTTTGGTTCTGAGCACAGTTAAGCTAAGTAAGTATCCTAAGTGCCATTAATAGCTACACTTGCAAAAAGAAATGTGAGACACTGCATGACAGGGTTTTGTTTCTTCAACCTCGGCTTCAGAAAAGGGGCACAACTTCAGCCTGCTCCAAACCTTGACCATTTTTGCAGCTCACCTTGCATCCCTTAGCTCCCCTTTAAGCAACAGCAACATCATCCAACTCGTTCTGCTGTGCCATTGGGCTTTACTGCCAACCAAGGTTTCTTGCCAGGGATGGAATAGTTAAATGGGGCTTCATAACACCCCGCATCCCAGAGCTGTCAGGGAGTGGTCGAACAGCCTCGGTGGTGTTTCTCTGAAAGGCTTCAGACCTGAACAAGCCAGATGGCATTTCCCCTGGCACAGCTCTCCTGCTGCAGTGATCCTCGAGAAAGTAGCAGAGGATGGGTTAGAGCCAGCTTGATCTCACACAAAAACATGCACATAATAAATCCTCCCGTAGTGGGTTAGTTCAGCGTTGGCTTGTCCCTGCTGCCATTCAAGGGATAGCACGGGACTCCTGCAGTTCTCTAGCTGGGACCTTCCTGCAGGAAAGAGCTGCAGACACAGCGTCATTTGTTTTCCTCTCAGCAGTAGGAGTGTCTGAAATCTAACAGACAGAAGCTTTTATGGCCCTTTCTAAAGCTGTCAGCTTAGAAACAGGATTCCAATATGCAACGATCAGTATGCCATAGTCTATATGAGCTGTCTAGGAAACTCAAAGCACACATCAGCCAGTGGCTCTGTGCATGCTGAGGGGACACTGCCCTGTACATCTAATCTGTTCTAATCTCCAATACAGTAATTTCAAATCAGCTTTTGTCTGCATTCAGATGGCACATTTTCAAGAATCAGCACCGTCTAGGTTATGCCCACATCTGCTGGTGCATTTCTTTCACTCATACACCACCTTGAAAACTGGGTTAAGGAACCAGAATGCCTAAACACATACCACCATACCTAAGAATTGAGTAAAACTGTTTCAAATTACACGCTGTGACCAGCTCTAAACTCACTGTTGACCAAGGAGGACGTCAGGAAAGCACAAAAAGAACTTGCAAACCTCTATACTCAGTAGAGGACAAAGACTTACCAGATGTTTGAAGAGATGTAAAGGAAAAGAGAAAAATCAGCAGCAGGTAGACATCCATGGCCAAATGTTTCACTCCCTTCTCCTCTCCACATCAAATTGATGCTGAAGACCAAAGCTGTGCCTTTCAAGAAAACCCTTCTACACTGAACGGGATTAACAAGTCCTTTTCAAGTTTTAAGACCCCACAGATACAAGGAAGTTCTGAGCTGCAAATAAGGAACTGTATCATGTCACATGAGTAATTTTGAAATAATACATTAATGAATAAACTTTGCTTTCTGAGCTAGTTTTTCTACTGTATAAAAGCATTATCTTGCATGGAAATATCAGATCTAAGAGATAACATTTCAGTGAGGATTTTTTGAAACACACCTTACAATTCAGGATCATTATTTTTATGAAGAAGGTGATGTGAATGTCTCTTTACCAGAAATAGGCAAAAAGGTAAAAAAGAAGGGTAAGATAAATAAATTATCAATAAATGATTAAAAACGCCAGAGTACGATGCAGTACTGTGAAAAATGGGCTGCAACACCATGCAAAGCAAGTAACTAGGACCTTGGAATCAGAGAATTTTGTCTCTTCTCCCAAGTCACTAGCGACAGAATGAGAGGAAACTGCTTCAAGCTGGTCAGGGGAGGTTTAGATGGGATAGTAGGAAAAATGTCTTTACTGAAAGAGTGGTCAGGCACTGGAACAGGCTGCCCAGAGAGGTGGTGGAGTCACCATACCTGCAGGTATTTAAAAGACATGTAGACATGGCACTTCAGGGCATTGTTTAGGACACATGGTGGTGTTGGGTTGACGGTTGGACTTGATCCTAGAGGTCTTTTCAACCTTAATCATTCTATGATTCTCCATGTCTGCAGTTCCACAGAAAAGAGAAAAGCTGTAGAAAAGAGGACCTGTGTTCTTCAGGAGGCACCTGTCCCTCCTTTTGCTCCATTCCTGACTATATGCAGGAGCAATGTATGAACTGTTGTATGTGATGTATGAACGTCAAAGGTGACAGCAACAACTGAAGAATTATGAAAAGAAACCACACAATTCTAGGAAGAAGATAACCTGTAACTGGCAAATGGTGGATTTTCAATTATTGCTAGAAATGAGATCCCACTACTCTGTGAAAGTTTGCACCCCCTGAAGATGTTCTGACAGAATTCTGATTTTTACTTTGAAAAACCTCTCTCCTTTATGATAGGTGAAAGAATTAGAAATATGTAGAGGGTAGGGAAGAGAAAACACACTCCCAGGGAATGTTTACATCCTTTTTTGCATATGGCCTTTGAAAAATCCCAGTGTCCATATCTTCAGGAGAGGCTGGTTTGGGATAACTTCCCCAATGCTGTATTTGCAGCAAGTCTTTCCCTGAAAATTGTTGCTGGGCAATGAAAGCCCTAGACACCTACATGAACATGTGGGAACCTGCTTCTATTGTTCTGACTCAGATGCAGTTGGATGACTCACTGGGTCTAAAAAGGTACACAAGGAATTAGAACAGAAAAAGAATAACAACAGTGAGAGAAAACAGTGTGACCTGAAGGCCGGTGGGTGCAGCTAGACCAAAAACATGGAAAGAATGGGAGCCTGAGAGCGGCACTGAGACCTGAGAGAAGTGGGGGAATAGAGATGGTGGCAGATGGTCAGTGAATTCTGATGCTTATGCAAAGATGGCTGCACTGAGTCTGGCGTAGATTCCAGTACTCACCAACATGGGAATGCTCTACGCTGCAACCTCAACTTTCCAACTTCCCTTGCTTCCTTGTTCAGGAACTCCAGATGTGCGGATGGAAGAAATATTTTTATTTATTATTTAGGCAGGAGAAATGTAATGCCTTGTGGTTCTGCTCTGTACAACATCTCAGCATCTCCAAAGCTACTGGGAGGCAACAACTACAATCACAACAGGGAGAACGAAACTAGCTCCGTTCTGAAGAAAGATCAGTGTTTGGTGAAGGACTGTTATCGATGGTCTGCTGAGAGGCCAAAAAAGAGTAAAGCATAGTAAGGTCAGCTTCACCTCAGTGTTTGTACATTTGTCTGAGCAGTCCCCATCACAGCCCACAAAGTGGGAAAGAAAATCAGAAGATTGCAAAGATGCACTCCAGCATCTTCCACTTGCCAAGGCACAGCCTGAAATGTTAGAAGTGGCAAGGAAGAAAGGCTGCTGGGTTTTGTGTTGAGTCAGCATTGTTCCTTTGGCAATCTCTGCTCGCAGGCAGGAAGTTACACTCACAGTGTGCAGATTCACCACCTTTTCTCTGAAGTCTGAACTCTTCTGGAGGAAAGGGGAAATGAAAATTAAGCACAAGGGTATCAAGAAACGTAGCAATGTGCAAAGAGGCAAACCTTTACACGCTATCAAATATTGCCATTAAGTCATTCCTCAGCTGCCCACAGAAAGGGATGGGTGAGTCCCTCCAGGTTCAACCAGATGCTTCCCTACAGAAGTTAAAGAATTCATTTTCAAAAAACACTGTATTAAAATCTGAAAGGAATTCTGTGATCATTTGGCCTGCTATAATTTGGTAAAAGATTTGAACCCAGAGTCCCCACATATAGCACAATCACATTTTCCAACTGAAAACACTTTTTTTAATAAAAAAGAAAGATGCTGTAAACATTCTAGCCTAAAAAAGACCCAGAAAGTGAAGAACCTTTCCATTTCTCCAGACAGGCTCAAAACATACTGAAAGAGCAACATAAGGCACTTTCACACTATATTTTCATGTTAGGTAATCAACTTTTTTTTTCTTTCTTTTATCTAAACCCCCAAGATCAAACATAAAAAATCTTGGCAGAATCAGAGGATTATGGATATGAATTATTAGTGATCAGTTAAAAATTCCCTTTGCTTTTCTACCCATTACTTATGTTTCATCTTGTTTATCGAGGAATTATTTTCCTTGGTTTTACAGCAAGAATATTTCAGAAAAGCAAAATCCCAGTTCCTCTGTGAATGTGTATTTATACAACATACAGCCTGAAACCTCCCCTAAGCAGTGGCATCGGCTCAGGAGACAAACTAAGAGATCACAAGAGCAACAGGGCAGTTCTAAGGCAACTGGCCATTCCCAGCAGGACTGGCAGCCGGTAGTAGACAATGGCTGAAGGAATTGGTGATGGATCAGAGTAGAGTAAGTAACAAATTATATCACATCCATATGCTTATGAATCATTCCCAGGAAGACACACTGCTTTTTTTCAGTCAAATCGAGCTACTTGGATCATTTCCCCAGCCCAATCTTCAGAACTTCTTTTATGTAGTCAGTCACTTGTCAGGACCGTTGCAGCTCAGCAGCAGGAAAAGAGGACATAATGCCAGATCACCAAATGGTGTTTGGGGAAACCATTGCATGACAACTCAGTCGAGGGAAGATGGAAATAACACGAGGGTGTGGAAAGAGAACACCAGTTTGGAAACTACTCTCTCATTTTTTCTTGATATTGTATGATCAGTTTTGTCACAAGTATGACCAAAGGAATGATGATGTTAGAAACCTGGGATGAGACTCTATTCAGATAGTCTAATAAATGAGTTGCCATCACTGAAAGGTACTAGCTTGGGGGGGGGTGGGGTGGATAAAAAAAGCAGAAAACCAAGACAAAACAAAAAACCCCAAAGAATCAAACCCAAACAAATAAAAAACCCCACCAAAACAAAAAACCAAGAAATCCTATTTTTCAGAATTACAAGTCCCTAGGTAAAAGCCTTCCATTTACTCTTATATTAGTTAGACATCCTTCAAAGTGTTCGAGGTTGATCGTTTCTCTACATTCAATTTAAAAATTCCTATCAGAGTTTGTGTATAAAGCATCAGCACTCATCTTCAGCGTACTACATGGAACTGCAATGATTTCCTGTGCTGTAAATGCCACTACTTCCATGTTTGCTCTTTTTAATGGGACATTTCCTTCAATTCCATTGTATTGCAATAGGAGGGACAGGAAACCATGCGGCTTAAATTTCCCCCTCTTTTGAAAATCTTTCAAGTCTTTTTCACTAAACTCTTTCTAAAATGAGTAGATCCACCTTCAGAGTAGAGCTTCTGATTTGGAACCTACTCTATTTATTCTGCACCCACTTGGGCAGGAGAGCAGAACAGACACAGCATTTCACAGAAGCAGCTACGCCTACTGCCAGCTATCAACTACCACGGCATTTTTAATTCTCAACTCAAAGATGATGCTGGATGTCAGGCAGAATAAACGGGTAAATATGTTCAGGACTATCCAAGCTCCGGGAGCTGGGTTCTCTCCCTGACACTCTTTAGCTGTAGAGACATATCTGGTAAGTACAGTAAAGCACCAGAAATGAGACATCGCCTCAATCTTTATTTTCTTTCCAATCATGTATTTGCATATATGCATGTGATGAAATGTTATCTGACAGAAGCACAGGGTGCGCGGATACTGCCTTAAGATTGTGCGGGGCCCCAGAACAGGACTGAAATGCTTTTGGGTAGAGACTGCACCTATTTCTTGTTTGCACATCAGCCACTGCAGTGAGGCTGGGATTCCAGTCAAGGCCTCTTGACCTCCCATTCTCCCTTCCACATGCCTTTCTAGTTGGCACCACTTATCCAAATAATTGAAACGACATCTTCCGTAACATCATCAATCAGTCAGTCAGGAGGCTGCTGGCAGGTAAGCCACATCAGAGGGCCTGAAGAACCATTAGAAGTACTACTCCTTGAAAAGACACGCTCAAACAACTGTGCATTACAACTGGAAACAGCAGTAGGCGCAGGGGCAAGGAAATAACTGGGAGAAAGACAAGAGCCAGAGGAGAAAAGCATTCCAGGGCAAATTTCCCCATCTTACCTACACGCATATGTAATTCAACATTTTTACTAATTCATTCAGGTGACATTTTTGGCTTGGTTTTAAGCAGACAATCCCTGGACAGATTCAGGAAAATGTGGTCAATATATTACTCGATCACAACTTTGGATAGAATGTCTCTACCATTGTGTCATCTCCATTTTAACTTTACCCTGTTACAGAGTCTTACATAGACAAGAGTATAAAATGAAAAACTATTTTAAAAAAACCCAAAGCTAGTTACTGCTTATTTCACAGAATAAAATCTGAAACCACAAAAACAAACCTTGCAAACCTTTGTATGCAAGCGAGGAATCATGCATGATTTACATTTTACAAGATTTACAAAAATTAGGAATATAAACTCCACATTGGGGAATCTAAGATTTCCATAAATGGTAACAGATCTAGCCTTTTTAGAAAGGAAATAAAATCAGTAGCAACTAATACTTTGGTAAAGTTAAATTGTTCTTGACTCCCAGCACACACCCCACAAACCTGTGCTACTTATTGAGAGGCTGTAGGAGAGCAGTACCAACAAGCGATCACCATGACAGCTACCCAACGCTCCTATAAACCTTCAGCACACGTGTAGGTAGTGTTCTTCCCTCTCCTCAGTAACCGTCGTCCTGAGAGAAGGAAGTTTTGCCATGACCTTCATCACCTCTCCCAGACAAACCCGCTGTGGCCAGCCAGAACACTGGTGGTTAATGCCAACCACGCTTTTCCATTCCTGGGGCCTGCCCCCAGATTTTTTCCCAATTAAAGCCTAGGACACAGAAACTACAAGAACTACATACTTGGTTCTCTGTGTTGTCTGTAATTGTGGGAACTGAAATTATATTGTGAAAGGACTTTTTCTCCACCTGGTTCAAAGATGATGTGCCTAAATACAAACTTGTCATCTGGCAACTATCCCTGCAGTTAAGTCCCTAGAACTACTTGAAAGCTGCTAGAATGAGAGAGGTGTTTGCTGAATAGCTTGGAGAATCTGAGCAGTAGCATGGTTTGAAATAAATCTGGTGCAGAAACTTCAAATCTTGGGAGCCTTCTCAAGTGGATCTACCTATATTTTTCTTCCTTTATTGCATCCATTTGTATTGTTCCATTTAATAATTAGTCAATATTGTCTCTTTCCTTAAGACCCGCACTCACCAGTGTTGGTCTTCAAATCATGAGATCTGAAATCTCACACATTATACAATGGTTACAAAACAACGTAACTGCTGTATATAACATTACGCACATACTGAAACTGGTTACTACGGTATTTGCACATGAGAAAATAGCTTTGGCTTAATTCTAGTTGCATAATTTTATTAAAACAAGGCACATTTTATTTTATTACATTACATTTTACATTACATATTACATTACATTTCATTTTATTACATTACAGTGTCGCATGTTCATTCTGTTCTATGTTGGTCACAAGATCCTTTGTGTCACTAGTTCCAGAAACTGCGTCACTATTAAAATACAAATTGTTCTCAAAGCTGTCATTAGTTGAAAAGCGATTCTTTCGTCTCTTGTAGAAGAGGTAGCCTGCAAGGCCACTTCCAACTAGGATGAGGATGACAACAATAACTACAACTCCTGTTTTACCGTGGTTCAGAGTAGGAGCCCTCTCGTCCTTTGTCATTGCTGAAAACAAGTACAAAGTAATCAAGAGGATGCTACACACTTTTTATCTGATTACTGGAAACAATTTCTTTAGAAAGCATGATGTTTTAAGCAAAAGTGTTCTATTTGTTTCAAAACAACGAGAGACAAAGGTAGCAACATAAAATTTATTTATTTAAAAATGCTAACTTTGCACGCTATATCACAAATTATCTTTTCTTAAAATCTGCATTTGGACACTGAATGGTGTATATTGTGTTCTACTAGGAAATAATATGCTCCTAGGAAACAGATATTGTACTCAGGTATATCAGCAAATGTAAGAGATATATGATTTGTTCTGTTTATGATCTTACATGGGACTAGTTTTTGTCTAATTGAAAGACAATATTCTTACCTTTTGTAGGCATTTCAGCGGGTGGCGTTTCAGCTGCTGGTGGCATTTCAGTTGCTGGCATTTCAAAATATTGAAAAAGAATTATGTTATTATATTATTCTGTTATTTATTTCTATATTTGGAAAATCATAATGAAAATCATATTCAGAGAAATATATGGTAAAACACACCACTAACTAAAGAGAAAACACTTGCGTTTTGTCCATACAAAGCTTTCTACACCTAACAAAAACCATAGCACAATGGCCAGTTGTACTATGGTCTCATATATAAGTATTTACATAAACTAGCAAAAACGAAACGTCAAGGAGCTCCATGGAGACAGATCCTGACATCAGTGTAAAGCCACAAGAAAATCTACACAGCGTCTTCAGGACAGAGATGATCAAACATAATCCTCAATATAATCACAAATCCTTGCAGTTGTTATCTTATATAAGCATAGCAAGTGTAATAAATTTGGTTTGCCAAGCAACTTTAATGGCCTACCTACACAGACAATTGAAATCACTCAAGAACTCCAGAAAGTATTAGTACGTATCACATCCAAACTAAAGTGTTTGTAGCTCATTTAAAATTTAATACCTGGCCCACAAAATCTGGCTTGCTGGGAAAACTGGGCCGTCATTTAAAATGAAGAGCCATATTTTGCCATGTGGACATAAAATCAGTCTGTAACTAAATCTTGAATCAATGTATCATGGTCCGTTCTGAAAAAGGTGAGCCCAGGAAGTTAAACTGTTTTCCAAATCTCCCCACTTACATTGCCTGATTTCATTAATAAAACAACAATCTCGACTACCAAAAATTTTCCAGAACCCTGATGGAGTGTCTGCTGGCCCAGCTAGTTTTGCATGTAGAGATAAATATTACTCTATATCTGGCTCTTCAAAGTAAAACCAGACATGGTGATTTGGATGTTTCCAAGAGTTTCTATCAAGAGAAGTATCTATTAATGCTATTTACAATGAAAAGCAGCTTGTTGCTTTTCTGCAGTATACCATCATGCAAATCTATGGAAAACAGGGAAACTGGGAGCCTTCTATACTTGCACACTTTTTAAGTGCTTGCTGGATGTATTGCATGTTTGCTACGTTACATGTCATGTCCAGTTCTGGGCTCCCTGGTACAAGAGAGAGAGCGAGCTACTGGAGGGAGTCCAGTGAAGGCCCAGTAAGATGATGAAGGGACTGGAACATCTCTTACATGAGAAAAGGCTGAGAGAGCTGGAACTGTTTATCCTGGAGAACAGAAGGTTCAGGGGGGATCTTATCAATGTATACAAATATCTGAAAGGAGAGTGTAGAGACAACACAGCCAGGCACATCTCAGTGGTGCCCAGTGACAAAACCAGAGGCAGTGGGCACAAACTGAAACACAGGAGGTTCCCTCTGAACTTCAGAAAACACTTTTTAACTGTCAGGGTGACTGAGCACTGGCACAGGCTGCCCAGGGAGGTTGTGAAATCTCCATGCTTGGAGATACTCAAAAGCCGTTTGGACATGGGCCTGGGCAACTGGTTCTAGGTGGCCCTGCTTGAGCAGGAGGTGGGACCAGATGACCTCCAGAGGACCTTTCCAACCTGAACCATTCTGTGATTCTGTGAAGATAATGCTCCCTTAAGTCCAAAAGCACAGAGTAAAAAACAGCCTCGAAATGTAACAAGGAATAGGAGGAAATAATGCACATTATGCAAATTTGGAAAATAATCTTCTGGCTGCATTGTTTCATTTGACTGGAAAATTTTTGGAATATAATAACCTTGTTCCTCACCAAAAAACATTGACTGACAGAGTTCGGTACAGCACTGATCATGCATATTATGCACCTCACTCTTGGTTTTTGGTATGAGATCACTGCATGCTAAACTGTCCTGCAAGTGGTTAAACAAGCAGTATATTTAGCGACATGAATCGGCTCTACCTGAAAATGGAGAGTGAGATGCCATGAACATGATATACCTAGCCACTATTTGTAGCATGATCAACTAGCACCTGTCAAACTGCTGAACAGCTCTTTAGAGTACCTCCTTACTTAAGAAATAAAGTTAGATTATTTATGGAATAGACACACTAGAGAATTTCAAATTACTAAGGTAAAAATTACCTCAGAAAAATGGAACAGAAAGGCTTCAGCCACAGGTTTGTGTTTGTAGCCTCTTCAGAAAACAGCAAACACAACAAGCAACAAGTGCAGGTAAAATTATGCTTCTAGCACCCCATTTATTAGCCTATAGCTATTTAATACATTTTTTTCAATTGTACAAATGGAGCATTATCACAGGTTTGCAAAACCGTGCCAAGCCAAGCTGCATTTCTGCAACACTGTAGGATTCAGTTATGTCCTGTTCCTGAATGAGCAGCCATATAGTCCTTGCATTGAAACTGGCATTTGGCTGACTCCATGGCACTCCAGCTCGGGAGGCTAGACTGGCTGAAGCTACTCCTAAAAAAACCTAGCTTTCATCTGCTTCAGCTCCTTGAAAAGTCTCAGTATCAAAACAGGTGAATGCCAGTACCAGCACAAACAAATGGGTTGAATAATTGGAAAGGAAGGGTAGCCACTGACTTTAACACTCATTACCTACATCTATGACTATTCTGGATAAAGAAGAAAATAAAGTGCTTTTTTTTCGTCAATCACAATGTAAAAGGGCAGGTGAGCAGACTCTGAATGGATGGTTATATCCATCAGTTCTGCAGTATTTCCTGTAGAAGATACAGTCATCATTACAAGCATGTGAGTAAGTAAGAACAATTTTGCACAAGAGCAAATTTATAGAAAGAATAGCAGAATTTCTCTCATTTCCAGTCTTGTAGAGGAAGTGGGTATATTTCAGCTACTACATGCATTTCACTCTTCTCAGTAAACTTTAGTAAGAGATTTTGATATTGCAATACATGCTAGAAGAAATTATTAGAATGACTTTTAGGAAAACATATGCACTAAATGTCCTTACTGTGAAATTTGCACATTCAGTTATTTCAGGACACTTCCAGCTTAGCACATTCAGACTATACTATTTGCTTTGCTTTTCATTCATTCATCTTCTCAAAACAGGACAACACAAAGACAAAAGGTCCAAAACTGTTCATTAGTTTTCAATTCATAAATACACAGAAAATTCACAGAAACTCTACTTCATACTCAGAAAATGCATGCACTTGAGACTTCTGGAGGGAAATAAGCAAAGGATATTCCTCAGGCTGAGCAGAGGGGATACCCTAAGGAACATGTTTTCAAATAAATGAGACAAATTTGTGTGTGCAAATTATAGTACTAACTTTGTGATTACTCAACAATTATTAACACAGAACATGCAAACTTGTTAAGTATATATACTAGGTAGAATCAAGATAGGAACACAGTCTTTTTAAAACAATTATGAAGGGACTTGAGCACTGGTCAGCACTTCTGCTTTCTGACAAGAGTTATTCTTTCTTTTTGTTGGCATGCAAATATGCATCCTTTGGCATTTATAAAACCTCAGAAATACCCAGCTAAAATGCACTGTGTGTAATGGCCATCTACTAATACTAGCACACAAGAAGCAAGCTCCATACATTAAACAAATTCATAAATGTAGCACTTACTTTTCGGCTTTTTACAGACATAGCCTTTGTAGGAAGAGCAGTAGATATTGTTCCAGTACCCAGAGTTTGCATACATTTCAACACAGTGCTCGTTTTGTTGAGGGGAAGGTTCTCCTACATTCCAGTTGACAAAACTCACTGCAGTGTTGTCTAGCCACAGCCATTCTCCTAATTGGGAGAACATTGAATATGGAAAAATAAGATAGTATCAATTTCTATCTTGACACCTGCTCCACATTTACTGCCTTCCTGAGACATCTACTTGTGGCCACTCTTGGAGACAGGCCACTAGACTATTTAGATCTTTGGTCTGACACATCTTGTTGCCCTTAAGTTTTTATGCAAATGATACAATACCAGTCTTTGGAAAATGGCAGGCCAATCTGGTTTATGATGTTACAAAGGCAAGAAAGTTTAAAGAAGTATCTCCCACAATTTATTGCAATGGTGCAGTGTCAATTATTTATTCAGTTTATAGACATTACTGATGTCAAAAGATAATTTATCTTCAGCAGAATGCCCTTTATTTCAGCAATTTGTAGGGAGGTTTTGTATTACTCTTTTCAAAGCCCCCACTGAGGTCTTTCTAAGTCCAGTTTTCTTCCATTTGTTTTTCAGTTTCTTCTCCTTCCCACTGACTTTACACACAGGATTTTCCTTTTTAAATATCTGCTTCAAAAATCTTGTGATCACTGTTGTCCAACTATGCTGGGACTTTCTGTCTCTTCCTTCCTGTTCCTTTTTTTCTTCTTTCTTTTAATAGTGTTGTTTATTTAGAATAAATGTGCCCCTTGTGACTCTTAAGTTGTACTCAAACAAGCTAATTCTTAGACTCAGCATGAAAGTTATGTTTTGTTTTCTCATAAAATTCTTCATATTTTGCCATATTTTTTTAAGTACCTGCCACCCCTTTTGGTGGCATCTGGATACAATTGCTCTTCCATGGATATGAAATTTAGTGATGCAGTTATGCTGAAATCACTGTAATCACTATCTAGTAATACAACGACATGTACTTGCTGAAGCAGCTCTTGTTTATGACCACTGTAAGAACTGTATTGTTCTGCACCTGCTCTAGAAGCACTTTAAAAAAATACGTATTTCATGCATCAGTTAACCACATGAGTAACTTCAGCTTTTCTTTATGTGTTATGCTTATAAATCATTACTTTCTTCAAATTCTCTCCTCCTCTACTGAAAATGTTCCCTTTTCTGGGTTAAGTTTCGAGTAATGTAATTGAACACTCATCTTCTCCCCAGCTGGTTTGTCACCAAAGTGGTTGAGCAAGCAGTTGTAAAAAAACCCTCCAAAACTCAAGAAAACCCCACCCCAAGTCACCTGAACTATTCTGCAGTCCTGCCTCTGACATTGTTATACTGGAGCGTTCAATATGAACAGCACAAGACTGAAGCAACTTTTTGGTCTATCATAAAGACAGAAATATCTGTTTAATTGAATACTAACTGTATTAATGCAAGATTATCATAAAATTTAAGATTTAATTAAAGCAGCATGTTGCCTGCTGTCTCTTACCTTCCTTACAGCGAGGCATAAAATAGAAAAACTTGTGACACACAATTCCAGAGACACATTTCCAGCTTCAAAGTGAAGCTGTGCTGAGGGTCAGCTGTAACTAAAGATGGGTGACTGGTCATGCCAGGATGGTGATTCCAAAGACTAGAGGTGGTGTTAGCCACATTGCTCTCCAGCTCAAAAACTGGAGTATCTCAATGACAAGCATATTGACCCAGGGCCTCTCCACATTTTAGAAGAACCATTCGACTTCGGCTGAACTCCCAGCACAGTCCTGTCTGTACTCTGCTATGTGCACCTTTGTGCCTTACTTTGTTGTGAATTACTTTTCTTGCTCTGAGATTAACTTTCTGTGCCTCGTCTTTCTGTTATATATTACTGGTTATTGCTTGATTACAGCTGACCAGCTTTCCCTATGATGATAATAATGATAAGCTTTTCTAATTTCACTTTTTATGTATTACGAAGTATAATGTGAAATTTTCAACACCCATGTCAAACAGCTTGTGACAATTATTCACCAAAAAACAGACGTGAAATTAAATTACCATCCACATTTCTGTACATTCCTGTCCAAAAAGTTGATGTTTTCCCTTCAAGTGGTTCAATGGTGTATGCCAGAAAGTTGGCTTCAGCTGAGTCTTCAACCGATACCAAAGAGGCACCTGGAAGACACAAAGACAAAAAAACCAAATCTCTTACAGGCATGAGTTTCACAGTGGAAATCATTCTCATTGTCCTGGCAAATGCCAGTCTTATTTTTGCACCTGATTATCTGTTCCAAATTCCAAACAGAGTGTGAAGTTCAAAACAGAAACTAACTGCATAGTATCTTATGAAGGACTCAGGCATTGTTGCTAATGTATTTCTTATCATTTCCATGACATTGCACTACTATTCTGTTTGTTTCCTCATCCACTGGGAAACAGCAACATAACTGAGCAACAACTGTAGGCAAATTACAACAAGCCAATATGGTATCGGGCCTAAATTTCTACTGATGTGTTACCATTAAAAAAAAAAACAAAAAACAAAACCAAAACCCACCAAACGCTTGAAACAAAATTGAAAGTTTTTAGTAAAATGTACGTATAACTTCAGTCTGTACCCCATAGAACTTCGCATATTAATGATTAAATGTTTTCTGAGCCTTTCTATAGCTCATGTGTAGTACCTACTGTGCTGACTTTCTGAAGCACAGTCCTTAGTGTAACGCTTTAACCAGGTCTTGTTTATTTTCCTACATGCTCTTTGCAGCCATCAGAGAAAGAAAGACCATCTTGGTCATCTGTTGCCCAACTAGCGTAGTACCGTGTTCGTCACCCACGCACAACACTAGGCATTCTGCCGTAGTGATTCAGTCTGCATGATGCTCTAGTGAAGTCAAGAAGTCACAGCATGGAGCCAGCAGACAGGATGTGCTACATGACTTTGTATGGATTGGCATTAAACACTGGAGAAAGTGCATCTTCAGTTCTCTTTAGCATGGGGCTGTAATCCAGTCAATAGGTATGGGGTAACAGATGTGGGCACTTGATCAAGTGCCAACAAATCAAGTGCCAACAAAAAACAATCAAGATGGCACTTGATTGTTTTGATGTGGCTGTTGAATTTTTGAAGGTTTTTTTTCTCAGGTAAGGAAGGTACAGTTACAGACAATGAAAATATAGAAGTCACTTGAATCACTGCTGAGCTACTGATAAATTCTACTATGGTTCAGAATTCTACTATGGGTAAGATATAACTGGAAAACATCCAACTGCAAACAAAACCCAGAGTGCAAGCAGGGACAGCAGAATATAAAAGAACATGGAATGTTCCTCTTTTTTCACTGTAGTCTTTATGTTTTTCTAATTGTTCCTCTTTTGCTGAATGGTATCAGATGTTTGGTTACTGCTAGATTGTGTGATAGAAGGCTTCACTGCACATCCACAAGGGAGCACAGAGAGACAATGGCACATGGGAGACCCCTTCTCTGGCTACTTCCAGGCCCATCACAGGAGCCATTAGCCCATCAAAGACCAATCTCCACAAGCCCAGAGGAGCAAAGAGGCACAATGGCAGGAGAAGAACCTGAATTATGGACTCAGAGGATGGGACATCCTGCTCAGGCCCCTCCTAGGGCTGTCGCAGGACAGCTTCAGCCCTAGTGTCCAGGCGTGAAACCCATCAAGACAAGTTAACATTAGAGTACCTTTGAAAGTCTGTTTCAGAAACTCAGTCCTCCAAAGAAAAGAAATGTTATTTAATTTTAGCAGAAACTTATTCAAAATTATAATCATTCTACTTAAAGCTGAGCTACAGCAAGAGTGTTGTATTATGGAGACTTTTCTATATTGAAAAGTGTATTATCTGGTATCTTCACCCAAATGTTATGTGAATGTTGATATGGAGCATATAGTGAGATTTAAAGAACATATACCAAAAGTTCCCTCAAAAATTCTAGTTTCTCAAACTAGAGCTGGCAACATACTAGTTCATGAGAACCCAGGAATGAACCTGAGTATCAGCAGAATGAGTGAGATTCTTCTTACCCAGCTCTAGGTGTCTATATTTGACGTGGGTTTCACTGGTAGGTTTATTATCGGTGGAGTCCTAATCAACCCAGTCAGTGAAGTTTAGGGTGGAATTCACCTGACCAAATGTCACTATGTACTTCCAGTGCAGAAAAAATCTGTATTCAGTTCCACTGACAGCATGAACAAGATCTCTGCATACTCTAATGGGAGGTTAGACACCTAAGTCTCATTGCCACCAGTGCTATAGACATATGAAGTCTGGCAAAATGAATCTTACATCACTTTTCCAGAGAAGGAAGTTGTAAGAATGAAACAACAACCCAACAGCCCTGGTTCACTACTGTATTATCCAGCCTAGAGAGGCATAACCTTCATTCCAGTGGCATAAAACTGCAATCAGCAAGGGGAAAATTAGATCAGGAATACAAAAGATATAAAATACCATTAAATTAAGATTTTGTGACTGCTGTGGATGAGGCTGACTACCTTCTAGCAGGTTCAAAGGCCAAAATTTCCACTTTTGTGATTTCCACTCCAGGCCACACAGCTCCTCTAATGCGTGGTCCCACACGCATGAAAGACAGTGTGTACCACTGGTAGACAGCTATTTGCCATCTACCCCCAAATTAAGGCAATAACTGTATGCAACAGTCGTGTCCAGTACTTGGACCATCCTTGAAATCACAAAAATCCATAGCACATGTTCATCTTTCAAAAGAGAGGAAAAACAAGTCAGAAAGATGTGCTCTTTGATTAAGGAGGATACTTACCTAGTCGAAGACATTCTAATGATGCCTGGGCCCAGTTTCTTGTAGATGATGATTCAATGTAGTAGCAATGACCTCGGAAGGGGATCCAAGACTTGTGTCCTTCTGATTCAGGGCACTTTCCTGGAAGCTGAGGGGGTTCGGTAGGAGCTTGAACTGTTTTAAAAAAATATTGTTAAAAAAGCACAAAGTTTAAAGAAACAGCTTTTATACATTCTTTTATCATTAATAGATTATTCTAACCCAATGTTGGAAAACTCATTCACATCTTTGAAAAAATGTAATCTTGATGTTCTATACTGCTTACTACAATACAATAATGGAAAAAAGTCCTAAATCTGTGAACAAAAAGTACTGCAACTGTAGTCTCAGGAAATCTAATTTAGGCAAAGAGTCCAAGCATACTTTTATTTTTTAACACATTCTAAGTTCAGCTCAACTCTACTCACGAATGTATTTTCACACCTGACTGCTTTGCTGAATTAGGGCCCATATGAACTTGGTCCCATGGGTTGTGACCTAATATCAGGGAATGCAGAAGGCATTATCAGACGACAGTAACAGGAGTTTCAGGTCAAAAACATAACAGGAGGCAGCCTGAAGAAGTATCCTTAAGCATTTCTATACTGCCTGTAGTTTGTTATTCAGTTATAAATGGAAAACCTGGAAAGCTGTTATAAGTAAACATTCCTTGTGACACCTTATGGTTTGGTCATTCAGCTCTTCTCCCTTCAAACACCCTACCCATGTGACTACTACCAAACATTCATTACCTTTTGGTTTTTGAGGGTTTTGGTCTTGCATGCTTACTCGATGTCACAATAAAGAGCAGAGTAACATGAGTTTAAGCTTTGCAAAATATATCTAACATTACTTATGCAAAGTGACTAATAGTGTGACTATTCACAGTCACACTAGCTCTTCCTTAATATGTGTTGGCCCTCATTTTAAAGTAGCCCCATTCAACCCAAGTAAATTTTAATGATTTCATTTATTTAGCTCTTGAAACAAAAAAGGCTTCTAAGTGTATATCAGCAGACCACCCAGCACAATGAACTCTAAAGAGAAAATCATTGTAATTACAATGGTTAGATTCAAGTTCTTACCATCAGGTTTTTTGCAAACAGAGGAGTAGCTTTCATTGCAGGGTCCTGTCTTCCAGGCTCCAGAAATGTCTAGATAGACACAGCCTATTTTCTGCTTTGGCTCCCCTTCAGCCCATTTAGTATACTTCATTCTCCAGTTATCAATCCATTCATAACGGCCATTGGTCTAAGAACAAAACAAATCAACAGGAATGATTAAAATCTAAACATTAACCATTCCTTCATCAGTGAAATATCTGTCTATGCAGCAACTTGTGCTTCAAGTTTCTTATTTTAGATATCAATAAGAAATACAAATGGCTCACGCTTTAAAAATACAGCAGTGCAATAAATGTTTTTCAGCAAAAGGAAATGCAAAGTGACACTGATTTAATTTTGGCTTAACAAAACTGTTAATTTAGGGCTAACAAAAATTTCATTTAAAATAATTTGTAGAAGTGAAAGTCTGATGACTAATTTTTGTGCTGCTTCCCCCCAAATTTCAAGAAATGTAGATTATTTTAACTTAAAGTATATTTAAAAACTTTATCATTTCCCACTGAAGCTGGTGAACTCAGTGAATCATCCTGTTGATTAGGTTAGGGGAATCTTTTGGTTTTGGAGAAGTGGTGTGTTATGTTTCTTTCATGTGCTCAGCCAAATGCAGTGAATGTGGGACAAGTGTCTGTACCAAGAAGAAAGGGTGTTGTATTTTAACATCCAGAAAGTCTCAAAACATAAAAGAACTGGGAGAGGGAAGACAAATAAAATTAAATTAGGTAAACCAATTAATTATTTGGTTAACTATCCTCAAAAAGGTTGAAAAAGTCATAGCAACAGGAACTTATTCTATTTCTGAAAATGAGGTATTTTTATTTAGAATAAATGCTTTCCACTGTACCTCTTAAGATATGTGGATTTTGTCTCAAATACACCATATATACAGCAAGATATTTTAAGCTGTTAGCCTAAAATCTCTTGTTTGCAAATGCACAGAGTGTAATATCACAGAAAAAGTGTGAAAAACATGTAATATATACAATTTAATCAGAGTAATGAAAGAGGATGGATCCCTACCTGTAAATCTGACAGCATATAAAAGTATTTAGGACCAAGATATAAACTAATAAGCTAAAGCGAAGAGAGATAATAAGACTTTTCATTTCCCAATTTGTCCATATGAGAAGCAGCATGAGGTTCAATTAGTCTGATGTTCTTACCACATTACTGTTAAGACCAATCCACACAGGCACCCCATACTTCAGTATCTTTAGCCACAGGAAAGAATGACTGTAGGGGTCTAAGACACTGGAAAGGTCAAATTGATCACGTTTGCAGTTTTTTCGTGCATCCTCCCATGTCATTTTGGTATGGATGAACAAATAACTACTGTTACCATAACGGATAATGCTGGATGGGGATGAACTTGTAGAAGGCAGAAACTCAGCATCTATAAAATGAAGGATGAAAAAAAGACTCATAGACTTGTTCAAAAGGGGATTATGATTTCACTGTGGCTGCAAACAGAATTAAACAAAAAGCCTTTTTTCTTGATTTTGTATTTCCTGACTTTTGATCAGCACGGGTTATATGCACTATTCTTTAAGCCAGCGTCAGTAGTAAAATTCAATTACAAAGCTGTGGAAAGCAAAAGAGCTGCTTAAAGCAACCTCAGACAAGGACTAAAGGATCATTCTGTAAAATCCTTCAGAACAGTCTTACTGAAATAAATTAGGATTAGATTAGGTCACAATTTCTTTAATAAAATATTTTTTCATCAAAAGAAATGCTTTGCAGAAACTGTTGCTTTCCAGTGATTTTTTTTTTCCAGAGAAAAGGACAACTCCACAACAGACCAGTCCTTAAAAAACAATCAGTTATTTAAATCCAAGTTTTCACTGCTTTTTAATTTCCTTTTTGGAGATTAATTACTTCAAGTTTGGTGCCGGTGTGTTACAGTCACACTCCAGACAGCTCATGCTACACTTACAAGTCAGTACTCTCCAGAACATGTTTTGAAAGCCAATGTGTTCAGAAAATGACAGACAAAATCATGGAATAAATATCATGTCAAGGGTCATGCTAAACACAAAGATGTAGATACAAATTCCAGCTCAGGAAGGAAGCAACATGGCAGATACTGGGAAGGGTCAGCTGAGAGTACTGACTCTAACTGGACCTCTGACACATGTGACCCTTGTGTTCCTGCTTGAAAAAAATAATTTGTGAATGTGTCTTTGTTGGAAGTGAAATGGTGGTGAAATTCACGCACCCAAGCAATTCTCTGAAAAACCATAAGGTTTGATTTTGCTATAACTAAAAAGACAAGTACCTGCGTTAATTTGGCATATATATCCTCTGTTGTTATCACAACTCTCATCAGCCCACTTCCCTGCTTCCTTTACAGGATTGTTTCTCATGACAACGCAATCAGCCTTGAGGCAAAAAGATATAAAATCAGTTACAAACAGCTAGAAGAAGCAAATACAAAACTTTTTTTCCCTCTTTTACATCTTCAGACATAAGTAGTGCTGGAGTTTTACTCTCATGTACTTGTAACATTTAGCAGCATAAGCCTTATGATGTGGAGGTTCTGTTCCTCTTGGACTTCATTTTCTTAATGAAGTAAAGAACAAATTTCTTAATGTTGTTCCCTCTTGTGCAACATTTGGGTGGATAAGCAGACCAGAGAAATTTGAGTATTCTCCTATCTCCAGGCATACAGCGTGGGGAGAATGAAAGCCACAGACAATTTAAAGAGAAGTGAAATCAACTATTGTAGAAAAGACAGGTTAACCAGAAAAAAACCTGGACCCTCAAAGGGCAGTGCAATATTTCTGACATATCAATTTCTTCAAATTTATTGCTGCGAGCTGTAATACTACACACAGCACTATTAAACCTCCTCCTGCCCAAGGGCAGCCATTGATCAGTCAGTACCACCCCTACAGTGACATTTCAACTTCTCTGACATGGGCACAATAGCTAGAAACTTTGTTAGAACATTCAAAACAAACAGTGATGAATGCAAAAGGCTGCACGTGTGCAAACCAGTTTGTGCAATGAAGCACCCATATTCATTTCATTCTATTCACTTTTTTGGTTTTGCTGTCCAAGAGGAGATGCACAGAGAAACACTTCATTTGTGAGTGAAATGCACCGAGTCTTTCAAACTGACCAGTTGCATAGTATTTTGTATTAACTATGATAACTTATTTTTTGCTAGGGTCAAGTAAACTTAAAATAAACCTGAAATTTATAAATTAGGGACTTCATAAGTTTTCACAGAAGACTTCATAGAAGTCCTACTACTTTTCATAAAAAGACAAAAAATATACATTGTTCCTCTCAGAAGTAACATTTTAAAGATGCTTTCTCTTTTGAATTCTGAACTGTCCCAAATTTTCTGCACCGTTAGGGATAAGAAACTTGGAGACGCCACTTTCAAAAACATAAAAATAAGATTTCTACATTAAAAATGGCATTCAAGAGAAATAGAGCTAGTACTATAATGTGCTGTAGTTCCATAGCACAGAACTGTCTAATCACGTAAGATCAGAGAGAGGAACTCTATGACCTATCAGATTAGTTTGCGTGAGAGAGAAATAGGGGAAGTGATTGTTTTCCTCCCCACATAAAAGCTGAATGGCTGTCTTTCTATAGAAGCATGTCCTTTCTGCAAATATGACAGAAAAAATTTGCTTCTATGTGAGGCATGGCTGTTTGAGGGGAATGTTTTTAAGTGCCCCTTGCAAGCCACATGCCAACTGAGGAACCTGATTAGTTCAGGCACAACTGTGGTCAGAGGACTAGGAGGATGTGCTCATTCATCATGCTTTTGGGGCAAATGCCACGAGGCAGAAATTCCACTGTCCTCTTTACCTGAGCCTATGAGAGAGTGCGGGGTGAACACGGACCAGTGTAGCCTTCACAGACACAGAGAACTGAAATCTGAAACCAGTCTTTGTATGAGCAAGTATGAACATAATAAATCAAGCAGTAACATGTCCCAGATCCCAGCAAATGTGTAAATGCAATATAAAATAAAATTTCAGTGAACAATTTGTGACTGCTATTTACCTGACCATCATAAGAGTATAAATCCATATGTCCTGATGGGAAGCCTTTGGCCCAGTTTGTAAAGTAAACTCCTGTTCCATCTGTCCAGAGGAACCTCAGTTCATGATTTATATCATTTAATCCAATCCATGTATCAGTAACAAAACCTTTCATTTGGAAGGTAAGGAAAGCTAGAGTGAAAAAAGGCAAAGAAAAAGAGAAATACTTTTAATGAAGTTGAAATGTCTGGCCTCACTGAGACTGGTGATATTAAATACTTTTTCTGAAATACAGAACGCTTCATTATTGACAACACACGCAGGTAAGATGAAAAGGAGGTCACTTTTGAGTTTAATGACCAAGGAACCAGATATATAACTGTGGCTTTGAGCAAAATATTTCAGCTAAGTATCTAACGTGGTACTGGGATGAATCCCAAAAGCATGACAGAAATGCTTTTTATAATGTCTCAAGATATTTTTGAATCCTATTCCCTCAATTGACATATAAATACACAGCTGTGTAAATCACACACGTTTTGATAAGCCCACCAGAGCGGTTGCCCCACAGTGGCATCATACAGACAGCACCATTGAGCACCTACAGCTTGTGAACCTGCACAAGTAGTGCTGTTATAGAACTGTGAGAGTGTTTCTTCTCTCCCTGGAACACCTGGGCAGTAGCCTGCACTGTCTCAGCAGGAAGCAGAATGCACAAGCAACATGCTTAAAATGAGTCTCAACAGAACTAATCACCACAAGCACATCAGCTACAACAGCTTTGCACAGTCCAGGAAGGTACTTGTGTGTCTTAGCTAGCGTGTCTAGCTCACAAACAGAGCAGGTTAGGTCAGCCAGCGTTCATCAACCCACTAATCTACAACACATCAAACACTGTGATAAAATGAACGTGTCATGGCTTTTTTCCAACCGCTCCAGTCATTGTTATCAGCTTACTTTTCTCTGCAAACAATACATGAATTTCTGTCTGCTCTATCAACCATGCACCTTCCTTTAGTCTTTTAAAATGAATGCAACTTACAATTCCAGAAATGAAACATGTAGATTTCTTTGCCAAATGTTAGCACTGCTGTTCTGCCAGAAGCTGTAAACAGTAGCTCAAGCCTTTATGCCTACACTGCCAGTGATAACAATACTTTTGTGCCAATAGCTTTATTGTTCATTTCTCTTTTACCTAGAATTCAAGCCCTGTGCATGAACCACATGCAATTTGTATTGCAGAAATTATGCTGGATAAGAATTTAACTATGCTTGAAAAGTGAAAGTTTGATTCTTCAACTCTTCACATGTGGAAAACATAAGTAGTACTAAGTTCATGTCAGCAGTGTAAATTTAAACTATTTAATCGCTCAGATTACAACACAGACTTGTTTTACAATGGTTGATTTTTCGGTATGCTCTTTTGAGTTCACAAACAATATGTGCTGTGCAACATCTGTTTCTCATCACTGTAGTATAAAACAGTATTTCTTTAAAAAGTGTGTTATTAGCATCTATCAAAATCTTCCCCAATTTTTAATTTGAATGTGTGCCATGTTTATTGAAGCACAAGGTAATTTCCCTCTGCTCATCTCATTTCTAAGACACAGCTCTTAGGTTCATTAAAATAAGCTTCTCTAGTGAAAAGAATGGTACATCTATGTGGTGAGTTGTGGGTAGGTGCATGAGCAGTCAAACCCCTGCCCAAGCTGCCCAGAGGCAGAAAGTTCTGATCCAAAAGGTGTTCTGCTTGAGCTAATAGGAAAGCCATGCAGCAAGTAAATGCCACCTAGTGAAACTATATCATTTGGAATGGAACTTGCTGGGTCCAGCTGGCACCATGTGTAAGCAGAAAAAGCACCACTTTTGCTGCCAGGACAATATACCTGTATATATATATCTCTAAGCCAACATTAAAATTTGGTGGATTCAGGGGAAGATTTCATTCTAAATTTCCAAATATTATATGTTTTGGAATAAAAATCAGATGTGCAGTCATTATTCAAACCCTGTCCATATTCACACAAATACAACCACCATCCTGTAAAGATTAAATGTCATCTCATCTAGTTGCTACAAAACTATACACAGTACCTTGCACTTGTTCGTTAGGGATAGCGGCCAGGTTTCCTCCTAAATTCATGCAAGCTGTTCGTGCAGCGTGCCAAGTGACACGTTCATCTTCTGTAGATCCAAATATTTTGTAACACTAAAACATGAACAAATTCTCTATATATTATCTTTACTCCAATATCCCTCACAGATTGAAAACCACTGCTGTAAGCAAAGAAGGATGGAGAAAAGGCACAAAAATAATGCATTTGTCTGAAAAAGACACATTCAGCTTGCAATGAGCTTTTTGTTCTGGTCCTTGCCCAATGTAAAATTGAAGGTCTCAAGAAAGTGTTTTGCTCAAAAGACACATACTAGATTTGATCAGAAATCTCCAGAAAATAAGCAAAAACTGACTTTTTATGGATGGTCAGCTAACAGTGGTAAGTTATGCATGACTGATATTAGTCTTTATTTGAGTCTACAAAGCATACCACATTTGTAAATTAAGGAAGACAAAATGTATTCAGTACCAAAAAAGCATTATGGTTTGCTTAAAAAACATCAAGATCAAAGTATCAATACTTCAGGAATTTTATCTAAACTCTTTAGGAAATGCCTATCAAAAGGTTTGAAGAGATGACTATAGAATGATTTTTGGCAACTGCAACTGAATATGCTCATCTACCACTTCATTAGAAGCATGAAAAAAGCACCTTTCCTGCAAAACAGTGGATGGTTAAACAAAGAAAAGCATGCAAGCAACAAACAGCTTTCCACAAAAAAAAAAAATTGTTTTAATATGAAACAATGTTATTAAATCATTGCATTGTTTTCTATTTAGTGCTTTGCCAAACATCCAACATGTGCTGTATTTGTTATGGTACCTTATTATGAAAGGAAAGCCAAGTTGGATGACATCCTCTTGGAGCTGAAAATGTTGTTGGAGGAACAGTTGAATTAATGGAACTGTTGTGCCTTTCACATATGTAGGGATTTGGATAACCACAGTTTATATCATTCCAAAATCCTGAATGCAAGATAAATGGGGAACTGCATGACACCACACCAGAGCTGGTTAAATAGAAATCACTTTCACTTATTCTTACACAAAATGCTTTTAGTTGAAAGATAAGATCAAATCCTCAGTCTCTAGGTTTACTATCATTCTATATCAGCATCTAGGATAAATATGTCACTTTATACACACTGTAATTACAGAATGTTAAAGCAGTGTAGAACCAGGTCCTAGAAATATCAGTTTTATAGTGGCACATTAGGCCAATTTTAATAAAAAATATAAAACAGTTGTATAGCAATCACAACCACAGACCTCTATCAGAGCTTCCCCATGCTAGGCTTAAGGTAAGCACAAGAGCACAAAACTATTAAGTCCTGAAGATAATACTGTGGTCTACTTCTATAAGATTTTGCAAAAGAACAAAAAAAGGGGGGAAGGGTGCCTCTCAGAAGAAAAAAAAGTTGTGACACAATCACACAAATAATGAAATTCAGGAACAAACATACAAAACTCACCTAAATTCTTATACATAACTACACAGTTTTCATCATTATTTGCAAAGTTAGGTTCATGTGGTGCCCATGCCAAATAACTCACTGGAGTGCCATCCATCCAGCTTAAGAAAAACAATCCAACAAAACACTTCTTTAACATACAAATAGAATTGCTTCCGTGTTACAAAAAGTAATGTTGCAATATATTTAATATAGCCATTCAAAGTTTCAGGTGTACAAGGTTTTGTGACCAGTTTGCCTCTTTGCTAATAGTACTAAACCTACTCTGCACAGAGACATAGGGTATGTGTTGAAGATGTGTTTACTCTGCATTTAAGCAATATGCTGACACTTTTGCAACTGATAGGGCAATACTCTATCATTCAAGCCAGCATGAAAGCCAGATATCCGTTCAGCATGAGTGAGCCCAGATGCTCACCATTTCCCCAACTCATTCATTCCTGTGTCTATTACAGAGATAAGAGATTTTATTTGTAACACCAGTAAAATGCTTGATCATTCCCCCATGAAGAGGAAAAGGACATGGCAAACCACCTACAAGGAAATTTCTGTGACAGTGTGCCCTACCATAAGGTAAAATACAAACATTGAAAAAGTTATACATCCATGTAGATTAAACAATAAAAACCAAAACCATAACAAGGAAACAAAACACTTATTAAGAGACATATTCCTATTGAACTGCAAGTGACAGAGGTGCCCAGATTCACCCTTCAGACACATATAAAATATACTTCACTTAGAAGTATATTCATCTTAAGGTCCCTACAAAAACAATGGAATGGCAGAGACACCTCATTTTCAGAAGGCGATCTGGCCCACCTAATATCCTAATTATCCTCTGGAGGGTCCTCATTGTCACTGGGGACTATAAGTAGAACCAAGAACTACTAGGCATCTATCCATGCACATCAAGACCCAAACTGAACTGAATCCAGGCCTAAATTAGCATCAGATGTAAAAATCAATACAGTGCTGCATACTGACATTCAGAAAAGCTTGCAGAAAACCTGCTTATCCTCACAATGCACCTGAAGTTACATAGTGACAACTGATATCTTTGTTCTACAAATAAGAAAATAGGTTGCATTTTTCCCTTTATTGCAGTCTGTTTCCAACAGTTAAGGAGGGGGAAAAATAATTTTTTTACCTACCAAAAATCTTACATATTTTGAGTTGGGGCATCTGTTTATACTTTCAGCATAAATCATGGAATAAAGGAAACTAGAATACTAGAATTCCTGAATAAAATTTCAAAGTAGATTATCTGTTGTATAATTTTTCTGCCAGCTTTGGGTGAATTCTATTTAGGAAACATGCAGTGTTTCTCCTGGATAATCTGGAGCTAAATAAATATGGAATTAAACCACTTGAGAATACGACCATGTTTAAATGAAGACTCAAAACTACGTATATCCTTTGAAAATCTGTGCCCTGCTGAGTTAACTTGTTTGGTCCCACAGACTACAAAATCTTAAACAGTATAGCAGAACTTTCCAAATCTAATAGACCTGATGTAAACTTATAAAAACAAAGTTAATGCTTTTGTATTGTTAAAGAATAAGTCAAATTTTAGGGTTTATGGATCTACTCTAGCTTCCAGTCGTGTCAAGGAGAAATTTCATTTACTTGAAAGAGATTTGGTCTTCTACAAAAAAAATTTTCACCAGTATCAACAGGAAGTACTTTTTAAAGATTCTTTATATTAGCTATATTTTACTGGAGTATGGACAAGGCAGACAACAGCTGAGGGCAAAATTCAGATCAAGCTTTTTTCCTGCTATAATCAAATATAGAATAACAGTAGTATTAGTAGGGTAAGAATGCCTAACAACAGAAATGGGGATTAAAAAAGTGGATTAAAAACGATGGCACATAGTGGTGTATTTACTACAGATTACAATTTTACAACCTTCATAATCAAAAACCACTAAGTATGAAAGTCCCACAGAATTCAGAGGAAAAACATTCTCATTTTCTTTGACAGGACATCATTTCATTCAAGCACTTCATTATTTTTGCTCTGCTCGATAGATTTTTTTTAAAGCACAAACAAAGCTTGATGGTTCTAGTTGGCCTACCTTGTCCGTTGGTCAACACTCAGTTGTAAACCTATGAAATAAGCATCCTCTTTGCCGTTTCTCAGGATCTAGAATGTAAAAATTAAAATTGTATAAATGTCCTCTTTTTATCATAGAAATCTATTATGTTATTAATGAGTAATATACATCTGACTGACATAGGATATGAACTACTATATTCTTTAGCTACAACATTTAAGTTAAAGCAGCTCACAGGCAACAGTCCACAGTCAAACTGCCATTGGCCAAAAGGTGTGGCCACTATATCAACACTTCTCAGTCTTACTTGAAAGTCACTGAAATCAACACCTCTTGCACAGTCTCTGCAGGAGACATCATCTGACAAATTTCTTGCAAGGGACAAGCCTTCCTATAATTTGGATATAAATCGATATAGGCCCTTGTGTCATCTCACTGCCACTCTTCAGCCAGCTCAGGAAAATTTTTATGTAGTTCAAATCTGACTTTTAAGCACATTCTTGATTAAAAGAAGTTGGCCTCAAGACAGTGTATATGGCAGCCAACCCCAGCCACCTAGGAAATACCATTTAAAAGCTCTTTCTCATGGGATAATCCATGCCTCAAGTTGTTTTTCCTGCATAATTATATTCTCCCCACAAGGAGAAGAAGGTAAAAGGATAAACTTGAGGACCAAAAAGAGGCTGCTAGGTAGACTACATACACTGACAAAACCAAAAGGCAGTGTTCTGAGTGTTGCATGTAAGTCAATACCTGTTTTGATCCACTACTTAAGGTATCTTGAGTTTATCTGTTGATAAACTTTACTTTCAGTCAACTCACCCACCTTACTGAATCATAGCTCACAAGTATACTACTTTTTGCTAAACTGAAGCCGCAGATCAATTAAAAGTAAGCATTAAGATTTACCTTAGCACATTACCAGTTGCAGATAGATATAATGTGGTGTAACTGCCACGTTGAATGGGAAAAGCAGAAAATTATCTGTTTATTGCTTACTCTGCTTATTTCTATACAAAATACCAAACCAAAATTGTCCTTGTCTTAGCTGTGAAACAATCTAAAAAAGGACTTGAGTTTGTTCTTCATATTAATCTGGTTTAATGCTACTGCAATTTCATTATCATAAAACTTGTAGGGAGAACACCAGGGTGAAAAGGATTAGTGTCCATGCTCACTTGTTTTGGATGATTTATTCCATAGTATTAATGATTTTTCTTACATATCGCCAGAGGAGCTTTCTTTCACTTTCACTCTCAATGACGGCAAGGTCTCCAAAGTTCCTTTTGCAGAACTCCCGACCTTTCTCCATAGGAACAGTCTCCGTGCTGAAATAATATTGTTTATCTTCATGTATAATCCATCCATCCTCAGTAGTCTTGTATTCTGTAAGTTAAATGGTAAACTAACTGTATCGTTCCTGAGACACAAGATATTCTCATTAGTAAAATTTTTAAAATGGTTTTAGACATATACACACACAAATAATAACAGCAATAACACTTACGGGGTACAGGGGATTCTGTTGGTTCAGGCTTTACACTTGCCCCTGTAAGAAAAAAAAAATTATTATGATTGTACACTTTCTGCTTTAAGAGAAAACACTATGATTGATAGGCGTGTTTTTTATTGACATCAAAATTGATGGTTAGCAATGGATTTAACACCAAAAACTAGAAGGAACTTAATAGCCTAAATCTCTCTTTTTTTGGTACACTATTCAATTTTAAATATATATTCTTGTTCCCTGAGGCTCTAAATATAAGGTAGTCTTGATGTGCAAGGATTATAAAATACCTTGAAATTTACCTGAATGAAGTAAATATTTTTGGTATTCACCAATTTGTACAATTCAATTGTAAGAAAACCTTGCGTCCCAAAGCATTAAGTCTATAAATAAAGTCCTGTATCTCCCTCTTACTCCTTTCCCCAGGTCACTTATACATGAGTTCTGGCTTAAAGCAGAGGCAGCAGGAATACAGGCTGAGTTATCTTCTTCCGTGGTGCCCTAGATACTACAGAGTGAGGTTCTTTCCATCTGTCACTGGTTGAGAAGAACTTCTATCTGGATCTTAAAAATTTCCCTAGATAAAATCTCATTGGAAGAGATCCCAAGAAATTAACCGGTCCTTTCTGAAAAGAAGACTTCAGGGTAAAGAATTCCCCTGATTGTTTTTGCTATGGCATCAAGGAGATGGTATCCTGAATGGCATCATTAGCAGCTCAGGAAAACAATTCTAACACAGGAGATCTCTGTCGTTATAGTTTACCAGTTGATTTTGTGCTAAAATATATTTATTCTCATAGATACTGGCATTTAATAAAAATTCTTTATGACGTTCTTTTACTAATATAAAGCAGAGCTCTATTGTCAATAATCTAATGTAACATTTTTATTTTGCTCTCCTCCCTCCCAGTATAAGGAAGTGGTAAAATGTTTAAATGAGCACTTTCTAAAATACTCAGACTTCAGTAGGTGCACTGCTTGTGGAACTCAAGATTTCCCTAAATTATAAATTTTGTCTCGATGTCTTCAGAAAATAAAAAGCATCTAAACTCAGATCTGAAGGGAATTTAGCAAGAAACAAATATCTGAATATAAAACCCAGTGAAAGCAATATAAAGTATCTCGAAACCAGGCTCCATCCTGCAACTACAGATTCAATTAGCTGATAAAAAAGTACCCGAGCCAAGTAAAGGAGGGAGTTTTCACACACAAAAATTCAAGTATGTGAACTGATTTGCACACTGTTCTAATAACTTGAAACTCAACTCAGAAAAAAAGTTCCAAAATAGGATTTGTTGGACAAGACGCGAACTTCTCTCTATAAAAAGCCAAAAGTAATGTGAATATTCAAAGTAACATCTCTTATTTTTCAAGCATCACATTTCCTCTTCTGAAATCATAGAGAAAGGTCATTGAGAAGTCCCAACAGGGCACCAAATGCTCTGTATCTTTAAATGCGTTGAAGACATGGACATCTTTATACCCATTTGATATTTCACATTCCATAGGGAACCATTCTGATAAATAGGTTTTGAAAATTTTTATTTCTTAAAGTTAAGGGAAAAATCAGCTGAGAATCTTTTCTTATTATACTAATACACAGGAGTAAGCAATACCTTTTCTTATCTGGCAAATCCATCCATACAGATAATCACAGTGCCTGTCATTCCAAAGCATGTTGGAATCACCACTGATCTCTGCACAAAGTTCAATTCCTTGATAATTATTGGGTTCTCCAAAGCCCCAGTTTTCATACCTCACCTATGACAGAAAAGCTTTTGTGAAGATTCTATTACATAGGAAGAAAATAATGGAGAGAGAGAGGAGACAGCATCAAACCACAGACCTATAATTTGTTCCTAACTCTCAGTTTAAAAACTTAGATAAGAGGAAACCAGAATCTCCCCATGCAAATGATGATATTTCAAACTTTTTTTCAGGTTGCAACTGGACTGCAGCTTAGATAACACTTGTTTCCAATCACACTTGGAAAAACATTGACATTTTTAATAGGACCTAAATTCTGTAAAATTCACCTAATAACAATATGGGCCATGTTACATGTTGATATTAATTTAAGCAAATATCCTGTAGGAGTAAAATAGTAGGACATTATTGAGTCACAACAAAAACATTGGCATTTTTATCAGAAGAATATTTACCGCTATTCTAATTTTCCTGTATAAATTCCAAGTATGGTAAACTTCCATCAATATAGTTTGACCAGCCTTGCATGAAATACACTCACATGTCCCAAACCACTTTTGTTTCTACAGTTTTATCTTAGTCTAAAGTACAGTCAAGTCACATCGGCATGAAACAACTGCCTTCAGCTCTATGGAATATAGGCTAATTCAGATAAATATCTAATTAGCAAAGAACATAAATACTAAAGATGGACTATTTTACTCAAAAAATCCTTGCATTTGTAAAATATGCTTTCAGTCTACATAACTTTTATTTTCTTATTGATTCAACGCACATTTTCTTATCAAAAATCAGTATGTTTTAGCCAAATAAATCAAGCCATGAAATTGCCTTTCATAAGCTTTCCTAAAGAGAGCATGACAGAGTAAAGGGTTATGATTAAGCATAAAATTACACAGAAAGACATACACCACACACTTGAGAAGCATAGAGAATGCAAAATAACAGCTGTGGAAAATTGAATCACTCACTGGAGATCCATCACTCCAAACAAAGCCATCATCAGGATTCAAGTAATATAAGCCCATCCAGAAACGCTGGTGGTAATAGCCATTGTCCCTAAAAAAATACCCCGAAATAATAAATGTCCCATTTATAAGAAGTTTAAACATAAAACCAAAACTAATAAGGGTATAACAATATTTTTAATATTCTACCATTCTCAATACTTAATAAGCTTCTCTGAAAATAATCCTTAAAGCTATTAGAAACAATTAAAACTGGGGTGGAAATTAATTAAAATGCAAGCACTTCTAGCTGCTACCACTATACATTAACTCGGAGTGATTGAAATACTGACCAAGAAAATGTCCAGATCCAATCCAACTCCTGAAAACAAGGTGGCTTAATACTTTCATATAATGGTTCAACAGCTACTCTTGCTCCCTTTATCAACTCTCCATTTTCTCTGTAAAGGCACTTAAGGTTTCCAAACACAAAGTTATTTGCTGGAGTTGAATCACATTTTAAAAATAGCACCTTAAACTAATTATTGTCTGCAAGTAGACACACTTTACTGATTTACCTGAATTTATTGAGTCAATTTGTGGTAATGCAGCATCTGAGACTTCTTCCTTACTATATGCATGTAGCTGGGATTCTAGTACAGTTGTAGCATTTTGCAAGGCTGTCATGTTTCAGTCTTGCTTCCTGGTTAGACTGGGATGTACAAGTTCACTGAGCCCAGTTTATTCAGGTCATACTGCAAGTGTTACCTTTTAAGGTTATTTGATCTCATTCAGAAATCTCACACCTGCTTTTTACTGTTCAGGGGCATACAACCTTATTTAAATTTCCTCTGTAGGATAAAATGAATCTGAAGTTGCTCCTGCTTTCTGATTAGTTCATTAAAATGACAATCAACACATTGACCAGATTTATATCACAACGCTTACCCTATTTGTACACTTAGTTATATGAAAACAACTGGCATCTGTGGTAATTTTATGATATCTCCAAATCCACAGTAAATATTTTTACATCAGATGATAAATGTTGCCTCAACTAGATATCTTGCCAATCTTATTTTAGCATTAGCCTCTGGGGTGATTGCTGCTACTCATACAACTCCTGCAATTTCATCAGCTCTGCGTTTTTGCTATGCGTTTGATGCAGATAATTAATCCAGGCCGGCTTATGCTGTAGTAAAGATGTACACCTAAAATGAAATATTTCAGAAAGATCAAAAGGCTAATTAAAGTGAGTGGATGACCGCACCACAGATACTCACGCAATAGAGCGCCATATCACATACTGTTCTTCTTTACCATTAATGGAGGCCAGATCTCCTCCTATAGCTCGACAAAACTGTTGAGATTCAAGCCATGTTTTCTTTTGCTCTGCCCTTGAAAAAGGCTAAAAAGAGCATTTTGCAATCAGACAAAATACACCATAGAGATCACAAGATCAAGAAACATCAGCTACATAGAAGCAATTAATTTACAGCTAACTTGTTCTGTGGGGATTACAGAAACTTTGAATATAAGGTTTATGAGTTTTCACCTCTGTGAAACACGGGGTGAGTATGACTGTCTTTAAGCCAAGCTAGCAAACTGCATTGCTGACAGGAGTATCTGCTGCAAGACAACAACTAGGGGAAAGGTACTTTTAATCTTAAAAGAATGGGAAATTACAATCTGAAGATCAGACTTTAATGAAATAAACAAAACCATGAGCATTTCAATAGGAGGGAACAAGACCTCTACATACAATCTGTAAATAAGCTTATGAAAGAGTAAGACATATGTATACCAATTTTTACTGCATGTATGTGCAGCAAACAGAAGCTACCTTAACGCAGAAATAAGCAACCTACTTACTTTGAAACAGAAGCTAATACGATTGTTTGAGTCCCAGCCTTCTGGACACCGGGGACTAGGAGTTGTTGTAGGAACAGGTGGAAGTGTCACTCCCTCTGCCCACATTTTGCATAGGAATTTTGCTTTTTCTTCACACTTTATTACATCCCATAATCCACCAGCAATTCCAGTCCTCATGGCAACGCAGCCCGGCTTTCTTCCTGGTTGCAGGCAGGAATGCACAAAAGCAACAGTTAGGGAGTCATGAGAATTTAGAAAAAATTCATATGCTATCCTGACAGAAATTAAGTCTCTGTAAAGAGTCAAAAATGTTTCTACTGTCAGAGTGGGTCCAGAGGAGGGCAACAAAAATTATCTGAGGGATGGAACACCTCTCCTACAAAGAAAGGCTGAGAGAGTTGGGGTCGTTCAGCCTGGAGAAGAGAAGGCTCCAGGGAGACGTTATTGCGGCCTTCCAGTACTTAAAGGGGGCTTATAAGAAAGATGCAGAGAGACTTTTTACGAGGCTCTGTAGTGACAGGACAAGGAGCAATGGTTTTAAAATGAAAGAGAGTAGGTTTAGATTGGACATAAGGAAGAATTTTTTTTTATAATGAGGGTGGTGAAACACTGCAACAGGTTGCTTAGAGAAGTTGTGTGTGCCTCATCATTGGAAGTGTTCAAGGTCAGTTTGAACAGGTATTTGAGCAACCTGATCTAGTGCAGGATGTCCCTGCCCATGGCAGGGATAGCAAGACACTACATGATCTTTAAATGTCCCTTCCAATCCAAACCATTCTGTGATTCTATGATTCTAATTCATGAAGGGGACACAAAAAAAACTTGTCTGTGGTTCATCCATATCTGAGATACTGAATTGTGCCTCACATCAAATCACCTCCAGTGGCTGACTCTTGGAACATCATAAGCTGCAACCACAAATGCTCCCCTAAAACTGAAGATGTGGTTAGAGATAGTTTCTCAAATTTGTCTAATCTGACTATAATTTTCAAAAATAAACTCACTATATATAGGCCTAGTATTGCCTTTATGGTCTACATAGCCTTACCACTCCACCTGACACACTCAAATCAGCATCTAGGCACTGAATTTAGAATCCTGAAAGGCAAACGCAACACACCAGAACCTTGAAGCCTGATGACCATCCCCTTTCTAATGTAATCACATCAGAGACGAAGTGACTTCCTACCTCCATAATTTTATTAGAACATTAAAAATTAGCAATGTTTTCATCAGAAAACTTAGTAAATAATGAAATCACAATTAATCTAGCAAAGATATTAACTAAAAAAAGATTAAACATAAATCTTCCCTTGGCCCTCCTGTCCTTTCCTACTATCCCATTTTCTCTAAGACCAGAGATGCCTCATGCATGCTGTGATCTCACACACCTCAGAACATGCTGTGAGCAAGCATACTATGAGATATGGCTGAACAGGCAGGACTTGCAAGCAAGACGCAGTATGCCTGCAGCAACTGCTCTTCCAGCATAGTACAGGCACAGACTTTCCCAGAACAGACACAAATCAGAAAACTGATCTCAATTCAAAAATTTCTTCCCAAGCTCACGTTAAAAACTCATCACAGCACTAAGCACAAAGTTAGCAACAGCACTGCATGCTTGAGAAAGCAGCCAGGTATATTTGAGAGCAATTAGTCATTGTATCATCAAGTTAGTGCTAAGGAATTAAATAAAAATTTCAAGCAGTGAGCAATATATTTTGGGCAGTGGACCCATTATGCAGTATAGAGCCATACCTACCGGGCATTTCGGAATTCCAGTGTGTAAATAAGACAGATTCACCGTTAGCCCACTTGAATGTTCCCTTTTCTTCTACATCTGAAAGTCCAATCCAAAAGTATCTTTCTGTTCTCAGCCCAACTAGGCTAGTCAGATAGGCTTGTTCATATCTGTTCAAAAGAACACAGCCATTAAATTAATACTATTAAATGTATTTTTTTAAGTTGTAAAAGGCTTGTTATTTTCTCAGAATTACTGCTGCACCTTCTTGAAAGCATAGCTTGGATGGATTTACTTGAACAAAGCACATAACAAAACATTACATAATAGATGTTTTGTAAGCTTGAATACCAGAGTATTCTGCCTTCTCTTTGGATGTCCAGTAAAGAAAGGGACATATTCATGGACTGACATGAAATTGGTGGGAAAGAAGAAACCTGACATATGTGTTATACCACTGTATTTTTTGAGAGTTTCTAGTGACCTTGTATTTTAATGACTTCTTGTTTCATGCAAATGCAAAACTGGAGAAGGCTAGAGTAATATGATATGAAATTATTAAACTAAGGAACACTGCAAATTAGATCAAATGATCATGCAGGAAAAGCTACATTTGGGAAACAAACCTATGAATAAGTAAAGCCTGTCATTGTTCATTATGGTGTTTAAACAAACAGCTCTTAAGAAATCAAAGCAAATAAAAGAAGTCTCACCCTAACAAGGTCTAGTCTGAAGACCACATTAATGTTAAACGATTTTTATGACACCTGCAGTGCTACCTACATTTAGAGAGCTACCAGCTCTGACAGCTAGAGCTTTCACACTAGAACATATCTATTTAGATTATATAGAAACAAATAAGAGAAAGTGTAAAGCATCAGGCCAACTGCAAGTGAAATAAGTTTGTTTCTTAAACCTAACTTCCATTTTCCCAATATTCCACATTCAGTAATGTGCACCATTTGTTCAGAAATTTAGCACACACTGAAGCCTGGCTGAATTGTAATGGATTTTCAGGTACCAAGAACTTCTATCGTCATTTGGTTTCATATTTAAATCTTTTAAAAGTAGCTCAATTCTGAGAAGACCAGGTAGGTGAAAATTATATCCTCTTGCTCACTTCAACTACCTTTTGAAAGGAATTCAGAGCCATATCTTTTCATTTGATAGTCAACATCGGACTCTGCATCCTTCACTCAAGTAAAGCCCATCCTCAAGCCCCTACAATTAAGGAAGTAGAAAACACATTTTTTCCTTGATTTAACCAGCTGTATCAATACTGATTTCATAGCCATCACCTATTTTTACTATAAATTCAATTGCTAGATTTGAATACGCATGCAAAAACTGTGAGAAGTTCTGTATCTACAGATAGCTGTCCTCTCAAGCAAGATTTTTGTCCAGATCAGAATCTTTACTTTGATCTTCAGGTGACGCTAGGTGTTAAATCCTCATGTGATCCCCTCATGCAAGTAAACCTTTACATACCTGTCTTCAATAGTTGCTAAAAAGGCCTGATGCCTTCCACAGGTTTGATTTGCTTGATAAAATGATACAAATGTAGTTCCAATGAAGTAACAATAAAAACCATATCTTTTCCAACCCTGTCAAAATAAACATTAAGTGATCACATATGTTGCAGCTTTCCTAACCTTCTTTTTTTTTTTTTTAAAAAAAAAAAAAGAATAGAAAAAAGAGAACAAAACCAACCTGATTTATACCACTGTCAGCTAATCATTAGGCAAAGGAACAACTGAACTGAAAAAGCCAGGCTGGAAACAAGCAGGATGAAAGCTTTATAAAATTTTGTTTCATAAAAAACTTTTCCACATATAATGAATTTTTAATCAGTGCATTCCACTCATGAAGGCATGAGAGGCTTTGCTGTGCACCTTTGGTACTTGGTATAGGATTTTAACTAGCACATAGGCATCGTGCAATCATGAGAATGGTCTTGAGAAGCAAATTTCAGCTTGGCTTTTCAGAAAGGGTATGACACCTCAAACAAGTTTGCTTATTACTAACTAACATTAACACTCTTCTTCTAATGTTTTGTCATTCAAACATCATTAACTTGGGAATATGCCTACAGAGGAAGAGTTTGCTGTGACTAGCTACAATTCACCAAAATTTTCTTCTGATGATTTTCTACTTCTCACCTATGAAAGACTTTTTTCTACGAGCATGCACTTAGTTCTCTAGGCAAGGATAACGCCCATAAGCATTAGAATTCCTTTATCTTCTCCAAGAGTTAAGTAACTGTAAGGTTCCCAGGTACTCTTTTACAAATACAAAGAATAAACATCAAAGACTTCCTCTGCAGCTGTGTAAAGCAGACTTGGGAGAAAAGGCAATTTCTTCATGGAAGACAAAAACCCAGTAAGATTCTCTATGACATAACAAATTACAGTAGGCTTTTCAGAATTACTGAGTGTTATGTTACCAGAAGGTGAGCATTACCAAATAAACAATAGATCTGCTGGCAGTTCAGAAGGAACACAATGGATTAATTTTGTTCAGGCACTCTTAACAAATTCTTCAAAGTAGAAAGCATTGCCAGAAACCACAGCAAAGCCTTTAGAATAGTATGTAGACAAGCACACCAGTACAGGCAAATTCCTTAGGAAGGCTTGAATGCCAATCACGGAAAAATGGTCTGCTGCACGGACTACAGGTCTGAGTTTTGGTTTAAGTTCTGGAAAAAGAAAGGGAGCATCAAGAGCCAAATCACAGTCAGAGCCTAGATTTATTCGTATGTATCACCTATCCCATCTGTCATAGAAATGAGAAGGTCAACTGTTCTGATGATGACAACACAGAACCCATTTTTCCTTTTTATCTGTCACTGAGGTGGCATTTCTCCTATTAATCATTCCTAGTAGCCTATTCAGATCAGACAGATTTTTCTTCACTTACTCTCTGGCAGCCCATGTCAATACTTTCCTCTTCTGTAGGAGCTTCTGCCATGGGTTTCCTCTTACAGATGTAGCCAATTTTCTTTTCACAAGAATGGTCTGCCCAAAATCCATCCTGAACATAAGAACAGAACATTACAATCAAGTGGGATTTAGTCTTCAAAAAAGGTCCTTTATACTTTTAAGCATTTAATTTTTTTTTCTAGCTTTAAAAGAAGGAAAACCTGGATCCAACTTCAGTACTGAATTCCAACCTCATTCCAACATCACTTCTACGGGGGCTGATTCACCATCAACTTACACTTTTTTTGATTATTTATCCTTCTGAAAAGCGAACCCTTGGAATTGACAGCAATACACCATCTTTACAAAGGCTACTGATTTAATAAGCACGCAGGAGGAAAGGGGGATGTCATTTCTCCCCACAGAAATCCAGCTGCAACAAAAAAAACACCAAAAGACTACGTTCCTTAGTTAATACTTATATAAAACTTGGAAGATGAAACAAGTTCCTTGTCAAAGTTAGAATTAACACTGTTACTCCTCATACTACAAATTCTCGGAAGAAATAATGACATTCAGGGGGAGCTGTAAGAAGTAAGAAACCTCACACCATGTTCCCATTTTGGTTCAACAGCTAAACTACTGTATTGGGAGAGGAAGAGAAACCCCTGCACAAAGCACTCTCTTACCTATGCCTTAAAGACTCCACTTTTGTTAAAGGAAAGTCATAGCAGTTGGTGGCAATCTCTTTTTTTTTCTTCTTTCCTCCCTCCCCCAGAAATGTAAAATACCCATCATAGTAATACACAGTCCCTTGTGCCACCATATGCAAAGTCCCCAAGAGCCTCAACAAACCCCACTTCCATCAAAAGCTCTCCCAAAGCTCAACACTACCGCCCACAACAATGAAGAACCCTAGGATGTTCAGCTGGTGCTTGTGCCTCTGTCCTACACTGACTGCAAGGCAAGTTCATTGGTGGCTGTTCTCATCATCTCCTACCATTTCTTTCTCAGTCTTGCTAGGTTGGTAGGCACTTCAAATAACCACCCAAAACTCCGACCTGGAAGAAATCAGCACAACTTTCACAACCTTTGGACTTCTTCAACACAGGAAAACTTATTCTGAAGCTTTGGGTCTCTAGTTGCAGGAAGATCCTTTGCTGTCTTCCCATAACTATGTCTTCACTGGGAAATTCATGCAGTAATTTCTAGGGACTTCTTACCATGTCTTATGAGCTGCCTTTTGCAAATATCTCTCTGTTCTCCTACTTCCTCATTAACTAAACCCAAACACTTCCTTTAAAAAGAAGGTGGTGTCATAGACAAGGGCAGGTTTTATTCCATAAAAATAAATCATGGATTCAGATTACTTCAGCCAAGGGGTGAACAACCCAAAATAATCTGCAATGGAACCATGTATGTACTTAGGTAGAAAAAACTCAACAAAAACCAGGCAAAGTCAGTTTATATTTATGCTTTGTTTGGTCAGTTGATGGCTGATCCCAAGAGATACTGGGCTAGCGCAACTTCCATGGAATCTGAAGTTACTTTTTCTACTAAAATCAACTGTTTAATGTTTGTATTTTGAAAGAGTTCAGAAGAACCCACGATAAAATTAGCTTTCCACACAAAAGTCACATATATGAAAACTCTGTATATAGCTAAAATGTGTTCTTTTAATCTGTAACTCTCATAATAGAAATTACTGACTTTTGAACCCAAGGGAAAACCTGATCTGATGGCAAGCATCAAGCCCTTAAAATTTAGCCTTGAACCAGTCTGACTTACTACTTGGTATAGAAAGCAAAAGAGTATTCCCATCAAAAAGAATGGTAAAAAAGCTAAAGCATAGCATATGTCAACAGCTACCCTTTCAAAATGTTAAACTGGACAAATTGTAGCTTCTTTGAATCATAGCAAATTTGTATCACATTAATTTGCATCGCTGTCTGAAAGGTATGGAGTAAAATTAAAATTAAAAGTAATAACAATGTAATGAAGGAGGAGCTCAAATAAAACCACATCTACGTCCACCAAATTCAATGAAAAACAGGCAAAAAATCATAACACAATGAACAAGCTTGTTATAAATAGAAGTCCTTTTTGACTGCATTGTTGCAGGCCTTACTGCTATAATTAATTTCTGACTTTCCATTAGCAGCCTAAGGGCACCAAGAGACCTCAATGGCCCTGACCATCTTCTCTCAGGGCCTCCACCCACCTCCCTCCCCATGGGCCCTGGGGCTCCACTTCAGCTCAGACAACCTGGGCCTTCAATCCTTGTCCATGCTGTAACAGAAGTACTTGTCTCCAGCTCCAGCAATATCTATACCTGGCTATGGGCCTGGTTGATCCAGACCCTGACCTTTGGACAGTCTTCCTGGCTTGATCTTGGACTTGCCTTGTCACTATGGACTTGCCCAGCAGCCACTGGATTGTCTCTGACCCTGGTTACCCTCTCCAGACCTGATCCTGACTTAGGTACTTGGCTTGACCTTGGACCTGCCTCGTCATCCCAGACATGGGCTCTGGTCTGCCTGCTCTGCAAGATTAGAGGAAAGGTGCATCTAGGTAATTCCATAATACTTTAAGAGAAAGGTTAGGAAGGGAGAGATTGCAATTAGGCCTAGCAGTATCCTCTGGTGCAGGGCAGGAGCAGCAAGGTCTGGAGTAAATTCATGCCACTCCGCAATGCCAAGCCCTGAAGGAAGCACTGTTGGTCTACCAACCCTACTACTAGGGTTTTTCCTCCGCTTCCATGTGGCCATTCAATGAAGCCTACTGCATGAGGAAATGGATGGAAAAATAGGCGTCATTCCTACTTATGCCCTCACTGTCACCTTTTATGGTCCGTAAAGTCCTGAAGTATATGCCCAGATGGAACCACTGGAACACACAAGCAGTTCAATTACAAGGAGGCAAGAATAGTTACAGATATGTGCAGTGGCGTGTTCCTGAGCAAGTGCTCTGGCCTTGACCAGTATAAAACTCCTTGAAGCAACTGGCTCAGTTGACTGACCCTTACATTTGAGACTTCAGCTTCTTTTCACTATCTGACCCTATAATTCTGTAAGTTAGACAAAACATCTGCTAAATCCTTAATCAGCACTGGCATAGCCACTGCACAGACAATGGAGCACAAAAATCCTCAGGCGCTTAAAAATCTTTTCAATTACAGTGTGCACCATGGTCTGGTTGCCATGGAAGAATTATACATTTACAGTCTTCTCACCACAGCATGTCCAATGGAGAAGAATTTTTAAACGATTACAGTTTTATCCATGCTTCTGACCAGTGCAAAATTCTTCACTAAAATATACATCAAATTCTAAACTTCCAGACATCTGACTGGACATGAAGTTCCTTCTCCCTGATAAATTCATACAGCAATGAAACTTTTCATCTGAACTATGGCCCAGCCAGAGAACACCTCCACAAACACAGAACAACATAGCTCTGATCAGTTTTGGGAGATTAATGTGCTACACTCTACACAGGCGTTCCTCTTCCACAGATACATACTACTGCAGTTTTGCTCTCCCAAGGATGCGGTTCTAGTTCTCTTCCCTACTCCTTCCTGGAATTGATTATGTGGTCCCTTTTTTACCCTCTTCTAGTGCCACACCTGCTAACTCCTTTATGTCCCCTACAGCTTCCTCCTGCTGCAGAGCCGGCTCAGCCCTCTCCCACTGCACTCAACCTCAAGTTTTGAACTTGAGTGTTTATGCACCAGAACGATGGAGACACACGGACCAGCTGCATGCACACGTGCCACTGTTGCTGTTGATCCTTGCACCTAAGAGAAGCAAGTTAAAAAACTAGGCCTATGGGGGCTTGAGTACAGGCTTGCCCTATGAGGCACACTCTGTGTAGTGTTTAGGCCAATTGAGAAAAAAATTTTAGTTCTACTCTTCAATTTATAAGTGCACTTACCAAAAGTACAACCCTCAAGTTTTAATTTTGCAAAATAAGAAAATGCCTTTGGTATGGGTAAATACTACTTTTCCTCCTGATAAAATAGGTAAACCCTAAAGGAGGGGATAAGTTTAATATTTTTAATTATCAGAAAGAGGAAAAATACCATTTTGCAACACCAAATACAGACTAACTTTTATACCAGGTAATATCTCAGTTCCTGTAGTACACCTAGGTCATCAGTCATTGCCATATTCCAAAAGGCAGCGTTTTCAAAGCAGCCTTTTAACTGTAGATATAGAGTCACTCAGTAAAGGCTGCCACTAATGCCTTTGCTAACCACTTTTCTCACAGCTCTTCATGTGCAGTGCAGATATAAGCATAACATCTAATCCACCTAGACCCATGATTTATAACTTTGCCTAGAAAAAGCAAATTAAGACTTCTGTTTTCTTCTAAAGATAGTATTTCTGGCTAACATCATTTTAAAAATGCGACTGCAATTTCTAAGGTAGCTGTATATCCCAAATAACCCAAAGCAGAAAAAATCCAAACATATCGAAAAAGTCTTTGCAGCTTCCTGAAGAAAAACATTTACATGTTTGTGTGCCTCACAGCATAATTAAAAGTTTCTTCAAAAAAGCACAAACTGAAATCCAGACACATGGATCTTGAGTGGCCATTGCCTTCAAGGAAAGCCACCACTCACCTGCTTCTCAGGGAAGTCAACAAAAACAACGTTCTGGCAGCCTTGAACAGGGAACCTTCCTCAAAAAAGTAACACCTATAAGACTCTAAAATAGGCTGCTTCAAACAGTAATACCCCTTACTTTTGTACCCTTGCATAGCAAAAAGCCCAAATGATAAATGAAATAATATGATAGTCAAGTCAATAGTTACACAACTTTACCTTTCCCTTCATAACAACACAGTCCTCTTGCCTGTTGTTTGCATGAGTGGGTTCTCCACGAAGCCACTTGGTGTAGGTGACAGGTGTCCCATCGCTCCATTCAAAATACATCTGAACCTTGAGGTCATTCAATCCAATCCACAGCTCATCAGCTGGCTCTAAAATAGATGATTAACAAGGTTGATAACAGGCCTTTTAAATGATATGAACTTTTATCTTCATGGAACAAAAAATATTTTTTTCTCAGGAAGCTTAAAAGGCTGTCACAGGAAATTAAGGCTCCCTGCTTCAAAAAGAGGGCAGACCATTCCTCATACATCCAGTCCAGTCACCAGGAAAGGCCGCTCACTCTAGTGGCAATACAAGAAGAGTGTTTAACTTTCTATAAAACAAGCAAAATACTCTCTTTGTGGAATTATGTTGCAACACATCTATGTTCAGTCTTTTTTTCCAGCTCAAAACTCTCATAACCAGATACGAATAAACACCTAAATAAAATGCTACCTCCACTTTTCCTCCTACCTTTGGCATAGTGAAGAAAGAAGTGCCCTCTTTTCTAATGCTCAGACACCCAGCCCTGTCTTTTAGAGCCGACAACCAGAGAACTTGCAAGTTTTCCTATTATATGTGTTCCTACATTTTGTTTTATTTCAGAGCAAAATGAAATTCATGTAGTTGTTGGACTTTTTTCAGTTTGCAGTTAATGGAGTTAACTGCTGGTTTTTGGCTGGAAGGGAAGTACAGGACTGATCAGGGATGTTACTTTACAGCAGCTGTTTCTTAGAGGTTTATTTGTCTGTGCTTAAAGTCCTCCATTCTAACACTGCTATTATAATGTTCATACCTAGTTTTGTTCTGAAAAAATCTATTTGAATAAGGAGGATTAAAAATTTATGCATTTATAATCAGTCTGAACTCCATCATCATCAAAGGGTATTCCTCTCTAGAAGAGATTTTATGACTTTGTTCAGTGCAATGGGAATTTTTTAAATTATTATTTAATTACTCAGAGTCTGTCATCCAGACTAAGACAAAGGCAGCAGGTATTTCGTTTGGTCCACAGCACTATGACTCAGATCACACTGACCAACTACATGCACAGTCCTTTCCTTGGGTAGCAGTCTTTCCAAGCAGAGTATTAATTACTTGGTTGCCAGAACTTACTCATTATGAGTGTTTTTCATGAATGATAGGGAGACTACTTTTTAACAGCTTTTTCCACCACTTATGCCCTTGCATTTCTTCAACCCATCTACTACACTCAGAGGTTTTTCCTGTTTAGTTTGTTATCACAGTTCTTGCCTTCTTCTGTAAGTCTTCCTCTAACATCTTCTATCCAGACTGACCACAGTCAACCTGACAATGAAATCACCCATGGAAATTAAAAATGGGATTGTAAGCCCACCCAAAAAAACATCAGCTGCCAGAGTGGGTCTCTCAATGGAACTGAAACTGTTTCTTTTCTGTTGCTGCAGTCACTAGCAATAGAAGTGCCTGTAAAACAGTTAAAAGGCGTTGCCCCCAAGGCAATCCTTTCTGATTAGCACATTGTAGGTGGAGGTTTTCCTACATACCCCCACAACTTAAAACTCTCCTGTGATATTTCTCCCATCTGCTAGTTACAGGAACATGGAGGCTTCACATTTTGACCAACCAAGCTGCTGCAAAAATCACCCTCCCAGCATGTCACTTTAATGGAGTCAACTCTCCTTTCTCTTTCCCTCCCTTGTCTCCCCCAGCTTTATTATACCTAAGTACGATCAGCCCTCATAGCTCATCCACACTGTCCATACCAGCTCTCCTCCAGTAAGAAGGGCTGAGATTCACAGGACATCAGGCCCTTTGACCTCTTCTTCCAGACTGCTCTTCGTGTTCAGAAGTCCCCCAATATCACTTCTCAGTACCCTCCTTTACACTCTCCTCTGCTGCCAAAATGGAAACCTGTTCCAATTCCGCTGCCCATCATGCTCTCACTCCCTTCTTAGCTACTGCCATCCATGCTCTCTATTTTCTTTTTGTTTAGTTATCTGTTAAAATCTTTCTCTTTATTGAGCACCTAGCACAGCAGAGGCCTCATCCATGACCAGAGATCCTACTGTGGTGGGCTCACACCATGGTAAAATGAACAATAAACAGCATTCTTCAACAAAACGAGTACAAAGTCATCTAAATAAGCCATGCAAACCAGAAATGGCCAAGAGCCATTTCTGGCTCTGTGGAGCCTCTTCCTACATAATATTTTCTCCTCTGAAGAAGAAATGCTGTCATAGAGTTTTGCAATCATCTCTAAAGCTGGGTGACTAAATACCAAGATTTTTTTTCCCCAGCCACTTGTAAATAAGCTGTTTTCTGCTCTCTCAGACATGCACTGGGCCACATTTGTGTTATATCACATGCTGGACTTCTGTGTAAACCTCCAGAATGCACTTCTTTATTCTTCTTCATGTTCCCCTCCAAAGTTCTCCTTTGTGGGTGACGACAATAAAAGCTCGGCTGCTATGACAATACTCATCTCGTCGTACCCCTTCTTCCTTTGTTTTATCATGGGACTGTGAATTGTTTGGCACAAAGACAGACTTCTGTTCCTTCTGTACAGCACTTACTGCAGCAGAGTTCTGATGCAGACAAGATTTTCTAGGCACTGCAATACATGGTGTTCTCATCTCAGTGATGAACAAGGGTAATCTGATACTGTTACTGTCATAAATTGCCTTAAAAGGCTTCTTTCATTGTTTCAATTTTACTCCTCTCAAAAGAATGCTTTCAAAATAGTCTGTTGCACTGAGTGTGCCGTATGTGAGAAGCCTGGTTTCTTTCAGGACTATTTGCCTTTCAGAAACATTCACTTCTACAAAAACAGTGCAGCGTAGTTGGTTCAGGAAAGGACCCTGGAGAAGGCATTAAACTATAAATAATTTACTTCCAAGGTGTAAAGTGAAAATACAACTAATTTGGTTTAGCACCTAACTTCTTTCAAATGTCCTAGTGTCTCGTCCAGATGTCCCACCTTTCCTAATAATCTCCTTTGAAAGAGTAAAAGTTTCATGTTGTTCATGAAAGACCAACAAATCACTCTTTCAGGAATGTGAGGACAAGCACAAAGTTGCCATGGAGTTGGCTAGGATACAAAACTAAAACATATCAGCTATTATATGATTGCCGCTCCAAGGCTGCTGTTACACTGCAGATCAAAGCAGCTTACGGCACTTTCAGTGAAGAATAAACTAACACACGCTTACCTGGCACTAAAAGCACACATAGGATCAGTTACTGCAAAGAAGCATACGTAGGTGTGAACATGCTTCTCCCCAATCAAAAAGCAGTAACTGATCCTACATGCAAGATCAGGTTCATGTAAAGCAGTAGCAACTACAAAATTGCCTCAGTGTCAGCATGGTTGCATTCCCCATAATGAACACACAGCATCTGTAGCCTAACTTGCCTTGCAACAACTCAAGTGTGTGCTCAGAAACGAAGCACCTAAGCACCATATTTAATCTGGGGCACATCTGAATCCACGTACTAGGACAGACAGCTTCCTTTGTCAGAAGAAACACAAGCAGCGTGACTTGAAAAAATAAGGACATGGCAGTGATGGTAATAGGGCCCAGATCTTCCCAAACTGTCTTTCGCCAACAGACTTTGCTTCCCCTCATCTATCTTTGCAGACCGATAGTAAAAATCCTTCCAGCTTCTGAAAAGGTTGAAAATTGTTTTAATTTGTATAAAAGGAGACAGAAGCAGACCCAAAGAAATAAGAGTTTGGGGTTGATGCAATTCACAACATTGACCACAGATTTTCTGTGGTTGTATGTTTCGGTTGGGTTTTGTGCTCTTATTGGGTATTTTTCTTCCAAAGATTTTCTAAATTTAAAATTTAAGTCTTTCTGTACCCTGTGATCAGGACAATTATTTTTTTAAACAGTCTTCTCCTTTTATGAATAGGTAAGACATACTCAAAACTTTTTATTTTCTTAGTATACATATATTTATGTTATTGTAAAAAAATACTCACGGTACCCAAGCTGAGAAATAACAAAACTGTACTCTTCGACATTATGGATGCTCGCCAGATCCCCATCCTCTTTCCTGCAAGATGTTAACGCATCTTTCCATATCTTGGGGTCCCTGTGAATTACGTAACACTGACCAGCATACGACATCCATTGATCAGGACATTTAATGGGCACATTAGTCTCTGAAAATAAAAAGCACAATGAATAGTTTCAGAATTCTCTTCTGAACTAAAGACTGAAAATCACATAAGGAAAGGATTAACAAACAAATTAATTACATATTTTCATCATTAAGAACAGCACAGTTGAAAAATATGTACAGGGATAATAATCTGCATGCATGATTAACAGTTGAATCTTCCAGATTTTTTTTTAAAGGACACTACAGTTGCGAGCAAGTGCTTGCATCTTGTGAAAAGACAGAATTAAAAATTACCGTAAAACACAGCTTTGACTTTTATACGTATATATACATACTGAAAGGTAAGGTCTGCTGAGCTGTGCTTTATCATTTTTCCACATTCGTCAGCATTTCTCTCTCTTCTCCATGCTGTATAGCTATATGTTAAGAATCTGGGCTTACAAAACATGTTTTTCCCCAAACCTGAGACATTTTATGGATTAGCCCCATTTAGTCCCATCTGCTAGACTAGCAAAGAAAAAATAACTGGTTCTATAGGATCATGAGAAAATCCAAATAAGAATACTGCTTTCAGGAATCCTACTTAAAAGCTTCATTGAGAAAATTATGCTGTCAAATAAATGATTTATGCTTAAAACCTGCTTTTTAAAGTTCAACAGAACAGTACCAGAGCACTGCCAACAACCACATTGCTGTTCAGCAAACAGTTCAGCCTTGGGAGGAGTGCCACCTGAACATATAATAAACAGAATATTGCTGTTGTAGAAACAAATTGTAATTCTTGCAGCACTTTATTTATAATCAGCAGATGGGTTTAGAAACCACCAATATATAGAGAAGAACAAGAACAGCAGGTTTGAAGAAATTCTTTTGGCAAAAAATCTTGTATATGTCGGGGGAGAAGAACCGTGTTTGTGTATGACTGTGGGGTATATCCCATGGAAATATTTAAGTAGGCATCCAAAGTCATGACCAGTCAGGCCCAGATTGCAAGCACATATCCTGTTTTATATGGATATGCTGAGGATTAGTAGGTACTTAGTACACAGATTTCTAGCACAGCTATAAACATAGTCTGCTGTTTGCAGACCTGCCTCAGAAAAGTGCTATCATCGTGTTTATCATGTTCTCACAAAGTTTAAGTAAAACTGAACTTTGTCAGCCCAGGACAAGAGGCTCAGTGCTTGGTAGGAGCCCTGTCAATCCTGCCACAGGAGAGGAAGAATTGTAATACGGGGGGGGGGGGGGGGGGGGGGGGCAGAAAAACAAACTGAATGTACATAGTGACGTTGGGAGAAATGAAAGAGGACAGAGGTGGTAAATGCTGTTGTAGAGGTTAATTTCATGGTTCAGGCAGCTGCTTAATTTGTCCTATGTCTGGTCTCAGCTCTGAGTATATGCATTTTACAGTGCTTTGCTATAACAGTCAGAGAACTACTTTGAAATTGTTTGCAAACTTGTTCATGAACAGAGAAGGACTTGTGGGTGATGTGATGGTTAGAGGCCATCTTGGGCATAGCAATCACAAAATCATAGTTTTCGATTCTCAGAGAAGTAAGGAAGGGGTTAGCAGAACTGCCACCTTGGACTTCTGGAGGGCAGACTTTGGCCTGTTTAGGAGACTGGTTGACAGAGTCCCTTGGAAGCAGCCCTGAAGGGCAATGGAGTCCAGGAAAGCTGGACGTTCTTCAAGGAGGAAATGTTAAAGGTGCACGAGCAGGCTGTCCCCATGTGCCAAAAGATGAGTCGATGGGGAAGACTGGCCTGGCTGAACAAAAAACTTTGGCTGGAACTCATTAAAAAAAAAGGAGAGTTTATGGCCTTTGGAAGAAGGGGCAGGCAAGTCAGGAGGACTACAAGGATGATGTGAGGTTATGCAGGGAGAAAATTAGAAGGGCCAAAGCCCATCTAGAACTTAATCTGGCTACTGCCATGAAAGACAATTAAAAATACTCCTATAAACACATTAGCAGCAAAAGGAGAGCTAAAGAGAATCTCCATCCTTTATTGGATGAGGAGGGAAACATAGTGGCAAAGGATGAGGAAAAGGCTGAGGTACTTAATGCCTTCTTTGCCTCAATCTTTAGTAGTAAGATCAGTTATTTTCTGCATACTCAGCCCCCTGAGCTGGAAGACAGGGACACGGATCAGAATGGAACCCCCGTAATCCAAGGGGAAATGTTAGTGACCTGCTACATCACCTAGACACACACAAGTCTATGGGGCAGGATGAGATCCACCTGAGAGTACTGAAGGAACTGGGGGAAGTGCTCACCAAGCTGCTTTCCATCATTTATCCACAGTCCTGGCTAACCGGGGAGGTCCCAGTTGACTGGAGGTTAGCAAATGTGACACCCATGTACAAGGGCCAGAAGGAGGATCTGGGGAACTACAGGCCTGTCAGCCTGACCTCAGTACTGGGGAAGGTTATGGGGTGGTTTAGATTAGATATTAGGAAAAATTTCTTCACCAAAAGGGTTGTCAACCATTGGGACAGCCTGCCCAGGAAAGCGGAAGAGTTGCCATCCCTGGAGGTATTTAAATATTTGCAGACGTGGTGCTTAGGGACATGCTTTAGTGGTAGACTTGGCAGTGTTGGGTTGATGGTTGAACTCAATGATCTTAAAGGTCTTTTCCAACATAAACAATTCTATGATTCTACTCTATGAAGAAAAAACTAGGCTTGTATGCACCTCTAACACACTTCGTGCACCCTTCTGCAAACTGCAAACACTGAACAGAACAGACATCAGCAGTTCAGACATGGCTACAAAGACAGTCACAAAGGTATGCATTCCCCAGTGAGTCTGTGAGAGTCTCTTTTTCAGACCAAAGGAGACGATGAGACTATTACTGTAAACACGAAAGCAGCTATGGCAGGGTGGGAGACTCTTCTGCTAGTAAATCCAGTAACACCAGGGAATTTGTTAGAGGCTGCAAAAGAAGAAAAGCAGTTGACAATCTAGTTTCTTTGGTGCAAGTCTTATTGAATGACATAGCTGGGTATTTCTCACTAGGAGAAAGTCTTCAGTTCTTCATTTCCAGTACTCAGCAAAAATGAACTCTGTGCTTCCCTGTTCTCCTTATAAAGAAAATACATGACAACACAAAGTCACACAATCTATTTTTCACCATAACAGAAACAAGTACTACTCCCTGAACTTCATTTGACTTCAGCAAAAGAAGCAAAGCAAATTAAACAAACAAGATGTAACACAAGAAAAAACATTGATGTCTAAAAAAATGTTATCCCAAATGTCAAGCTGATACATTTACTGTGGAATAGGTCAAGATACAGAAATTAAGTTTGTAAGCATAGAATGGTTATTGCTCAAACAGAGAGCAAATATTGTTGTAAATTATAAGCTTGGCTTCCTGAAGTCTGAAGATCTCACAGTGGTTGACTTGGGTGTCTGAAAGGGTGAAAGCGCTACCTGAAGTCTGTCTCGTGATTCAGGCATTCAAGTTTCTCTCTCTCACACCCATTCTCTGTGATCTGATAAGAAAGAGCTCACACAGGAGTCACAACAGTGACGCTAAGAGCATTTATTTCCTCTGTTCGAATGTTTTATGAAACTTTTGGAAATTTAATACTCTACATTCACTACACCTTGTTGGATTGTGATGAAATCTATTTTGGCAGTCACTTGGTGGAGGCAGACAGACAGACAGCCTTTCCTAAGAAAATTAAGTTAAAAAACTAAGCAAATTTTGCAAGTGAAATTAACAGGTTCCTATTAATCCGCTTTGCAGTGTTACAGGGCAAATGCTTTGAAGCCCTAAGATTCATCACTTAGATGTATACAATGATGTGGCCCCCTGCTGGAAAAAGCATTTCTGCTACAAAACAACGGTACACCTGTTTGCTTCATGAAAATCTTCATCTGCAACAAAAATAAATATTCTGTAAAGATTTCTCTATACTTTGTTTTGGATACATACATGATTATATACTGTTGTAAAATGTTCTTCTGTCCCACAGTCCTTTCATATTGCCCTGTTAGACTCACTTGTAACTGCTAGGATTAAAAATTCAAAGTATTGTCCCTGTGTTTAATGTTAAGCGCACAACTAAGTGCATGTATGAATTTGCAATTAATTTATTTCTTGAGTCAGGAAAACATCAACTGCCATGCGTTTTCCTTTATATCATTAAAAGCTGAGGGCACTTAACACCTTGCATGATCGCATGCTTATTCCTTTTATGACTTCCCCCCATGGGACATTTTGGAAAATATTTTATGAAGTGAAATGCTGCCAAACTCTGGTTAATCTGTCACCATATTTACTCAGCAATTTCTGTACAATTGAAAACTTTTGTCTCCTTTCTGTTCTTCCTACAAATTACTGTCAAAGTGGGGCAGGGGGATACTCAAAAGCCTAATGCATAAGAAAGAAATTGCCACTAAAGCCCCCAAACTGAAATGAAGTCTAAATAAGATAGCAGCCAGGATTCAGTTCATAGTATATTTAGAGGCACCAGTGTTTAAGAACTGATGTATGAAACCTGAAAAGCTGAGCAGTAGCCAACTGAACAATGTAAGACAAACTATATGAATTAAACTATCTCGTTGTCAGCTGTATACAAATACTAGAAAAACTCCACATCTTAATTTAGGAAAGAATTAAAATAAGCACTGGAGTCCTTCTCAGCTAAGGCAACAAATATGCTTGATTTTAATACTGCAGTATTAATTTACTTAATTCAAGTATTAAATATTTATTTCAATATTTAATTAATGAGACATAAATGGTTGGGGGGTTTTTTTTTGGTGGTGGTGGTTATTTTTTTCTTAGCAATAAAGCAAAACAAATTAGGCAGAAGTCTCTGACCTATGTGTTTTTGACTGGACTGGTTATATATTGGCAAAAGCAGGAAAAACATTTTAAAAAATGTTTTTTAAGCCAAATGTCAAACACTGAGTTTCCAAAACATCTGGTTTGCCAATAATGCATATTAATGTATAGACTGGAAATCCAGTGATGGTTTAGCTTTCTGCTTCTAAAACCTATACAAAATAATGTCAGTGGATTTAGGAGATTCCTGTATGTCCTGGAAAGTGAAAAACTTGGAAAGACAGAAAGGAGTGATGAAACAAAGGAGTAAGTTACAAGGCCTTTATAGTACACAGAGGGATAGTAAAGAAACAGGTCTAAATAAAGCTATGAAATCTCATCCCTGTTTTGTCTTTCCTATGTACATTAGGCAAGTGCCAGAATTACATTTCTTCTGAAAAAGAGTCAGCATATATATAATTTAAATAACTTCATAAATAAGTTAAATCATTTTTAATAAATAAATAAATAAATCATTTATATATATAAATATATATCTGTTTCTAAAATAGATAGGTATATAAAAATCATTTAACTTTCTCCAAATAATTTTTTAAAATTCCTCTGGTCCACTACCAGCTTGCACTGGCAAACTTACTCTATTTCATAAGTAGTAAAAATGACAGCAAGAAGAAATAGATTAGTTTCACTGAGTACATGGAGCTTCAGATAATTACATCTTTTTTTAAAAATATTACATTGTTTCTCTTTTTATTCTATGAACAAAATCTGGCAGTTCTGCTTGGTTTTGGAAGAGACCTCCAGCACTTCTGCAATTTAGAACTCAAAGCTACTGAAGAAAGATTACTATACACAAAGTAGCGAGGCCAGAACAAAAAGGAAGTACACACTGTTCACTTTTACAGGGAATCTTCATCAAGCCAGTCTGCAGAGACCTTTGCTTGGTTTTACCATGTGTAATAACAAGTACCTATTAGAATTACAGATAAAAAACACTGGCCATGAATAATCTGCTGAGGGTTTATTACCAAACCTACCTGTAGGTATAATGAAAGATTCTAAAGTAGCATTTCCTCGTTTACAAATATAGCCAAGTTTCTGATTGCATTCCCGATTCTCCCACTTAGCACCTTTGCCAGGATTTAATGCTGCACAGATTTTTCCAGGTTCTGGAGAAGGATGTCCTTTAAAAAAAAAACAAAACAAAACCTCAACAACAACAATAACAAAGTATAAGCACATCATGGCTACCCTCCAAATTACACTCACATTCTAATCTATTCCATGCTTTAATTATAAGATACATTAATATACAGACAACTGTGATTCTCCACAGTCCTTTAGATTGATCAGGGCAGATCATTCCCTTAAGAGATATTTTCTGACAGCAACCACAAGTTGAGATATTTATCCAGTTCACAATTTCACAGCCTCTTCACAGGTTCAAAGTCTTGATGCAAAGTATTATAGTACACCTATTTCCTTTGGATTTTTTCCTTTTTTAAACAAAGACTGTCTAAACTCCAGACCACAATCTTCAGGTGGAAAAAACTGTTCAATAAGCTAGTCAAATTCTGTACTTAGTAGAACAGTAAAGACAGAAAAATAATAAGTAATTATTTTGCTAATCTGAACTCGTCCACTTGTCTAAACAATATGACAATAGCACAGTATTTCAGTATTTTCAGCTGAAGATTAGCATTAGCACCAACAGGAACATCTAGAAGTAAAGCAGAACCTGTAGAACAGAACAAACTTCTGCAATAAACTAGATGAACTTTTCAAGATCTGGTCTAATGTGATTAAACTTAATATGGATTTTCTTTCATTTCTGAACACGTGCCACTATTGTACATAACAAGCGAGTGTCAGTACTACTCAGTAATAAACATGGCAAAACAATATTTTTAGTGTGCAGGATTATTCACTGAAAATTTTCTTATATCATTATATTTTCATTACCTTAGATTACAGTTAGTCTTATATTTGCAGCCATGTTGTATCTTCTTACCACAGGGGGAAAAGGTATTCTTACTTCAAAGATACCAATTCAAATAGTTTTGATGTACAAAAAAATTTCAGCTTTTGGCAGTTAGCTCTCCCAAATGCCTAACCAGCATCATTTTAGTTTAAATCTCGATAATTTAGTTCCCATGGTTTTATGTTCTTTATTTAGCCCTAGTGAGACGAAAGAATATGAAGCTTCCACAACTTCTTTCAAAATATACTCGTGGACTAACAGCCAGCTCTTGAACATCCATAGTAATGTGGATGAAATGAGGTAGGCTGACCAAAGTCAAGTCATGAAGGAGATAGCACAAATATAAAATAGTTTATATGGACTTAAGAGTATTACCTTTGAATGAAATTAAGAAACATAAGGAGTTAAAGATTAATGGAGCCCATTTTGGTGGCACCAAAACCCATCTAATTCTTTACAGGACAACTGAGAGTTGTCTGCAGTTTTAATAACCATACCTTGCCACTTTGGCTCCACCTCACAATCAGTTTTTCCCCACTCATCATTACATGCAGATCCTCATCCACGTGCTCCAATGACAGACCTATAAACACCTTCACAGCAACTTGCAGTTCAGCCCATCTGTTTGCCTTGTGTGCTCACTCCATTGGAGAGCTATTTATAAAGTAGTTTAATTCACTCTTCAAAGCTTACCTACTCAAGAAGTTTGTCCACAAAAATGTGCTTTTGGCCTTACAAGGAAACCACTGGATGATACAGTAGAGCTTGCATTTATAGTTATTGCAGATTAAATACATGTGACATGCTCAATGAAGATAAAGAAAAGTATTTACACTGCATAGCTTCAGATATCTACTTTAAATTAGTCTCCAAAGGCTTCCTGAATAGCCAGTGCAAGGAAACAAGGGTCCTGCAAAAAAACATCTTAACATAGGCACTCCAAAGAGTAAACTGGAAAAGCACCTCTTCACCGTGTATACAGATGGCATAGGAGACTAGCTTTTTAATAATGGCACCCAAGCTGAATATTGCAACAATAGGTGTGAAGTAGCTGGGTTTGCTTTAAAGTAGACTAGCCTAACATGTTCAGTTTGATTTGTGTTACTGCCACAGGTATGTTAATCCCAAATGAAAATGAAAATCCAATCTTTAAGCAAATAAACAAAACAAATTAGAAAGGAATGGAATTTAAAAAAACAACAAACCCAAACATACTCTGACCAGTCTAATCTCACAAATGAAGACCCCTATACCACCAGATTTACTCTGTATCCATATAGAAATAAAGTAAATTAAGAAGATATATAAATGAAGTGCAAAAAGTTGACTTTTAAAACTTTACTCTGGATTTTGAGGCTACCGTTTCCATTGTGAATAATAAATTAAGCCCAGTGTGTATTCCTAGCATAAGGGCTGTTGCTCACAGTGTTTATACTGACAGTCAGAACCTTTCAACATCAAAACATGCTCCATAATTGCAGGAGAATAGAGTACTAGAAAAGAAGCATATTACATGATGACCAAATGTTTGCCTTTTAAACCATGTAGCGACATATTTAACCTTACCTGGAACCCAATTTAAGTATCGAAATGGAGCACCACCAACCCATTGCCATCCACTGTTGAAATTCAAACTGTTAAGACCAAACCAGAGAGCAGAACTCAGTCTCCCAGTCAAACCTAAGTAACAGAGACAAAGAGAGATACTGGAAATGCACAGCAAGAACAAACACTTTCTCGAAACTTGAGAGCTGCATTCCAGCTAAACTGTCTGCTTCTCCTTATTTCCAGCACAAGTTTTAACAACTTTTAACATTTTAGTTAAGGTGGCTATGCTAAACCTGCAAAACACGTCACCTTACTGGGTGACTTCAGTTTTAGAGTTTTCACATTTTTAGCAGTGGAGAATTTTATTTCAATAGAAAACAAAATTACACTTCTGCATACTCTTTGTAAACCAATGATCATAAACATGAAACAAAGATATTTTTTTTCCAGAATTATAAAATATTAAATCGATAAAGTTGGACAAAAGGTCACGAAACCAAAAATAATTTTTCTAAAATGAAACATGAATAGTTTCCTATTGTGCATTTCCTCTTCCAATATCGTTAACAAATGTCAGTTTCAAATTTACAGAATACTGTAAAGTAAAAACAGTTTGCTTTTTATCAAACTACATTAAAATGTGATCATTCCAAACATCATCTTTTTAACAGCACATCTTGTACATTTTTCAGACTCATCTGATTTCACTTCTTTAGCCAATGATAAGTCAGGCTTCTAAAACCAGTTCCAAATTAACCCTCCAGTTCTGAAAGCGTCTAGAAATATCATGCTTAAGTATGGTCCTGTTGAATTCTCTAGCATTATTGATAGTCATTATTAATCAATTGTCTATCTCTGCCTTTCATATAAGACTTGGAAGACCCATTGGACAACTGCTGATTTTTTTGAATGAAATGTATTTTTGCATAGCTCACAGAAAATCATTGTGCAACATATATTATTTATTTCTGCTTGTACTGATGGTATCATGCCAGTATGAAATATTGCTCTATATATTTTGTCTTTCACACCATGATTATGGGGTAGCACTTGAAGCATGGGGAGGTTAAAAGGAGGGGTAGTTAAGCACTGGAAAGGACTGGAATGTCATACCAGAGCCTGATTTGGCACCAACATAATAATGTGTTCCAGTACTACTTCTGTACAAACAAGTTGTTATTAAGGCAATCAAGAACCGAGCATGACAGGAAATCCTGGTTATGCCAGGAAAGCTGTAGAATGAAAAACTGATTTTCACATACATTTGGCAGCAATATCTACTAGTTTTCAATTAAAACACACCTACTAATAACTCACTTCTATACGTCACTGCTGGATTGCTCCCTTGAGCATTAATTTCAACAACAGTTTCATCATGCTCAGTAAAAAAAAAGACCCATGTTTTGACAAAATCCTTAAATTGAAAACAAAAGTTTAGATGGAACAGACTGTTCATGGCATTAAAAATACATTTATCATTCCTCTAAATAGGAGAAATATGGATTTGATGAATCAACTATTAGACGGTTAAGGAACTGGCTGCATGGCTGCATCCAAAGAGTTACAGTCAATGGCTCAATGCCCAGATAGAAATCAGTAACAAGTGGTGTTCCTCTAGGGTCTGTATTGGGACTGATACTAGGAAATGTCTTCATCAATGACATAGACAGTGGGGTCAAGTGCACCCTCAGCGAGTTTGCAGATGAAACCACGCCAAGTGGTGCGATTGATGTGCTGGAGGGAAGGGATGCCATCCAGAGGGTCCTTGACAGGCTTGAGGAGTGGGTCCATGTGAACTTCATGAAGTCCAACAAGGCCAAATGCAAGGCGCTGCACTTGGGTCAGGGCAAAGCCCAGTATCAATACGGACCAGGGTATGAACGGACTGAGAGCAGCCCTCCAGAGAAGGACTTGGGGGTACTGGTGGATGAAAAGCTGGACATAAGCCAGCAATGTGTGCTTGCAGTCCAGAAGGCCAACTGTATCCTGGGCTGCATCAAAAGAAGTGTGGCCAGCAGGTCGAGGGAGGTGATTCTCCTCCTTCAGTCTACTCTTGTGAGACCCCTCCCGGAGTACTGCATTCAGTTCTCAGATCCCCAGTAGAAGAAAGACAGGGACCTATTGGAGTGGGTCCAGAGCAGGACCATGAAAATTATCAGAGGACTGGAACAACCCTCCTGTGAAGAATGGCTGAGAGAGTTGGGATTGTTCAGCCTGGAGAAAAGAAGGCTCCAGGGACACCTTATCACAGCCTTTCAATATAGAAAAGGGGCTAATAAGAAAGATGGAGAGATAATTTTACTGGGCTCTGTAGTGACAGGACAAAGGGCAATGGATTTAAAATGAAAGGGCGTTGATTTAGATTGGACATAATGAAGAAATATTTTACAATGAAGGTGGTGAGACACTGGAACTGGTTGCCCAGAGAAGTTGTGGATCCCCATCACAGGAAGTGTTCAAGGTCAGGTTAGATGTGGCTTTGAGCAACCTGATCTAATGCAAGGTGTCTCTGCCCATAAGGGGGGGAGTGGACTGGATGATCTTTAAATGTCCCTGTGGAATAATTGCTGGGAGTGATTTAGAAATTAAACTTATGCTTTTAGAAAAGGTACAGCATGGAAGAAGCTTGCAGCGTAGGGTGCAGCTGACAGGTGAGAAATCCATTCCATGGAAGTTCCCTAGGCTCATAACCTTAGATATCAGCAATGCCAGGAGAACTTGGTGTACTGACTCTAAGAGGATTTGTCCAGAGGATGGAATGGTGTGGAGACACCGTGGCCAGGTTCTGTGACCATGGAGCTGGTACACTGCACACTTGGCCGGGCTCTGTGATAAATGGGAACTCGCGGTACCATGGAGCTGGTACACTGCACGTTTGCTACCCTGAGCCAGCAGTCTGTCACGCTTTTGACAAAATGCTGTCCTTTTTATCATTATAATACCAAAACACACCTCCATCCCAAAAGCTACCTGCCTCTAAGGTGCAACCACCCCTCACTGGGCAAAGCAAGGAAATTTTACACCAATCATAACAAAGGTATGTATGACTAGAGTCACTCAAGCTCCACCTGAAAGGTACAAGATAATATAAATTAGGTTAAGAGTAAAAACAGGTGTTGGGGAAGATACCATCGCGTACCACTCTGGCTCCTGGGACTAGTCAACGGGCTGAGCCTCTCTTCCCCCCACATTACGCCTTTGGGTAAGATTTGAGCACTCGGCTATACCAAGTGTTCCCCGGGAAAACTTAGAAACCTCTCTACAGCTTCACTTTAAATCTCCAATGCATTAGAGTTGCTTCATATTTGCTTAACACACTTGTAGCCTGGCAGTGTTACTAATTTTCCTAGTATTTGTGTGTGTCTTGTAACCAGCAATTCTATCACCGGTAATCCAAAGAACCTGTGTATCTGTTGCTTTAATAAATCGTACTATACATTAATCTAGCCGTGATCATTCTCACTGAATGTGACCAGCCTGGGTAGCTGCCAAATCAGTTACTAACAACAAATACTCTGATGGGTGGTTACACCTACAATCCTCAGAAAATAAACCGTTGATCAAGTCTGAGACTAAGACTGGACTTAGCTGCACCTAGACTCCTCTCTGAGAAGGAGTTTAGAAAGCAAGGGGGTCCTGTCTGAACCTTGTGACTCAATGGTCAGGTCTCCCCCTAGCCACTCCTCAGACTCCTACTATTAATGCAACAGTCCCTTCCAACCCAAACCGTTCTCTGGTTCTCTGATTCTATGAACTTACATAGTACAACATATGGCATAGAAAAGTTTATCTTCCAACTGATGTAACATATTCAAAATATTTTCTAATCTTTTTAATAGACAAATTAGTGGACTACTTCATATGTGTACACAGGCTAAGAAAGTAATAAAAAGGAGACTGTCACATTGCAGAATGTAAATGTTTTCAATTACAAATTCAGGACTGAATTTTTTCAGAGAAGTTTGGAAATTACTTCAAAACACACTGAAGGAGACTGAAAATAAAAGAAATTATTTGTAAGTCCTTTTGTTTATTAGTTCTTTTTCTTTCTTTTCATATTTTAGCTCATACTGATGGTACAACAGCTTTAAAGAGACAGGCCAAAAGCACTGACTACACACAACAAGTAGAGCACAAAAATGATGCAGTCTTGGTATCTGCATCTTTGGTTTACAAACTATTTTGCATTTCCTGCATTCCAACATCCTTTTTTTATTGCTTGCATCACTTAATTGCTGTGTTTTTTATGTTATTGTAAGTTTCTGGCAATATGAAAACAGGATAAAAATAATCATTATCTGTCCAACTTTTCCAGCCAAATCATTCAGGATAACAGTTTAAATCTACTAATTACCAGAAATAAACAAATACCCATTTTCAAGATGGAACAGGCCATATAAGTGTCACTGCTACAATAATGTACTTTTAAAAAAAACTGATGGGTAATATTACCCTACCTGTCAGGTATGTTTGTTCGTGCAACTCTGTGATGCTTAATAACTCTGCCTTCTGTTGTTGACAGCTTTTTCTTGCCTGGTGCCATTTCAGAGCTGCCCCAGAGTTTATCTGGTACTGGACATTTGTTAAAGGATCGGTATTCCACAACAAATCAAAACTGTTAACTGTAGGGAGAAAAAGCAATGCTGTAACTGATAATGAAGACGGAGACAGAAAAAATATCAAATAAACCACTTGGCAAAAATACACAAACCTAACCACTGCAGTAGAGAACTGGTTTGAAAGGAGTCCTGGGGATCTCTAACATTTTAGTAAATCCAGAGCAGAGCTAAACCATGACAGCCATGTTGGACAGTACACAGGTAATGAAACAATGTCACTATTTTCTCTGGTATAACAAAGCTGTTGTTTACAATAGAAAATGAGTGGCTAAAGTCATGCTAAAAAAGTTGATTTCTCACTGTGGAGAAAAAGACTAAAAACTTCCAAACTCATGCTAGCTAAGGTGTACATCAAGCTGACCGCTTTTCTGAGATAAGAAACCCCAATTTTTTTACAAATTCTGGATACTGTGTAAAGTGGCTGTGGATTTCCTTACTGTGATAGAAGTAATCAGACCCAAGCACTGAACACAGAACTTACATTATCCACATCCATTTCACCCTTTCCTACAACTCCTGATTTGTCTTATGCACCTATCGGACATACCACCACACTTTCTTCTCTGCCACTTGACCTGACTGTGATCTCCTTGAATACCTGATCTTGGCACTTGCAGGCAATGCCAAGCCAGTGAAAGTGCCATCCAGCAGGGCCTGACATTAGAAATGGCCCCAGAAGGTGCCACACTCTTTACACTGCTGCAGCCTCTCCTGGCTTGTCTCAGTTGAATCCCCACAACAAGCAACAGACAATAGGGTGACCTTGCTCTGCCAGAAGTGGAACCTACAGGAGGCCCTAACACTGAGCTAAATATCACTCCATAAAGAGATTAAAGTTGCCTGACAAAAGCAGAATATAGCAGAGTTCACTGTACGTCTGCTGACAATGGGAAAAAGACTGAAATTCCTGCAGCCTGTATCAGAGTTTCTCAAGTTGCAAGCTGTGAAAAATTTGAGAGAAAGAGGTCTTTTCCTTTTCCGAATTCACAGAGCTCAGAAAACGTAAGTGTGCAAATAAGAGGAAAACAGTACAATAAACAAAACTCAGAACAAAGGATGATACATGTTAAATGTCAGCAGGTCAGTAAGCAGTTCCACTTTTTCCTGTATTATATCTCATAGTCTATAGATAATATGAAGTGCTTCTTTTCAAATTAACCTTAGAAAACAAAAATCAGATATAACATACTGTAATATTTACATTTGACTAAAAATGGGAATTTTCATACGATTGTTATCCACAAACCAACTCCTGCCCAAAATCTTTTATGAGACAAAATTTCTTCACTACACCATGTTCTACAAGACCATAAATTCCTGTGCATAAGCATGAGCCTGGAATAAAATAGAGATTGCAAAAATATTAAAATCTATAATTCAATAAAGAAAACTGGCTCTCACTTAATAGAAAGGGTTTTACAGGTCTTGTATAATTATTACAGAGGAAGATGTAAACAAGACCTTGTTAAATATAATTATTATAATTATAATATAATAGCAAGACCTTAAATATTTCTGCATTCTCAGCATTTTTTGTTTCCCTCCTAGTCAGCTGCAAGTTTTATGCATCACTTAGCAGGCTTTCTAAATTCTTCACACAAATCCTAGCTTTTTCATCTGTCAAGAAAGGGGCCTCAACAGACTTTTGCTCACTTTAGTACAGCTATAGGCATACCTCATGACTTTCTCTCCTGATGGTCTTACACTGCGCAACCTTCTTTCTTCCCCGACACCTACTTTTACGTTGCAGTGCAACATACAGCTCAAAAAGACACAGCGTAACCTATAAAGAACCAGTATTTCCTAGGCTACTAAAAACTTTCTGATGTAACAGCACTTCTCAGTTTCTTCCTGTGGGATTTAGGTTTCTACTGTCACTGTATCAGCACCTCTTTTTAAAGCACCAAATAAAGGGTCATAGTCACAATTATGTTACCTCCACCAGTCAAATTTCTACACCTCTATTGAGCATAATAACTGTTACAAGTATAGTCTTATGCCCTCTTCATTTTGCAGAACATTTGAGCGGTTTTGCCCACAATGAAAAAGATATATGACTGGTTCAGCCATGATAATTTCACTGTATGTCCAGGCTCCAGAAAGAAAAGCTGTAATATTTGGCATCACATATCTTTGTATCAGCATTTTTGCTCCCCCAGACAGCTTAAGAAACAACAAACACTTTAATCTTATTGAATAAACTTTAACATACAAAGACTTAAACATTCTATGTTTAAAGGTGCTGCTGGAGTTTATTAATTTATCATTCTCTCATGCAGTGCATTCCTCTTTCATAGGGCTGACTAGAATCTTTGCTACAACAGCCTGTCTCTCATTAAAATATATGACCCAAACTTGAATATTTTATAGCCAGTACTGAAGAATCAGGAAGGAAACATGCAGGCAATCAGCATTAAGCAGCTTTTTCCAAAAACAATGACAGCCATCTGTGGATTTCCTTGAATTATGCCAAAGAATTAAACAAAACTTTAATCATGTCTCCTTTTTGCTATATTCAAAGAACGCTAGACAGGTAGCATTCTTAAGTTGATCTTGCATGTGCTGTATTAATGGGATTGATATTCCCAACATGTTTTTAATATCTTGAAAATAATACTGGCATAGAAAAAAAAACATGCAAATTTTTTTGTCTGAAATAATGACTGCAAAATTCATGGAAATCAGGCAAGGACACTAATACTTCATCATCAAACCACTTAAAATCAACCCGCAGTGTTTTCTTTGCATCAAAGGAAAGACATGTTTTTCTCCTTAGCTATGACTGTGGTCAGCTGGAGCTTTACAGCAAAACACAATAATAAGAAGAAGGGAGAGAGAAGTCCTACCTCTTTCAGCATGATAGAAGCAGCAGGTTGCAGACAAAGTGCTTAGTACATATTTTACAGAAGTTCAGAGAAACTTTATACAAATGTAAAAGAATTAAAATACATATTACTCCAATCTACCTAAAGTAGTATCAACATTTCTAAATAAAGGTCTGTATACTCATATACTACAGTTGAAATTCTAACTATACTCAAACCAGGGAATTTGGAATATAAATACTTCTCGTTGATTTTAAATACATAACTACAATGTAGCACACAGATTTGGGAAATACTGGATTTAGTAAAAAGTTCATGTAAGCTCCTTCACATTTAAAAGGCAACTCATTCGACAAAGTAGTCTTAATTTTAAATTAAGCTATATCCTAGCTTACAGTTCTCCTGCATAAACTTCTATATGGCCTTTTGCATATACTAATGTAACATCTTACATCTAATTAACTTTTTATTTAAGTAAATGGTGTAATTACAGATCCCAGCATATGATTAACATACTTTCACATGGATGTAGTTGGCCAATTATTTTTATGCTAAGCCTTATATTTGCATATTTAAGTAGTTCCTAAGAGGATAACGGGCTGCACAGAGACAGAAAAACACACCATTTCAAACTGTATTTTGTACAGTAAAGGGCATAATGACACCAATATTTCCAAGCACAGCAGAATCTTGAACATACGAAACTTACATTTCAGCGGACAAAATCCATATATCTTGTCAACATCAAAGTTTGAAGTGGTTCCACACCAAAACCAGCCATCTGATCTGCCAGCATCTGTGCAGTCAGCATACCATTTATTACCGAACTTAAAAGGGAATACACAAGGTGCTCCATTGGCATTTCCTTTCACTGTGTAGGTATCTAAGGAGACACAATAATTTAAAAATGTATAAGCAGTAATAAGCATGGGATATATATCAGTTCATCTTTATGATCATATTATAGCGTATTATAGCAAGCAGAGCTTGCTAGCTTAGTATATGAACTGTACTAGAAATGGGACATGGATAATTTTACTCTCTAGGTCTCAGCTGATACCCATGTCCAATATGAGACAAATTTTTATTGCTTAAAGAGACAGCTAACCAGAATGGACTGAACCAAGACGAGTACGCTCCTGTGCTAAATTTTACATGCATAACAATCAAAAGTATAAAATCCACACAGCTGAGCAATTTTCTTTTTAAGCACAAACAACTGCTGATTCTTCTGTCAATAACCCGCTCAATTGCTGACCATTTTAGACAGGGAAGAGCACATATGTATAAACTTGAAAGATATATACCACAGAGTGACTCCAATATACTATGCCCAAATAAAATTTCCATTGGCATCTAAAGACAATTTTTGTTTCATCAGAAACCTGAGTCGATGAAACTTATCAAAGTAACTAAAGCAGTTTTCTGTGTGCGCATAAAATGTACATGCATTGATGGGAGGCCATACAGAGGAACACTGCTTCTCAGGGACTGCTAGAGATGACACACCACATTCACGGTCACACAGAGCTGCTAGAAAACAAAGGAGGAAGGAATGGCAGGCCATCACTCCATTTCCCCTCCCCCCCGCCTCCTTTCACATAATTGCTTTGCTACGGGTCTTTTATTCTGGCTCTAGACCACGGACTAGTACTGTAATCACCCGTTGCGTAAACCCTAGAAAATGCAGCCTTACCTCCCTCTCTGCCCATTTCCGTTTATCAATAATACTAAATGGGAAGCCAAATGCATTCCCAGATACCTATGATAAATATATGTATATATGTATGTATGTATGTATCATATATAACTTTTTCAAATTTAACTATTTAAACTATCTTATTTCTTTGTCTAACACTACAGCACCAACCCAGAGACTCCCTTCAAATATGTGGGAAGGCATCTTCAATATGCTGGAGCTGAAGATATCAAGAGGTAATTAAATCCTTAAATCCTTACAGCATAATACATATTTATTCCCCAAGGAAAAAAAAAAAACACAAACCATAATCAACAGACATACTACATTTTTCTGTACACATATAAATAGTAAAAGCTATCATTAATAGTTGTGTATTAATTATACATGTATTCTGACTCTTTTTCCCCTCTCTAAATGAATCACGACCATGCAGAACGTTGACAGCTTTGACAAAAAAGCAAAATGAACCCTGCAAAAAACCATAAAACACACACTGAAGTATTGCTGATTTCACCAGAAGTCACACTCACTGATCATTAACGAGATGAAGGACATTCTCCTACACTTCTAATTATTTTAAGTAGATACACATAGAAATTAGTTTGAAATACAGAAATTAATTTACAGAACTTTACCTTCATAGCCTCGAGAACACAGATCGTCTGTGGTTCCGTAGACTTTCCACCTACTCCACAAACCAGATCCCTTGTACAGCATAATATTCCTTTCCTGTCTGTTTCCATAGTTGAAAAACAAATCTTCCCCTTGGATTGCAAAAAGAGTCTCATTTCTGCATTCCCATCGCTGAAGTTCACTAGCCTTGTCACAAGGATACAGAGTGATCGGAACCCAGTCTTTCTTCGAAGGCACTCCCAAGCACAATTTGAATGCTATGCTCATAAGCTGGTGCTCTGAGACCCACCTGAATTTTTGTGACTCGTTTTCTTGAATGCAAGAAGCAGTAGTCACTGAATTAGAACTTTGAGCCAGTACACAGAGCTTGTGATCTTCATTATATATTAAGAAGATGCTAGTATCTGTAAGACAAAAAAAAACAAACACTGGAATCATTTGGTTTGAAGTATCTTACTATCTTAAAGAAACATGAATCTGGACACTACCCTTGGGGTTAAAATCTCATCATCTGTTCAGCAATACAAGGTGCTGTACTCTGGTGGCCTACACCTACTAAAGTGTAGACTCTAGAATGGAACTAGTTCAGATGTGAGGACGTTTGAACTATTTTGCATCAGTGGAAGCATCTACACTCAAAAGTGCAAGGCTAGATGCATCTAGCATCATGCAGAGATGCAGATCTAGTGTCTCCTGTAGCTTTAAAGCATGGGTTAAACTGAAGAGATAAAACACCCTCATGGTATTATTCCAAGCTGCACCCCCAGGAGTTGCTGCAACAAGGGAGCACGCACACCATACGCTGCAGATCTTCATGCTGAGCATTCCAGCAACGCTGGTTCCTTGATCCTGGCTCCCAGGCATAAGGAGATGACAACAGCCATTAAGTTCTTCAGGATCCGTTTCCCCACAGTGGGGGAGTTCTGCTCCCATAAGGTCCGCTAAAATCCTTAAGGTCTTAATTGAGGGAAGGATATTTTCTTTAAGTGTTATACACAAGCTACTTGTAGGGCTAGAACAGCGTATTCATTTTTCACTCAAGTGCAGTAATCAGTGATTTCTTTCTCCTTTCTTATATTTCTCCATTATGAATGAAATACTGACAACAGTAGAATTTGCCACCATCAGGTACACCTCTTAATGACTTATGAAAATCTACGAGGCTCTTCATAGCTCCTGAAGTTACTTGTCCCCCTAAGTAAATAGTACTTCACAGCATGCATTTTCATGTATTCAAGGTTTATTTCAAAATTGTAACCACCAGAAAAGTTTCTAGCATCTCTTACACTTGGAGGTACTACGGAGTGCAACATTTCTGAGATGGTCTTGCCCAAAGACTGAGAATTTCTCCTCTCTGATTCCCTTGAGATACATTTTAGCATGGTAACTTAATAGTTCTCTCTGATATTGGATTGCATAACATAACAGGATGCACAAGGTCTTAAAACTGTATTTTAACTGGGCTACAAGCTAGGAAAGGGAAATACTAATTTATGTGTCTCTGGGGATTGAAGCTAATTAAAACATTATATGTTTTAGTATATGATTACCAAATTAAACAAATTCTATAATGGAGATATATTTAAAGGGAAAACAGGTTCACCACAGAAAATTTTCCCTTCTCTGCTGAGGGTCCAATATGGAAATGATCACACTTTTCTGCAGAAGAACAACCTGGTAACAAATAACCTTTCTCTCGGGGAAAGAGCTGACCTAGAATTATCTCAGTCGTGGTTCAATTTCCTTCGCCTGTCCTTTGGCTTCCAACTCACTGGGAAGTAGTGTAAAACTGATGAGCTAGAGACAGAAATCGTTGCCTTTTGCCAATCTGTTTTACTGACAGACAATACAAGGAAATGTATAATTATCACTGCAGGTGATAACATTTTTTTATTCTGCTTTTCTACTAGCATTTATTACAATGTTACTGTAAACTGATATATGCAATGCTTGCAGCTATCCTTTTCCTGAAATCATATTTGAAGTTTCTGGGTAAAAGAGGTGTCACACGTTTTCACATGTGTGGATAACACTGCCTGATCTTTCAAACTGCTAAAGTTGTATTTGTTGCCTAAAATAACCTTCCTTATTTTATGCAGCTTATGGTATTATGCTACGAACGTGAAAAAGGTACCACAGAGTCACAAGCCTGGACTGCTGCACCCAAGCCTGAAAGGGTGTGGAGTTTTGGCTTCAGAAACAAGGTCAGAAAGCTGAACAAAGAGGTCTGGCCAGTGGAAATAAAGAAAAAAAAAAAAGACAAATCTTTGATCCTCCGCTTTCTGACTTCACCTTTACAATGCCTTAGCAGTGTGTAAATGCAACACAACTGCTTACACAAGGGCCCCAGAGCACACAGGGCTCTGACAGGGAATAGTACATAGGTAAGCAGCTAAAGGACTAACACAGCCAAGCAGACACTGAAAATAAGTTGGCACCAAACAGGAGGACATAACAGGAGGTAGCAGGGTGCAGGAGAAACTGTGGCTGAGTCTGTAGTTGCAGGACTTCCTTCCCCTCAGAGTTCCTCCTGTCTCGTCCATGACCATACAGCAGGCTTGTAGCATGGTCCTGTGTTGCTCTAGTTTAGTTTTATTTCTGTGTTTGTTCTGCCTCTTTGGGCACCAAAGACGATTCCCATACAACACTTTCTGTGTGAGTTATTAGAAAGTCTAGAAGAATATGAAACAAGCCAGGTATTTGTGCAACACTTTCTATGCCCTGCCAGCTCTTCTGTGTAAACACTTGATACTGCTCCTGCCAAACATGATGAGTTGTATATGTAAAACAGGCTGAGCAGAGTTACTCGTCTAACCATTAACTGTGTTTCACTGTTCTGTAGCAACATTTGTTATAGAGCTCCCGTAACAGGATGCCATTCTTCACTATAGATGAGCTGCAGGTGGTACCCTTAAAGGTCTACCACAGCATGATCATGAGTACCACAGTCTTGCTACTTTGAATTACACCAATTTCTAACAGACTAATCCATATTTTGAAAACGACTCCTGGAATGAGGTTCTTTAAAATGCATAGGAACATGCCAGGCATAGGAACAACTTACCTCACCATTATAACCCATCCAGGGGAGATATAACATATTTTCCCTCAACTGTCCCAAGTGCATCCTAATAGGATTTTTATCACAGGCTTTCATTCTTCTTCACCCACCACACTGCGACTATTTACCTATCTCCAGCGCTAGCTTACATCCAAAGAATTGTACCATGCACTGTAAAATCTCTCTGGCCAAGTGTGTTTTCCACAGTAGAGATTTCCAGGATGCCAGCGTAGCTTCGCATTCTGCAGCATTTACAAACTGTCATAGATTATGCAAGTGTAAATCAAGAAGTAACTCATGAAGCCAGTGAAGCACTACCAATGTTAAACAGTAATGGAGAGCACCAGAAGAGCACGCCAAAAGCCAGAAGTGAGAGATCGAGGAGCAATAAGGCAGCAAGCAGGTAGGATGACTGTCTTCTCCATGCAGACACTCGCTTACAAGTTAACCTACAATGATTGCTGCTAATTACACAAAGCAAGAAAGGTTACGAGGCAGTGTTATGAAGTTCTGCTTCAGTAGACCTCAAACTGGAGAGACAAGGATGCTGAGAGGCTTTTGGGAAGGACAGATGCAAAACATTAGCTGAAAACTAGCAGTGTGCTGGAAATCACAGTAATTCTGAGAGCGAGCGGGTGCAAGCTTCAGGTTTCACCAAGACACACAGCTTTCATCTGTTTTCACAGCTCTATTCCGGGATGCCAACTCCTCAGCTACCTTATCATCCCCCCACAAAAGCCATCTGCCAAAAGCAGGGCCATCAAAGATCAGAGGACTGGAGGAAAGGCAGAGCCCCAACACCAGGCCCTTTGCCAGACCTTGGTGGTGGGGAGGCAGCTGAGGTAAAGCTGGGTGATGGCATCAAATCGATCGGGGGCTGAGACCCCTAGGCAGTGGGAGAAACTGAGGCACTGCCAGACGTAGCACCAGGGGCACCCAAAGGGCTGCCTCGTCAGGCAGCTTCGTGCACTGGGCACCTCAGGGTGCGGGTGAGGAGAGGGAGGCAGTTGGGGTGGGTAGCTGAGGCAGGGTCCGAGGGGAGGCTGCCACCTCCCCTGCCACCCCACCGCATCGAGGCTCCCCTGAGGGAGCACCGAGGGGATTAAAATGCCCGCGGGCTTCTCCACCTGCACGGCTGTTTCCCCCTCCTCGCGTCAAGCCGTAGGTCACGCTGGGTCCGCTGCCCGCCGCGACCCCGGTCTTTTCCCGGCACGTCTCATCCCGCACAGCCCCTGCGGGCACTTACCCAGCAGCGGAAAGACCCGGGGGAGAAGTGCGAGGAGAAGCAGGAGCTGGGAGAGAGCCATCGCCGCGGCTTCGCCCGTGGCGCCCCACCGCTGCGGGGAGAGGGCTTCCCGCCGGGCAGGTCCTCCGCACTTGTGAAGGGCTGGTGGATCAGGGGAAAGCTCTGGGCTCAAAATGATAAGGAAATATCCTGTCACATGGGGCGTTTTGAAATAACAGGAATTCGCTGTTCAAACTTTGCTTTCCTAAGCTGATTTTTTTTTTCCCCTCAGCGGAGGGAAGAGCCTCCTTCCAGGCACAAGCAGGTGATAAAGTGGTGATAGCTGATTTTTTTTTTTTTTTTTGGGGGGGGGGGGGGTTGGTTTGGTTTTGTTGTGGTGGTGGTGGTGACGGCTCTCTTTTTTTTGTTTTCTCCGCTTTGCGACCCCGGCACCTTTGCATGTGGGTCAGAGGTTTGCTTTTCAAGAAAAACGAGCCGAACCCGCGCCGAGGGAGCAGGACATCCCCCTCCTCTCCTTCGGAGGCGAACCCAAGTGTCAAACAAAACCCGCGCACGAATGACCGGGTTTCTCCCGAGAGCGAGGGCTGCAGAAGTAGCAGAGACCTACTTTTGGGAAACCTGGATTTGGGTTGCCCCCCCGTCCTCCATCACTCCTCCCCCATGCGGGAGCAGGTCGCTCCAGCAGCCGCCGGGGGGCGGGGGACCCGCGGGGGACGCACGGGCTTAAAAACTCTAAGGAGGCATTTTTCTGAGCTCCAATAAATGAAATGTAACCGTTGTGTTTGTTTCTTTATTTATTATTCTGACTGTGGTGGCTATGTCTGCTGTTAACAGGATTCAAATCTTGCTCATGAACCAGAATGTGAGGAATGTGAGCTTCCTTGTTGGCTGGGTTTTCACAAGCTGAAGCACCTATGTAGAATTAAATAATCTTTCTGAAGAGGTGCCTTTAGAGCACAAAATCTGCCTTGTGGTTTTTATGGCTTCTTGCTGTGCTGGGTAGGAGACCTCCTTGTGTGCCTTTTTGTGGGGAGCAGCATGTTATTCCTTAGAGGCCATTATCAATATATGATCTAAAGGGTCCGAAATGGATGGAAGACTCCAGTCTTACTGCTGTTTTACAGAGACTTTTGTAACAGATCAGACTTACTGAGCTGTGTGATACAGCACAGACAAATTTGAGAAGCATCAAGCCTATCATTGCGAAGCATGTTTTACAGCAGCTCTCCCTGTACCGTCACACACTCAAAAAATCTCTGGTAAACATTGAAAATCTTTGAAAGCCACCTTGCTAGAAGTTCTGGGTGGAAAAGTAGAGCATGTCCAGGGAAACGCCAATGGCAGATCAGTATGGAAGGAGACAGGGCAGAGTGAGAAGGTACTTTAACAATATTATTAGAGGAGAAGAAACAATGAAGTTCAAGCTCATTTCGAGTTAATGAGGAAACTCCTGTTAACATCGGAAGGGATTCCAGCCAGGCACTTCTGCTGTGCTGGGCACTCCTGTGCGCTACGTGTGGGGAGTGAAGGGGAAGTGCTTCATAATTTCTCTTGACATCTGTGGACCCACATAAAGGTCAGGAACAGCCTGGCCCAGGGACAGGAGGTGGGAAGTATTTCAGCCATAATCAGCAATGTACTGTATCATTATGTTCATGAATTTTCATCTGGGAAACTTCATCTCTTGCTCCAGTATATGGCAGCTATTTATTATTCGCTAACTATTTGCAACAGCCTTTATGCTTAACAACTAAAAGATCCAAGTGCTTGCACTGAGAAGATTATAGCTAACTCAAATAATCATAGTACAACTGAGAAATGAAGAATTCCTCCATGTTCTAGCATTACTACCTTCAAAAGATTGAAGCATTCAAAGCGTGTATGAAAAGTGTTTTTAGAGGCGGAAGAAAAAATATTTTCCTAAGTCCCCTTAATATTTGTTTACATATTTATTTTACTAGCAGTTAGAAACACCTGGAAGCCCAGGAAAGCATCTGGTACTAGAAAGGACAAGTCAGAAGATTGAGAATAATGCTGCTGCCCCAACAGAATACTGAAAGTTTGGGAATTTGTTGTTTTCTTTTGGCCCAAGATAAACAGAGATGGGAGACACTGTGTGAAGTTCATCCTCAATGTAAGTAAGTACAACTGCCACAAAAATATTTAGATTAAATCCATATGATTCAAAGAGCAAAGGGGGCTGCACGTCACTTAAGTGCATATGTGTGTGACATAAATAGGCAGAAAAATGGAAGTAGATGAGCAGTTATACCTGTTCAGCAGTCAGTGGCTGTACCAGGAATGAGGTATACTCTGAAGTTGCACAAGGAACTCTATTAGGCCATTTTTGGAGATTCTCAAAACTGAACTGGACCAGGAGCTGAGCAACCTGATCTAAATGTTAAGTTAGCCCTGCTTGGGAAGGGGGGTCATACTAGATGACTTACATAGGTCCACAGAATCACAGAATCCCAGGTTGGAAGGGACCTCAGGGATCATCTAGTCCAACCTCTCTACGAAGAGCACAAGATGGCCCAGCACCCTGTCCAGACAAATCTTGAAAGTGTCCAATGTGGCCGAGTCAATCACTTCCCTGGGGAGATTATTCCAGTGGTTGACCCTCCTCACTGTGAAAAATTTTCCCCTTGTGTCCAATCAGAATCTCCCCAAGAGCAACTTGTGTCCATTCCCCCTTGTCCTCTCCATGTGACTCCTTGTAAAAAGAGAGTCTCCATCTTCTTTGTAGCTACCCCTTAAGTACTGGTACATGGTGATGAGATCCCCTCTAAGCTTCCTTTTCTCAAGGCTGAAGAAACCCAGTTGTCCCAGCCTATCCTCATACGGCAGGCTTCCCTGTCCTTTGATCATCTTGGTGGCCCTTCTCTGGACCCCTTCCAGCCTGTCCACATCCTTTTTGTATAGAGGGGACCAGAACTGTACGCAGTACTCCAACTGTACACAGTACTCCAACCAAGGTCCCTTCCAACCAAAACAACACATCAGAAGGTCTATTTCCATGACAGGTATTCCGGCCTTTCTTGGGACTTGAGCCTCACCAAATTAGCTCCCTTCCTGATCCAAAACTGCCTTTTCCTCGTTGTCCCTTGCACACACTGGAGATACTGACACTTCAAAACCATTTTGAGAGTGGTGTGTGGTGTATATATATATATGTACACCCACCCTGCCTAGAGCAGCACAAGTCTCAATGAGCTTATTCACATAGCCTCCATGCCTCATCTGCAGCATACTCCTCAACAATTATGTCTGGATCTGGCTTGCTTTTTGGGAGTCAGCATGCAAATACATGAATCATATATTCAATCTGATATAGTCCAAGGGACATATTTTGTATTTTCAGACAAAAGGATTCAGCCAAGTCTCAGGCTATAGTGATTTGTAGGCAAATAGTTACCAGAAGTCCAATCTGCTAAATGACTAATGACAGGATACATGCCCTAGATAGACATATGTTTTCATCCCTCTCCGTGGGTAGCAAGCCAGCTGCCATTTACATTTGGAACAGAAGGGCCTAAATTCCTTTGAAATAGGTCAGACCCCCTCTGCTTCTGGCACACCCAGTACTTGCAACTGGTGGCTCTTCCTAGCAAAATACCCTGAAATCCTGAAGTCACAGTGGCCCTTGACTTTGACAGTCAACAGGGAGATGGAAAGTTCAGTCTAAATGAAATCATATCCAGACCTGAATCATAATATGATTACTTTTTTGTGTGTGAACAAAACAACTGGATTTTCATCTGTTCTTTCACATTTGCATCCAAGATGTTTTTTGATATTTCATGTGGGAACCTGTGTCTCTTAGATGGCATTCAGTAGTTTTCTGTACATTTCTAATGTTTGCATGGTCATATATAGCAAACACATGCTCAAGAACAAAATGCACATCATTTTTATCCTCATTATTAACACAATATCTGTACTATATTAAGTCATATAAACAAGGCATTGAGCAGGGAAAAAAAATAGGAATTGGCAACGGTAATATTTCCATTTTATGCAAATCGGATTCCTCCAAAAAGTAATTAAAAATTTATTTTGAGGTTTCTGATTTCTAAAAACAAAATATAATAAAATGTTTTAGGAAGGAGAACAATCAAGGCTTTAATATCTGTCACCGGAGAACCTTTACCTAGTAGAAGTCCCTTGAGGATACCATTAATATAATGTACAATATTAACTTTAAATTGAACCAATGCAATCTTCTATCTGTGCTTTAAATTTAAAAAAAAAAAAAAAAGACATTTAAAATTCCAACATTCTGCCTTTACTGCAAAGGAAGAATATAATTGTTCCTTGCATATACTTTAATTGCTTCGTAAGTATAAAAGGCTGTTGGGAAGATGTGTATATTCTCATGATTTCTAACACTTCAAGTTCAGTTTATGCTTCACCCACCGTATGAAAATAAAGAGAAATGTCCACACCCTTGCATTTCTGGTTGCTTACAGCTACAAATGAGTGTCACCTGCATACTTAAAAGCCCCAGTAAATACAGCCCAAAGTTTTCAGATGCTTAGGCAAAGTAACAAAATTCTAGAAGGTTTCTGCTTTCTGTCATCATAGAGGAGTCTCAAGTGGCAAATGAGAGAAGATCCATGGCTGTAGAACACCTAGTGTGCCTACATAGATCCTGTCATGTGCCTTTTATCAGTTCTAATTTTATTTTTCCATGTTATTCTACTATGTCATGTTTCAGAAATACAGCTAGATATTGAATTGTGGGGTGGGGTCGGTTTCGTATAAAATACAAATCAGAGGGCCTTAGTTATAAGGTGTTCACATCTTTAAATTAGCGTATTATGTTAGGGGCTGGCTACTTGGTGAACACAGCCGAGACTTACTTTCTTCTAATGAAGGGACTTCTCCTTAAACAAGCCACCATTTTAGCACATACCTAATTTTTTATCTCAAAACCAGATACTTTGTAAGTTATACACATTTCAGAGAAAGTAAAGGTATTCTGCTTAGGGACAGGGAGGAATGTAGCCATAAACTGGGCCACTTTCTATCCATCCACCAAGAAAACCCACCTAGTTTAAAAGGAATCCAAAGATAACAGAGATTTTTGCATTGAAAGATTTCTTCCATGGGTATCATGAAGCCCTGCAGCATTAAGACACTGATGTTTGGAAGCTCCACATTGAAAGATGCTAATGACCTCTCCCTAGCTTAATTGTTCTCAGTGTTTTTAATTAAATGCTTGACATCACAACTTGCTTGTGAAATATTGAGTTATAAATGCGTTTTCTCTTGATATAGACATTGCGCTCTTATTCTGTGAACAGTGAGGTAGTTTATATGCAACCAAGTGAGGTTTTTTTGGTGCTACAACGGGTTACCCAAAATAGAAGCCTATAAACATTTCAGTGTTTCATTAGTCATCCTAAAGTATTTAAACAACATTTTCACACTATTGAATGACTTTGGAGAGTTAGCTTTCTAGAAGATTGTATTGTTGTAAAGGGCTAATTAAAGTTCAACACTGTGATGGTTTTGGCTGGGATGGAGTTAATTTTCTTCATAGCAGATCAGATGGTGCCATGGTTTGGATTTACGACCAAAACACTGTTGATGATATAGGGATGTTTCAGTTATTGCTGAGCAGCGCTTACACAGCATCAAGGCCTGTTCTGCTTCTCATGCTGCCCCATCAGCAAGTAGGCTGGGGGTGGGCAAGAAGCAGGGAGGGGACACAGCTGGGACAGCTGACCCCAACTGACCAAAGGGATATTCAACACTGTGTGATGTCATGCTCAGCAGTAAAAGCTGGGGAAAGGAGGGGGAAGAGGGGAGTTACAGCGTCTGTCTTCCCAAGGCCCCGCTTTCCTTGGGAAGTAGCTGAACCCCTGCCTGCTGATGGGAAGTAGTGAATTAATTCCTTGTTTTGCTTTGCTTCTGTGTGCAGCTTTTTGCTTTGCCTATTAAACTGTCTTTATCTCAACCCACAAGTTTTCTCACTTTTACCCTTCTGATTCTCTCCCCCATCCCACTGCAGGGGAGTGAGCGAGCAGCTGCATGGGGCTTGGCTGCCGGCTGGTGTTAAACCATGACAGACACAGACTAACATGTTATTTATGAAAATAATTTCAAGAACTTTACTGTTCTATACATCCTAATTAGTACACAGGAGTCAGAGAGTTTAGCTTAATTTGAACCAGAATCTTTCAGGGGTCAAAAGGAGTTAAAAGCTAAGAGGAACATCACAGAAAATGGACAGAAATCTTGAATTTTCTCCAAGAATTTTTAATTACAGACAAACTAAATTTAGCTATCAAATTGAAGAAAAGTTATAGCACTGTCGCATATGAACTAAAAGAGCCAAAACTCAAACCTTGGATGCTGACCAACAGTCACCAGAGCTGATTTCAAATGTAGCTAAGGCTGAATCAGGTACCTTTCCTCCGTACAGGAGCCAGTAGAAAGAAGGGTTATGAAAACTTTCAGTACTTTTTCATCTGATCTCTTGCCTTGGAAGCCTTAAGCTCATCCTGTTGGTTGACTTCTGCAAGCACATAGAAATGAGACAGCTAGTAGGAACAGTGAACGTAAGAGTGTGTAAGTAGGCTCCAGTTCAGCACTGGCTTTACAACACCATTATCTCAAAAAGTAATTTTGAGTAGTGGTGAGAAAAAAGAGAAAAAAAGTAAAGCACTGCCAAGAAAGTAGATTCATTGTTCTGTAATTACTTTAAATCCCACAAAAAAATATAAATACCCAAATGTGTTCAGCCCACCTAAACAACTCCTAAGACAGCAGTGCAATCACCCTAACTTCCCTTTGCTGTCAATGGAGAGAGAGAAGAGCAACCTGGATCTCATACCATTCCGTGAACACCTCAGATGTCCAGTCTTACCTAACATGAGCCTGGGCCTGCATTCCTGAACAGGATACATACCTCATGGTGCTAAGCAGAGCAACAGAATAAATATTAAACCTGAGTAACCATTTTGTTTTTTTCAAGGCAACACCTCAAGCCTTTATTATGAAGCCTTACATGATTTTCTTTTTAAAAAAAAAAAACTTTTTTTAAAAACCTTTTTTACCTTTCAGTTGCCCAGCATAAAGCAGATGGGATTAACTTCCTTTCTCTATCATCTGCCTACAAGCTATGGCAGGTATCTGGTGTACAGGAAGAAAATTGCTCACCACTGATTTGGGAGGTAAAGTACTTTAGTTCACTCCCAGAACAGAATTGCTGGCAAACATGAAACCCGTGCTACAAATCTCCTCCAGCCAGGAGGCAGAAAGGGAACGCCACTGTAGTAAGCATTGGTTGCTCTTTACAGTCTTTTCAGTTTTCTCTCCCATTCTGTAATAATAAAGCACTCTTAAGTAATAACTATGGGAATTTTGTTTTAATTACAGTGCTCTGCATGGCAAGGAGCTGTACACAACCAAAGCGGTGGGACGCATGGCGCTGGTAATGGGTCTGGACTGAATTATAAAGCTCTGGACTGCTATTTGTCATTTATCTAGGTGTCATAAATCTTCTGATAAGACTACTTCTCAATTAACAAAATGAACACACATCTTTAATCCCCCTCTTAACTTGACAAGTACCCAGTGGTCTCTAAGTTAGAAAACTTAGATGCATAATAATATCCAACTATGTGGATAGTATTGCAGAGTCAAAGGTCAGCAAAATTTGTTGCTCCATGGAACTCTAGCAGAGCACACCTTAAAATTAATGTAATGCATAACATACTGATAGCAGTTCCTACCTTTGAGCTGTACACTCAGTTCTAGCTATTTATCTAGTAATTTTTCATGGTTAAAAAGATACACAGCAGAAATATGGCAGTTCACAGATGAAACAGTGTTTAATGAAGGATGAAGAGATTTTCTAACCAGGAAATAGGGTTTTTTTTAGAAAGGAAAGGCAAAAGTTGAGGCATGATAGAGAAAGCTAAAAGGATAAATGGTACAGAGCTGGTTTGTCATTCCTTTCTATTTGCCATATCATGGTACCAGCACAAAAAAATCCAGTTTAATTCAAAAACGACAGTCTTAATACCCATTGTCACTATCAACTCAAAATATAACCATAGACATGAGCTGTCAGAGGTCCTTCAAGAATTATCTTCCTTTAGGACAGAAATAAATCGGTAGCAGACAATATTGAAGAAGAAACTTCTGAGCAGGTTATGGGATCGATAGGTAACTATTGGATAGGGGGTCTGGTTTGGCTTTGTTTGCAGGGAAGAGGGTTATTTTGGGGTTTCTTTGTTCGTTTTAACTTTACTTCAAATAATCTAATTTTGGATTAATTAATAGGCCATACTCCTTAACCAGAGATTTGATCCTGTCTCACTGGAATGGGAATACTATGACATTCCTATACATATTGAAAGGATATCTGAGAAATCTTTAAATCATTCTTCTGTCAACTACTTTGCTGGTTAGTAGTTGAGCAACATTGCAATATTCGTTGTTGTAAATAAAAGTCTACATCCATGATCAGTATGCCAGTAAGCCTATGCCAACATGAATTCATGATGGTTACAGTAGCAAAGTAGCGCACACACGTGACAGAGGAGTTTTGTTTGAAAAAAGAAAACAGGTTTCAGTGTAATTTCCCAAAGAACTATGAAATTAAACAATGAGTTTAAAAAGGCATTTTATTATAAAAGTTATACAATCCCTAATATTAGTCAGATTATTGTTACAGAAGTTTAAACATACACTAACTTCATGTTTATGAGCTGTTACCCATAGTATAGGCTTTATCCATGGGCAGAATATTAGACTTTTGGAAGGAAATACACCTGATTTCACTTAAAGGCACTCAGAATTGCAATTACTTCTATGAATTAATGTCCAAACCTCCTGTCTCACTCAGTGAATTCCTTAAGCCTGTGCTGCCTGGAGCCTTTTCACCATTTTTGCAGAGTTTAAAAATCTTTTCTCATCAGAAAATGAACTCAGTAAAACTGAAATATTATGAAGTATTATGTAAACTAAACAGTCACTGAGAACATATTATTGCATTTTTAATACAGTAGGGGAAAAAATGTCTTTCACAGAACTTCGTTACATTTCATTCTAATTTCAAGAACAGGATTTTTCTTTTGGTGATATTTCCTGGAGAACAGAATAAAATTTCTACGCCTGAGTTGTGCCTGTGCCAGAACAGACCGAGCATCCTTCCCAGTGACTTCCCTTTAGGCTAGCACCAGAACGGTGAGATGGCCCTCTGCCCCCTACAGCTCAGCTTGTGTTTTGCTTATAAATGTGCTAGGTTTGTCTTTCCTGAGAATGACAGAGATTGATAATGATGTTTTTATTTTACATTGTTTAGTTACCAAATAATGTCATTTTGATTAGTCCAAAACCATATATGCATTCAGATGCAGTTCACCAAGTTTGTTTGAAAAGTGACTGTTATTCTGGATTCACAAGACAGGATGACTCATTAGACCACAGCCGGGTGCATTAGATCTGGGCATGTGTACAGTGACAGATGCCTCCCACAGTGGATTTCAGATCTGCACAGCACGTGTCCTGTCGCTGCAGTGTCACCCCCGAACATCACCAGTCCTGATGAACACACAGTTCTCTGTAAAGCCAGTCCTAAGTACCTAACAGTGATAATGTGTTTCACTTTATTCCTGCCCTCACTTCCTTACTCTTAAAGTTAGATAGTTACTACCTCCCTCGACTTACTAGAGGAGCAAATATAGTGATGTGTATACTGAGTATTGAATATAGTGAAATTTATGAGCCAAAAAGTGGCTGAGATGGCCTTTAAGCTATTTCAGCCTATTTCAAATGAAATAAAAGCCGTTTAACAATTTTGTAGATTGTGGTCTGAATAGGTATGTGTGAAGGATGACCTGTGAGACAGGAGTAGAAGGAGGGAGGCTGGTACTACCTGATGTGGGGGAGTAGCTCTGATGGAGGGAACAGACCTGCCAGGGGTTGAGGAGGGGCTGTGATGATGCTGAGTGCTGCTGTGAGAAGACTCTTACTGAAACAGGCGGCTGGGATCAGTATAAAAGACACCTTGGGGCTTAATCCTTATGTGGATCTCAGGAGGCTGCTGGAATTGCATTAACAAGCTTTCTCACTTTTTCCTCTGCTCCAAGAGATAAACACCTTACTGCCTTCTCTCGATGCAGTGTCTCCTGTGCTAGGTCTTCTTGGGAGAAAGATAAAGAGAAGACAGAAGTTTAAACTGCTCTCCTCCGCTTACAAAGTTTTGATGACATGAGGGGTGAGTCTTAGTCTGTAAATCATCATTTCTGGGAAATTCAACAGCCTTGCCTTGAATTTTGAGAAGTTTGGCAAGAGCTCTAAATTATTAAGAAATGTTAAACACATGAACAGCACTCCACAGCCCCAAAGAACCTGCCGTCTGAAAACTGCTCAGTGAACCAGAAGTTAAATGATTGACTTGAGCCAGAAGCACTCTAATGTAGGCCATCACTTCAGCCCTTCACTGGGTAGCGTTTTCAGAAGAAATGCCCTGGCATGAAAAAGCAGAGAGACTGAATCACCTTTTTCTCTCCTATTGGGAAGCATAGCAAGGAGTCAGAAAATCTCACACTGCCTCAAAGCCAACCTGTACCCGTTATATACATAAGCAAAACAGCCAATTTCATTGATACTTGTCCAATTGGTTTCCCATTAAAAGAACTATTTTAAAATGTTGAAATTTAAGTGAAATTAGTCCATCAGAGTGGTACAAGACAGCAGGCATTTCCTTTAGAATATATATGAATATTGCCTTTGTAAAATCTGAAAGGGAAACAGTCCAGATTCCTGGGAGCTATGCCAAGAGATTCTGAATCCGGGAAAACAGGACTTATGATGTGCAATCAGGACTTGAATCCATTGTTCCTAGAATTTAACCTCAGCTACCAGTTTTCTGCGTGTTTGTGGCATGCAGCGCAGTCATTCCATGCCACATTTCACAGTTTTAAGGCCTGCTGACATAGCATACTGTGTAGGTCAATCAATACTTGTAAGATGATGACCGCTTGTAGGTGAGATTGTAATGTTCCTCATGATAAAACTTGTTTGCAGAGTGAGCAGTAAAATACGATTATGAAAGCTTTCCTCAGAACAGCAGGGAGTCAAATTCAAACATGGTTCTGAAAACCACATAAAAGACAAAAATGCTAGGCAACAGCACCCAGTCTGGGCCCTAGCTGAAAAATATCCTGCTCTGCAAAACACCTCAGTGCACCCTCCTATTTCCTGTGACTACTATCTCCTTTTCTGCACCAGCAGTGGGGGTCAGCCCTCACGCATGTGGACGTCAACAGCACTGCAGGGCTGAGGAGCTTCATACACTCTCTATTTCTCTCCTACAAAGTAATTTTGCACCTTCTACCTGGCCAAACAGGGCCAAACGAGCCTTCCTTTCCGGGTTTCATACAGATACAGGTTGTTTATGGGTGACCTGGACTCCAACTTTTATAGGTATTTCCATAGATGGACAAGTCAAAGTAAAAACAAAACAAAACAAAACAAAACAAAACAAAACAAAAAAAAAAAAAAAAAAAAAAAAAACCAAAACCCCAAACCACACACGGGGAAAGAACACGCAGTCGAAAGTAAAAAGTGCCTAGAGGAAAGGCACAATAGTCCCAAACCAGGCAGGGTTTGGGATTACTTATTTGTCTTTCCTGGTGCCTTGGCTGGAAGCAAGAGATTGGCCACTGTTGTGGCTGGATTATTTTGATGCCTCATTTCAGTGGAAGTTCAGAATCAAAATGACTTTGAAAATGTGAAACCTAGCGGTGAGTTTAATGCTAAATGTGAAGTCTGAAAATGATGAAATAGCAGTTAAATCAGAAAAAATTAAAATGGAAACAATTACTCTGATAGGTTAAGAATAGCTTTATGATAGGGTAGGGTTTTTTCCTTTTTTGGAGACTCTTTGTCAAGACCAATGTCTTTTCTATAATTTGCCACCTCCACCATTTCACAGAAGGTGTTCAAGCCTAGACGTTTTAAAAAAAAAAAAACCTCCTTACTATTTCAAAGCACTTTTGTCATTTCAGTTACTGTGAGAGTCTGTACATAAATCATAGATTTTTCATTGACTAATAGTTGGCTGTGCTATCTGCATTTAAACCCAAATTAGATTACCTCCACTACCAATCCCAGCAATTAGATATCTGCAACATTCAGCTCAACACAAGAGATCCTCACAGTCTGTTTCTGAAGGTACAACAGTAACTGTGCTGTTTGTTATTTCAACCAGTACAGTGTGTAACTACTCAGGCAGACCCATTATGGCAACTTGCCAAGCAATCAAGACAGCAATGACATGACAACTTTGTTTCTCTCTTATTTAATTTCATACTGACATTGCCATCTTATCTAGGCATTCTGTAGAGCAATGGCTTTGAAATCATGAACAACTTAAAATATCTGTATTTTCTGAGAACAGCTTCCTTCTACAGTATCAAAACATGCCATTTGCTTTTTCTTCCTAAAATAAAAATACTCACTTCAGCTCAGTGCTGCATGGAGGATTTATACAGGCTATTCTTCTTGGAAGTCCTGGCAGCTCTTCCTGCCTGTTATCTATGACCAGAAGTGAGCTGATGTATCAGTTTTTACAGGAAACCAAATCAGCAAATGTCACACAGGCAGTGAGGCAGGATATAGTAAGCCATGCTCCATATACACGTCCCATGCTTCCTTTATGCTCTTAAAGCTGAGGGCCAAGTGGCAAGAAGCAAACATAGGTATAGGGAGAAAGAAAGATGAATCACAGAATCACAGAATGGCAGGAGTTGGAAGGGACCTCTGGAGATCATCTTGTCCAACCCCGCTGCTTGAGCAGGCACACCCAGAGCAGGGGGCACAGGAACGCATCCAGGTGGGTTTTGAATGTCTCCAGGGAAGGAGACTCCACAGCCTCCCTGGGCAGCCTGTTCCACTGCTTCGTCACCCTCACAGTAAAGAAGTTTTTTCTTATTGAGGTGGAACTTCCTGTGTTCCAACTTGTGCCCATTGACCCTTGTCCTGTCATTGGGCACCACTGAAAAGAGTCCAGTCCCACCCTCTTGACAACCACCTTTTAGATATTTATAGGTATTGATGAAATCCCCCCTCAGTCTTCTCCAGGATGCACAAATCCAAGTCTCTCAGCCTTTCCTCATAAGGGAGATGCTCCAGCCCCCTGATCACCTTGATAGCTCTCTGCTGGACTTGCTCGAGCAGTACCGCGTCCTTCTTAAACTGGGGGGCCCAAAACTGGACACAGTACTCCAGATGTGGCCTCACTAGGGTGAAGTAGAGGGGGAGGATAACCTCCCTTGACCTGCTGGCCACACTCATTTTAATGCAGCCCAGGATACCGTTGTCCTTCCTGGCCACAAGGGCACAGTGCTGGCCATTGGTCAACCTGCTTGTCCACCAGCACTCCCAGGTCCTTCTCAACAGAGCTGCTTTCGAGCAGGTCAACCTCCAGCCTGTACTGGTGCCAGGTGCAGGACCTTGCACTTGCTCTTGTTGCATTTCATGAGATTCCCCTCAGCCCAGCTCTCCAGCCTGTCCAGGTCTCGTTGGATGGCAGCACAGCCTTCTTGTGTATCAGCCACTCCTCCCAGCTCGGTATCATCAGCGAACTTGCTGAGGTTACACTCTGTCCCTTCGTCCAGGTCATTGATGAATATATTGAATAGAACTGGACCCAGCAGAGACCCCTGGGGAACACCACTAATGACAGGCCTCCATCCAGGCTCTGGCCTGGTGATCACGACCCTCTAAGCTCTGCTGTTCAGCCAGTTCTCTGTCCACCTCACTGTTCACTCACCTAACCCACACTCCCTAAGCTTTCCTATGAGGAGTGCTTCACAAAACCCAAAACCTGATTTTCCCTACAAACCAGTGTGCTGGTTTTGGCTGAGAAGGGGTTAATTCTCTTCATTGAGGTGCCTGTGGGGGTCGGGTACCTTTCCAGCTTCCCGCGCTCTGTCGTGTCAGCGGGGGGCTGGGAGGGGCGGGACCACGGCGGGGGCGGCTGACCCCGACTGGCCAATGGCAGGTTCGTTCCATACCACGTGACACCGTGACCAGTACATGAAGGGGGGGCAGTTGCGGCTCGGGGAGGCGCGGCGGCGGGCGGCTGCGGCACGTGCGGTTTGTTTCGGCAGTTCATCCCTCCCCACCCGGGTTTCGTGCCTCTCGTTGTTTTCCTTTCCATCGCTTTTTTTTTTTTTTTTTTTTTTAAACTGTTCTTATCCCAACCCACGAGCGTTACCCTTCTGATTCTCTCCCCCATCCCACCGGTGGGGGAGTGAGCGAGCGACTGTGTGGGGCTGAGTTGCCGGCTAAACCACGACAGCTAGTCAATGCAAATGCAAGCAATTGAACGTGAATGCTGAAGTGCTCAGGACATTGCGTGCCATAGGAATTGTAATACTGTCCAAAAAGTCCTGCCTATATATCCTCAATTTTTGTTCATTTTAATAATTCTTCTAGGTGAGGTACTTAACTACTGCACCCAAAGCAGGAAACTTCTGTAAGTCTCTTGACATTACAGAACATGCCATAATTATGATTTCACTCACAGCCCTGGCTTACTTCACATCTTTTATAATACCAAGAGGTTACTTTTTACACAGACTTAAAATACTGCTTGATTTACAGACAATTGAAGGTTTCTGTGGATGAATCTGCTCTATACAAAGTATTGGTGCCCTTCTAGAAACAAAGCTTTATTAATATTCATTTCTTTGCACAAAGTCGTCTTCCTTTTTTGTCTCTCCTGATTGCATCATCCACCTCAAGTGCTAATTTGCTTTTTTCCTTCATTCTCTCCACCACTCTTAAGTCCTTGAGACCCTACCCCACATGTCATACCCCACTGGAGTGAAGCCAATGCCTGATAAATTTGGCAGTGAATTTCTAAGAGATGGAATCCATTTCATCATGGTCTTTTGCTTGTCGTTGCTATTCCAAAGTACGATATCCAGAAAGACTGTCTACTATATTCCATATTTACCACAGATACCTTCAACAGCTTCTCCTTCTGTTCTGCAAAGCAAACAAGTATTAAAAATAAAAAATAAAATAGCCCAAATACCCATAGTGAGCTATGGATAACAAGTCTGATTTAGCCAAGGAATTCAGACAAAATAAATATTTCTGGGTAATTATGACAGGCTACTTCTGCGGTCAAGATCAATTTTATGGCACAACATCCTATCTGGTTTTGCACTGGGAGTCACAATTGATGAAAGATCAAAGAATATGTGAAGCAAAGATTACTATCCACGCGAAGCATATGCTACAAATGACATCTTTATCGATACCTGAATACATCATCCTCCTACCAAAAAAGCTAAAGATCCTCCCTTACCACCTTACCAACCTTCTCCAATGAAACTGCAATGCTGATACTGATCCTATGCAGGACTGATTTTTATTCTTAAAATAAATTAACCCAAGACTATTGTAACTCAGTGGCCAAGGCCTTGGGTGTTTCTTTTTCTTTGTTTGTTTTTTGTTTGTGTTTTTTTTTCCCAAGGGACAAATTTAAAATTTTGAGCCCCCAATGGAAATAGAAAAAACAGATGATCTTGCTATTCCAGTAAAGTCAGTGCACAAGGTAGGCTTAAATATTCCATGAATATGTAGACAGTGCTACAGCTGTCCTGTAGGATCCCAGGGCTTAGGAGGGAATCATGAAAGAGAGAGTTTTTGCAGACTGTGTTTATAAGAAAGATTCTTAAGCCTACAGGATTTACTGTTGTGGAACATGCAGTAGGGCTGCTGACAAAAACCAGTCTGGCGGTAATGAACCAGAAGGTCATATTCCTTAATAGGGCAGTGGAATCTTCAAAAAAATAAAATTGCCTATGTACGAGGTCAACACTATTTTTCCTGGCTGCTGCCTATATGTGAAACTGTATTGCAACTGTAATAATAACCGGTTTGCTATTAGTAAGGATACAGAAAAGTAACTCCTCAGGCATCTGCCATCCAGCATCTAAGACTTTCCAGTCCCTCATTTAGGACAAGCAAGTGTGCAGTGCTGCATTCAGTCTGGAGCACTCTATCGAAACACTGATGTGGAGTCACACCTCTGGTGTCATCCCTCTGCATGCCAGTACCCCAGGATATGCAGGTCCCCATGAGCACGGGTGTTTGGACCTGGATTTCTTGGAACACATCCAGGGAATGTGTGGTGCTTATCCTGCTTTTTATCAAAAACATGAACTGAAAGTAGTTCTGATCAGAGCTACTACTTATTTGGTTAAATCTGTGACTCAAATGCCTTCCAGAAAAAAAGGAGGAAGGAGTTCCAAGTTCATAAACTGAATATAGTCAACACCAGCATTATATAGGTAAGACAAGGGGCTGTAAGAGGCTAAACTGACGTTATTAGAGAAAATTCCAGTAGATAATGGGAACATTATCACTGTCAAGACATGCTCCGATTCAGCACATGCTCATACTGTTTAAGCAAGACAATTCTCTTTCTTTGAACTTGGAGGAGGGGGGACTGCAAAGTACCTATTAGTGTTCTGAAGCATTTTAGAAATCAAACTTAGTAAAGAAAACAGCCAGAAAAAAATCAAGTGACTGTAAACTGCAATGATGGCAACAAGATTCCTGGCAGACCACAGGATTATTTTGCAGCAAATCTTCAATAGTGAACTCTTATTTGCAAATACTGAGGACATCTGTGCATCACACAACTGGCTGCAGCCTGAAAGACTTGCTGCGAATTTAGACCGGTAAAGTTGAGGTTTGTTAGGATAAAAATGAAAGGAAAATGCAAACACAGGAAGGAGTAGGAGGTAGGACAGAAAATAGGAGAAAAATGTCAAGATCATTATGTTTTTGTATGCAACAGATGTATTGATTTATTTGAAAAAGAGCCAGTACAAATGGGAGAGGGAAAAGACTCACTTTTCCCAACTAACACTAAAATAAATAATAATACTTAAAAAAAAAATTGGTGAAAGACACTTGTTAAATAGAGTATTTTCAAGACCAGGATGGGCACTCCCAACAAATATGCTACACTTGGACCCATTGCTGACTCCATATTTCATGAACGTGATTCTCTTATCTGGGAGTTGCCTTTATATAAACTCTATTTAAAAAATTAATTAAAATCACTGCAAGTAATAATAGAAAAATACGAGGAGTGAAAAGATTAATAATGCAAATACCATGACAAAAATACTGAAACATACTGGACTATGCTTAAGTGGAAACTCTTACAAGGTCAATTACAGATTCCACTTCTTAATAGGGTTGGCTAATTAGCCAGACAGACATTTCCGTCAGAATATTGTGTTCGGCACAGTATGACACTTCAGAAACAACGACTTCCCAAGGAAAGCATTTACTTTTAAACACTTAAATCTATTCTATTTGCTCTACCTAAATGATACAATTAAAATAATTAGAATAGCCTCCTCCTGACTAAAGTATAAGAAAGAAATGAAGAGCTGATTATAAGATTTTGGTTGTTATCTTTAGAACTGTTCCATAACAGAATATTTTTCTAGCAGTTTCCTTCCAAAGATGAGGCCAGGACATGTCAAAGAGAATAATCCCAGCAGCACTGGCTGACTGACTTGTTCTTGGAAAAGCTTAGAGTCTTCATCTACCTGTGTTGTAAAAATTGCAGCCATTCAGTAATGCTTAAAAAGTTATCATATCTAACTACTTGGAATTTGTGTGCTCACATTAATTCACTGTAGAATAAAGAAAATACCTTATTTTCAAAGCATTCCATGGTGTTCTGAAAGTACATCCCTATTTGTCACAGATTTAGAAACCGTTTTTTTCAGGAAGTTGCAGAAACAAGCTATGGTCTTGAAGGACATGCTTTCACTTTGGAAGATGTAAATTAACACCTGAAAAATCCAGATACAAACTTTGATAAATGCAGGGTTGGAATAGACTGCTCTTACTCTATTAATAATCAACTTTCACCTACATTCCCCTATCCATCCGTCCATCCGTCCGTCATATGCAGTCCTCAGTGACAAACTAGAGTTCAAAGAATGTACGAAGTCTCTAGCAGAGACAAACAAGAACTGAAAATGCTGTTAAGTGCATGGTCTACTTGGAATGAAAGCTGAAATAGTATTTAGGATTGTATAAGCATAATCAAATTCTTAAAAGCAACACACAATGTATGGTGAACCACTCAGAAGTTTATGATGGACTTGTCGCATCTACTAAAGTAACTACCTTTCTGAATGCTGTAATGGATAAAAACAGCAAATAGGATGCAACTATCAGCTTGTATCATTAAACCATTTGGAACTAAACTTCAGTCTCCAAGAACAGAGGTGCTCTTTTCCTGGGTTGAAATCTGGCCAATTCCCTTGTAAAACTGTCCCACTGATGAATAAAGCTAATCAGAAAATAATGATCAAAATTTAATGGCAAGGTGCTATGTGAAGAATACACATGCTTGCTACCTACTATCTGTCCTGGATAAAGAAACCCAAGCAATATAATGAGGCATCTCTCAATGATTTTTCAAAGCTCTTGGGAATCTGGAAGAAGGGCTACAGGGATGACCCCGGTAACTACAGGCCTGTCACTCTCACGTCTGTGCCTGGCAAAATACAGACAAGATTATTCTGGGAGTTATTGAAAAACACCTGGAAGACAATGCAGTCATTGGTCCCAGCCAGCACGGGTTCACGAGGGTAAAGTCCTGCTTAACAAACTTAATTTATTTCTAAGACAAGGTTACCCATCTAGCTGGCCAAGGGAAGCCAGTTGATGTGATCTTTTTGGATTTCAGTAAAGCTTTCGTTATTGTCTCTCACAGTATCCTCCTGGACAAAATGTTCAGCGTACAGCTGGATAAACAAGTAATACAGTGGGTGAGCAATTGGCTGATGGATCGGGCTCAAAGGGTCATAGTAAGTGGGGTTATATCAGGCTGGTGGCCAGTCGCTAGCGGAGTTCCACAGGGATCCATCTTGGGGCCAGTACTCTTTAATGTCTTCATAAATGACTTGGGTGCAGGACTTGAAGGAACATTAACTAAGTTTGACTGATGACACAAAATTGGGAGGAGCTGTTGACACTCCCAAGGGCAGAGAGGCCCTTCAGAGAGAGCCAGACCAATTAGAGAGCTGGGCAATCACCAACCGTAGAGGTTTAACAAGGGCAAGTGCCAGTTTTTGCACCTGGGGCACAGCAACCCTGGATGTTCATACAGACTGGGGAACGAGAGGCTGGAGAGCAGCTCTGCAGAGAGGGACCTGGGGTTTCTGGTCGACAGCACATTGAACATGAGCCAACAGTGTGCCCTGGCAGCCAAGAGGGCCAACCGTGCCCTGGGGTGCATCAAGCACTGCATTGCAGCTGGTCGAGGGAGGGGATTGTCCCACTCTGCTCTGTACTGGTGTGGCCTCACCTCGAGTGCTGGGTGCAGTTTTGGGCATCACAGTGCATTAAGGATATAAAGCTACTAGAGAGTGTCCAGAGGAGGGCCACGAAGTTGGTGAAGGGTTAGAGGGGAAACTGTATAAGGAGCAGCTAAAGTCACTTGGTTTGTTCAGCCTGGAGAAGAGGAGGCTGAGAGCAGGCCTCATCACAGTGGAGCTTCCTCACAACGGGAGGAAGGAGGAGAGGCAGGTGCTGACCTCTTCTCTCTGGTGACCAATGACAGGACCCAAGGGAATGGCAGAAAGATGTGCCGGGGAGGGTTAGGTTGGGTATTAGGAAAAGGTTCTTCCCCCAGAGGGTGGTGGAGCACTGGAACAGGCTCCCCAGGGAGGCATCACGGCACCAAGCCTGACACTATTCAAGAAGCTCTTGGGACAATGCCCTCAGACACATGGTGTGAATTTTGGGGCTGTCCAGTGCAGGGACAGGAGTTGGACTCGATGATCCTTGTGGGTCCCTTCCAACTCAAGACATTCTATGATTCTAACAAATCCAGTGTCGATTTGAGCCTTGTGGATAGACAAATTCAAGGGAGTCTAGTCTCTAGAAGAGGCAAAATTAGGGACTGGTTTGCACAACCAAGGCAAACAGCTGCTCCCTAAAGTGAGTAGTGGGACTCTGAAACCTTGGAAGGAACAGCCAACAATTACAGGAAGCCTTGATTATCTGGAAGATTAGAAGTGCTCAAGAATAGACAGCATGTCTGTTTTGAGAGAGAAGCAGCTTACTAAGATAAATTACTGAATTAAAATGATCTACTTCACAGTTAAGTGAGCAGGAGGAGTTTTAAAAATTACTAATGCTGAATCCTTCTTGAGTGCCATTATGCACACAATCAGATAATATAAATCATGATTCCACAGAAGCTGCAGGAAATTTGTTACGAAGTGAGATTGTGGACTCTGTTAAAGCAAAAAAATTTCTTCACTATTTGTTTTTCCTCACCGCACCACATTTTTATGTAAATCATCATCTTGCCTATATTCCTCAGGCCACATGTTTTTTGCTGCAAGGTTTGCCTAAAGGTACTCTGCCACAATTCTTCAGTATCAGCTCCAAGAATGTCACCAGGGGAACAAAGAAAAAGACTAATTTGGGGAAATTTTCACAAGTCTGAAAGACATTAAATCCAAGAGATCTAGATGTTCACACACCTTTGTAAAGCACAGTAAATTGGGACAGTCTGACACATAGCTTGTGAAAGTAAACGAGCCCGCATAATCCACAAATACCTGAGGATGCATGAGTCAGCAGGGGTGAGCCATCACAACTGGCTAGAACTAGATTCCTGTATTATTTCAGTAGCAGTCAGGGCAGATTTGTTGGCTTGTTAGTGAATCAAGCTTAGAAAACCACTACAGAATATACTGTATAAAATTACGTGGCCCGAGCATGGATACATTGAAGGGTTCCATTTCTTGATACATATGCTTCCTATAGCCAAGAAGTGGTAAACAGAGACACTGACCAGTCAAATGAGTCCTAGTAGTGAACAGTGTCACACTGGTGGTGGGCTTTGCCAACCACACAACACGTTCCTACTGGATTCAGCACCTCTACCAGGAGGGTCCAAAGCACAACTGCTGAGGTAGTGGACATCACCAATCTTGGGAACGTGGGGCATAAACACCAACCTGCCTTGATTTTAGAAATGAAAGGTGTATGGAGGAGGATTCAAAACCCATGCTTAACAAGGTTAAGCAAAGTCAAAGCAAAATATAAGTACTACAATCACTGTATTCCTTATATTTTATATCAACTCAAGAGACTGTACTCTAAAGATGCTCTCAACCTACAACTGGAAATACGTATTTGCCTTTTTTCCCCCGTATGATTTTCTGTATTTTTGCATGTTGCTCATGTATACTCCCAACATTGATGAGAATTTTACAAAGTGCAAATCAGCCTTAATCAGTGGAAATTTCTCAAGTTCTTTCACAATGGCTTACTTCTCATTTCTCTCGTAAAACTCAGATCACGACCAGCATCAACCGAAACAGCCTTGACTTAAAATAATCCAGAATATTTAAATTTACAAATATTGTGAGAGATAAGTCTTCATCCTGCAACAGAGTTGCACGAGATTTTGAAAAACAGCTACTCTAGTAAGACAATGCATAAAGGTCCCCAGCTTCATAATGCAATATGAAGTGACTGCTATGAAGAGAGATTACATATGAACCAGTTCATCAAGAGTTTAGTTGGTTTGAAAAGTTAGAAGACAGTTGGTTTGATCCCCTTGAAGACAGACCGATGCTTATTTTATCTGTTGCCAGATTCAAGGCAGCAGCTTTTACAATGAACTTTAAATACTGTGTCACAAACTCTCAAACAGTATTTTCATCACAGGCTTCTCAACAGAAACACGCTTTCAGTCCAAAAGACAGGGGCAGGAAAGCAAACTCAGTATTAATTCCCCCTCCCTGTTCCAAATAACAGATGTTACATGGTTGATTTCTACACAGTCTGTAGGTCTTTTAGTTCTCTCAACTGAACCAATATTCTCTTGAAACACAGAAATTATGATACTGAATTAACCCACAGTCCGCAAACACCACTTACCCTAAGGTGTTTAGCTCACATTTTTAGGAAGAGACCCTAAGAGGCCAAACTGATAATCTGCTGCTCACTGCTCCCAAAGTCCCATGGTGATCTCAGATACTTATATTGGTTTAAGCAAGAAACTTATAAGTTTAGTATTGTTTTAATAACAGCATACGTCTGTCAAGATTATCAAGTTTCAGCTGTGACTGTATTTTAAGCAGTGATGGATTCACAACTAGGCTTTAGCCTCATCTTCAACTCATTTCACATAGATCAAACACCCTAGTTTTACACTACTTTGTGTTACTGTCATCAGAAATTAACCGTCAAATAACTGTGTAAATTAACTGTCAAGCTGCCAATAGTACTTGCTCATTGATCTGTAAGCAAATATATGCGTTAGACTGTATAGTTGTTCTCATTTGTTCTTTACCACCCCTTTAAAATATTCATGCTGTATTTCTTACTGAAAGAAAGAGAACATGCAGCATACTTGAAATAAGATTTACAATGTGTTAATTGGATTTTAGCTAAAGGAAGTTAATGACAGATGAAAAACTTTCGAAGTAAAAATAATATAATCTAGATGTAAGCATCACACACAAAAAAAAACCACCAAAAAACCCCACAACCCACCCAGAACAACCAAAAACCCTGCCTGAAATCAGAAAATTTGAGTTAAGTACTTCTAACAGACATTGCCTACTGCATCTCCAAGTCCCTCCAGCAAAGGAAGTCCTTTTCTGATTCTTCTTCCATGAAATTTATAAATTGACTTTGCAACATAATGAACTAAATACTCCAACTTTAATATTTTGCATTCATACCAAAAACAATTAACAGTTTTTACAAAGTGTTATTTACTAAAACAACTGTTGTACAACAGTGCAGTATATCTAAATATATACATATGCCGACATCAAAGGGAGCATCAAAAACAAACAAAACCAAAAATGCACTTTGCTACTGTGCACACTTTATTAAAACCAAAGCAGACTGCAGCAGGCTTCTTTTCCTTTTCATGACAAAGACAAAAATTATTTGGATTTCCAGAAGCACATGCAGGAGAGAAGAACAAAAACTCTTACCACCCTTTTGCCAAGGTAGCAGCATGAAAGAGTGAACTTTAGATCTGCAATTTTACATAGTAGCAAATGGAATGGTTTTAAACAAACACCTGAATTGAAGAAACAAGGCTTCAAAAACATACATAGTGTTTTTTACATATTGAAGCAAAAAGTTCAAATGTCAAGGCCTTCCCAGGTTCTACTTGTGGTGTTGGATAGTACACACATGGAGGTTACTGTTCTTCATTGCAGCTTAAAAGGGAAAAGGAGTAGCTGTAGTGCGGACTTGGTCAGCTTTACTAAGATTGAATAACAGAGTGAAAAATGATTCTGCCTGCTGTTAGCAACGGAGGGTTTTGTAGCAATGGAGGGTTTGCAACTTTTACTTTACCTTTTTCTTTAAAAAGAAGCTCCTAATTTTTAACTGGAAAAATTACGCTCCCTTATTTTTCAAAACAGATACAAACATCTTCTCCAAAGGGAGCTGCAGTTATGGAATTCAAAGGGCCATTGTAGCTGCTGTAATTAGAGATGTTCTTTTTCATTCTTTCTGTGAAACCCAGCAGACAAGGAATAAGGCAAGACCTTTACATGTAAAGACTGCATGAGTATCTTTGACATATGAGTGAAAAAGAAAGAATACTAAAAAAAATTGGAGAATGAGGTATTAAGCAGTTCTCCAATGCAAATCTGATGTTCCTGCCATCTAGACGAAATCAGAGAACTACAATAGCAGCCTGATCAGCAAAATACGTACATGCTATTAAAAGCAAATTTATTTCCTTTGTTACACCTAAGCATGTGCAATCCGGCAGAATTCTCTGACATCTGGTTACTCAAATTGATTTCAGTCATGTGTCCCCCCCCTCAAAATTCATGAACAGTAACAGTACCATGAGGGCAATATGCTGCTCCACACCTGTTGAGAAGTAATTCTTAAATTTTGTTCCTTTCTACTGTTGTTTTACTGCTGTCTGTATGTACTTTGGCTGGTGACATTAAATACGCATCCACATGGGTACCAGTTACTAAACAGAGGTGGGTAAATACGTTGCAACTGATCCTGCAACTGCGCACTCTGGAACGTACAGCCATGACATCAGTGTAGCAAATTTTAACACGCTGCCTCGGTATTTTTCCTGGGATGCTTTACAGTAAATCTTGACATCTCTGTCATGCCCACATAAATGGAGATGATACACCTGGGTAAATAGCTTTGTTTGTAGAAGTGAAATGCACAGAAGGCACTTTCCAGAGTTTGCTCCAGTTCATGAGAAACAAGCCACTAAATTACCCCTTCTGGAGTTAAAGAACACTTTTGTATTCCTTAATGAAAGGGTTAAATAACAAAGCTTATACAAAAAATTATGAAAACATTCCAGCCTTTCATTGACAATTTACATGTAAAGAAACAAGACATTAAAAAATTAGGTCTTCTATTGGAACATGAATAACATATCGTTTCCAGGGATTTTTAACTTTCAAAGAGATTAACTTCCTGACGCTTTATTTATTTGCTAAAAAAGCTTTTCCATACAGTAGCTGTACATGTACTTTCCCCCTCTCACCAATATTCAGTGTTCAATACCATATAAGACAGAACCTATGTGAACTTGCTCATTACAACGCATAAATGAGGAATCTCAGAATAAATCACAGCGGAGAAGCCCCACCAATGGCACCTCCAGGTTCATGATAGTAAACCAGCTGAGAGGAGGTGAACTGAAATATAATCATTAAATTATCAGTTAAAGAGGATACGAGAGGAGGAGTGAAAGAATTAGTGCAATGACAGCATCTAGCAAGGTAGGAGGCATCACTTTACAGCATCTAGCACATGGGACACAACTAAGCGAGAAGACAAAATAACCTTTTCTGATGAATGAAAAAAAACAACATGAAGCAGTACAGCTCCAAATTCAATTTAATCTGAATATTGCATCTGTAATGGAAAACGTAGGATGCAACAGAAATGCTAAGACTCCGGACCTCAAAAACTAGTGATCTACTGCGCCAATTGTGGACAACAAAAACTAAGTCAACCAAAATTCACAATTTGTTACAGGACATACCTTAGAGCAGTGACTCTAATAAAGGTATGAAGGAAAATAAAAAGCGTCCATCTTTTTTTCAAAACTTTTATTATACTGAATTTATAGTGGCATTGCAATTTAGAAAGTGTTTTTTTGGTCATGATGAACACAAATGAAAGGTGATTTTAATTTTCTTAAAGATGGATAAATGCCCAAAATGAGCAAGTTGGAAGGCAGAAAAACTGAAGTTTTCAGTGTTCAAAGGAAAAACCAGGAACAAGCATTTCTGTGTGTTAAGGAAAGAAGACTTCAAAAAATTTAAAAACAATCACAAATTAGTAACAAAAAGTATTTTTGCCGAGTCATTTCTGTACAGAAGTTCCATAGGCCCTTATTAGGGAACGTGTGACACAACATGTGAAAACCTAATACAGACAGCCAATGTCAGGTGGGCTATTTTGATGCTTCAAGCTCCTCCGTGAATCAGGGCCTAAGAACTACAGAGTAAAAGGTTATTTTCACTTTTGTGTAGAAATTATACACTTCTACACACATTGTTTCTCTGATTTTGGAATAAGTTACCTAAAACATACAGACAACGTTACCTAAATGATACTACATGCCTTTTCTAAAGAAAATAGTCTCTTCAATCTATTAAAAATTACCCATGACAATATGTTGCCTTTTTTTTTTTTGTAGTATTCCCTTTCAAACTCCACAGGCTTTTGCAATGACACCAAGTACTGAAGTAATAACAGTTTGTGAGGGTGCTTAAGTATTCTGGAGAAAAAAAAACATCTGAAAATACTACTATCAAAACAGCCATCTGGCTAGAACATCCCCAACTCAAACACATCAGCTATGGGCATGTTTTATAACCACTCAGGTTAGAAGTGATGCAAAGTAGTAATCTGAAAGCATTAACAGGCAAAATACCAGTGCCTATTAAAACAGTGAAACAAAGGCATGTTAGGTAACCATGAACAGACACAGGAGTGTATGGGATAACTGAGGTCAGCTTACAGTGCAATGTACAATCGCAACATTTAATTCTGGAAGCATCATGCTAAAATATAGTACACAAAAGCAAGCAAATTCTGACACACATGCTAACAAGACTGAAAATACAGATCCGATGTTGAAGCCATCTAGTATTGCTCTAATTGGAATTAGAGTCGCTGGAAAAGATGAGAGGAAACCAGGATGCATTTACAGAATGAACACAAATGCAAAGTAACAACAGTCTGTATACAAGAAACTCTAAGCAGGCATAGCTGAAGTGATGCCTTCCATCACTGTGTTCCTTTGCAGCACCTCAGCTGTAGAAAGAAAATATCATGCCTTGAAGAGCCACCTGGCTAAGTTACTGAGAAAAGCAAGCGTTTAAAAAAGACTAATGCATGTTGCTGCAGGACAGAATTCAAAGTAACCCAAAGGTGAATGAAAATAAGATGCCTCATAAAATATTCCTACTAGAAGGGCTAATAACTGAAATGGTACAACTGGAAATTGAAACAGATGTTTAAGGCAGAAGTGTTTGTGTAAGAACAGTAAACAGAACAAATTGCTAAGCAAGGCCACAAGAGATAAAATAAAGCCCTGAAGGTTTGTTCAGCAAAGTGATGTAAATGTCCGTAATTCTCCATGTTCTAACTAAGCAGACTTGAATAAAGTAGTGTTATTCATGTTGTGTGTTCCAGTTTAAGACTCCATCGCTTCTCCTCCAACTCAATTCCTCCGTCTTTGGTGTAATCTCTACCAACACACATAGAGTACAGTTCTGGTAAAAAACAGCTTGGAAAAAATAAATTACATGCTTCTCATGATAAAATGCAAGATCCTGATCTGTTGCATGGTCCCACGATATGTTTAGCAGCCTCTGAATAGCAGTTTTAAGTTATTAATTATATCTGAAGCAGAATCATAATTTGCTGTTATCCCCCCAAATCACTTACTAGTTAACTAGTTTACTTTGGTAGATAAGCCGACTAATAGTCATGATACACTTGTGTTCAATTCAAGAAGTAATGAAACCAAGATTCAGATAAGTTTGTAAATTCATATATAGACCGTAGCTTGTAAGTGTAACCACGATATGCAGAATTACTGTTTTTCCTCCACTGGAAAAAGACATCACATCCGTCATAAAACTAGACAAAACTATGAAACAGGGTTGTCAGTTCACGATTAAAATAAAATAGTAAAGTAAATTATTTTTAAACATTGTGTTAAATATATTCACATGATCACCATAGCTATACGAAATGGCCACTACTGCAATCACACACTGTATGTACATAACATATATGCCACACCAGTTTGCAAGTGTTGACTTTTCACAGACTAGCCAATTTTACCAACATAAATAATCTTGTACCAATTTTTAGGCATTTGAAAAGGAATTAAATGTCCTAAATACATCCATTCCTCTGCAAAATTAAAAAAAAAATCCTAAAAAGTCAGTGCAAATTGAACTAGTTCACCAAGATAGATTCTTATTAAGCTGAGGATAAACGAAGTGTAAGATATTAAAGGAAGAAACTCATAGAATTGCCAACTGCCTTTAGCAGAGGTTAAAGAAGATTAAGAATCAGAAGTCCTGGATCCTATAGCAGAGCCTTCTGTGAGTAACTATGCTGTGGTTGTTGAGGTGGCGGAGGCTGTGGTTGTTGTGGAGGTGCTTGTTGACTGCCTGCTGTTTGTGGCAGAGGTGTAGACGCTAAGTTATAGTTTGGCACCTGGGACATATTAGTTCCAGCATTCTGATAAGCAGCAACATCAACAGTAGCAGGTGGTGGACTATACACTGAAGCCTGGTTAGAGTAAGTACTGCCAGCAACAGAGCCAACCATTGCACTGAAGGAAAAAAAAAAAAAGTTCAATTAACGAACAATTTACCAACAGACCAGCAACACTGTATTGCTTCTTCAGCTGTTCTATACATACACACAAAAACCTCCTAACTCTGGACACCTTGCATATTTAAAACTATAACCAATTAATATTCCAATTAAAACTCAAACACACTCCTCAGATTTAAACACAACTAATGCACCTCCCATGGATTTAAAGCTGGACTGTGAATCTGTACTTTGTTTTATTTTAACGTGCAACATGAAATCCCATCTATCTTCCATTCTGCTCATAAAAAGCCACCAACCCAGCCAACTGTTTTAAATAGCAAAACAAGTCAGGTGAAGTATGCAGAAACTCCTTTTATCAACATATGTCTTACCACCTCAAATAAGTAACTTTGGGGTTCAGGCTAACAAATACTTTAATAACTCAAGATAGATGTCTCTCCCAACTTTATAAAATAAAATTATTTTATACAGAGAGTCTAAGAAAAAAAAACCACAAGAAAACCAACAACAACAAAAAAAAAACAATAAAAACCCAAAATCATCAAACACAAAATCCTATCTCAGGTCAATTCAAAACTTTTTCACAAAACAGAAAGCCACTTGTAGCTCCTTTATACAGGGAAGCTGTATACGCTTTAGTGAGGTAAGTGTTTATAGCCCATTCACATCTTTTCCAAAATGAGCAGAATTCTCCCCATGCTTCCACAGTACAATATTTGAAAAAAAAAAAAAAAAAAGAACAATACAATGAACACTATCTCAGAAGTTATGCAAAGCCAACCAGAGCAGCAGATAATCTTCACCATTAAATGTATATTAAGTTATCTTAAAAAAGAACAAAACGAAAAACCAACACAAACCCCAAAACAAAACCGTCAATCATGTCTGTATCATTTTCTAATTTTTTAATATGAAAGAACTATACATATAAAAAAGTTCTATATTTCTTATATATAAATGAAAAACTAGAGAAAATTATTAAAACAACAGAAAAGTTTGAAGTTTGTCAGGAAATTTTACCAAATACACCAGTAAAAAGCACACTGGAAATAGCTGACTGAAGTATCTTTCAGCTGTGTTTAAAATTATACTTCTGTAAAAAAAACAAATGTCCTTTAAATATTTTCTGTAGTACTTTATGTTTCAATTGATTTAAGCTTGAATACAGAAATACTTAAAATTACTTTGTGTAAGACGTCTGTGCAGGCTGGCCAGGCAGTACTGAGCTGGCAGATGGAGTAACTGTGCCTTGGCTGAGAGAAGAGAGTTGTTCAGGAGGAAGATTATAGCCTTGAATATGGCCCATCTGTGCACTGCCTGCCACCAAATATGCATTACTTTGAGGTTGCCCCGGATAAACCTAGGAAGTTAAATACAGGAATATTAAAAATAAAATACAAGAAAATTTGGTATTTAATATCTGATTTTAGAACTTAAAGGCAGTCTTTCAAAGCTTTTATTACAGATGTTTTAATAGAAAGCAACTGATTGTCTTCTATTAAGTGTTGCAGTATGAAAAGATTACACTATATACATTTCTAACCTCCAGTACCAAAACGGTCAAATAGTTTACTGGAAAACTTGTTTTCCAAGTTTTATTGTAATTACTGTCACTCACGCTAATTAAGAGCTTCTAATTTTGAATTAAAATACTGAAGGATTTAAATCATGTAACAAATAGCAGTACAAAGCAGAATACTTTTTGATGCCCAGATAACTTTCACTAAGTAGAACAGTTAAAATGGAAAGCCAATAATGGATTATCTTCATGTTGATTGTTAACCTGTCATTTCATGTAACTGTTGAGAATGCCATTGCAAAATTGTTTGAGCAGGACAGAAAGGAAGAAGAGATCTTAAGAAAATTTCAGTTGAAAATAAGGTAATATTTTACAACTAGCTAGAGGAAAAGCTTGCTAGTAGGTGTGTCAACTGTATTCTAAGTCAAGACTAAATTTCTAAACCCTATGCTTTTGTTCAATCATTAATTACTTGGCTTAACACAAATTATTAGAAGAAATTCTCAGGTCTCATCTACAATTGAGTTCATGTAACTTTACAATATACAGCCCTCCTATCATAAGATCCATGAACCTCAGATGACATATTGCTGGAAGCCTTATCAATATCGCAAAAGAATTTTAGAAGGCAGCAAAGGCATGAGCCTCCTAAGCTTTCAGAACTTTATACTGGCTCATCTTCACTCCAAAATCCATTTTTCCCTTTAAGAATCCACACACATGTCCATTTATAAAACATTAAAATTATATGATAGGGTCACAACATGATTGCTTATCATATATGAATGGAAGACAATGTTCCTCTTAATGATGCTGCAAAAACATACATCCTCCTCTTAAAAGACACTGAAAGAAAGTACATATTTGTAGGAAGCTAAAAGAACTCAATGTGCTTCAATGTTTATATAATACCATAATACTGCATAGGTATTAATAAATTGGCTTGAATTTCTTTTACTCACTCAAAACCCAAGTAAACTACTGAAGAAATAGTTTAAAATGTTGTATTTTCCTATAAACAGGAAAATACAGCAAGCGTGTATTAGACCATGGAATTAAACATTTAAATGTTAAATTAAACCTTTTAAAAATACCGTAGTATATGAATAAGCTAAAAGACCTACTCAGAGATAACAGTCAACTACATGGAAATGCTGTCTTGCAAGAATTATAATTTTTAGTTTTAATAATTTAAATGCTAGATGCTTTCTATTGATATTTCAAAAAAGGAAGCTAAAGGAGAGTTTGATTTTAGGGTGGGGAGGGCATAATCTTAAACATGAATTGTACTCCTTTGGTTCTTTACTTTCTTTGACCCACTCTACAAAGACCTGGTAGCTTTAATTTTTCATTTTATGTGCAACTCAAAGCACAGGATGGATTTTTCCTTGATCGAAAAGAATTGAACAGAAAAGAGCTAAAAATGTTAGAACGTGCAATAGGAGAATATTCAAAGCTCGTAGCTGAAAACAAACAATTTTTTTAAACATACTGTATTGAGAGAAAACACTGCTCTTTCATTTGAGATTATCTCTGAGGGAGCAAAATGATTTTAACCTAGCATTAAGGTAACAAAGATCATAAAGAGAGATTTCCAACTCAGAGGGCAAAGTAGGGGGAACAACAGAGCAGAAATAAGAAATAAATTATTGCTTCCAATCAACATGCTCCACCACACTTTATATATCAGTATATATTTGTTTTAGTAATGTAGAGAAGTAGACTAAAACAATATTTGAGCATGTTTTGCAAAAAAGTTAGCTCACGTGAAAAAACCGTTTAACATTAATAATTGACAAGAAATCAGCTAAAGCTCAGTATGTACTTGATAACATCGATGGCTATTAAAGGTTACATACATACCTGAGAGCCAGAAACACCAGATGACTGCATATAATACTGTTGGTTTTGTAGTTTTGCATACATGGAATACATGGGGTCTTCATTCATCAATTTGTTATACAAAGAAAGAGCCTCCATTGCTTTAACATTGAGCTCTGAAAGTTCTGAATGTTTCCTAGAAAACATATTTTACAACTTATTCTACAATTTAGATAACTTCAGTACAGAACAGACAATACAGGGAAACTTTCACGAGGTGTGATAACCAACATACTTTTACTGCCTCTGAAGTGACGCCTGATAAGTGCCATAATGTCAAACAGTAAGTACTATAAAATATTATGTGATTAGGAAAAAAAACCCTTCAGACCTCCCCCTGGAGGAGAAGCTACTAATAAATACGCCTGTTTTCTTTGCCAGTATTCACAGAAATGATTAAGATATCATTAAGTAACAACAGTGGTATTTCTAAGAATGAATCTCGAGTCAAAACACATCTACTTTTTTACCTGTCTATATCTTCCAACTTTTCATCTATGAGAGGTCCCATCTGGTGGCACATTGCTAGAATAGAAGGACATTAAAATGTATCAGAGTAATAAAGATTTCCATTCTGCAAGTCAGAAAGTATTTTTTAAAAAAATTATGAGATAGAAATGCATAGATGCTAGTCCAAATTTTTTCTTAACTATTTACTATAATTTGTGTGCCAAGAAAGTTATAGTAACAGAGGAAGCATCATGAACAATTTAAGAACGAGATCCAGCAGGAGTTTTCAGTAGTGATACAGTTTAAAAAGTAAACGTTAAAAAGAAAATAAAAATACAGTGAAACAAAACACATTTAATATCCAGGGAGTGTAAAACAAACTATTTTGCGTAAAAAAAGTTCAGGTAAATCTGAAAGGTGATCTATTCTTCAAGGAAGATTTGCCACTGCAACCTAGATCATGTGCTCAACTAACATTACTACAAAACAACGAAGGAGAAAACAGGTTGCAATGATTCAAACCTTCTACACATCAAAGACACTAACAGCACAGTGCTATGTCACTGGAATCCTAATTTGGGGATGGAGGCTTTTTCAAACCACTAACATGTGCAAAAAGCAACACAAAAACTTACAGAAGTACAATGGAAAAGCATCAAAATAATAAAAAAATGCATCCCTGCCAACTTTCAGCACAAAGACATGGGGCTCATGTAACTGCCAAGCAAACCACAGTTAACTAACAGATAGACTGACTTTGTCAAATGTAAAATAAACAGACAAGAAAGCTCAAAGGGTATACTACAGTCTAACCCTACTCCAGAATGCAAAATGTGCCCACTTATCCAAGCCATTAACTATTTACTAATTGAGCGGTGTATTTAATCCCAAGAGCCTCTCAACATTCAAACTGAAAGATGAGAAAAAAAGATTCAGGCACCAAAGATGACCTAAACGCATTATAAGCAGCTCTGGAACACTATCTTCACTCCTGGTTTTCCCAAATTAGAGATGCAGAAGGTCCTGAAAGCCTCTGGGCCATGATGCATGAAAGGGCATCATTGATGCATTCTTTGAAGGCAATTCCAGGTAAGAGAGGAGTTGTATGAAAGGTACCCATCTTCTTCTTTGCACATGGGATCAGTAACACATTGGCAGAAATGCTGGGAAAATATGTAAAACCTGGTGTAAATCCTGCCTATTTTTATGTATAACACAAAGCATGGTAAAACGGCATGACAAGGATAGCTTAGATGTCTGTACGCTAACATGATGACTGCACTGCTGCCAACTACAAACCCTGGGCTACTGAAAGTGTTGGGATAAACTCTCCAATTTTAAGACATTCGTGACTGGACATCTGGGTGGCAGAAGAAAATGAAGTGGTTTTTTGTCAAATTTGATCAGCACCTGCCACCCCTGGTAGGAACCCAAGATCTCATCTATAACATCTATAACAAAATTCTCAAACTATGCCAAAAATAGTAGCTACCCAAAGCCTATCTGAGTGTAGAGTAAGTAGTCTTGAATATGGCATTGTAAAACTATAAACTGCCATATGTTTGGCAAGCGCTCTTCTAGGTATCCGGGGAGTGATCATCTGACTACAGTACAGCTTTCAGATTCTAGGAGTAGTCCCACGGTTTTAATACAAAATTCAGCATTGTTCTAATGATCTCAAGGCATTTTGAAAGGAGATTCTAATGGTAGCCATATCTGGAGGTTGGCTGATAAGCATACCTTTAATTTCTTTGCCTCTGTCCTGCAGCAGATATAGGGAAGCCAATTCTTAGACAACAGCCTCTATAACTGTATTTGGTACTTGGAAGAATAAAAACATTCATGTGTCTTTTTACCCCCTTTTAGCTTTAGTGGAACTAGAATATGTGCAGACACGTCACTGATGTGCAGTTCCTAAACTAGGATTCATTTACAGGTACGATTAACCAGATAGGTGTGCAAAGATGGGGGATATTCAAAACCTTACAAGCTTACACACTTTTCCCCAATTAACTTCTAGATAGATCTGGAATCTGCTGTTTCCTTAACAAAGTCTGGCCCTATCTGATTCATCAACTTAAGCTGATGTTCTGTCTCATAAAGGGTAAGTTTCTTTACTTCCTTCTCCAAAGTCCCCTTCCAAAATTTTTGCTGCATCTATCAACCCAGGTAGAATGGTGTATAATGCCTCTTCGAAGAGGCAGTCTGAATCATCTGAGTCTAAAGGGCTAGTCTAATTTGTAGCACTCTATAAAGTATTTGCTAATACTGAAGTCCTACAGAAATACACGTGCAAGTGAAAAGCATGTGGGACACCCACAGGTCTATTCTAAGCCTCAGTAGTATTGCTGCTTCCTCTCATGGAATGTTCCTTACACTCCTTTTGCAACTCATGCTGTGCTACCCTACGGTGGAAGAAAAATGCACGAGTAAGATTGAATTAAGTATTCCTGGGCCTTGAAAATGAAACGAATATGGAATATAATTTCCCTGAGAGAGGAGTGGGCTTGTTTTAAGTTAATATTTTGTACTTTGGTCTCTTAGATGTGGGAAACAGGAAGTGAAAAGGTAATTACGGCTCAGGCACTGTTCTCAGGCATGCTTGTGGTGTGCACGTGAAGCTGAAGTAGTTTCAGCTTAGTTTCAATTTGTTTTGATATACGTAATTACTAGAGAAGAAAACAACAAAAAAAAAGCCATGAGATTTTCTTACCCTCAAGATGAAGCAATTCTGGGAGGTCTGGCTGGTCATCAGATGGATCCGCACTTTGCAACATCTGCAGGAGTTGATCCATTTTATCCTAGAACACAAATTGGGTAATCAGAACATATGTGGGGGGAGAATTAACACTTTTGGGATAGTAAATTAAAGCAGCTATTTACAACAGTCATTTGGATCTCTTGGGACTTGGAAATCATTTAGACTAAGAAAATACAAATCATACATGCTACTTTACAGGAATGAAGATGCTTGAACAAGGGAAAGCCAAGGTTACTACTAACAATTTTTATAAGTGGAATGTGCAGAATACCCCTTTATTCCTGAAAATCCTTCTAAACGGTATTTTCTGAGAGGTTTCTATTTTCCATTCTAGTTATTACATATGCAATACTACCACCTAGTGGGATTAGTGCAAATGTTTTGACAAAATACATTGAGAGAGTACTTTAAAAAGAAATGTGTACTTAAAACTAAATTCACTGAAAAAACCTACCCTGCATTTTGTAAATGTATGAGGCCTATCAGTATATGAGCAATGCCATTACTAAAGGGTTTTTTAAGATGATGTTTGGAGGGGTTACACGGTTGACTTCAGAATAAGTCATCCTTGATTAATCAGTTTGAGTGCAAGGCATTTTATAAAATTACAAAACGGTGGAATATTAACAGGCATAAACTTTTTGAAAAGTAGGTCTTGGAGAGAACTATATTGCTTAACCAAACATTACATATAAACAATTGAAAAATCACTTTTTAGCTGAGTGCTATCAAATCAACAGCCTTTACCAGGCCAGAGTTATATAGGTTTTATCAAAGTAGAAACTGAACCTATGCTTTTTCCTCCTTAACCCCAGGAAAGTCAGGAAGAAGCCGAATGAACTACTTCCTTAAAAATTACACTGTGATAATTCTAAAAACAAAACAAGACAATAAACTAAGATGGAATAACAGAAGACAAAAGCTGGAAGGCACCTCAAGGCAGGCCTGAGATAAGCTATTTCGGCCGATTACAGACTAACTTATATCTCTTCAGAGGAAGAATATTTGAAGCAGGAGTTAAATAAGACTTTAGGAAGGCAGTAACTGATTTTCATTTCAAAAAACAATGACAGAACCCTAGTTGAGAAAGAAATGGAAGGTCATGAGAGAGGAAGCAAAAAATTCTGAAGAGAACAGTTCTAAGCCCCCTGGGGGAGGAAAAAAAAAACCCAGACCAAAAAACAAAACAGACAAAAAAAATAACCACACACCAAAAAAAAAAAGGGGGGGGGGGGGGGGGGGGGGCGGGGAAATAAAGGGGAAAAAAGGCAGGGAAAAACATCCTGGGCTGAGAGTTCCTGAAAACCTTGCAGAATCACTGTGGTGAGATTGTGCAAATCTCACTAAATATTACTTACAGAGCATAGAAAGCTCACAGTTTTCAGAGAAGGAGAGATCTTTCAAGCTAGGGGAAGACAGTGGTGGTTATATGGGAAATAAATCTAAGCCAGCATTCAAGATACTCTGAGGTATCCTCAAGTACTTAAAGCAAAACTTGAAAGCAAACGCGTAGCTCCAACCAAGCTTCTAGTTTGGAAGTGAACAGCTGTACAACCCTGGAGTACGGCCCTACATGGGATGCAGTTTTCAAATTCAGTTTCACAAAGACACATGAATAAATTAGAATACTGCAGATAACTTATTTTTAATTAAATCAACTTTTCCTTCCCATTCTCATTTGATTATGTTCTCCTGATATTTCAAATTGTTTCTGAGGTACAGGATGAAAAGGTTAAACATCACATATTTAAAGGTACCAGCAGCTGAAAATCAGTACTTTTATCACGCTTACTTCATCAATATAAACTGGTTCAGGCTCAGGTTCTATTGTCTCTACTTGAACTTCATCACTGAACTGCACTGTTTTCTTCTCAGCTTTCACTGAAAGATAAACAGATTTTATTTTGTAAAATAAACAAAACAATTACATAAATGTTATATAGCTAGCATGTTGCCCAAGTTCTTAGCATTTGAAACATCTACTGTGAAAATTTTAAAAAATTAGTATTTTGTTGATCTGAAGGCCAATAACATCTCTGTAGAGTTAAACAATTTTCATGAACGAACCTGTAAATTGCATTAAAAAAAGACATCAGTTCACACAAGGTCAATAGAAACATGTTTTAGCAAGTAAATGTCTTTATCATCGTCTCCCTACACATAACATATTAATAAGTCATCAGGAAAACAGACAGAGAGAGTGATTAGAAGAAATAGGGCTTATAAGTCAGGCTTAAGAGAAAACTGGTAAAATCATCTCTGTCAAACTGGAGCCTTCTTTTCTCCAGAGCAAAGTATAGAATCAAAAGATCTCAAATTTTGCTATTCCTTCTCCATCAAATAGTACCTGCAAAAGCATCCTACTCCTCTGTATAGAGGCCACAACAAAGAAGCTGTCAAATACTACTCTTATCAGTTAGTCTTAATATAGAACAGATGAATTCTGCTGACCTGCTCACACCTTCGGCACACTCATACCGAGATCACAGGAGACTGATCTTGCAAACACATCATATTTACAGAAATCAGTTCTAGCATATTAAAACCTTGTCTAGTATTTAGTATTTTTAATAAATATTTAGAGTAGGTTAGACTGATATGAATAGATAAAAGAAGATTAATAGTATGCAGGGGAAAAAAAGATTCCTTCCATTATGCACACCTACATACCTACAGTATGCAGGTTTCTTGAATTGCTTGAACAGTGGTAATCTGTCTCTGACTCCCATCTGGCTACAGGCCTTCAGTTTTTCCTTGATTAGATATGTACCATTGCAACCAGACAAAAAGGCAATTTGGAAAAAAACTGCTGTTGCCTACATTTATCTGGGTGTCAATGAAGTTGTTAAATGAGTCTCAAGGAAGCAGTAGTCAAAGTCAGCAGTAGACAGCATCATATTTTTCAGCAGATGCCAGCTTGGGCAACCTTGGTCTCACACAAAGATATGACTGTCATTTCTGAGAGCACAGCAAAGGCTCCTCAGTTTTACTTTGAGTATCACATTAACTTGCAACTGACCTCTATCATAAGGGAAAGGAAATAGCTAAAGTACATCATAACGGAAAAATCCCTTGGGCTGTGGCAAGGCTTAATATACATACATAAATGTAGTGTTACTTACTCATTTCTGGCTCAGCAGAAAGATCAGCTGTTACAAAATTAGATGGAAACAATCCTATACCCTGATGAGTTTCACCTTTCCACCAATTTGGATCACTAAAGATAAAAAAATAATTAAAACCCCATACATTAAAAAACCCATACTCACATGGAATTTTCCTAAGAATTACACTGTACAAGGCATTTATATTACTTGTACATAAATACAGTTTGTATATAAACAAAAATCTTCATGCAATTACATTTGTATGTAAAAAATCTAGGAGGTAACTAAACAAAGTATTTAATATGTAAATATATTTCATTGCAATTGTATTCCAATGTATGCTTTTACACAGAAGATACAATTATTCTCAACTGATTTTTACAGTCTAATATACTTCTAATAGGCGTTCTATATAAATTACCTGTCATCAAGGATAGTTATAAGTTCTCCAGCTTTAAAAGTTAATTCGTTGTCTTCAGCAGCCTCAAAATCATAGATTGCACGAACCTTTCGGCCCTCATGTTTGTGATTTGTTAAAAGGCTTGAGGTGCTCGGATACAAACTGGAAAGTGTTGTCTGCTGTTGCCTTTGTTCTTTTAGTGACAGTTCAATAGCTACAAAAGAAGAGTTACTCACATAAAAATTCCCTATAAAAATGGGTTGAATTATATGAAAATTTAACTCTGAAAACTTTTCGTATAATTCCATTCCTGTTGCATCATAATCAACTTCTGCCTTTCACTTGGAAATCATGGTGAAAAGCAAAAAGATGTTTTACAACTAGAGAGCACAATTCTGCCCAAAGATTTACTGAGGCTTTCAACACGAAGAGGATGAATAAATAGCACTTAAGCACAAGTGGGATAACTCAGTGAAGTCATCCATTTTTTATTATTATTCTATTGTTATTATCTTGAACTGATATAAAGCATTTACATTCTTACTAGCACATACATGATATTCAACTTTTCCAGATCGCTTGGAACATTAAAAAGATAAAACTGTTAAGGTACACACTGTTTCTCTGTTAGATCAGGAGTCTTTAGCCTGAATTCATATAATCAGAGAATCACACAGAGTCGTCGAGGTTGGAAGACACCTCTGGAGGTCATCTTGTCCAATCCCCTGCTCAAGCAGGGTCACCAAGAACCGACTACCCAGGAGTATGTCCAGATGGCCTTTGAATATCTCCAAGGATGGAGACTCAACAACCTCCCTGGGCAACCACTGCCAGCACTCAGTCACCCTCACAGTAAACAAGTGCCTCCTTAATTCATAATTAAGAAAAAGATCTTTTGCTTAGACAAGCAAAATTCCATCCATTCCTGTTCTCTCCCTATCAGTCCTTGAATAATTTTACATTTCTTGGTCATTTTCAATTAAACTTAACTGATCTGATAGGTTTCACTCATATTAAACTCCTCCAAGTTTGTGAAAAAAATCATTACATTTAAGAAGGGACAGAGCAGGACACACAAAAAAACCAAACCAAAACGAAAGAACATTAGAGAACCCACACAGAATCTGAACTTTTGAGACACAAATCCCTTGAAAAGTAGACTTTGGTGAGTCAACTGTTGAAGAAACCATTAGTAGCACATACGATGGGCTAATGGCAATTTAAATAAATCAATGTTATATCAAGTAATAGCTAAACAAAAAAAATTTCTATCAAAGATGCGAAACTACAAACATCCACCAACTACTACTGCAAGAACTTCACTCACAGTGTTACAACTTTAAGCCCAAAGCGATGCTACATACAAGGGCTAACATTTGATGTCTTCACATTGCTGAAGTTTGGCCTCAAAAAACATTACCTAGACCATAAAGATGAAACCACTCTAAGAATAACTCTTCACACATCTGCTATAGGATCATTCAATTACCTTAAAATATACCTTAGTGCAACAGTAAATAGAAACCATCCTAGGTTTGTTTACTGGGACTGCATTGAGACATTTAACAGCCACTAAGGCTTACAGCAATCAAAGTCTTAAAAGTATACCACAGAAGCAGTATTCAAAGGAATAGAAGTTTAAAGTAATACCAAGTTACACTCAAAATACTGAATCCAACTTTGCATACAACTTATACTATAATCCTGATTTGCTCCTTCTACCAAGTGTTAAATTGCAAATGTATGATGTTTACTTGCCCCAGTAAGAGCGAAAATCCAAGTGCAGAACTTGTATCAAACATTTCCATAGTGGAACATGTCCTTAACATGAGATTTTGCAGATTTTTTTACTGTTATTTTGCTTTGGCGCGGGGTGGGGGTGGGGGGTGGGGAGAGTTAAAACCAGGAATTTTTCATATTTTTTACCCATAGAATCTCTAACCCTCCAGGAAGGGTACCAAAAAAAAAAAAATGGAAATAGAAACCATAACCACAACCCACAATTATACTGTTCACACAGAGGAAGCAAGCAAAATATTTGTTCCTGCTTTATTTGATATCTACCAACATATTCAGCAGGTCAGCAAGTAAATGCACTCACCTTTAGCTAAATCCTCCTCTTCCTTTTTGTTGGCTGCTGTACCAGGATCTTTGGCAACTAGAGCCGGACTTGCTTTTGCCTGTTCAGCAGCCTGGCCAAAAGTGAAAGATGTGAAAATGAATTCAACAAGAAACTGACAATGCATTAAGCTCACTGTTTTGATTTGTGTTCATCTGCAATATAAAAATCTAAAGTAAATCAGAGCATTTCATGCCTCAAAGGAATGCTTTATTAAGACAAGAAAGATTTTATTTTGTTTCCCAAACACATAGAATTCAAGACTACAAACTGTAAAATACAGAACTGAAGATAAAAAGAATTTGTGATACCCTTTAAGAACAACCACAAAATGTAATATACCTGTGAACCAATAGCTGGGAAAGTAACTCCTTGCTCCTTAAGATTTTTTATCATAGCAGATATTAAACTCAGCTGTGGGTCATTCTTGAACTCATCAGTCCATTCCACCATAAGGGCTTTCAGCTTTTCACAGACTTTTGGATGACCCTGTAAGCAGAGTAGAAACTAGTTAAATAATGTAGGAATCTGTTCTTAATTCCTTAATTTCAAATAATTTCATGTTACTGTCAGTTCAAACTACATAGACACTTTATCTTAAAGTCAAGTGTATCACTAAGGGACACCTTTATTAGAAACGGAGAATAGTACACCAGCACTGTGTTTGTACTACTACACTAGGCGCTAGGCCCAAAACAGAGTAAACGAAGGTTATGTGAAAGCCCTGTATTATCTCCATTTCCCACACCTGGATTTAGTATTTCATTGCTGTTATTTAACATGAAAAATAATTTGTATATTTACAAATTAACCTCCCCTGAACAGAATACATAAGTAACTGTACTGTGAAGTGGCATTCAGGAAGTTCTTTCTCACAGTCGCAGTGTTCCCAGTAATCTTGCATCCTTCCTCCCACCACCAAATTTCCAGTCTTCCAAAAGTAGATTCCATTCCACTTTCATATTACCCCAATTCTCTCTCTGATTTAGCTTTTCTATGAATTGTATAAATCAATGCAATACATTACCTTATTCAACACATTGCTTACTTCACTGGCAAAATCTCTGGAACAGACTTCTAAATGAAAGATTTTACCACAGTTTGATACGCATGCTCCTAGAAGCTAAAGAAAGAAAGATTAAAACTCAGAAGAATTTTTGCAATACAACTTTTCAGCAACAAAAAGAACTACATTAAAAAGCACCTACTGTTAATGCTTGCATAGCAACATGGGGATCTTTATGGTTCACTCTCTTCATAATGGAACGGAGACAGTCCTTAGGCCTAAAAAACACAAGACAATTTAAAAAAAAAATGTAATGGAATGAATATTTCCTATGCCATGCATGACAACGCATGATGACATTAACAGACAGCAAGCTCTCCCAATCAACGTCAGTAAATTATTCAGTAGCTTACAAGTGCAACATTAAATAAATTACTGCCATTACCGGTTGTAGCCATTTTTATCTGTAGGATTGCTAGCCTTCTTAGTTATGAAAACCTCTCAGTAAGTTACATTACCTTTTGTACTTAGTGAGAATTACTGTAAATACTCCAGAAATGCATAAACCCCCTTACAATTAGAGAATGGTAATTCTCTGTAGTCCATGCACCTACTCCTCTGTATTTCACATACACACCAACATTTGCTTACATACTGGCTACCGACACCTTTTTGCTACTCTTTTTTTTTTTTTAATTATCACCACTACATTCCTCAGTCTCTTTTAATCTACAGAATAACATTTATAAAGAATATATGCAATGAACCAACAAGCGCTAAAAAAAATTATTAGACATTTTACCTCAAAATTTCAAAACAATTAAATATAGAATTCAAGTCTTACTAATGTTGTAGTAGACAGAAATAATGTGGAAAGGAAATTTAATAAAGAATTTGAATAGGAGTTCAGACACAGTTTAGCATATTAAAATCTGTGACTTTCTGTTATTTTGTTCTGTCTTTAAAGGTGGTGGAAGGCTGAGTGAGGCTGTGGTAGGAATTATCATGGGCGTACAAGCATTATCTGTTTAATAGCCCTGAAAAGCTAACCCTGAAATAGGGTAAGTAGGGGAAGAGAAAAAGAGAAGGCAAATTTAAACTAAGAGATTTCATGCATTTCAGGAGTATTTACAGTAACTTTTCTTTCAAGCAAAATTATTTTTCTAGTGAATTGATATCCAAGAACTAACACGAAACTTAGGTATACCTAAGTTACACCACTGCTTGGCTATACTTTATTTGGCAGTGTCTACATTTTATAGAAATGTCCACTTCACACTTAGTAGTACTAATTATAGAAAATGCTGTCACACAGCAAGACTACATATCACTTGGTATACACCTTCATATACCAATTATTACAAATGAAGGCTATAAGGCAGGCACTGCCTGTTATCGATTAATTATGCAAAACTTCTCATATATTCACTTTAACTGAGAAAGAATACATGCTAAAATTTCCAGAAATAACTGCTTTTTTTAACCATTACTTCATGAGTGGGACTATCAATGTGATATAGCACAAGCACAAAAAAGTGCATGCCCATTAATTGTTAAGCCAGTATTTATAAACTTAGGATGCAGGGTCAAGAGCTTAGCTGTTTAGGAACAAGAATATTAGCCTAAGATTTTTTTAGTAAGGAACCCAAAGTCTTATTAAAAAATAATAAAGTAACAAGGGAGGCTCAAAACCAAATGATCTTCCACATGTGTGAAGTACAACTCTGAAAAGGTAGAAGAACCAATAAGAAACACCTCAGTAATGCATAAAAATGCCTTTTAAAAAAAAATTATATTTGCTCATAAATTTAACAGGAATTATCAATATTTCAGTGTTAATGTTTTAACATATTACATGTCTAAAATAAAAATCTTTTGATTACATCTCCACACACAAAAGAAAAACCCTAGGCTTACCAACGTTTAGTCACACAGACTAAGAATCCCTATTCTAGGCAGAACTGTAATCCTTATTTTTGCTTCAAATTAATTCATCATACAATTTAGTTTGTAAGTTATTACAAGCGTTATGCAGAAATCAGAGGGAAAGCACGCACCCCACAAGAACAGAATTCTATTTATTAGGCATCCCCCCAGACCATGCTACACAAACATCAGGCCGCAGTCTTGCTTCAATGATTCTACAATCAAAATTTCAGAGGCAGCACAGTGAGTGGGAATAACAAATCAGTAGGGGGAAAATAGGGCAAGATAAAATAGAAGCTATATAAGTATATACTAATATATCCAAAAACATTCACAATAAACTTAAATTTTAGTTTTAGAGAGTAAAAAGTAATTTATATTTTATTTAACAAAGACAAAATTAACAGCAATTGGAATCTAAAATACTACACTGCACAAAACATTCCATATATTTTCATGAATTTACTGTTCATTTATAGTCCAAGGTAATGGACTGTGGGGCTCAGGACTACACAGTTCTCCTCCTTGCTGCTTTAGAAACAAGCTAGTCAAAGAGCTTCCTGATCAGCCTTTTAGACACAAACTGCAATGACTATGTAAAATACTACTGAGATTGGGTAACTTGAGGGGGGAAAAAAAATAGTTTGGATGACTACCAAGTAAGCAATTTCACTATTCTCTCTTGTATGAACAGGCACAAAAACAACCAAAGAATAATCAGCTAACCAGAATACTGACTCACTGAGGCAGTGATTAATCCATAAGGAATCAGGACAAAGTTAGGCAAAGCAATAATACAGACAAACCATTTCTCAATGACAATTTTTCAATACCCACCCCCACCCCCAATAAAGCATGCTGCAATTAACATTTCTATTTTCTCTACCACCAGTGTCTTCTCCCAGTCATTGACTTAATTCTTTTTTCCTTCAGTCATCATTTTTATTAAGTAACTTTTCTGGAGAAAAACTGAAGTTGTGATAGTTTCAGACATAAAGATTCATATGTCTCATTAAGTTACTACAAAAGGCACAACCATCTCAAAGCCAAATGCAAACAGAATTAGACTTAGGAACTGGCTACCACTAAACTGACGGGGGACAGCAGGAGGCTGACCTCATGCTAAAATATACCATATGTGGCCTTCAATTTTCCCTTTCAGAATCACAAAATCATAGAATCATTAAGGTTGGAAAAGAACTCTAGGATCAACCCAACAAAACAATGTCTCCTAAAGCATGTCCCAAAGCGCCACGTCTACATGTCTTTTAAATACCTCCAGGGATGGTGACTCCCCCACCTCTCTGGGCAGCCTGTTTGTTGCAATGCCTGACCACTCTTTCAGTAAAGACATTTTTCCTAATATCCAATCTAAACCTCCCCTGACGCAGTTTTATGCCATTTCTTCTCATCCTATCGCAAGTTACTTGGGAGAAGAGATCAACACCCCCCCTCACTACAACCTCCTGTCAGGCAGTTGTAGAGAGCGATAAGGTCTCCCCTCAACCTCCTCTTCTCCAGACTAAACAACCCCAGCTCCCTCAGCCGCTCCTCAGAAGACCTGTGCTCCAGACCCTTCACCAGTTTCACTGCCCTTCTCTGGACACGCTCCAGCAACTCAATGTCCTTCTTGTAGTGAGGGGCCCAAAACTGAACCCAGAATTTGAGGTGCGGCCTCACCAGTGCTGAGTACAGGGGCATGATCACTTTCCTAGTCTTGCTGGTCACACTATTCCTGATACAAACCAGGATGCTGTTGGCCTTCTTCAAATTTTGTAACATTATTTTACTCAGACCTGATAAACTATAGGTTCTGTTGTGTAAGCATTTTTATTGCAGAAAACCAACACTATACAAAAATCTATGCCTTTCATGTAATCAGACAATTTAAAATGCCAGTCAAATATGATAAGTTTCTTAAACAAACAAGGTTTCAATAATGCTGTGAAAGAACAGAAAAAAGATTGCCTGTAATGGTGAAACCTTTGTTTTAATCATGTTTCCATGTTGAAAAGGCAACATGCTCACTGAACTACCAATAATCCTAAAAAATGGGATGCGAACAATGTAATATGCAACCACTGAGCTGTATGAGTTCCTAAAATGAATTCAGCGATTAAAACACATGTTGGTTGTCTCATAGTTAGACAAATTTTAGATCATCTTAAGAACCTGGTATGCAAAATATGCAGAAAGTCTCAAGTTAATTCCACACTACATATGGCAATACTTTATATATGCTATCGTAAAAAAGGCATATTACTAAAAACATTACTGAATTTACTGTCCTTCCAGTGTTTTCTACGAAAATTCTGGCATCAACTCTAATCAATTAGATTTTGAAATTTAATTCAAAAGCTAATACATTAGATTTTTGAAAAAAATAGAGAAAAAGGTCAGAAATTCACTAGAATTCTAACTTGCTAAAACCTGGTTTAGTTGGTTGGATTAGGGGAAGAAAGGTAAAAATTTCATCTACCAGTGATTCTCTGTGACTAAGGTATTGCAATGTGAAAATTAACAGTAGCAATTCTGTTACTGAACTGTAACTGGTTTATCTTCAGAGAAAATGTAGCACCTTTGTAGCATTATAGGTTTCCAACAATTACTTTGGATGGAAACAAGTTGTTGGCAGATCTAAATGAGACAATACACCACATAACACTATGGGACAAAAAGTGCCACTTAATGAAGAACAGTCCTTCTAATCTACTGTGGCTTCAGGTGTGAGACAACCTACATCTAAAGTGCTGCAGGCATGCAACAAAGCTTACAGACTGGTACAACGAAAACCCATAGCAGAGATTTTAATAATCTAAACTTCTGCCAAGAACAGTAACAGACTGCTTGTATTGGACCAGAATTGGTTAAAAGATTAAAGCAGATCCCAGTAACGAAGACTAGCATCCTTGCCACAGGAACCTGAACTGCAGTAAAATGTCAAAGAGGGTAGCATATCTGATTGAAACTTCTTAATGAGGAACTTGGTCTTGCTTTACCTTGCTATGGCATGACATAATCCATCAAAACAAAGAAAACCCACTACTAGCAAGTTTTAACAGAACCTGATTTTAAGCAATGAGTCAGCTGGCAGCGTATTACAAGCAGGGTAAGTATTACAAAAGTTAAAGTCACAGCCAGGATAAAACTACTGTTCTATTAAAAAACAAAACAACAACCAGAAAACAGAAAAAAAACACAAAAACCAAACACCAACCCCACACACAAACACAAAAACCCCAGAAACAAACAAACAAAAAACAAATCACAACAGAACCTCCAGCTGTCGCACAGAAATTCAGGTGCACATTACCAGAAGATTTCCAGGTTTGCCTGTACTTCCAAGCAGCTGTCTCATGCAGCTAGATACATTTGAGCGCTTGCACTTGACGAAGATGCTGTGAGACTAAATCTTGCCTATGGAAATGCTTTCAGTGACTGAACAGAATACTGAAGCCTTCAATAATATAGTTATTTTTACAGGCTCCGCATCAACATTCACAAGGAGCAGAAATGCAGTTTTACATATACAGACTAATATGAAACATTATTAACAACTTGCCAGCTCTTAACTGCAGTTATACAAAACAGCACAGGTCTCAATATGCCATGCTATTTATAAGTACTCCTCTAAAGATCACCTCTAATCCCAAGGAATAAGCTTATTTGCAAACCTGTCCTTTGGAACAAAAGTCCAAAGGTGGGAATTTGCTGTCTGGCATCTCATACTGTTTCCTGCAGTCTCAGAAAGCAAACCAAGTCATTCTCAGAGAAGCCTTTCACTGAACAGCAGCAGTGGAAAACTCTCTTTTTGAGGCTATTCCTTACCGGAATTGTTACAGGGAATGCTTGGAGCAGCTTTATTTAAAACGTTTCCAAAGCCTAATACTAATCTGAAAAAACCCACTACAGATACACTGTAGATGTATATCTATATATAGATACAGTTTAATGTCTTTAAACTGTATTTTTATTTGCTAATATTATACATTTGCATTTTCCATATTAAATGATTTCACACAGTGGTTTCTTTGCAGGGACATTTCCAAAGGGAAAACAATTTCTAACTGATAAAAGGCAAGCGGGGTGGGGGGAAGTGGTGCCTGTTCTGCAGTATAGAAGGAACTCTACAAACCCTCTGTATATGTAGTAGGCATACAAGGCAAATTATACTTTAACTTTTAATGTCAAAAAAAACCAAACGCATGCATGAAGTCCACGAGAGAGCTCAGTAAAGAATCAATAATGGAAGCATTAGTGGCCCATATTAAGATGTGTTTAATTTAATATCACATTTTTCAAAATGTACATTTATCAAAGCCCTGATGTCAGAGAACAGCTTCTCAAAACAAGGGGAAGAAACACAGAACCTCACTGCTTTCTGTGACAGACACTGGTGGTGAGGAAAAGGGAAGGGCAGCAGATGCTTTATACCTTGGTTTTAGCAAAGTTTTGACTAACAGTTGAAGCTTATATAGTCTCCTTATCACCCAGTTGGTGAAATATGGGCTGGATAAAACGATGATAAGGTGGGTGGAAAACTGGCTGGCCTCCTAAGCTCAAAGAATTGTCACCAGTAGTGCAAATTCCAGCTAGCAGGCTGTTACTAGTGGGGTCCCTTGGGGATCTCTGCCGGGACTAACACTGCTCAGTGTCTTCACTAATAACCTGAATGATGGGAGGCAAGGAACTCTCAGCAACTTTGCTGCCAACAGCAAACTGGGGTGGAGCAATCAATATACTGGAGGGCAGGGCTACTATTCAGAGGGACCTGGACAGGCTGGAGAAATGGGAAGACTGGAACTTCATCAAGTTCAACAAGAGCAAGGGCAAGGTGTCGCATTTGGGATGGTCTGCACCAGCAAAGGCAAGGAACTGACCGGCTAAAAAGCAGCTCCACAGGAAAGGATCTGCAGGTCCTATTGGGTGACAGGCATCAGCAGTGCAGCCTGGCAGCAAAGACAACCAACCGCATCCTGGGTCAAACAAGTGGTCAGTGCAGCCAACAGAGCCAGGGAAGCGATCCTTCCCCTCCATCCAATGGGGAGCTGCCAGGACGGTCAGAGGAGAGTCACATACAAGGAGAGATGGAGAGCTGCCTTCAGTTTTGGGAAGAGTGAACTAAAAGGGTACCTTACTGCCTTCTATAACTAATTAGCCAGACAACACATAGAAGATGCAGCCAGACTCTCTCTCAGAGCTGCACAGTCATAGGACAAGATGCAACAGCAAGTTGGAACCGGAGAAATTTTAATCAGATTCCTGGACTATTTATTTATTTACTTACTTACTGTGAGGGTAGTTAAATACTGAAACACGTTGCCCATAGGAGTTGTGGAAACTCTGACCTTGGAGGCATTCAAGACTTGACACGGTCCTGAGCAACCTGATCTAATTAGACCTGTTTCAAGCTGGGGTGTTGGACTACACGACCTCTGGAGGTCACTTCCAGCCTAGATTATGATTCTGTAAGAAAAATCCCTAATGAAGTCTCCTGGGTTTACAGTGACACTGCTAAACTATATCAGTTTATTTATTCTGTTACAATGATGAAAAGCTGCTGTACACAACTCCTAATTTTAACAGATCAGCTGGTATTTCCAAAGGAAGAATTGCAAAATTTAGCAGAAAATCCATAGATTTTCCTTTTGCTTATAATAAACTTCAGTTAAATTGACCTGTTGCAGAAGTCTATACAAGATATCAAAAATTCCATTCCTGTCATCTGAGACTGAAATAACAGAATTTAAAAAGTTTGGGGGGAAATTTCTAAAGTTACTTACCCTGTACGTGACTGTCCAACTTTATCACAGATGTCTAAGATGAGGCCCCAGTCCTCTGCAGTGTTCATCTCACTGGTTGCTTTCTCTGGTGAATAAAGTATAAGTAAATCAAAATACAAATAAAAAAAAACCACCACAGAATTGTGAAAGATGTTGCAATATTACCTCTTTGTATATTGATAACTGCATAACAAATCCCCATATTTAATAAATTCCTATATTAAAACTGTTTTACCTAACTCTTTCCAATTTTCGAATGTTCACTTCTGGCCATGAATTTAAAATCATAAGAAAACACGTATTTTGGGGTTGTTTTCCTACATAATATATACCCAGAATATGACAAAAGTAGTATAGCTACCAACAGATTTTTTTTTCCCCCCATTTGGAACTATAAAGTTCAGTAGTATATGAATACCCAAAGCATTAGTTCACAGCATTTCGCACTTCCTCAGACACTAAACTGCTGTGTCTTGCATTTCCTTTCTATGTATTACAACTCAAAAGGAGGATCCAACAATTCAACAATCAAAAAGTTTTATCTCCCCATTCTCGTCTCTGCTTTGGATGATACATTCCATGCTGTCTTTTCAGCTATAAAGACTGCTAAACCAAAGCTAATCTGATAGAAGCCATTAGGACTCTTTCTAAGAAATCTTTTGAGTAGGACAAGAAGAGTCCCTGTGAAGACTGAAGAAATAGAGAGGGTAGGTGGAGAAGAAATAGATTCCATTCAGAAAAAAAAAAACGAAACAACCCACCAACAAAAACCAGGCTCCCTCCCTATTTCTCCCCCAGAAAAGTTTAGGTACACAGAGGATAACAATAAATAAAAGTGTTAAAGGAAACTGAGCTAGTCACCAAACAGAAGGAGAATGGGCACAGAATATTACTCAAACTTCATCTAATATTCACCTCTTAATCTACAAAAACAAAATAGGCCCCAGCAGTGAGTACCATCCCTCAGGGGATATCTCAGACTACTCAGTTTTACGAAAGAAAGCAAAGATTTCCTATAAAACTTATATGCCAGGAAAGATTCATTAGCCATATTAGCACTTGCAGAGAAGAGAAAGACAAAGCAAAGCATCTAATCTCCAAAAGCTGCAAGGAATTATTCCTCCCAAAATTGACAGCTTGTCTTGGTGAATGAGTTTCTCTGTCCTACAATTTGAAGTCAGGTTAAAAGGTTTCTTAATTCAGACCAAAAATGCAGGAAAGCAAAGCTCTATGGTTATGTGCTTTCAAAGTATTTCTGAGGAAAAATTGACACTCCCATACCCAACTAGAATGATAACACATCAGTTGTACTGCCTGACAGGGAAATCCTAAATGGAAGTTAGTTACAATTCTGTATGTTCTCTCATATAAAGTAAAAGAGCATGGCCTCCCCTCTCTAAATTGAATCAGAAAACTTACTTGATTACCAAAATAGTCATAATCAACAAAAATATGAAAAAATCTGGAGAGACATCATGCTAACATCTAGCACTAAGATATATCAGCTGATCAACCAACCACTTCATTTTCCTTTCAGTCTACTATTGTTCCAAATCATGTTTAGGACTACTACAGCTAACAGTCAGAGAAACTCTTGATTTTTAGAAATTGTTCATAAAAGAAACATGTCAACTGTGAAACAAAATTTGAGAGGAACACCATAATGGCAGAATCCACTCAGAATGCCAACTAAAAATGCCAGAACATGAGAACAGAGCAATGAGACTGTACCCTGCTTATAAACAGTGTTTCATTACTCCAGAATTTTATTTCTTTAGTTGGGGATACCTTATAAATTCATGCAAATGAGACGGGGGGTGAGGGGGGTGGGGGTTTAAGGAAAAACCCATAGCAGAACTATGCATTATACTTTTCCTGCTTGTTATTACACTTTTCCTGCTTGTTGTTATGGTTTTAATATAGTCAGCTCTCAGTCACCTGTAGGCAGAATACTTTGACCACACATGGTAAGACACCTGAACTGAACGCATGTGCACAGAGCCATCACAGGCCAGGGCAGTCTTCTGTAACCACAGTCCATGAGCGCAGCAGCTGTACTGCTGCCAAAGCCAGCCTCAACTCTGAAGCATCAAAACCACTTTTTTGAAACATGGACCCTAAGTGGAGTTGCACCTGAGCTGAAAGTGTGCCTACATGGCATGCCCAAAACTAAAACCAGCTGATAAGCACAGTCCAGACAAACACAAAACAGACCGCATGGAGGCAGTTTGTATCCAGGACTCCCCTGCCTCAGTTCAGTGCCAGTTCTGCAGGAGCTGGACCAGCTCCAGTCAGAGCGTGTCTGCACGGTGCTCTCCACAGCCCTAAGTTCCTGCCAGGCTCACAGCTCACGTGCAGCCTCGCAAACCCAAGCAGTTCACTTACACCTAGTGCCGTGCTTCAGTTAGCACATCCTTCAGCAGTCAGAGCTGAGAAATCCAATGCAGCTGAAACTCTGACCTTTTCCATTATTCTACACAATACACAGTTGTCTGTACTTCTGGCAACAATTGATCCTTCTTTCCTCACAATGTCATCAGAGAGAAATGGCACAGCAATCAGTTATGTCTTTTACAAACCAAAAAGTAAAATCACACGTGCTTAAGGTTTGAAAATAACAACAAACTGTCTTTTATGCTAATTTAAAGTTTGGCTAAAACTAGAAATAAGATGGTGATTGATGAAATCCCTGATCCGTATCAACCACACTGATTACAACCTCATTCTCAGTAAGAACGTTTTGCAAATTTATCCACAAGTACAATTACAAGTTTTCTATCATGGCCACATTCCTTCATGGAAGTTGAACTAGCCCGGTATAAAAACTGCCATTTTCTTGCAACACCTTCCCCCTTGTTAGCCAGGCTATTACCTCCACCAACAAACACTAGATAGTTTCTTACACAATTTCAGTCTGAAACCCAGTTCCAATGTGTGTTTTGTTTTCTGCAGTAAAAAGCATCCATTAATTCCCTCAGATAATAAAATTAATTGTAAGACATGAGGGGAAAAAAAAGTTTGCCTCTAGCATTTTATTTAAATTTTGTCTCAAACAAGCGTAGTTAAAAGTTAAGGGCATAGTGTGAACGTTAGCAGTACACTATCTGACATTGACTGCCCACAAAAAAGGCCACTATCTCTGTCAGAGCATTAGCGAGTGCATATCACCTTTCACCACTCTCGGAACATGAGCAACAAAGATACTTTGACAAAATTCCTATGTTGCATCAGTGTCTCGTAGACCAAATTATGACTTAAAGCTACTTAAGTTAAATTACTTACACTATTATCACTTAAAATCCACGAACACTCTTCTAATCTGAGGCACACATTCACAGCCAAAAAAATCTTTATTCGCATTCAGGATATGCTTTACCCTAACAGCTGGCACCCTACCAGCCTTCAGGTACAGCTGACATGTCACTGTTGGACTCTATCTTAGTACCAAAATGAACTCTGATAGGGAAGGAAAAACAGACATTTGTATTTAAAGTCTTAGGGTAGGTTAGCACAGGAGATAGAAGATAACTTAAACTAGAAATGTTCATCTTCCCTCTCTGATCAAAAATAATTCTGCCACAGCAATATTAATGTTTACTCCAGACCCTATCCCTCCACCTCATCATTGCTACAAAATCTTATTCAACTTAGCAAATGCCAGGCCAAGATCAGATAACATTTTGGACTTTACTAAAACAACTTTTAAAGGCAGCGCTGGCTCCTTCATGAAATCAGCATTAATAAGTTTTGAAGAACACTGCGTCAAACACAAAAGAAATCAGGACTACATGACACGTATGTGATGGAACTTCGGACATAGTTTTCCAAAACAGCTCTCTCCCATAAGGCTGTATCACTCAAATTCAAGGCATTGTTTTCCTAGCACAAGCAAGGCCTTAAAATTAATGTAGTAACTGTAACCAGTGCAAGACCATAAAATCCTGCAGCACCTCAGATTGTAATTAGTAGCTTTTGAATTACAACTGCTTTTTTCCTTTTGTTTTTTTTTTTTTTCATTCTGGGTCTTCAACTTTCACCTTTATTTTTCTAGAGTTACTTAAAATTTTTTTCTTACAACTAACTCCACAGAGACGCAGAAAGTGGTAGAGTGCCATCATTTCAGACGAAAAGAGTACCTAGATCTATGGCTTCTTTGCACAATAACAATAACAATGACTCTGCACAACGAAAGAACACCTTTCTAAATAACTTCAACAATTTATTAAATTCCTAAAATGAAAACAGAACACACAAACCCAATATACCATGTCTTTCAGCCACTTTGCAAGGCACAGAGCATGGGATCACTAGGCTTCTCCCTTTATCCTTCCTCTGTACTCCTAACACTAATCATACCAAGCCAGACCAATTCCATCTTGCCCAACATCCAGTCTCTAATATATATTACACCTAAAGAAGCAGATGCCTAGGAAAACATAAAAAAGAACAAGGTAAGCATTAGTTGTACTTCCTACAACACACCTTTCAGCGACCAACAATTTGCAGCTTCGTAACTCCTGAGTCAGAAATGGTGCTCCAACCACACAAATGTAACGACAAATCACAAAGAACAAATAATTAAGACAGTGTTCTGAAGCAAAATACATCTCCTGTGACAGAAATCTCAGCTGTGTCTGTATCTTCAAAATTTCTCAGAAAGTTCTAGAATATAATCGCCTTCAAATAAAATATCTAGATGCTGAACCCATTCATCATTCTTCCAAACGTATTTTCTATCTCCTTTTTTTTTTTTTCAACTAAACCTCTGAATAAAATTTATACAAACCTGATCATCATCTGCCTTTTAAAGAAAACACCATTTATCAGTACAAATGCTGTCTAGTCTCACTGAAATACTGTACCAAAAACACAGGAGACAGCGTTACACCTATTAATCAGAAGCCAGGCCAGAAAGATCTAAGTATATGAGTTACATTACTTATACTTCAGTTGTGGCGAAAGTACACAGGGCTTTTGCACAGGCTCTTTTGGGATAACTAAATAAACCAGCCTCTCCTTGTGTTGTAAAATTCATTAGTTTTGTTGAGGTCCCATTTCCCTCCAATTTACACAGACCTGAAGGCTTGGAGCATCGATAAAATTCTGCTTTATCCCTTGGTTTTGTGCGTTATTTAGAAATTATAACCAAAGCAAGAATATTTGCACTGTGTTTCTATTTGAAGTTCCCCATTACATAACAAACAACTGCAGTTGATCATTTTAGGACAGAAGTAGCAAACTTTTCTCAGAAGAAAAAATAATAATTTCCTAACAATTCATAATTGTCCTAAAAAAAATTTATAATCAGATTTATAAAGTACTATTAGATAGAAGAAATGTAGTACATGTTGAAAAAAAAGCACTGCCAAACTTAGTGGTTGACTGTTTAGGTGCTGGTAATAGAATTATAATTATTGCTGCATGTTTTCCATGCAAATATGTGCTAGTCACTTGATTCTGCATCTTAACAATAGCATTTTACTGGCTTATTAGAATTTTGCAAGAGTAAATACCTTTGTCAATGTTCAGATACTGCAGTGAATACCATGATGCATTTCTTAAGGCAGAAAACTTAAAGACTATCAATTGCTAACAACATTTTCAGAGGGAAATCCTGGCAGGTTGGAGCTTCCTAAGCTTTAGATTTGACGGAACTTTATTCTAAAAAAAGTCCAATCTTAGAACTGAGCTATTTTTCTTCTAGAAAGTCTCAAAGATGTTAAAACTACCTAGATCAAAAAACAGATCCAATCATCCCCAAACCAAACACTTAAAATATCATGATTTGAAGCAGTTTCATAGAATCATAGAATGTCTTGAGTTGGAAGGGACCCACAAGGATCATCAAGTCCAACTCCTGTCCCTGCACAGGACAACCCCAAAATTCACACCATGTGACTGCCTCCCTGGGGAGACTGTTCCAGTGCTCCACCACCCTCTGGGGGAAGAACCTTTTCCTAATATCCAGCCTAACCCTCCCCTGGCACATCTTCCTGACATTCCCTTGGGTCCTGTCATTGGTCACCAGAGAGACAAGATCAGTGCCTGCCCCTCCTCCTTCCTCCCCTTGTGAGGAAGCTGCAGAGTGCCATGAGGTCTCTCCTCAGTCTCCTCCAGGCTGAACAAACCAAGTGACTTCAGCCACTCCTTACACAGCTTCCCCTCTAACCCTTCACCAACTTCGTGTCCCTCCTCTGGACACTCTCTAGTAGCTTTATATCCTTAATGTACTGTGATGCCCAAAACTGCACCCAGCTCTCGAGGTGAGGCCGCACCAGGGCAGAGCAGAGAGGGACAATCACCTCCCTCGACCAGCTGCAATGCAGTGCTTGATGCACCCTGTTTAAACTGCACTTGATGCAGCTTAAACAATTACAAGTAAAAACTGTCAGAATGTTCTGCTAAACTAAGGTTTCATGGACATAATTCCATTTCCACAGTTGCACATCTCTCAAGCGAAATACTGAAGTTCTCAGTAATTAAAGTTACAACAAAAAGAATGGGTACAGATCTTCAAAAGGGCAGCTAGAGACAGTCACTCACAGACTAAAATTCCAACCAGTTGCTAGCATGATAAAAAAAAAATCATAAAAAAATTCATTATATAAATGTAAACACCACTGAATTAAAAAAAAAAAATTCAAAACTCCCCACAACTTTCTCTCCCCCTCCCATTGAAAGTCTTGTTTTCTTCCCAAGTCTAAATAAATAACTTTCTCCCTCTCTATTTAAATGAAAATACTAAAACTCCAAAGCATCATAAAAACATAAATGTAACTACTTCATCTCTTCAATACAGTTTAAATAGTCTTGAACGACTGAAACTGATTGCAAACTTTTCTTTCTTTTTGTGGTCACTTGCCAAGAAATTCTGGTTACATACCATTCCACATCACTGAAGTTAAAAGTAATTAATTGTGTTCTTTTTGTCTGTCAAATAAAATGAACAAATGCATTTTTGGCCCATTCTACAAAAACCACTGCTTTAATATTAACCATTCTGCATTTCACTAGCATGGTCAGAAGTTCACAGAAGAATATGTCCAACCAGGTTCCATTTAGACAAGATTGAAAATAACCTCTAACAGGCAACACCACCTAGAAAGAAACTAGAATTCCCTGTTGAACCATTAACTTCAGTAAAGCTATTCACCAACTTTTTTAGTTAACTGTATCCTCATTTACAGTATTCCTAAAAGGTCCTCATGGGAGCACTTGTAGAAGGTGTCCTTGAAAGCACTGCTAGCTGACCCAAGGCAGAGCAAGCAGCAGTGTCTGTGCTGACATGAGGCCACCTCAACTCATTCCTTCAGAAGGCTGTGTAAGATCTCCCCGTGCATGAGGCAGCCTAGCTAGCCAAGGCTCAGTAAGCTGAGCAGAAAGAAGACAAAAGGATTCAAGATCTGGTAAGACAATGATGAAAACAGCAGCAAGACAAGCCAGGCAAAAATAATTTAGATGTTTAAATGCCTTATGGCAAACTCTAAAAAATCCACAGGACTCAAACTACCTTTCACCCAGAAATATTACAACAGAGCAGGAAGGTGAGCACATTAGAGATGTTTGAGAACGATGATGATTACTCTGTAAACAAGGTGTATCACAGGCATATTATAGTAATAAATGGTGCCAGGACTTATTTGCAGAGCCCCACAAACCAAGCCACAGTAGAAACAGAATTTGAGAAGGAAGATCAGCAAGAGACTTAACTTTTCACATCAGATATACAGTGTTATTTTTATCAGCTAGAGAAACAGTTTTACATGTTGAAGACTACTTTGATTCTTCTGAATTTTGATATTCTAACGCACACTGTCACCGCTGAAATGAGGGGAAGCACTTCAAATGACAGCTCTTCCCTGGGAGGAAAGAAAAAGAATTAGCGGGAAAGTACAGTCTACAGAAGCTCCTTTGCCTATGGAACATACTACGTCAGCTTCAAATTGCCCACCTGAACTCAAAGTCTGGTGATTCATTTTCAGAAAGGGATACTGAAAAAGACTTGTTGTTGGCTCTTATACAGAAGGGGTATTCCACTCATTTTTAACCTGTCAGCACTGCCATTTTTCACTGAACTTACATCGGACGTATCTCTAGTGGGAAGTTCTTGTTTTTCATAAACATTTATAAATAACTGAAAAAGGGGGTAGCTACAGCTCCTTTCCCACACATTTTCTACTCAGCCTCCCTGATAGCTCACAGGTAAAATCCTTCTTCCTAAGACAATGCTGAGAAAAGCAATAGGCCAACCTGGGCAAAAAAGTGCCACCCTCATGACAAGCTGAGCCAATCCCTGGAATTCATCTTCCCTCGCAGCCCCAAGTTAACCCACAGTCTGCAGTCTCCATAATTATCTGGGGTCAAGAATCTCCTCTGCAACAACTTTCCCTCCTTTTGGCAAACCTGGCCTAAACACAAGAAAGCCCACCTCAGAGAGACATGCACTTGGACGGTTTTGAAAATGTTGACTAACTAAAGGGATAAACCTAAAGAATAATGAGTTTAAATAGCAAGAGTATTTTATTACAAGAAATTGCACCATGGGAAGCATTTCTTACATTCTAATACATCAAACTATATGCTGCGGTACCTTAACATCCCTACTCACCTACAATCATCTGTAATTCATGCATATTATTAAATAACTAAAGAGCTGGGAGCATAAAGTGATCAATGCTATAGTTAGTAAAACGTGGGAAAAATCACAGCAAGTCACATCAGGTTGACAGTTCTACTACATTACTAAGCTACCTGCTTAATTTGCTATTACTGTAAATAGTAAGCCTGCACCTTTCCTTTCTTTCCACTCCTGTGATGCCTCAAACCATCACACCAGCTATATTTAGAACTAGACTAACATCCAAAGCAAATGCAAAAGTGCCTTCATCCCCTACTGTGCATAAGCGACAAAAATCATGAAAAAATGCCCGTGTTTCTTAAACACCTACTCTTAATATTATATGTGATTTTATGACAACTCATACCAGAAATCTGTGTTTATTGCAGCTTATAAAGCTTCAGAAATAATAAGCTTACAGAAGGGAGCAAAAAGTTCTTCCAGTTCTCTTCTTGCAACATAAAGTTTACAATACTTGACATCAAGTTAGAACAAAGTATGCACTACATTAAGTCCAGAGTTACAGATTTTATTCTTGAGATAACATCTAAATGATGCTTCAGAACTGCTTTAGCAGTAAGTCCTTCATCAAACCCAGCCTAACCACCGCTACATTACTAATTACCCTGTCATGACAGATTAGCAGACAGTCTTTTGGTTCTTAAAGTACACTTCACCATTATTTTGCTGGCATCAAACTTGCAGATAAACCTGTGTTTCTCAGGAACTATTCTCTGGGAGTAATTTTATGATCAAGGTTGTGAAATATGGCAGAAATAGACTTCCCATCAAAACTAATAAGACCACAATTAATTCTAACTCCTTAAATGGAAGATTAGAGCCTCTTAATTATAACCTCAGCAGTCCAGTGCTTAGGTTTTTTCCTTCTGTTAAATTCCAGAATTATGTTCCTTACTTGGACACACTATCAAAGGTTCCCAGACTCAATTGTGAAAATCCACACTGACTTGTGTCACCACTGACTAGTAACCCTTCCCATTTAAATATTCCTAAATATGGCAAATAGAGGGTTCAGAAAACAAAAAGAGGGTTCAGAAAACCAGGAAGTGTTTGGGATTCATCTAGAGATTTGGACTCTGAGGATGACAACAGCTTACAGCATTCTTTAATACTGTTCTTTTGCCATTCACATGTAAAGAAGAGGTGCATCCCTCAAAAATCTCTATACAAAGTTGACACCAAATGGTAAGCTATTATGGATGACCAGGTTCCACAGCAGGAGCATGATAACAGGACTAGACAAATGCTGATGACAACTAAACTGAGAAATTTCTCCCTCTGAACTTAGAGATACTTATGCTCCTCAAAACAATGGAAAACGATTTAGTTCCAGATGCGTTCTCTGCAATCCATCATCCTAAATGGTTCCAAAATAATTTCCAACTATTGCACAGTACTGATTAGCTGTACTGGACAGCTATCACAGCAATACTAATACTATCAACTACACCAAAGTCCAAATTCATACAAAATTAAGAATAGCTTTTGCCTGCCTTTCTGCTTCCAGAATCTGATCTTCAAAAGAAAATGTTCCTGCTGGGCAAGAACAAGAACAGAGCACTCAACTTTCACTCTGAGAAAAGAACTGAAAAGTAACACTACCACTTGTCAACTTTTAGAAGTTTCCCGAGAACATGAGAGCTTACTTTACAGCTGACGTTATCTTATGAAGCCTGCCAAGTAGTTCATCCAGATAATAGCACATTCCCAAGGGGCCTCGGGGAAGAAGGGCCCAGGGACACTTTCCGGGAGGCTTCATCATTCCCATCTCCCTGGCACAAATCCAGTTAAGTGATGGATGAAGGCAGCAGGCTCCTGAAAGGAGGCTGCCACCAACTGAACAGCCTTCTGCTCCTTCAGTCTCCCTGAGGACACCACGAAAGGGGCTGGTGGAAAGAGGGTGTGTTTACTGGTGAAAATTAGCCCATTGCCCACTATCTGCTTTTCCAAGAACAATTTGGGATTGAGTGGTTATTTCCATCATATTCCCCTATGCTCATAACAGTATGGAGAACAGTACTTTTGCAAAATATCTACTGGTGATCATGCTAGGCAAGCACAGTAGGTAAGGTGCTGGCACTCTGCACCTAGAAAACAGCAAATAACCCAGCGAAGTAACAGCTGGGGGCTACTGCCCTGCATCATGAAACAGTGCTGACAAGCACATATATCAGACTTAGCTCTAGAGAAACCCACTCAAGCAGCCTGACCTTCGCTGCTAGACAGAGGCCTTGGGAAGTAAAAAAGCAAACATTTGCCAGAACCTCCGCTATCACTCTTTCATCTTCTTAGTTCAAATCATTCTCACAGATAAAATTACCAATGTTTCAATCCTCTAATGGTCCATGGAAAATTGGCAAGCAGTGCAATATCTTCCTCATTTTCAGCTGCCAAATTACACTAGTAGACAGCGAAACAATTATGAAAATCATTTACTATTTTTCAAAATAAGTAATCATCAACTTTGCCACCAAGAAAATTATAAATTGGAGGGCAGTCTTCAGCAGAAAAGTTTTCTTAACTGTTCAAAATGAGAAGAACAGCGAGCTATGCTTTACTAAAATGCAACAGACTAAGAATTCCTGATAACATACATATAGAATTTGTGCCACAGTCCTTCATTTATGCACTAACCCTTCCCCCCAGAAAGATACATACTTTTCAAACAGTTTTGAGTTGGTTTTTTGGAAAGCTGGAGGAATTAAATTGGAGCCCTGACTTCTACAGCTGGATAAACATTAAGAAACAACGTATTTGTATCTGAAAGCTACAGCAAGTCTAAGGCTACTAGAGTAATTTGTTCAAGAAACATATGCAGTGTTATAATGCTGTAAGAAAATAACCGGGGGGGGGTACTTATCCAAATATGAGAGAGTCCCTTTATGTCACACTGTTCCCAGACAAAGCTTTTATCACTGTAAGTAAAACAGACATCAGCAGCAGGTAGGAGACCAACCGTATTACACAGTATCAAAACAGACGTGCAAGACGAATTTCAAACTGCCTGTATGTTATTTTACCTTCAATGTGGACACATCAGCATTAAGCATGATTTTTGTCAAGTAAAAGCCATACATTTCTTCTCTATGTAATTTGGCCTTAGAACAAGCAAGGTAGGGATGAAACCTGATCACAGCACGTCAAGTTTCCCTTGAAAGGGCAAAAGAAAGCTCCCACAGGAATTCACTTTAAAGCACTGAATGCAAAACGCACGGACAATTTTCTCGTGCCTCTCGGCCAATCCGTTGTAGACGGTGCTTTTTACTTTTCACCCTTTCAGCAGCACTACAGCACAAGCATTTCTCACTACTTGTTTTGCTGCGCTGCAGCGTTACTTCTGCTGAGCAGGCCGGCTGGTTTCCCAGGAGCACCCCCTCGCCCGCAGCCCGCGGAGCCAGCCAGGGCCCGCAGCAGCCCCCGCCGCCCCGGTGCTGTCACCGACCAGGCCGCAGCCACCGCTGCCCGGAGGCGCCCCCGGCCCGGCCGCTTCCCGCCGCACCGTGACAGCCGGCCCGGCGGGCCGCTGCTGCACCCGGCTCCCCACCGCACGGGCGGGCCCCAACGCACCGCGACCACCGCTGCAGCCCCCCGCTCCCCGCCGCACGGGCGGGCCCCGCCGCAGCGGAGGGCTGGGGGAGCGGGGTGGGAGGGCGGGAGGGAGGGAAGGAGGGCCGGCCGCGGGGTTACCTCAGGCAGGGGGAGGCCGGGGCGGGGGCGCGGCGGGAGCCACTCACCCACATCCTGGTCGAAGGGGTTGGTGGCGAAGAGCGGCATCGTGGGGCGCGGCGCGGCCACCCCTCCCCTCCCGGCAGCGCGGCGACAGAGCGAGAAGCACTCGGCGGCGGCTGCGGTTGTTGCTGCTGCTCCTCCTCCTCCTCCTCCCCCCGACCGGGGTGCCTCCGCCGCCGCCTCCTCCCAGGGCCGGGGGCCAGCCCGCCGCGCGCAGCATGCTGGGAAGCCGGGGCTGGCCCCGCCGCCGCCTGACAGACCGCGGCCCCACGGCGGCCCCGCCAGCCGCCTCCAGCCCCGGCCCCGGCTCCAGCCCCCTGCCCGCCCCGCGGCGGCGGCAGCGGCGGCACAGCGCCCTGGGAGCGGGGCCCGGCGGGCGGGAAGACCCCTCAGGCGGCACTCGCGGCGCCGGCTGTGCGGGGCTCCCCGGAGGCACCGGCACCGGCCCCCCTCGGCCCCGCAACCCCAGGCCCGGCGCAAGGCGGGGGTCTGTTTTATTTAGTTCTGCTGAGCCCTTTCGTGACTCGCTAGTTAGTAGGTGAGTTGGCTTCGTGCCCAGGCACTTTGACCCCCGGTAGAAGGTTTTCAGAGCTTCCTTATACATCGGGCTGACTTGAGTCTTTTCATCACTGCCGCTACCGTGCTTCTGAAGTAGGCCAAGGTCTGCGCGGTGGTTGTGACGGCGTCTGTCGCGGCATGGCAGGGGGGCCTGACCGCTTCTCCACGGTCAGATCCTGTTGGCATCAGTAGCCATCAGTTGTTCACAGGGCCTTGACTATCCCGTGGCCTTTGGTTGCGTATTGTGCTGCTTCACTTCGCGAGTTTCTTGTTCGCTTCGATGGGATGTATCCCACCGAAAAACAATTTGTCTCGTAGGATATGACACATGCCTATTCCTCCTGTCACATAAAAGTCAAGTCATTATCCCTAAGGACTTTTAGTACTGTTTAATTACTCTGAGCTAGTTAGATCGCAAATTAAGCAAAAAAGGGCACATGCACATGCTTAAGGGAAGAGTCATAGACATCTAAAAGTGCAATATGGGCAGGTCACAAGAGTGAAAACGAGGAATGAAAAAGGTACTACTACTGTTAGCAGTACAGAAACGCTAGATGCAATCAATAGCACTAGCCATGCTCAGTAATGAATGTGATTGCACGCATTAGGCAGACTTCTGACACATCAAATGAAAACTGCACATCAAGCCTCTTCCCACAGGGATTAACACTCATTAGGGCCTTCCTTATTTTACCAAATTTTTTTTCCAGGATCTCAAGTTCTGCTTCTTTCCCTATCCACAACATCTGCTAGATATTCTCAAAGGGTGCTTTACCTCCTCACCATTCATATCCCCCATTATGTTCACAAAAGACATATGGTAGATGTTCTCAGAGCCTGTTTTATCCCTTCCTTTTTCATCCCTTCTCTCTGATGGGCTTCAAAATGAATTGTAGGAATCCTTGCAAAACAGGCAGAGCTTTTATGCAGTAGTCCTGCAGTACAAGTAAACACAAGAGATGTGGGGAACTGGGGTTCTACACTGAAAGGATGCCCATGCAACTTTACTTCCCAGGCAACACCCTACTCAACACTGAAGGAGCATCTCAGGGCTCTGTAGTCATGGCTTATGGTTTGTTTCTGAAACAATTTCTTCGTGTTGAACACAGTGGAAGTACAGGAGCCCTCTGAATGCTTTGTACTATACTGTATCTCCCTCTTTTCCCTGTCCCATGGATCTAGCATTCTTCCTTGGCACAGCAGTGGGTGGTGGCTAGAGTACGAAGTGTGGGGTTTGCCCTCTTGGGCACAGTTGGCTACGGAAACCAGCTTTTCCACCTTACGTGTGAGTACTATAATAAGCATGCTATTAAAAAGGTGTGTTAAGCTTCCTTTGTTGGATGTAGTTCAAAATGTATTAGTTCCTATTATTTGCATGTGTTTGAAATAGGACTCGTGCCGCCTAAATTAGCTATCTGAAAGTAAGGAATCTATTCAAAGGTACAGTGTCAAATTGCATCCAATTTCAGGGTAACTACAGCTGATAGAGAATGCTGCAACGCTGCACTCCCTGTGCCCACAACTATGTGCTGCCACCACATTTCTCGTATTAGATTTGGGATTTGATCTAATTCATTTGTGGCTGCACAGTCAGCTGATCCAGTGAAAAACTACCTCACCGCAGAAAGTTCCCTGTTGGATCATGTGACTCATCTGACTCACCTTGCAATTAGTTCCCAGGCGAGGGAAGAGGTGGGAAGGCATGGCTGGGGACTGTACTTCACCAGGCTGGGTCAAGAAAAACAGGCACATCCAGGGGATTATTCATCTGTTCTATTTCAGACCTTCCAAAGGTGGCCTCCGCAACAGTCTGACTCTACTGATTTCACAGAGGAGCTCATCTGCCCAACAGTTCTCTGACTTAGGACTTGCCTCCAGACAGCCTTATAGCAAGGTATATAGGTAGGGCGTTTTTTAAAAATATGTGCTACTTTTGTCCAAAGTAAACATTCTCAGATGATTGGTGTGGATACTTCTTTGCATGCTTCATTTTTCTATATAGTACAGTTGTTCAGATACTGCTAAGTGATAAAGGCATGTATTCAGTTAATTCCAGTGCAACTTGCTTCCTGGATTTTAGAGATGCGACATACTTCTGAATTTGCTTAAGTAACTGCTTAATTTTGTTGTCTGTTTATGTAATTTATTACTTATTTTTAGAATTCTGACATGGGTTTATCCATACCAAGGTTAGTTCCAGATTCCAATGATATACAGTCAATCATTTCCCTCTAGTCTTCTGGGAAGAAAGGGTATTTAGGAACAGCAACTTATAAATGCCAATCTGCTAGAGAAGTTCTAATGGTTTTTACAGTCACTCAACTGACACACATCTGCATTAGACAAGCCTATTTTTTAGATGAAGACAAAAACATTATGGCCATAGAAGGGAAGCCCACTGCAGTTCCAGTGTACTTGAGGAGTACTATACTTGGCATCCCCATTTATTTTAGCACATAGTATGTTGCTAGCTGCTGCACTGTAAAGGTAAGGTGTATAACTCCAGAAAAATCAGCCCAGTATACTTTTAGCAAGAAGACACATATGGAGACCAACAGTTGTGTCAGGGATCCGTCACACTGACCTCCATTTTAACTGCATTTGCATTATAGTCCACTGGGTACTTTGCTTTCAGAACTGGAAGCTGGGCAGAAAAGATAATCAAAGGAAAAGAGGAAGGTTCAGAATAGAGAAAGTGCCAGCAGTCCATTTAATCACAGCTTTTGTCTTTGACAAGGCAAGTACAGGATGCTTTGTATGGTGTACAAGATGCTGTAATGCACAACAATACAATGATATCATTAAGACAATATTTATCCCAGTCACAGGCCACATGTAAATGTTTTAAGTACTGGACTACAGTGATTTATTCCATATCTATAATTTCCTCGTACACCTCCTAATATTTTGCAAATGTCCAAGTTGCATGGTTTACTTACGGTATTCTTATCTATTTCTTTATATAAAGAGAATATATGAAACCCACCAATACAATACGTCTGGTGTCCTCTGTTATACAAGAAGTCAGGCTAAAATTATTTAATTGTCTTTTTTGGCCTTAATATTTATGCAATATGCAAGTAGCATTCTATGAAGCATATTATATGATATTATATTTTCTGTAAGAAGCAGAAAATCTGGGAGCTGCTGGGACTTCTGGGTGCCTGGACTTCCCTGGGGATGTTGGCGGGAGCATCACTCTGTGCCAGCTTCCTGACACCGCCATGGAGAACTACTTGTCCTAGTGCTTTTTTTGGCACAAACACCTGTTCTCAGTGTGGCCAAACTGACTACACCCAATATGGTCTCTTCTTCATGCTGATAACTCAGACCAGTTTTCAGCCAGTGATAAGGTTAAAATTAATCTTTTTGTTCTCCACCACTCTTCTACAAAGGAAAGTAGAAATACTTCCACTGACCGTAACAGGAGTTAGATTGGAACATTACTCCCTTGATAAAGTGCCCTTTCTAACTCAAGTCCTTGAGGTAAAACTAAATAACAAAGATTGTGTGTGCTCTGAAACTAATCATGGAAGCAGTCTCTATAGAAATTGTAGCGTCACACAAGCAAGTTACATTCGAAATGCGCTGAGAATCAGAGGGAATTTTTAATATTATTGAAGTGTGTTTTGGGAAACCCTGTGAAAAATCTGCCTGATACCTGTTGGCAAGGTAGCAAAGCTTCTTTTAAGAAAAATATTACATCTATTGTGTAATACAGGGAAGGGAATTTAAGAATATCTTACTTGTGCTAGCAGTTAATTTTCAACATGAACATGCTTTTACTCATGTGAACAGTACCATTGAAGTTAATGGTATTAATTTTAAGTTTTGAGCATTTTATATGTATATCCATATAATTAGGACATCAGAGTGGAGTCAGCTTCTTGATGCAGCCTGTCTGTGTGGTGTGCAAAGGTGCCGACTGCGCAGATTGCAGTCTGTGGGACTGGTCTATACATAAATCTATCCAAGCCTAGCAATGCAACCAAATGTCAGGATAGTTAAACAGTGGTACAGTCCCATAAAGAAAAAAATAATGTACAGAGTCCAATTAGTCTGTTATAGCAAAAAGCACACTGAGTTTGGATAAACTAAACTCAGATGAACAGGATACTCATCTCCCTTTAACCTGTGTGTGTCCTCCAACATTGCAGTCTGGGTTATAGTTTTGCTTCTGAAGAGGATTCAATAGAACAATACACCAGGGCATCTCAAACTGGTGCTTTTCAGAAGATAAATATACCTGTGCTTTTCAGATCTATAGAATCATTAGTTTTCATACAAATGTATGTCAAATAAAATTCCTAATGTCTTTATAACAGAAATACAAACATCCACTTCAGCCTGTGTTCATGATGCCTGTTTTCCTTCGCTGGCTACTGCACTGTACAGTCAGAGGCACATTATAAATCATTTATCTTGTAGTAGCAGTGCAAAACACCATCTGCTTCAGATGTGCCAAATACAAAGACACCTTCTAGGTCTTCCTGCAAGACTTATGCAATCCGTTCTACGCCAAGTCTTTTGGAAGCATCTTCTGTCCTATTTCTGGAGTAGTAAATAAAATAATAGATACACACACCCAGACGAATGCACAAAAAGTGTGTAAACGGTGTGTTGTTCACTTTAGACATAGCTAAATTCTGTTTACTTGCACTTATCCTGTCATCTAAACACTTCGTTCTTGCAAAGTGTGTTGGGAACATTAAGTGAAGACAGGTCAGAAGGACAAGCAGAATTTCAGTTGTTGATTTTTTTACAAATTCTCCTTCCTCAGGATTTTAAGCTGTCATCTGGCATTTAACTATTCTGAAGTATAAAGGTAATCTTATGATTCTGCAGGGTCACACTAAGTAATGCTTGCAGTGTTTCATAGTAGATAACCTTCCCCTCTGATAGTGGAGCGGATAAGTCACTATATTTTTTTCAGAGCACTACCAGTTTTTATTTCATAGAAATGTTCACATATTGGATATGTAAATTCTGTAAAAAAAAATCATTATAACACAATGCATGAGAAAATAATACTCATAAAAACTTCACCTTGTATTTCTGGAAATAGATTCGAAATACCTATTCGGCTTTATAAGGTATTGAATATTTACTTGTGCAATAGAAGCCTAGGAGATAAATATACATTGATAATATCAATCTTGAAGACGGCCAGGAAAACCATTCATTTTTGTAATCACAGTATAGCAGTGTTGATGGTTTGGAACTACAGTGAATAAAGGAGAACCGCCTGTGAAGGTTGAGAATGAATATGAAACATGAAGATACACTCACCTGCAACACAAAAGACCTTGATCTGACTATCTTAAAATTTATTAGGAAGTTTGATTTCAGACTGTACTTGAATAAGAGCAAAGTTGAACTAAATTGATAAGCCAGTCATAACCAATTAAAAAAGCTAATTCAGATAATGCAATTAATGTATAAGCCTCTTCAGTTCCATTGATTACATTTCTGGGCATAGACAAAATCTGTCTTATGAATCATTTTGAGCTTTTTTTGGGCCAAAAGGTGCTAGCCAAAGTTGAAACATTAGATGAAATAATTTTGCCATTATAAAAGTACAGTATTTAGAGTTAAGCACAGGTACTGTACTTAATGCTTTGAAAATAGCTGGCATTTTATCAAATATAAATAAAGGATCTTAGAGTGATTCAGAAAGTACAGACTAGTAAACCACAAATATATACATGGTAGATTGACAGAAATCATAATTAAAAGCATAGCAATAGAAAACTTATGAAAAGGAGATTATGTTTCAACTAATTTATTGCAATTCCTGGAACATGTAATTAAAAAACCATATTTTTAAAAAAATTATTAACACAACAAACACCTTTTGAAAACACTGCTGAAAAATTGTCACACAGGAACTACCAAGGATATGAAGTAGTTACAGATTAAGGAACAAAATATCTCCATGGATCAAAACATGGGAAACAGAAACAGAGAGCAAGTTTTCTTTATTATGGCAAAACGAAATCAGCAGGGTGTTTATGAAAGTTCTGTAATAAGTTTTGTGCTTAATACATTCATAAATGATTGGGAAACAGACAGGTGTGGGATGGCAAAACTTGCAAAGACACAAAATATTTAGTTTATTCAAATCTAAAAAGGATGATGAGGATATTCAGAAATGTTTCATCAATTGGGTGAATGGGTAGTGTGATAGCAAGAGAAATGGTTCATAATAATGGTTCATAAATAAACCCCACAATGTTAGAGCAAGAACATTGAGCTACTTATCCTCACTAATAAGTTCTTATTTGACTAAATCAACTCAAATCAAATCTGGTCATCATTACAGATAATTTGTACATTGAAAATCCATAAGTTTCAGCAAATAAATAGTAGGAAGGAAAAGAATACAGAATTCTAATGAGAATGTGTCAAATATTGCTTATCAAAGTTCAAAAGATCTTGTGCAAAAGCAGGGAAAACATCCAAGGAGCGATTTAAAAAGGGAAAATGTTTACTTCAGAGAGCAAATAGGATTTGTTCCCTCAACTCTGCTGTGGAAAAATCTGAGAGAAGCAACAAACAATAGCTACAAGTATTTAAAAAATCACAACTAATATTAAGAATTGGGATAAGGTGATGCCTTCCTCTGTGTATCATAATTTAAAATCAGAAAACCTTCATCAATTAATAAAGTCTTAAGTTGGCAAATTCAAATGAGACAAAAAATGTTTTTACATAGTATGTGGTTAATTTGTCAAAGGTAGGAAGGTTTGAAGAGGGAACTGACATTTGGGGAGGAAAAAAGTATAAGTAAGGTAGCAGGAATACCCAGAATTAACACAGTAAATATAGAAAGTATTTTGGAAAGCTAAAGTTTAAACTATCTTATAACAGTTACATTAAGATGAAATTTAGGCTCAGATTATCCCATATTTGCCCCCTAGTTTCTGCATTTTCCTCTGAAGCATAAGGTTGCCAAAAACTTATGAATTACGCCATTCAGTCCTGTGTGTAAATTCTTCTATCTATATTTTTTAACTATAGGATTCCCAAATTGGATTATAGCTATGACTACTTGAACACAGAATGTATAATACGGGTACTTGCTATACTCTTTCTGGCACATACATGGTGCTGTTTTGCCAACTACTCATTTTGCATGCACATTACACATTTGCTGTTGTCAGTGGGTGTGTATTTTGGGGCTGAAAGCTGAACATCTGCTTGTGTGCTTTGGTGAGGAGAGGGGGAGACCAAGCTTCTGTATGGCACATCTGCTTATCTTTTATCTGAAGGCCCAGGATCTGAAACCACCATGACCTGAGATCGTGATGACCTATCATGTCCTGAAGGAGTCAGACTTGGACTCTTGTGATCTTTTAGGGCTGGCAAAGTAGCATTTCAAAGATATATCCTGACCCAGTTTTGGAACTCTTCTGTCTGTATATGCCTGTGTTCAAGGCATTTGGACAGAGTGGCCATGTTCACCATGCTTAGCTACGAAAATGAGGAGCCTGAGGCTATATGTACGCTACCCAAACTAGCGAAAGGACTCCCCAGGGGGGCACAGGCTGAGCCCGGTGTCAGGATGGCGGATGCAGCCTGCAGCTCTGCAGGGCCGTGTCACACCAATACAGCTCAGGCTGAGGCCGCTCCCCACTCCGGAGCAAGTCCCAGCAAGGCTCCCCGTGCAGCTTTGCTTCCCTGTGAATATTCAGCCTGCCAGCTGGGTTCCCTTCAGGCCCTAGGAAGAAATTTTCCCCCTTCTCGTGCGTGGCCTTCAGTTTTCCTCGTGTATTGAGGGTGGGACTTACTGAGACCTGAGGCTGGACGGTGTCCTCTCCCCGCGGTCACCCTGGCAGTGGCCGTTGCGCCCCCGAGGCAGGACTCTGGGCGTATTCCCAGCAGCTGGTCTCTGACCGGACTCCCAGATGCGCCACCTCAGACACACACCTCTGTGCTTTCAAGAACTGTGGTATTTTCTGTCGCTTTGGTGGGGGTGGGCCGTGCTCGATGCTTTGCCTCACGGTCACCAGCAAGGCTGGAGACGCGGTCCCAACCCACGGGCAGCCTCCTCAGGCAGGAGGGGAGAGCGGCGTGGTGCCCGGTGGCCGCCCGTGAGGTCTGGAGCCCCGCCCGCCCCGGGGACCCCCGTGAGGTCTGGAGCCCCGCCCGCCCCGGGGACCCCCGTGAGGGTCGCCGCCAGGCTCGCCCGCCCCGCCCGGAGGCTGCGCCTCGCCGCCCCCGGAGGGCCTGGCGTGCCCCGGGGAGCCCCCGCGGGGCGGAGGGAGGAGCGCAGCGCCATGTGAGGAGCTGGCGGCGGGCAGCGGCCCTCAGGGAAGACAGATGGGGTGAGAGAGAGGGCGAGGTGCGGCTGTCAGCGCGGCCGCAGCCCCGCCGCGGAGGGAGCCCCTCCTCCCCGCGGCTCTGCGCCTCTCGCTCCCGGCCCGGCGGGAACCATGGCGTCCAGCGAGGAAGACGGAGGCGGCAACGGCGCGGTGGAGGAGAAGGAGAACGGCAAGAAGAGGAGCCTGGGCGCCCTGGCCACGGCCTGGCTCATCTTCTACAACGTCGCCATGACCGCGGGGTAAGCGGGCGCCGGTGCGCCGTGGGCCGGCAGTGCGGGGCGGCGGGAGGCGGGTGCCGCTCGGGCGAGGCGAGGCGGGGACCCGGGGACCCGGCAGGCTGGCGTGGCCGCGAGGTAGCCGGGGGCGGGAGCCGGTGCGCAGGGGAGCCGCCGGCTGCGGGGCTAGCCCGAGCCTGCCGGGCATTGCCTAATACGGTGCAGCGCTGCCAGCCGCCAGCGCGTCACCCCGAGCCCGCCGGGGAGGTTAAGTATAGCCGGGACAGGAATGCCGGGCGGGGGCGCCGCGCAGGCCGCCTCCCCCGGCACAGCCGCCGCCGCCCCTCCAGCGCCGCCCGCCGCCGGCCACCCCCGCGCCCCGCCGGGGGGCGGCTGCCAGCGGCCGCGGGGAGGCGAAGGCGCCCGGCGGTGCCACCGGCGGTTTCGGGGCGCGGGGTCCCTGCGATGCTCAGCTTTGAGGGTAGTGGGTATTTATCTTGAGTAACAGATCAAAAGAGCACTCAGGTTTATGTTGTTAGTGCTCCAAGCGCGTATTTTCACTTCTTGAAAATCTGCCTTCTTCACTAACACCTGGAGGAAAAAAAAGCCCAACCTATTAATTTCCACATGCTTAAAGGAAAACTAAGAACGAACAATTTCATAACTTCCAGGCTGGCATTCATCGTGGCAACAGTTTTACCGTGGTTACCGGTGGGTGAACCCTGTGCCGTTTGAATCCCGTAGAGCAAAACTGACGCTGTAGTGGAAGCAGGCGTCCAAGCACTGATGCAGAAAGCCGGGGTTATGACCGTAATGGCTTTCTTCTCACTGGATTCTGCGAATCTGAACATGTATTCAAGTCTGTTCATACACTGCAGCAGCACCTTTTGAAAAGTGCTTTTACTCAATGTGATTTTTTTCTAGCTGGAAGGTTAATGATACCTCATTGAATTCCCAGCCTCGTGCTCAATGTGTGAATTTGCTAATGAACACTGACTCTTGCCACTGGCTTTTATACGTCTGTAGAAGATTACTGAAACATTAGTTTTGACCTGATTCAGTACCTCCCACTTCCTTCTTTCCTATCTTCCGTTAACATAAAAAAGGATTAAGACATGCAAAATTGCATATTTTATGTGGAAACACAAAAATAAGAGATAGGAACAAATTCTTATGATCTTTCATGGATACAATTTAAGAGAAAAATAAACATTTGAAATAAAGCAATGCTGAACAGGGGCACTACACAGGATAAATGTATTTGTCCATTGGTCCAGGCAGTGCAATATAGCAAAGTGTTTCCAGAGTTTTAACAAACTAATACATAATTGCATGTTAGCAACCATTCTAAGAAAAAATTGCGGCTTATCTTTCTTTCTGACAAAGATTTAAGGGACTGAAATGGCAGATCAGTACCCAGTCTTACTGAAAGTCCCAATTGGAAATGCTACCTTTATTAAGGAAAGTGTTTTCCATTTCCTGGTGATTTGCAATACAAGGGCTTTTCTGAGATCCAAAGTCAAAGCCACTGGTAGCTAAATAAAATCGATCTACAAAAATTCATGTCCAAATAAAAATTTATTTAAGAAAAATATTTGCAGTCTCTGCTTCTGATTGTAGTCCAAGGTTACTTCTCTGTGCAACCCTTTAGTTGCAGAATGAGGTGCAGAAAATGCCTTGTTAGATTAGAGGTATTATGCTAGGCTAGGGCAGAGCTGTTGCTGCACCATTTGTGCTGCCAGCTGGATGTAAACTCACTGTCATGTTCCTCCTGTCAAACGCTTCCCTATAAAACAGGGCAGTTTTACTGTGAAGGACTACCAGTGATATTCCAGTAATTCCTTTTTCCACAGTGGTGGGAGAGAATGTCAAATTAATGCACTCCAATTTAAAATCTGTTATAAAATCTAAGTAACGCTTGTGGGGGCGAATTTTGGAGCACTGGCAGATTGGATTCATGGGCTTAAAGTAGAAGGGATCAAGGAGAGGACTCATTCCTACAGTGTGAGGAAGCCCGACTACCTCTAAGTGAGTTTGAAATGCCATCATCAAGTGCTGGAATGGGCCATGCCGAGTGACTGTGTAGCAGCGGGAACCGTGTGTAAGAGTTAAGGGGCTGATACTGAAGTACATGCCATCCGAGGCGAACAGAGAGCTGTCATGATCCACATGACACTAATGCTGTTACAGCATAACGGGTCTGACCAAAGATCAGTATTTCCTGGTACCCTGTTTCCAATGTTAGCCAGTACCTTATGCTTAGAGAAGAGTGTAAGAATAGGAAAGGTGTTAAATATTTATCCAAATGTTTATATAAATATTTCTCCAAACGCTTATATGCTCTCCAAATCTGCCTCTGAGTATTTCTCAGACCCCTCTGCTTTGTCACTTGGGTCCTTCCTTAGACAGAGCTCATGTCACTGTACAGCATGTTTGCTATGGCCTTACATACAATGAAAGGACTGAGTGATTGTTCTGAGTATCACCAGACAATCAATTAAGCTGAAGTTATTGTAATCTTTGTATTTTTATATTTAACTCTCAAAATAGCCACCCATAGCTCTGGTTATGCCAGTAAGCCTATATTAAAGAATCTTTGTACTTTCTTAGTCTTTGTGGATTGAAACCTGAAGTTTCAAGGCATCTCACTACTATGATGTTTGTAAGAATGTGGTGTAGCTCTGCATTAAGCGTGGAACATACATGGTACGCTATTTTGAAAATCTTAATTATATAAACATGGATTAATTTTGCAGAAGGAATTGTGCATGCCTTGGGTTATTGTACTGGGTCTGGGCCAGGTGGTGGGGATCAACCCACCACAGTTTAGAAGTTTATTTTTTTTAGTCTAATTTCCATCTGAGATCTCAGTTTAAGTTTTATATCAAATTCCAGTTTGATTAAAAGATACTGTTCCTTTCTTTCTTTTACACTGGAAGGGTTATCAGTTGGTAGTATTGTTCATTTTCCTTAAAAAAAATACAAAAATATTAGCCATCAAGTATGTTAAGTAAATGTATCTGCCTTTGGAAGCCAGGAGTGTAGAGCGCCCATCTTTCAGCACTTCAAAGTCTGATTATCAAAGACAACACTTCTGAAAACTGAATCATAATGGTAACTTCAGTTGGACAATGGCAAACAGAACCATTCAGATGACTAGTCAGTTCTGAAAATTATGAGTTGAGGGGCCATGAAAAATGTAAAAAAGATGTGTACAGGTTCCAGTCCTTTACTTATACAAGTCTGCAACCCAAAATGGTGGCTTCAGTGTCGAGTTCATTGCATGTTTTCAAATAACAGTAATTCACAGTAAAGGTGCATGAGGATTTAATAGTAAAAATATGTAGTCACTACTGGTGAAAAGTCTGATGGACCCACGGTTTTGCGGGGTCCCCTTAGTTCAAGTCAGTCCTCTGAAGGTAAACAAGTCATTCTCTATCCTTTTGCAAGTAAAGAGATAAAAGAGTGTAATGTTTACATAACATTATATAATATTTATGTCTGAAGATATTTTTAATAATCTCATAAGAACACCGACAAGTGCAAAAGCAAAGATATTCTGTGAAGAAAATACTCTAATAAATTATTTACAGCGGATGGATATTTTTAGAATTCTAATTTGAAATGTATCCATTCTCTTTCTTTTGTAGGTGGCTGGTATTAGGTATTGCCATGGTGCGGTTTTATATACAGAAAGGAACACATAGAGGCTTATTCAGAAGCGTTCAAAAGACGCTTAAATTTTTCCAGACATTTGCTTTGCTTGAGGTAAATTTTAAACATTAGTTTGCTTTACTGGATGCTGCATATCATAGGCAAAACACGTTATTAACCTGAATTTAATATCAAAATATTATACTATTCCTTAAAGTCCTTTCAACTCATTATTTAATGACTTTGGGGGGGTGTGCAAGGTGATTAGTTGAAAAAAATGGACACATTTTTTCAAACTTAATTCTAATATTTTTTAAAAATCAAACACTGCCTGGGAACTGCTTTGATGTGAGAGTCTCTAACTCAAAAGCAAAGCCTCTGAAGGCATTCCAGCCAGCAGACCAACCCTCAAGCTTAGTAGGTATCTTGTCTCCATCTCCAGAGATGATAGCTTCCCTCTTATTCCATATACTGGACTCATGATCCTTCTGTGCCTTTCCTGGTTCTGCTTATTTCCAGACTGGATTCACGCTCCCCATATGATCCGTTACAACAGGACCTGTGCACGTTGTGCAAAGTATTCTTTAAATAGCGTGACTTTTGCCAACTGGGCGGTAGTGGTCTCACTTTATGGTACATCTGTGGAATGACACTGTTGGGTGTATTGAGCACTTACTGTTCTTTCCCAGGCACGACTAAGAGTGCTTATCTACCTTTTAACTTCTTTTCTCAACCTGTAGTTCAAGCAACTATTAAATCATGTGGCCAGCTGTATATAGGCTTTTATGCTATTAAACTTCCACAGTAACTATTTTTACTCAAATTTGTCAAAATAATGAAAAACACCCCATTTGCTAAACTGACCATAAAATACAATAAATCTGAAGCTTCATAGGTGTCATTGGTAAAATTCTAATAATGTTACTAATCCGTAAAGAATACAGAACATTTTAAAATTGCTTTGCGTTTAGCATCCCTTATATGACTCCCTCCACACTGTCCTGTAAAAATCTTATTTTAATAAGATAGTGGAAGGGAACTTACTAGTTGAAAAAATAAATGCTTTTTAAGTATCTAAATATGTAATAGATACATTTAATTAGGAAAATAAATCTCATGTGTTTGCAGAGGTCAGATACTGAGCCCATCACAGGTTGCCAGGGCTCTAACGTTTATTTCTTTTAAAGACTGTTAGCTGTAGACAATAAAACAGTTCTTCAGAATTAAGCCTAGGTTTATATCAAAAGGCCATGTTTGTAGTGTAGATAGCAACATACTGTACATCAGTAACCTCTAACTTATTTTTATTTACAGGTAGTCCACTGTGCAGTTGGTGAGTTCTTTGTTTTAGTTTCTCCTGTAACTAATTAAAACATGAATTGTGGAACAGAGATAACATGTTTCTCTTTTTAAGGAATAGTTCGCACATCTGTGCTTGTGACTGGGGTCCAAGTGAGTTCAAGAATCTTCATGGTGTGGTTCATTGCGCATAGTATAAAACAGGTATGTGTGTGAGCAAGTGTTTTTAAGGAGAAGCTATTAATACAGTTCTCATTTTTCCAGGAAGACCAGTTTAAAAATTAATGACATATACTTACATACTTGAGTGCGATTTTGGAAGTTGGGGTTACAGGATGGCATTTATGTGCTTCTACCCAGGAGACTGGGTCTGGGCCTTGGCTGTGAATCGGTACCATCTTCGGCATCGTGCCGGCTGCAGTCTACCTATGCGAGATCAGTGACTACTGCTGTTATTTACCAGCAAATCTACCAGAGTGTTACCGGTTCCCTTTCAAAAACTTGAATTAGTACTTAGTGAATTAATCTAAATGAAAATATGTCTTAAATTGAATTTAGCTTGATAAACATGGTTGCGATTTTGCAATTTAATTTAGGAACCTTCCTAAGATTTTAATGTTATGGGAATATTAACACTTGATGGCATGCACACTGCATTGTTTTCATTAAAAACGTATCAAGTCATCCAGCATGCCACAGAGACACTTAAGGTCCTGTATAAATGGTGATAGTTTATTTGCCTGGCTGTAGGTGGTTATTGTAAGGCTAGTGATTTGTCAGCAGAATGAAACAAGCAGGCTGCTTACAGCTAGTAGATAGGACATTTAGTCCAGGTTCTGAAGACTGCTTTCTGTGAAGGGCATGTAAGAATTTAGTGATAGATTTTGAGTCCATGCTCCTGAATTTCTTTAAACTTAAAAAGCTGAGCCATTAAACTGTCTCACCAGCAGATGGCATATGCTTTTCTGTTGATGGGCTGTTATAGCACCTGCCCCAGTTGTCAAATCCCTTTGTTTCAGTTCACAGAGGACTTGCTTTCTACACTTATCTTTTCCTTTACTGTCGTTTTTCTTAACATGGAATAGGCTTTTCATAGCTGTGCCCAAGAAAAATACATCTAAATGTATGTCTGATTGTATTTCACGCTGTTATTGCTTAGCAGGCATGAATGTTCAGGGTCACTCTAAGTGGTGAGAGGCATGTTAGTGATAATAGCCAGACCCAGATCTTTCTACTTGACTGGAGATTTGCCAGGCAACAGATAGGAAATCTCTGCATACTTATTTAGATCTCTTCTGCTTGGATTTAGCACTGTGACATGAATCCAAGTTTGGGTTATCAATGTTTGTCTCTCGTCGCATGAGGCTAAGAACAGCCTGATTCTGTCTTTCCCTTTGCTTATTTGTTTGGATGTCTTTGCACTTCAGTTGTTGCTTTGTTTGTGAGTTTGGTGGTATTTTCATATCTCCTTTTGTGATGTTGGTGAGATCCTTTCACTGAAAGTGCACCTTCTTTGATTGACACATTGAGGGCACGATTTTATGAGATGATAAGCCCTTAAAATTTTTCTTGACTTTTGACAGTTTTGCATTTTCAGCATCTTTGAGATGTATTAAGCTTTGCCACCATGTTGCATTTTATTAAAAAAAAATGTTTCCCTTTTCTGTAATTTTAACAAAACTTGTGTTACTTTATTTTATTTCACAGACATCCCTGGAGCTTTTCAGCCTTCAGGCATGGAAGTGTATTACAAAATTCCTTCCCTTTTAAAGAAAAGAAAATTACTTGCGTGTAATTCTTCTCAGAAGGTAGTGTTTGTGATAGATCCCCATGTGCCTTCTCTGTATTTGGGGATTTTTGTTTATTTGTTCAGTTAGAGTGGAAAAGAACTGATGTTTTGAAACAGCAGATAGGAGTGCTACCTACCGATGAGGCAGTTTAATGACTCAGAACTTAAATCTTAAATGGGACTGTTGAGTGAGTTTACCCAAAGCTCCCGATCTAACTACTCTTCATTTAGTGATCCACCTGTGTTCCAGCTCCTTAATTATCTTACAGCTCTCTGAAGTCTGCCAAATTGATCTTCTGTGACTCAGGTGCAGTTAGTAGATTACACCAAGCAATTCCTTTTGACTAAAGTTTTGTGGAGATATGCGTTACATGGCTAGGAAAAAGCAATATAAAAATAAGAGAAAATCTAGGAGGCAGAGTAGTGAAATGCAGAATGGGTAAAAACGGATTACGAAAGGAACATATCTTCTGTGTTGTTCTTGCTGTTTTGAGGAACAGCAAATAAACAAATAAATCAACCACAAATAAAAAGTGGGACAGTTAGATAGCATAGTGAAAATGCAGATGGAGAATAAAGAGGAGGAATAAGCTCAATTATAGGGTTTTATATTGTGATATTTGTATAATAGATAAAGATTGCTTAGTTTGCAAAAAGTCTGTGTGTTAGTAAATACATATGATAAAGAACTGTACATGGTAATGGTTTCAGTATATCACTTTTATGCTAAAATTTTCTCTCTTTACAAGATGTTAGTTCTGTTCCATATATCTTAAACAGCAGTCTGTTGCAGTTTGCACAGAAAAGAAGCTTAAGGATGAAGCAAGTCTTGGTTCTTTATACTTCTGCAGATCCAGAATGAGGAGAGCGTTATTCTTTTTCTGGTCGTATGGACTGTGACAGAGATTACTCGATATTCCTTCTACACATTCAACCTGCTCAACCATTTGCCATACTTCATTAAATGGGCCAGGTGGAGATGTCTTGCACTTGAGTTTCTCATGGTTCTGTGCATGTTAGTTTCAAGCATGCTGAGCTAACACACAGGAGAGCAGATGTCTGAGCTTCGGTTATGTGTCGGCAGAGTGCAAGTCAGTTGCTTTCTGTACTTGGGATCGTTACTTGGTTTTAAAATGTTAAAAATATTTTAGCTGACATTCTGGGCTGTGATTTGTACTTTGCTTTCAGTGTCTCACAGTTTGAACTCTGCTTTAATTTACTTAATTGTTTTTTTGTTTTTATCTTTGGAGTCATCTTTTAACTTACAGTATGGCTCCTTAAGGTGCTTTTGAATACAATGCCCAAAATTAAGTACCTGTGTTAGTCTTTGTGGATTTCAGGTCTTTGAAAATGTGGGAGTTGTTGTCACTAGATCTTATGCATATTAGTACTTTATGAGAAGATCTGCTTTATCAGAGCTTTTTTAAAGTTACATTCATGTAATGAAGCTAAATATTGACTTAGTTTAGCCCACATAAAAAGTGTGTTCCATATCAAAACTGCTTTGATTTTGAAGCATGCTTAAGGTTGGCCACTAGATCAGATATATTACAGAGACTGCATGTTTATCAGGAGACTTAATTGGAAGAGTAGTATTCTCTGTAGTCATTTTTTGGAAAATACATGTAAGACACAGCCTTACACTGTTAGAAGGAAAATATCTTACCTACATTCAGTGCAGGAGACTTTTATTTGAACGAGCGTGTTTGTTTATTTTCCTATATTTTTGCTTTATAGCTAATGCAGTTCTGATGCTTCTAATGCACTTCTTTGATATGTCTGATATTTATATCTATTCTTATAATACGTTATCTTTTTGCTAATACCTAAGGTGGTAAGTTTGGTTATGTTTAAGCACTAAACGGCAAGCTTAAAAATAATCAGGTCTGGTTTCATTAATAATTTTTTATGTAGGCTTCAGAAAGAGAAATGCATTCAGAAAGTACTACATTGACAGATACACTGACTTGATGGCAAAAGGTGTTATCTTGAATGACAAAATTTTTGTTTCCTGACAATAGGAAAAACTGACATTCTCACCGCAGAGATATGTGGTGAAATATACTATAAACAAAACATTTGAAAATGTGTTATCTTTTCATAGAGTCCAAAATATCACATCAAGATTTATGGATAATCAAACAGCACAACTTGGCATAAATTCAGTACTCCCAAGGGATCTGGAAATTTCTGCTCTTTAGCCTATAATTGTAAAAATGTTTGCCTGTCCATTGTTAACGGAATAGGTATGCTCTGAACTGTAGTTCAGAATTTTTATTTTGGGGTTTTTTTTTTCACTGCACAAAGACAAACTGTTTGTAGGTCATGGTATCAGTTCCTTCCTACACCTCCCCTAATCTGTTCTCTGACCTGTGAGTCCTCTAAGCCCATTTGCTCCTAGGAGGGTTTCATGTTTGGTTGCTGGTGGTTTGGATCTCATGTCTTTTGGTCATGGAGCGCACACTGTACCTTTCTCTCTGTGCAACAGTTCTCATTGCTGTTCCCTGCGTGAACTCGAGAGATGTTTCTTAGGAGAAACTGCATCTCCATGGTGCAGTATGGTAAGGACAGCACAAACTGTAGTGATTATGTTTTTCATTTTGTCACCACCTATGTGGCCTACAATATTTAAACCACATTTTCTTTAAACTGAATGCCTTCACCTTTTATTTGAACATCTTCTTTCCATATTAAAATGGATCTGATAAGTTTCTGGCATTTTCATTTTCTTTTATTTTTTATTTTCATTTCCATTAGTGGTAGATGTAGCATTATTTGGATTCCCATGTGGCAGTGGATAAAACAGGCTTCTGATGTTTCTCAATATTTTCATTATCTTCAAAGAAATTATAATACATAGAGTTGACCCAGTATGCATGCACTGTGACAAAGATATGTAGGATCATCTGAATTTGGGATCCAGCCCTGGTCTGAATCCTATCGGTGACAACAGGAGCAAGAACAGTAAGTTTTAAAAAAAGACATTATTGGAGACTACAAATCTGTGGATTTTTCAACTCTTTAGTATTAGAAAGATATACAAACATTCTGATACTTCACTGTTTTTAAATAAAAGGACTGAGGAATGCATTCTCTGTAAACCTAGCAACACTATCCAAAGTAACTGAAACAGGTATTCTGTGCCAAGACAGGATGTGGTCCTTGGTTTTGGTGCGGAAACTACTGTAATACATTGCTGTGCCACTAATAATAGCGAGAGGAAATTTTTAATTCATGGAGTGTTTCTTACAAGGGTTTTCTTCTTAAATGCAGATACAACTTTTTTATCATTTTGTATCCTGCTGGAGTTGCAGGTGAACTGCTAACCATATATGCTGCTTTACCCTACGTGAAGAAAACAGGAATGTTTTCACTGAGACTTCCCAACAAGTATAATGTCTCCTTTGACTACTATTACTTCCTTATTATTGTCATGTTCTCCTATGTGCCATGTAAGTATTACTTCACTGTAGTAACACTAACAGCATAATAATCAATTATCAGCAATGCTGGAAATGCTGCCTGTAGTTAAATTTGCCGAACACTTTCTATTGTTCCAAGCTTTGCTGTGCTTTAATTGGTTAGACTGATTTTTTTTCCATCCTGTTATCTGCCTCAGAACATAAGCTGTCTTAAAAATTTCAGTGGAAATGCTAAAAACATTCCTAAGACTTGGACAAAGTAAAAAACCTTTATACTTACACAGGAATGTCTGTAACTATGTCGCTGAGAATTTTTATACCCTCTGCCACTTTGAAGCAATAGCTTAAAAATTGTCCTGCAAGTTGTGCCAGAGATTTGCCTTGTTTTTATGGCTATTAATATCCATTTATGTGTCACCTCTGAAAATCACCATTTGAGCATGCTTGGGAAAAACTCGAAGCAATATTCTCCAAGATTTCATTTTCACAGAAATCAACCCTCCAAACTTCTCTGAACGTAATTCAGTCCCTGGTTTAATCAGATCGTCCTTGTACTTCTGGGTACCAGAAGCCACAGATCAATTGGCTAACCAGAGCTAAGATTCAAGAGACTATCTGTCTTGCACTTCCAGGTTATTTCCACTGGTAGCTAAGCAGTGTAGACAAGGAGAAGGCAACCTGATTCAGATATAGCACCATGCATGGGGCTAGACCAAACTAGGCAAATAGAATATTTTAGATAGTCTGGGCAATGAGGCTAGAAACAAGGCAAGAGATCAGGGAGAGGCATTGAGAAGAAGGAAAATTGAAGTTAAAAGGGTCTGTGATCTGCATCCATAAAAAGTAGTCGTTTAAGAAGTTGACTGTAAAGATGGCCTTTCACACATGCACACACACTGAGAAATATTCTGTCACAAGAAATCATAAAGGCCAATGAGAGAGATTTATATGAGTAAAAAGTGTCCTAAGCTACCATAACTTACTAACATTTTTACAATTGTTTATATAACTTTATGCTTCAGGAATAAATCCATTTTTTCTGTCCATTAAATATAAGGATCAAATTCTCTCAGAGAGTCAGGAGAGAGGGAGCTCCTCACTTCAGACTTGAACAAGTAGGGAAAACTGTATCCCCCTCAAAGTCTTAATTCAAACATGCTTACCACAGCACAAATCTGAAGACTTCAGGCACTGCGGGGAAGTGGTTAATTCCTGTTTATACAAAGAAAGTGTTGGAGGGAAGTTCCTTGAACACAGGGTATACATTCAGGGGCCCTTGTCTGACTTTTGAGTAATTATTGTTTTGTAATTCACTGCAATGTTCATGACTTGCTCTTATTTACCTTAATCAGCTGCAACACTGTGTGCCATTTTTCCTCAGTTCATTCTGCAAAACTGGATTTTTCTGTTATGTGATCTGTTGAATTTTTCCATCTAATTTGCTTTCTTTTATCCTTTGATCAAGTATTTCCACAACTCTACTTCCACATGCTGCGGCAGAGAAGAAGGGTGCTTCATGGAGAAGTGATTGTGGAAAAGGACGATTGAATCAAGCCGTGTAATTATGGTGCTTCTAATGGAAAAAAAAAAAGAGGGTAAAAACCAAAACTTCCTGTGATTTTTCTGAGTCCAAGTTTTAAAACATGGAACAAGAATAAACAACTGTGCATAAAATAGCATGGACTGTATTATTTTTACAATTAATATATCTTCAGACTTACCTTTTCATCCTTGGTTTCGCTTTGATTTTTGATTGTCATTTCTTCAGGCAAATTATTTTCTTATTTTCAGTAAGCTGACAAATAGCTGTAAGAATTGGAATAGTTGGCTCCAGTGCTTTCTGTTCTGGAAGTTCTGTTATGACCTGTAGTTATCATGAAGAACAGAAGGAGAGTAAGTTGTACTGAAAGTGAGTCTTCTGGAAAACAGAGCACAAATTAGGTAATGGTGTTTTTCATAGGCTAGGTGGCTTAAATGTTATTTAAGCTTAATATTAAATAATACCTTTCCAGTTATAAGTACTGTTAGCATGTTGTTCAGCATTCTTTGATTTACAGGATCACACTGTAGAATTCCAGAAGGACTTCTGAAAGGAGCTGAATTCTTGATTGTCAGTGCAAATTTAGATTTCTCTGTATTTTCACTTGTAATTTTAAAGATATGTAGAAGAATAGATATATCTACTGGTTAAATGTTTATGCTGAGGACTGAACTTGATGTGCCTACCTTTCTCTGATCAGTGGCTGGAATGGGACTCGTTTGCAGAGGAAGACTGATCGTCAGCATGTTTCTTATTCTACCTTTAATTACATATGCAGAAAAATCATGGTATTGCATTTAGAAACTGTAGCTATAGTGAGATATTTAACTTATAAATAGCTAAGTGGGATAAAATATATTTTTGAAATAGTGTCTTAAAATATAAATTGTGCTTTGAATCATCCCATTGTGCGATTTCAATTGTTCCCTCCCCATTAATTGTTTATACTGAGTTGACCTAATTCTATTTAATGTCTTCAGTAATCTGCAAGAGGGATCTACAGTATATTAATAAAAGTTACAGATGATACTATGCTATATGATACCTGAGTGGGAGAGGTCCAACAGATGGATTAAATGTAGACAAGAATTAGATACAGCCAAAGAGATGCAGAGAAAAGGTAATGCATTTGAGGAAACTTGGATATTTAATGAGAGAGAGAGAAGTTTGAAATGTAATAATGTAGTAAGAAGCCTTGATAATGTAGACAACAGAGTTGCTTCTGGCATCACTAATGTCAAAAGAAGTGTATATATGCAGAGGAGCTGCATCAGGCAGCTGGAATTCAGAATACTCCTTGTGATTGCTGAGGGAATTTCCAGATTATGCTCTTATACTTTGGGTACCTCAGGGGTGAGGAATTGAGTTAATCTTCTGAAAAGTCAGAGAACAGTAACAAAAATTAGTTGAAGTGAGAAAGAAGTCGGAAAGATCGAGTTGTTGTGTACAATTTTTTGTTATGTGACAAATACATGTCAAGGAAGAGGCTTTCTAAGTATGAAGGTGTGACTATATAAATTTGAAATAAGGTAAATATCCATTGAATATCAGAAGAAAGATCCTACTAATGAGATCATTTAGGTTGTGGAATGACACAGCAGTGCTTATGAATGCATACAAGTTCTTGGAAGGTTTTAAGTTAGATGTAGTAGTGGAAGATAATCTTCCTTTGGCAAGGGTTTGAACCACACACCTGAATAAGCAGTTTCCATTTTTAGCTTCAATGATTCTATGATAATACAGCTTTTTTGAAAATTGTAGATACACCTTTTTCTTCTGTATCAGGTAATTTGATGAAAAAGCAAGGATTTACTACATCCCTAACTTTCAAATTCCATTTTGTGCCTTAAATTTGTGATATTTGTGCATGTCTTCATTAAATGTAAATCAGTTTCCTTTCAAATGACAGGTGCATAGTGGACTTGAGATAGAATAGTTGTATTGCTTGCAATTTAAAAAGGTGTAATCTTTGTATTTTTTAGAACAAATTTCACGCACGGTGCTATAATTTATTCTTTATTTTATATGCAGCTAAAATTATTAAAATTTTAAAATAGAAACTACATTTACAACACTGCATCACAAGATGATTGTGTTACAGGTGTTCAGGCTAGCAGTTGTATTTGTCCAAAGTTCTTAAGAGTACTGTTGTATAAACTTCATTTCCTTTTTCATCCATGAGGAACATCATGGCAGTTTTTAGAAATATTTCTCAGTTAGCAAGCAGAAGAGTGTGATGAAATATGAGTAACTAAGATTAGACTAAGTTCTGTGTCTCTTTTTTTACTGTCAGGGCAGCTCACTGAAGACCATAGCTATCAATTCACTGAAAATGCATTGCATACTTAAGGAAGTAATTTTGAAATCCTTGATTGGATGAGTGTATCCCACAGGTAATGTTCCTGTAGTAAAAGGAATACCTGTGCTACAACACTGACATATGATAATATCCTTAAGCCACAATGAAAACAAATATAATACAATCAACAGGCTATTTTTACAATCTTTTGTACATGTGACATGAAAAAAATACAGCACTGTTTGCTAAAATCTTGGGTGTGCGCTTTCATAAAGCAAGAGTGTACTAAGTAATGATACAGCTTTAAAAGTGATTTACAGCTACAGAAGAGTCTTGCTAAATGATAAATGAATAAAAATCAAGCTAAAAACTACTTAGAGGTTTGTATTCAATGTTTGACAGACCAGAGAGATTGCCATGTAGGTTAGCTTACATGGCGTGAACTTCAAAAAATACAAGCAACATGTTCTTTGCTGCTTCTTTTTTGATTGAAGCCTTTCACTGAAGCTTCAACATATACCTTTTGTTTTAGTTTCTTCTCAAAGATACTGAGAATGGCAGGTAAAATCCTCTTACCATTGACTTCAGATGGGCCAGGATTTTATCCTAGGTAGCTTATTTAAACTTCAATGTAAGATTGTGAAACATTTAATTAGCTTGTTAAATGGACATAAAAAGTTAAGTATGATTTTCATTTGGTGCTCTCTTTCCAACTTCTTTTTGACACCTGTCTTTTTTGTCTTCCTCTGCAATATCCCTAGTTTTCTCCAGCATTGAAATCCTCCTGTTTATGAAAGATTAGGAATGTATTAAAACATCAGCATCTTCAATGTTTTGATGTAGTCATTAACAAATTGTTCATATAAAGGTGTTTTCTTACTTGTGCTATTTATGCTTTCTGGAATGGATTAATACAGAGCATGACCTTTTGAAGCTTTTTTAATGACCATACATAGGAATAGGCATTTGGAAGGAGATTCTTGTTCATCAGGTGACATTTCCTAGTACTGGTAGTAACATAAACACACCATCCTTTTTATAAAATCCACCTCAAGGCAGTTGGATTTCTTGAGGTTCCCCCCAACACCCACACTGTTCCCACTAAGGATGTTCTGGGACAGATTCGGTGAATCACCTTGTTCCATAGTTCTGCCCAGAATGTCTAGAGGCCAGATCGTGGCCTCAGGGCATGGGCAGTACAAAGGAATACAATGCGGAGAAACTGCATCTTCCACATGAGCTGCCAGGAGGGTCACTGAGGCCGTTGCAAACAGTAGTTGGTAGACGTCATTTGTCATTTCTCTCACCTCTCACTACGCAGGATGTGAGAAGAGAGGAAGCTCAACGTGCTCTCATACCTTCTGCATAGGGAGCTTGTGAGATCAGCTGGGAGGATCTCTGTGCACAAATGGTGTGTTAGAGAAGGGGCTTTTCTGCTCCACTCAGCTATCTTACTACTATCTATAAGCCTATATTTCATGAGATAGATACTGGTATGCCAAACAGCTGTGCCACACTGCTCTCAATAGTATAGTTCAAAATTAACAGCCTGGGAGAAACAGTGCAGTGTGCTGCTTCTAATTCCCATTGAACGTAACATTTATCCAGGTTCATGTTAATGGACAGATCGCAATGAGAGAGGTGCGTGGAGACCTTTTCTGTGACCAGAGGGAGCCTACCTTTCCTTATCCGGAAGAAATATGTGCATTTTAAATCTAGGTCTAGCTACTGCTCTGACTCTGGTACTTGCACTCTATACAGTAGCTAACTTTCATGGATATTTGGATATTTATGTGATTACTAAATAAACTCGAATGAAAACAAATTACAACCATTACAAAAGATTATCATTTAAGGTAATTGCTACATTAACAGTTTTTGTGAATTCAGCTCTTAATCTGCCTTAGTTAAAAAAAAAAAGGAAGGAAAATTAATACAAATAAGTGTTCTGCACTAGGCAGGAGGGCTTCATAAATCAAAATTTTCAGGCAGGCAGGCAGGCAAGCTGGCTGCAGTTGTTTATAAAGGATTGGTTCAATGTGTTTTTGAACAAAAAGGTTAAAAGCTTTTCTGAAAATTAAATTTTATTTCATAAAGTATATTTTAAAATATGCTCAGAGATACTGTATTATTTAATACCAGTTTACAGTTTAAAATCATGCTGAACATACACTTTTTATGGATGATTGACTGTAGCCCATTAACATGTTCTATTCTACGTTTGTTAAAATGACTGTTTAAGAAACGCCTCTTTTTTCTGCAAAGCTCTGTGTTCTCTTGCTCAAGTGAGTTGCAGTATTGTTAGTGCCTACTAGGCTCTACAAGGCTGTTAAAGTGACCAGTTAATATTTGCCAAGGATAAGTCCTTAACCTTGCTTTCATGACGACACACCTTACTAGTGGGTTGGTACTCTTGGTTCAGCGTCTGGTCCTGTACGGCACTGATGTCGTTCTAGGGCCCTCGAGTGCCTTCAGTAGGACTGAAGGCTTTACAGATGTCAGTAAGTGATTCATGCTTATGAATTACCAGGTCGAGAAGACCTGTCTTTTGGACTCTTAGGTCACAAAAGTGACTAAGTCTGACAAGTGAACTTAAGGCTGTACCAAGACAAACTGTGGAGCACCTGGATGATGGGTAACTCTAGCCCTCTCATAGGAACTTGCTGTCAAGTTCAAGCCTGCAGCTGGTAGTGGCTTTCAAGTTCTAAAATGTACAGTACTTTTTGTGTCATGTTGTATCAACTTAAACATGTTGTCTTTTTATTCACAGCTATCTTGCTTCTCTGTTCAGTCTTGAATGTATTTTATGTCCTTTCAGTTGATGGCTTTGTAAAAGTGTAAGTACAGAAATATTTATCTAAGTGTATCATGTATAGAATTGTACTTAAAGATTCTTAACAATGTAAGTGCACTGCAGCTGCTCATTGTTATTTTTTCTGAAATGTGTTATCATTAGGAGTTTACACAGACAGGAAAACAGCACAATATGATACTTCTAATTATTTATTTGCAAAGATTATAAGATTTGTTGAACTGTAGATTTAGAAATTTATTTTAGAGATTGTTAACACTGTAGCGCTGTAGAAATTCGTCACCAATTAAAATACATGTTCTAAACTATGTTCTATTTGATTATTTTTTTTTTTGGTAGCATGTAGATGTCAGTTCATACAACTGTTCAGCGTATAACACCAGACTGGTATCTGTTTACAAATACTGTACTTTTTTATCTGGAATTATTTCCCAAATTATTTTTGAGGTCCCCTAAAATATATTTGCTATTAGCTAGCCTTCCTTTTTATATTTCTTAAAATATATTCCATCAAAAAAATGGTAGGTGTGAGTAGTAATACTGGTTTACCAAAAAAGAGGGAAAAATACAGGGCATTAAGGAGAATGTATAACAGCTGTCAACATGTATGAAGACAATTGTGTTACAGTGGTCCTGAAATAGATACTACAGTAGTGGATATTTCAGTGTTTTGGAGCAGGACTTTTGTTGTATTAACCTTTGAGGGGGGGCAGAGGCAGTGAACATCCTCTGGCTGTCCTTTGCTACATGACTAACAATGACATTGCAGCTATGAGGATTTTGTTGCCATGGCAGTATGATAAAGCAATATGTGAGCATTCACACCTACTTCTTTTGAATTAGGAATCAAGTGGTTGTAACCCCAAGGAGCTTAACTGCGTACAAAGGCTAAATCCTGTTAGTCAGATGCATTATAATGGAGATGTAGATCTCCTAATCTGAAAGTTGCAGAAGTGATCTTCTGATCTAAATTTACAGGACAGGATTTACTTGTCCTGGACGTCTACGAGCATCGAACAAGTCTAATTTCTATAGGAGCTGGTGGAAGAATATCCACTGATCTCAACAGGAGTACGATGGGACATAGACATTTATGTATTCTGTTCTGTGTAAATCTGGATTTACCAGGAAACGAGTAAACTGTAGCCTCCCTGTTAGCACTGTCTGGGAGAGAGCGTATGGTTGTTATGCATTAGCGGTTGTGTGGTGGCTCGCCTGCTTCCCAGCTTTACAGCGCGACTGCACCCAGCACTGCTCCCTGTGGAACACGCCACAAGACCAGGAAATCTCCAGCATTACGCTACTATTGCATAATACTAATCTGAATCAGCAAAGTCATAGAAACATATCTGCTGAAGTATCTTTTATTTCTGAAATTAATCTAAGCCCAATGACACATCCCATTAAAAATAGGCAGGGTAGATCCACCCTCACAGCTGCTTGGACATTCCTAGCTTGGAATGCTGCTGTCACTGAGCAACTTTGATTTTCATATGTAGTCTCTTGGCGGTCTGTGCTCTTACCACTCTCATAAAATGGCACTTCGCCTTCCCCTAAGTGGGTGTTCCAGATTCAGTAGAACAAACGGCAAATGGCGAGCAAGAAAAGATTCAGATGGGTGTGCTACTTCACACACCAAGCACTCTCCTGCATCTTGGAAAAGAATCCTGGGTGTGCAGTCAAATTTGTGTGCCACTTAATTTGTCACGTATGAAGCTGCATTGTATAATAGAATAGACGTTCAACTCACGAAGGAAAGAAACAAATTTCAGTACTGAAGGCAGCAAATTACAGTTTATTGTGTAAATTCAGTCTGTGAAGACCATGAAGATTGAGATTCACTCAGTGACAAAACAGAATTGTGGCTCTTGTAGCCGACACTTGTAGCCAGCTAAAAGCAAGTATTTAACATTACTCCTGTGCTCTTTCAAAGTGAGGTGATATTACTGAGGGTAAAAATCTGGAATTCTTGTCAGGAGGAGTCTTTTACAGTGATCATCTCTGAGTGGGGCTCGGTTGATTTAACTTTCCAATCTTTGTATCATATTCAGCAAACTCTTAACAAAAGGGTCTGCCTCAAGAAAAGGCAACCCTGGAAACAATTCCTCTAGAGTTTCCTAATGTTCCCTATATGGATATATAGAATAGATTCCTTAAATAGAAAATTTATCTAAGAGTTCATGACATAGAAGCACTTTGGAACATTTTCATACTCTTAAAGAGAAATAATAATTTAAATCATACAAGGGTTTATTTGTTAATTTTGTCCTCTGTGCTTACTACAATTATACCGTGCTTGAGAAGGAGTTGGAAACCTAGAGGACAATGTCCAGATACTAAATATGCTGGTGCTGAATCTTTAAAACGATGATAGTATCTTAGGGTTAACAGGAAAAAAAGCAGAGGCACAAACTAACTTTTCTCAGATGGAAAGAGTAGCTCGAATCTTGGGTCTGCCTGTTCAGCTCTGTTTGATCCATAGGCAGGGTCTGCTGTTGTCTACCATGGTCCAAATTTCACCGTGTTCGTACTTGATACAGCAGGGTTGGTTTTTTTTGTAAATCAATAGACATAAGTAGTTACTGATAGAAATGTGTTACTGTCATGTAAAACTCAGGTCAGGAAAAAAAAAAGGACATGGCTTCTCCTTTCCTCAATGCTTTTAAGTGGAAAGTTTGTCTTATCTTAAAAGCCATATTAGACAGTGTTGGCATGATATTTTTCTTTTGACATGAAACCAAAATGAAGCTACTTTTTAGATTAGTCTTTTCCCACCTTTTTTTTCTGCTATGTGGGAATGAGTGTATGGTCTAGATGATTTCTCAGTTGTCTCAGAGCCCTGCTGTTTTATGGGTCAGCAGTAGTCCACAGCTGGAAGAACACTGTATCATGATATTCCTAAATTAGTGCAATGGCTACATTCTTCACAAGAACTTCATTCTCCCTATAATTCCAGGATGAAGATAAAATAATCACTACTAATATTTTTTATTAACGTGATTGCCTCCTGTTATGTGTGAACAGGGTTTGGGATTTTGTTTGTTTTCTGCCTGTATAGTTACTTATAAACTAATTAACATAATTACCTACTGAATATGGCTTTTGTGGTTGGCATATGTGTGAGTTCTCTGAGTTTATGGCAGCTGTGTAGTCCACTTCCTTGATTGTAAGTTTTAACTCTTAGCTGTAAATGTTGTGGGAAAGGTACAGTGATTTCACCTCCTGTCTGAAGTGAAATTTACACTTCAGGATATCTTTGTCAACGCATTCACTATTTAAGCATGATTCCCTTTTTGTCTTGCTTTTGTCTGATCCATGCAGGCTACTGACGAAGGGGGAACAATCACAAGACCTCCTGTAAATAACATCAGGCTTTTGTTCTTGTTTCACCCCCTTGACTCCTTTGAACGCTTGCTACAGTCCTTGAGCTGTTAAACAGCACTCAGTTGGACGTAACTTGGTCACCTTCATACGGTCTGTAAAGTTTCCTTTTCATCTTAGAGCAAGACCACGGCCTGTTTAATTTTCATACTGTGAGATCTGGCACTTTCTGCCCAGCACTTACTGCTTGAATGACCGGGAGCTTTAGGGGGCAGTGTCCGATTTCCAATGTGCAGAAGACAGAGAGCCAGCAGAGAACAGCAGCGCTAACATTTTGTGTTAGATGAGGAGTGGGCAGCTTTAGCCATGTGCTGAGCGTAGCGTTTAGGGAACAGAAAAGGAGACTGTGTTTCTAAGTCAGTCACTCCTGGATGGTTGCTGTGCTTGTGACTGGAACAAGCTTGCTATTTAGCCCTTGGTATTGAGAAGACACATGAGACGTGCTTCACTGACAAGTGCTATCATTTATATGTCTGCTCTTGTTTTTCATCTCTGGGCACACTATGTGCCTGCAGTTGCACAGTTTGCAGGTGCTGCTTTTTACATGTTAAAAGAATTAACACCTTCCTCTAGTGTTTTAATGTAGTTTAATTCTGAGATGTCAGGAACTTCTTGGAAGAAACAGTGCCTTAGACTAATCTGATTCCATCTTGAGAGTATGAACGTTTCAGGCAGCAGAAGTGAATCTAGTCAGGCTTTTGGGTGCCCTCTGTAAATAGTTCTGGCAGCTAACTTAGTCCTGTCTCACATCTTTCTGATGTCGTCTTTTCCAGCATAGCCTATATCTTCTAATTCATTCTGTGCTATGAAATCTCATTACACAAAATAAAATATGCATGAAAGAGAAATACAAACTATGCAGGTGGGGCAGCATGCTTAAAATATGAGACCTTCCTTCCTGCAGTCATTCATGGCAAGAAGGAATGTCAGTCCGACAATTCTGAGGAATATCAAAAAGGTTGGTCACTAACAGTGGTCTTCAAGTTTCCTGACTGTGAAACTCTTCGAGGGGAATCTGCTCAGTGATGGGTTTTTTGTCAGTGCTTGCTAGAAGCCAGTCACAAGCTCTTTTTCCCAAGGCATGTTGGGGTGGTCTGTCTGCTTTAAGACGAGCGCAGGTACTTTGCTCTGGAGGTGATGCTTAAACGTTCAAGGTTGTGCTAACACTAAGATTTCTACCTTTCAAAGGGCTTTAACCATTCTGTTATTCAGCCATAGTCCCAGCACAGGCTGGCAGCATCCCCCTAGTGATGATCTTTTTCAGTGTGTATTTTGTATTTCCCTCGGAAGCTGTGACTGTTGTACTTGAAAATGTTCAGAGCCCAAGTAATATTACCTACTATTTCCTCTGGTTGAGAAAATTACCCTTGTTTTGGTGATGGTAAGCATGGAGGTTTTTTGATCAACACATGCTTAGTTTCAAAGCTGTGAGATCTACAATGAAACCTGGAAACCTTAAATTGGAGGAAGGGGTTAAATAACTTCATTATTTACTGGAAACTCTGAGAGCTGTAACAGGTGCATATTAAATGCAATAATTAGGCATGCTTTAAAGTCAGCTGCAGTCAAGCTATTATTTCAGTATCTCAGTATCTCTCAGAAATCACAGGTAGAGAATTACTGGTTCTCATGATAGCAAATGCCCTGAGAGCACTACCCAGGCTAACCAGTGTTGTTTCCCATTGCAACTCCTCTTCCATAGGAAACTGGGAAATAATTAACGTGTAAGTACTCTGAGCTCTAAATAGCTGTTTTTCTTTAGGTATACTATTTACCAAGAGGTTTCATCTGCAAGTAGTACCTCTTGAAATGGCTCATGGGAAGGATGTATCAATTTAGAGAAGCCTTTAAGAGATCAGGTTTTAAAATGTCACAGCTGAGTAGGTTTGCAGTTCACAGTAGGTTTGGAGATATAAATCATGGGACCAGATCCTCTGCTGCTATGCCTCAATGGCATTATGCTGACTTACACAAATTTGAAGACTTGACCCTTAAAAGAGCTTTTCTAAGAAGAATAGTTCAAAATTTGAATATGTAGTACATGGGAAATGGAGATATTTTTCTTTTTTAATTTGGAAAAAATGCTAGAAATACCAGCATTCCTTGCAGAACAAGAACTGTAGAAAAACAAAGCTGGAAACTGAGGGATTTAGTTTTGAACCAGCTCTAGTTTAAACCTTTTTCTGAATATTCTGACACTGTGAAAATGCCATTTTCTGTCAAAAATTCATTCCTTTGCTAGGAAATTCCTGGCTAGCTCACAAGTCCTGAGACTGAGGATGAGGGTATAGGGAGTGGGGTAGAAGAAGGTGAATGAAAAGCCGTGTTGCCTCCCCAGCTGTGAGCAGCCAGCGGAGGCTTCGACGCAGAGACAGCTGCTGTACAGGACTGCGGCCCCGGCAGAATGGGGTCAGTAGGTGGAGAGACAGCCGGCTGCCAGGGGCAGGCTTTAGCGATACCAGCTGAAAGAAGCTGTGAAAGGAGTAATACGGAGTGAAGCCTGCCAAGCCGGGGAAGCAGGGAGTGGCCAGAGGGAGCAAAGGGAGAGAGGAGCAGCCCTCAGTTGCTTAACGCACAGTTGTTAAATCTGGAAGAAAGATTTCTTGGGTCTGCAGCCCTGCAGAAAAAGGAGGTAATGTTCCTGGAAGAGAAGGGTAATTAATCCTAGACTTGAGAAAAATCTAGTCACATTCAATGAGATTCCACTGTATTAATTTTACCCCACTCTGTCACACCATGTAATCTTTTTATCCTGAATTAATCTGTTTCTTACCAATATAAGCAACAGGGTGGAAAAATCTTCTGACTTGTCATGGCATCTATTTTCTCTCCTGGTGCCTTTGACTTTAAATTTGGAGAACAGTGGAAGGAACTTGAACTGGGAACCAGCTAACTCATCCTTCTGTGGGCAGCCGTGCCTGCCTTTGTGCTGCATACTCCAAAGGAGTATTTGGGTTGTTCTGCGCATCAGGAGGTTAACCCTGATTCGCCTCAGCTCTGTAGTGAGAAAATTCTCTAGGATCCATCTGAAACACCTACACAGCCACTTCCCTGACGCCTTTGGAAACCCTTGAAGTAGTCAGAGTTCTGCTAGCAATCCAGCAATTTGAGATCCCCCTCTGCCGAGGTGATCTATTCTGCAGGAGAAAGGAGCCAAGAGGATTTGGCATCGGACTTGGGTAGCTTCCAATCCCCTTCTGATACGGGGGGCAGATCTTCAAAGGAAACCCAGCCACTACCGTGAATCTGGGACTCTTGCAGTGGTTTATCGCTTTCAGTCTGGGAGGGTAGATGGAGTTAAAATAATCTCTGTTCTAACACTTCACCAATCTCATTTTTTACCACTGTGCCCTCTAGGAAATGTGCCTGGCTGAAAGAAACATATTTTGTTCTCAAAAGCTTAGAAAGAGGCTTATTGTTGTGACAGACAAGAAATTGGCTGAGAAAACAGGATGAAGTGACAGCAGGAACGGTTTAGACTAGGAATGTGGGATTTAACATCAGTACACAGTAAAAACAAACTACTTCTGAAGTATAAATGCTGATCTTGTATATTGAGGTAAACTGAGAAGGTTTCCATGTTGCTCAGATTTTTCTGACACTTGAAATGGACCAGATGGTCACTTGGTGGGAATCAGTTTAGTGCTGTGAAAATTAAGCTGCTGGTTTACACCAACTGATATGTGGCCCTTTTTGTGTATAAGACACATCACGCCTATTTCTCTTTTCTATATTGCTTCAAGTTTGCTAAACTACATCTCTCTAGATCATTCTTTGGAAAGCTGGAAAAAATTCAGCCACTCTCTCATTTCAGTGTCCTAGGCCTTACTTGGTTTAAGGCTATGGCAAAGACAATTTTTGGTCTCCGTTATGTGTGAGTCCCGTCTGACACTGAAAACATTATATTGTCTTCACAAAGGATTGATGCTGTTTATTGAACATAAAACTAAAGGGGGCACTAAAAACAATGATAATAATACAGTATCTGCAGACAAATAGCTTTTCTGACACAAAACAACAAAATGAGTTATTGCCCTAAGTGTCAATTAATGCTTTTAAAATGCTTTGATTGCACAGTATCTCTTTCAGAATATTGAAATGCAGAGGTAATTTGGGCTAAAAGAAGATATGATTCACAGTCAAGATGTAAGCTGTGACTTGACAAGGGGTTTAATAGCTGCCTCAGGCAGATCAGAATGTGCGATAATGAGAATCTAGCAGAAAAAAAACACATTGTGGAACTGCACTTCAGAGTTCGCCAGGGTAAGTGGTGTCTGACTAGCTAGTAATGCTCCTTCTACAAGGCAAAGAGGCAGAAGTGGTCACTCTTGACAGCAGTGACTGCTGCAAGCTTCACACTGGTTACAGAGTACTCATTTTTGAAGGAAATACATGCATTTGTATATAGTCATATTCATATATATGTACATCCAAATATAAATATAAGATCTATTTTTGTGGACTACAGTTCAGTGAAATGCATTTCAGCATGTTCGTGATAAAGCCTTCACCAATTTACTGTGCTCCGTTGTCTGCTCATGGCCCCTGCCAAGTCCTTTTTGGGAAGCTGTGAAAAGAAAATTATTTGCTGGCTTAGGGTTGGACTTGACTCTGTTCCCTTCGTTGCTACTGTACGCTTCTCTGCAGGGGATCATTTTACATTTTCTTAATTGCAGAGTCAGCTCATGGTGTTGGCAGTGGTTGTACTGAGAAGTGGATTTTAATGAAGTGCTGTTCTTACTCCACTGGAACTTCAGCATTCGCAAGCTGAATGATAGCATCCTGTCAAGATAATGCTGACAACTGTGTCACCAGGAGGACATATTTATTTGGCACCCATGCATTTTATAGCAAGAGTGTACTTTTAAAATGTCTTGCCATGTTGCTTTATGTTTGCCTGTATTTTTCTGATTGAGAATATTGTTACTTGGAGGTAAAATGAAAGGGCAGTTACTGGCTGGACTCTAAGGCGAGATTCTTTTCACCTAACTTTAGATTTTTATGCTGCAGCTGTTTGCAGTCAGGGTTGGTACCCAAGTTTGCCTTTAGATTCGGGGGTCAAAAATGGGCACTTGGATGGCTCAGTTCATTTAACCTTTTGTAGACATCTAATCTGAGTTGAGGTGAATCCCACTCTAGCCTCTTTGGCTGTAAAGATAGCATACAGTAGCTGTCTTTGCAAACAGTATTCCTACAGGTACACTGATAAAGGCCTCCTGCACCCACACTATTCATAGGCTGCCCCACCAGGAGAAGACTCGTCGTAACCCTGCTGCATAACACCTTTGCCTTGAGAAACTCTCCAAGATAGATCATTTTCCAGGACTTCTGAGCCCCACTTGGAACAAATGGAGGAAAACATTGCAGATGATCTCTCGAGGTGGGAAAACAATCCCATATTTTTGAAGGTTTTAGCTACTAGAAATTTGAAGTCCTGCATCTCTCAGCAGCTTTCTAAGGAGTGATGCATAGGGGACTGTACTTTCAGTTCATGTTTGTTCCTGCACTCTCCAATGGCTTTTCAACCCAGCTGTGAATTTCAGCCACATTAAGAAGAGGTAGTAATGTCTCAAAGACATTCAATTCCTAAAAGGTTGTTTGGTTGTTTTTTTTTTTTAACTGGTGTTTGAATAGAGAAGGAAGAGCCAAATGAGTGTCAGCATAAAAGACAGGCAGCACCATTAGCTGGGCAGGTGCCTCTGTTTGACTTGCTGCTAGCTGAACTGGGGTGCACATGCTGGCTGCCCTGCCAGCACCAACGGGCTCTGAGCAAGCCCCTGCACCCTGCTGCCTCTAACTGGTATGCAGGGGATGTGAAAGAGCAAGGATTTCAGGAGAGCAGGAACTGTGGCTGCTGAGGGAGAAAGGCAATAGGGAATACCTGGCTCTGTGGTGAAACAATGGGAGGATAAGAATCCATAGGAATCCATGCTAAGACTGACTGTTCATCACATGTCATTCCTAATCACTCATAATGTTGTAAATAACATTAACTTCTGAAGTCAAAGGAGGACCAGGAGAATTTGAGAGAGGAAGAGGGACACGCTGTTCAGAAACTAGAGCAAACAATTGACTTGCCTTCACCTGCAGCATCCATTTCTGCAGTCCCCAGTTTCCTACTGTGAAATCATCTTAACATCCCCCTGAAACACAAGTCTAAAGAAAAATTGCACTCCGTCTGCAGTTCTGTTTAGCTAACAGAAAAGAGGTCATCTCTGCTGCCTGGATATTGTCCAAATGCTATACTTAATAAGTCTAGTTAAACATCTTAACAAGAGAAAAAGGTATAGGAAGGCTGTTCCTCCAAGCAATTTATCACAGGCGCTATGGAAAGGTCAACAGTGGAAATTCTGTGAAACGCACAATACAAATTCTGTGTGGAAGGGGATCAGCATCCAGGCTGAAATGTCTGTAGGAAAGGGAGAAGAACTGTGTCCCCCGACTTGTCAGGCTGCTTATAACCAACCTGAACAACTGCTTAAAATCAGCATGTGCCTGTCAATACCATGGCTAGTAACTTAAACCTGCTTGGTCTTTGAGTTAGTCTTGGGTGGGTATTCAAAGCATCTCATGGGCATTAGTCCCTGAAATGTTCCCTTCGTGCTCTGCGCTGCTCTGCTCAGTCCCTACTCTCTGGGCCGTCCTATCGACTGACTTCTCATCCCTTCTGCTTGAGACTCCATGATTCAGGTCTACTTCTTTGTCCTTCTTTATCTCTGAAAGGAACTAACCCGGTTTCCTTTTGTAGCTGTGTGTCTTTTATTATTCAGAAATCACCACGCTGGGGTAAGAAACAGCTTCACAAGAGGTTACTTGCTGTTTTATATATATATATAAATTCATCTTCCCATGACTACAAAGTCTTTTATGATGCGCATTTTCTGTTTGATCTGTTGTTTTCTCATTGTATTTTAAGGATTTTTAGTGCCCTGCTTTTAAGACCAGTTGTTAGGTAAGGAGGTAGTGTCTGTCTGTTTAACACGAAGCCACAGTCCCAGTCCTGTAAGTGCTGCTCTGCAATCTGGCAGGGCTTTACCCACTAGTCTTTTCAAGTGTCCTTTTGGCTATTTCAGTCCTGTTTTCCAGAAAGGCTTTAGACTGTGACTTAAAATATTTTGAAAAGCATCTGAAATTATCATAATCATGAGGTAGTATATTATTTGTCATTAGCATAGCTGGTGTGTGGAGGCCAATAGGTAAGTATGAGATTATGTGTCTTGCATTGTCCCAGTGCTATCTCTAAGTACTGGGAATAATAATCCAGATGTGGTGTATATGTATAGTTAGCATAAATAAGTGCATTTCACACTATATTGAACACTATGCATAAAACATGAGACTTTTCTTTACATTTTTAGTGGTAACGATATTTTAAATTTTATTTCTGTCCTTTGTCTGCTTGCTCAGAAATAAACTTTTTGTTTGCCATTTCTAGACCTTTATCTTGTCCATCATTCTTTTCATCTCTTCGTTTGCTTTCTGGGTCCGTGGACTCTTTTCTTTTACTTTTTAATGAGCCTGGCTATTTGACCTGGTTTCTACCTTAGAACAGATGCAGTAGTCCATTCCATAAAAACAAATGTAAGATGTTATTGCCCTTTTGCATGGAGCTCTTGAACACCCAGCATGGCAGCCGTTCTGTCTGTGCTCAGCAGTACAAGGTTTTCTTTTTGAGATCTCAGATTAGCTCAAAAGCCAATATCAAGCTGGTACAAACCTTAACAGGGGTTCCAGTATTCAGGGTGATGTCCTGGTCACATCGTTCCCTTTTGAAAAATTCTTTTTCCACTGTATAGTCTGTGAATGAATTGTTGTTTCTTTATAGGTACATTAAATCCTGCTCTGCAAGCTTTTACAAAATGTTTTTTTTTCCCAACAAAATATAACAGCTTTGGCCAAAGTCTGGATGTTTAAAACACCCACATCTTGCATGATCTTTCAGATTGCTCCAGGTGCACATTGACTCTGACTATGATTTTTCAGTCTTTGGCCTATAGAAATCCTGGAATTCCTTAATTTTCCTCTCTCCTTCAGTGACTTAGGGTTTGATTACACTCTGTACTGCAATAGTGTCTTCTGCTCCTTCTAACTCTTGCAATCAGATCTGGTTCTGTTTTGCTAATGCTAAATAATCTTTGCTTTTTCACAGGTTAAATCAGGACTGTTGATTAGATTTTTTCCCTTGATTTTGGTATCTGATCCCCATTACAGTTTGTTCTGACAGTGATTAAAATAACAATATATGATGTATTTTGAGTTAAGTAACATATCTGCTATACATGGTGCAGAAGCTTTCCCCCTCTGATTGTTTTCTCTTTTAAAGCTGATACCTTTCAAGAGTACTTTCTTTCTCCTAGATGTGCCAAACCCCTTCAGTATCTTTTGTGCTGCCTGACCATTGGCTCAGACTTCAGCGCTTCAACACGTAGCTCTGCAAACCTGAATAAATTCAAATCTAGTGCCTGTCTCCTAGTAGTATTTAAAAAAATACCCACCCCAGGGCCATCTTTCTTTCCTCTTGCCTTCCCAGAAAATGTGAGCTTTTTCCCCTTGCCCGATACATTTCTGGAAAAATGTCACCTTTGTTGCAATTTTTAACTGCCTCTCTGTGAAACACTTTATTCACTACTTCTTTTTCTAAAATGTTCTCTCCATTTTTGAATCTACTTTTGTTTATTCTCTCACTCCTTGCATCAAGGAGTATTCTTTGGTTTGGGAGTTTTTGGAGAATTCAGAGTTACAGCTTTTAAGCACAGTGAATCATTATTACAACAAAAGGTAAAAATAAAGACAATGTGAAGAAATAGTACACGAGGGAGGGAGAGGAATCTATGTAGCCCACTCTCAGCCAGCCTGCACATCAGCTAACTCTGACAGGATTGCTCCAGCCGGCACATTTCAGTCTCTACCACAGTCCCTTGCCCTCCTGTGTGTGGCACACAGAGTCTGTAATCACCTGCACTCTTGGAAAAATGTTCACTTGATCAGGTAAGTCAGAAACATGTTAAAGAAATATTCTGGACACTGAAGAACAGTAATATAGCGCTCTGTACTACAAAAGGTGTAGGTAATTATTTCAGCCGTTGACAGAAGTAGCAACATGATAGTTGTAAAATATGAAACCTTTCTCAGAAGGTGATACTCAGTTGTTTGTAAAAATTGTAGCTGGAAGAAAAAAAGCAGTAAAACTGAGCTGAAAGGTGATTGTGAAGAGGATCTGTGCTTCTGGAGATCGATGCTGCTTAAATTTTGGTGGGGGGTGGACATGTGTGTGCCAGACAGAGTTAAGCCCCACGACTCACGTTAACTCAAGAAAAATTGCACTGCTACCCTAAGAGCTGCTCCCCAAATGTGCTCTTCTGCATTTGCAGGATGAGCCTGACTAGTGTCTAGTGTGTTGTTAGCAGCAATAAATAACTATGGGAAAGATGGTTATTGAAGGCCCTGAGACAATAGAGATGAAGGAGACAAACAGTTATTGTCCCAGTTAAGAATCACAGTTATTTTGAAAGGTGTACCACGTTGAGCAGGAGAGATGGGGACCTACCAAAAGCTCTGCAGGCATAACTGGCAGCAGGAGATGAAGCAATTTAAGGATGTGAAAAGCAGCCTTTACAGGTGAAGTATGGAGGATAAGTGTCTGGGAGGAGGGGTGCTTTGCTTTTTTGCTTTTTTCCTTTTCCAATAGCTGACAACAACAGCAGCAGCAGGAGGTCCCTGAGAGTGAATGAGAGTGGGGGAGCTGGGATTATCAGCAAATGACAGCAAATAAGAAAAGTGACTTGAAAAGGCTCTGGGCCCCCAGTGGCAATAAGAATAGTGAATTGGGACAACAAAAGCAAGAGTGCACTTTGAAAGAAAACACAAACATGCTCCTCCACCTGGCCACATCTGAACCCTTTCTCAACTGGTAGATCAATGCACAAAGCAAAGATGTGTTGCATCTTTCATGTGGCTGTGCTGTTCTATAATAGAGCCTGAACAAACAGGTTTTGTTTACCAGCCTTCTAGTGAGAATCTTCTCATGTCTCATTCTCCAGCTTACTGAAGCAGAGGTTAGATCTTCCCTTGACATTGACGAAGCTGTACTAATTTCCATTGGAGAGTCTCTCTAGCTGATCACTTCAGAAGCAAAGTTTCATAAGGAAAAAATATTTAGTTTTTGAGTATAAGGAATAAAAACTTTTTTTCATCAAGCCAAGAGTTCAGTGAAAACCAGGTGCCACAATTCTGTGAAGCTGGCAACAACTTTTGGTGATGTCTGAATTTACAGACTTTGCAATGGGTCATAGGCAGATAGCCCTCTCTCCCCTTGGATAAACAGCTTCACAATTGTATTTTCCTCCTTGTTTAGCTGGTTGGATTTTAAAACTGGGATTTGTCAAGAGTAAGTTAGGTGCCTTGTAAGCAAGCACCTAACAAACAGCTTTCTTAGTCAAGGATGGGTTCTTGCCTTGTTTTCTACTACTGGCAATCTCAGAAGCAGCTTGGATCAAAGTACTGTAGGTCAGGGATTTTTATTTTGACTCAATGACCATATTTTAAAATGTTTCCTGTTTAGCAAATTACTTAATTTTTGTCTCCATATCATTGTCTTTTTAGCAACTCCTTAACTGGAGACTATTTTGAGGGGCAGCAGCAGCAAAGGAATTGGCAGCAGCATGGAGAGCTCACCTGACAGCAAAACTCCTTTCTCATTGTAGTGACCACAACTTGCTCACATCTAAAAATCTTGCCCTCATTCATGAAAAATATAAACCCCTTAATTAAGACCTCCTATTGCTGATAGCCCCTCTCTGTGCAGACCAGGCCAAGACATGAATACCCTTTCTGATACATACCCTCTCTGTCTGAATATAACGTCATGGAAAATGAAATATGACAGTCAAATCTGCCAGTGACCGTGAGGTGAATAATAAGTCTTCCCTCTGCTCCCTGTACGTTCAGCGTTCGTAGCACTGAGTTTGGCAGAGCTGCTGGGTTTGCTCATTTCCTTTACTCTGAGCCAACATTCCCAGTAGTGTCAGGACAATTTTAGAAGCAAGATGCACTCAACTGAACTTCATCTATGAAGAGATGAACAGGTGCTTATAGCTGAGTTTTCAAGTCCATATATTACCTTGATGGCTTTTTTTCTATCTGAAATAGAGCAATTTTGGAATATGGGCTTTTGGCCAATCCCAAGATTTCAGGAAGCTGTCTATTCCCAAACATGTTCATTCTGGGTAAAATGAAAATGCAGAGAAGATAGAAACACATCCGCAGTATTTGGAGTAACTGAAATAGGTGAAATAATTGTTGTGCAATATCCAGAATGCCTTCTGCTGTAATAATGCCCTCTCTCAAGCCTGCTCACTCAATGGGTTTTAACTTCTCTGTGCTTTGCTTCATTGCATGATTTTATATTGTATCTTGGGAAGGAATAGGACTGAGTGCATCCACCAGTGTAAAGAAATTATAAGGAAAGGTTGTGCAGAATTATGAAAGAAGGAGCTGGAGGTTGGGGGGGCGCGGTATTTGAGGAGGAATGCATGGACACCCTGGCATTTAATCTGTGAGTTTAGTCTACAGATTTTGAAGTTTACAACCTGCAAGGCTGAAGATGTGTCAGCTGACACGCTCCAACTGAATCGGAAGCAGCAGAGACCCCATATTGCTGACCAGATCAGCAGAGGCGTAAATCAGCATGAGTCTGGCTGGAGAGCCTGAATGGACACCTACACTGGCAAGTAGTGCCCTGCAACAGGAGTAGATCTGTGGAGTGAAACAGTTGGCACTGAGGATCCAATATCCACGCTATTCGGGGCAGGGGGAGGGTCGAGGGGGATGGAGGAGGTTACTAAGGCCATTAGTGGTTGGAGGACATTAGGTACAGTCCAGAAGCATGTCTTCTGGTTTAATCTTATCTGAAAGCAATTCAACTTGTGCAACCTCAGACCACTCCACAAAGCAAACAAAAGTAGGGTTGATAGGGTGACTGATTTTAAAAACATAGAGAGTAAGATGCTAGCACAGGTACACCCTCTCCAAAATTCTCTAACAATATAAAACAACACAAATGAGTGGAAATCAGTCCTATGGGCAGGAAAAAGTTTGGTAACAGGTGAATAAGCACTCATGAGAAACAAGGAAGTATTTGTCCCAGAGTTCTCTATTTAGTATGTTAAAAACTTTCTCATACAGCATTTAACAATTTGTAAAATACCACAGACTCACAGCTCTGGAAAGCGTTGATCGCCTGTGCCTGCGTCTCTGGTCTCGGGCACTGCAGACCTCTGATCCCCCTACCGGGTCCTGGGGTGATACTGCACAACCAGTAACATAAAGCCATTGCTATTTCCTCTGATCATTAATCACTCAGGATTTCATCAAACCTTAATTGAGATACCTAAGGCACTCTTATAAAGACTATAAGATTTCTTGTACTTGGAGCCCTTCTCCCTTTCTAAGGCACTCACATTTTCTTTTTCTAGGAATAGCCTTGGTGATAAAATGAGTCACCTAACCCTCTGCCAACAGGGAACACGATGACTGACACTTATACAGCACCGTTCATGCTAAGAACGTTTAAACCTATGTGTGGAATCCTGCCCTGGCTGCTGGTTGTGCTGTCAATATGATGCTGGAGCCCTTCTACCCGCACAGGTCAGGGAGCCTTAGTGTGAGGGTTCCACATCCTTCGCTACTGCTTTGAAAAGGATCTCTGTGTGTGGCTGTCTGACCTGGCTGGCATACATAAGTATTAGGTAGAGAGTCTTGGTGCTCATACGCTATGCTGCTGGGAACAGCAATGGAAGGGACCGCGCAAGTCCTTGGGTGAGGGTCCTGCAGCCATGTCACAGGTGCCTCTCCTCATCCCTCCTAACAGCGATGAGCCAACAGCTGCATCCTCTAGGGCAGCAGTGCTCTCTAGGGTACTGCGGAGATCCACGCAGTTGAGTATGGAAAGGTAAGTGACATGTGCTCTATGTTTATGCTGTTCCTGCTGGCTTAACATAAGCAAGACTTGACCGTGTGTCTCAGAAGCATGATTTACTTTCTCAGGAATGTGGTGCCTAGCACCACTAATGTGCATCTAACCGAGCATAGCAACACTAGAAATAATCAGACAAAGGAAAGAGATGTTGCTTGATGGGAGTCAATGATGACATTGGGTCTATTTTTTATATTATAGTCTCCATTATTTTCTAATAACACCTTTGGCATATTTGCTTATCTGTGTTGTCCAAGAGGACTTTTGCTTTATTTCTCATTTACATTCCTCACTAATGCATATCCTAATGGTACATAGGAGCTGAGTAGAAAAATGTTCCCATCTCAATTTGCAGAATCACTTCTGTAGCCATTGCAAAATTTATTTGTGATTTTTCTCACCCAGCTACTAACTAGCCCCAGCTCAGTAAAATGTGATACTATGACATTACATGAATTGTTACTTTTTACTGTAGCACTGCAAAGTTCCTGAAAAATAAGGATGGCATTTTAGATCAAATCAGAAATAAGGTAGAATGTGAGTGTGAATGTCCTTCCTGAATTTGTCAGTCTGATCATGTACTGATTGAGTGTCCCTAATGCTATAATTGCAAAAAGGGAGTTCAGGGGGCAAAAGAACAGGCTCCACAAGAGCCTACAGATTTCTCCATTATGTCAAAAAGAAACATGATTCTTAGTAGGTGTAAATGTCACTCTTCCCACCTCTGTGCAAACAGCCAGGACTGACGCCATGGCTGCTGGCAAGGAAAGCTCTGAATCAAAGAGGGAGACTTGAATATTTAAGTGTAAAGTACAGTTCAAAAGCGGAAGTGCTTATATGTGATTGAAGTAAAAGGTCTGAGCTCTATACATCAGTCACGGGCCATTAATTAATATCTCAGTGCCACTCTAAATTACCGGCATGCTGCAAAAAGAGAATGATATATTCTTTTTGGCAGTTCAGTGGCAGTCTAAAGAAGAAAAGGCCACTAGCAATTTTCAGATGACAGACTGAAGATTGAGATTTTTTTTTAATGATAATAGGGAAGCCAAGAGTGATGTGCAGATGTCAGAGAGAAGACTAAGTATTTAATATTAATATTGGTAGTTTATGGAACACTCTTTGTGGACAGAGTCACAGCACAAAACCTCTGAGGAGGAAACAGCTCAGCTGTTCCTTCATCCAGCCTCCCAAACACATCTTCAGCTTCTATACCACAGAGTACGTGATTCAGAGAAACTGTATAGAAAAGGAATTAGAAAAGTGAAATTTAACTTAATTTTTTCTTTTATGAAACCTGAACTTCTGCAGGGCAGATACATAAGTTCTTAAATGAAAATGTCGTAAGTATCAAATGAAAATATCATTTAGTTACAAAGGAAGTTGGTATTTCTGTAGCCAGAAGCAAGCAAGGGGGACAAGAGGGAGATTGAAGAGGGTAGTGTCATTCAGTGTTGGTGGGAGCCCTGGTCTTTCAAGTGCCTGCGCACATCTGCCCAGCCACATCCGTAGTTTTCTGTTTAAAGTCAAGCACTGGTTCACTGAACCTGACTCAAAGATAACGGCAGCTTGTTTCATAAAACTGAAAAATTAATTGGTGTGAAATGTATTGGAAAACAGTACCGCTATTCATGTGCCTCAGCAGTTTCCTTATTAGGTAGAACAAGCTTTTGATTGTTCTCCCAGGGCATACAATACCTCAATATGCTGCAAAATAGGCTGTTATAAAATGAGCCTGCATGACTTGCATACCTCAATGACCACTTCTGTGACAAATGAAAATTAATATTTTGAATCCAAGGTCAAAGTCTAATCATCGAAATGACAACGCTTAGCTGGTGACTAGCTTCTTTAGATGTATGCCTCACCATACATTTCTAGCTTGTCCTGGGCTGACTGGGATCCAGTGGGGTTTGCAGAGGGCAGGGACCACTGGCTGCCCTTGGGATGAGTTCCCTAGAAAGTTACAGTGAAAATTCTTCCCAGCAGATGCAAAAGAAACAAACATGTGATCAAAATCTTCCTATGGAAAAGGAAAGCACCACATATTAAAATAGAAAGATTAGAAGCTCATAAAACAAAAGGGTGGCTTAGGGTTCCAGATATATCATGTTGCAAATGGTCTTTCACAGTTGGCTCTGCTCCTTGGAACCACTGAATCATTTCCTCCTTGGACATGTTTGGAAATGTCAGCTTTTTCCAATTCAAGTCTATCTGGTTGCATCAACTGAAAATTCAGAGTAGCTCAGTGACAAAGTGTGGTAAAGACAGTTGCATAGAACACCATCAACAAATTCATTATCCTAGCAGAATTAAGCCCGTTTAAATAGCACCACCCTCTCTCCTCCCCCCCCCTTCCCCCCCCCCAAACAACGTTACACTAAAAATTGAAGGTAGATCCTATTGTAGGAAGAAAGTGTCTCTTTTGAAATCTGGATTACTTTTCAGCAAGTAATCCAGGCTCAGGCAACCTTTTAAACCTTGAGAAGTTGTTTTAATGGGAGGGGATGTATTAAGACTTGTGATCTCCAGTTCCAAAATACTTATTGAAGTTGGCATCTGAGCCACTTCCTTGGGCTCACACAATTAAGGCCTGCAGCCTTTTTAAATTAATTTCAAATTATACCGAGATATTCTTTAGATAATATCCTATTATTAAGTAGATAAACAAATCTGTAATATGAGTTAAAATCTTAATGAGGAAAAAGTCATTATATATAACACAAAAGCTGCGATCATACCTAGACATAGAATTGTTTTATTAGGCATTAAGAGCCAGCTGCCAGGGCACGTGATGGAGATCGATGGGTAGAAACTCTCCTAAACTTAACGAAACAGAAAATCCATCTTTCTTCTGGTAGTAGTGTAAGAGGGAGAGGCTGTCACAGGAATAATCTTGCAGACCCGCTTATGAACCTGAATGCATGGGACAAAGCTGAGGAGCTGCGTCTACGCATACAAGGATGTTTCGTCAGAGGAGCTGGGGCTCTTTTGCTGTCCTCTCTGCTTGTCCAGTTGCAGGTGACACTGGTTGGACACCTTATGATGACTTATGAAGTAGAAGATTATTTCTATCCTTGGAAATTATGGAAATAACTGGATGCAGGAGATCAGGATACTCTGTGCAGCTAGGCTTGAGGAATGGGGTGATAAGACAAGAAATTATGCTGACCTAACCGGATGTCTAGAAGGATTCATTTTCACTCTGTAGTCTTGGTATCAGCTGCCAGGTCAAAGGAGTTGAGTGTGATGGTGATGGTTCAAGGCATACTGTTGAATTGGCAGCTACTAATTACTTTCTAACCCTCATCTGAAAAATTATGAGGCCCCCAATTTTACATGTCTCCAACCTGACTGCAGACTAGTGCTAGGAGGAAGAACTAAAAAGGATGGTGAGACTACTTGACATACATCCTTACATCTGGTCTAAATGCAGCAGGTTTCCTGGCCCAAGATGGGATCTGATGGTGTGTGTTTATTCAGCTCATAAACCCTGGAAGATGTTAAGACAACACCAGGTAGTGCATACCACAGCAAAATCCCCATGTGAGCTGGCAGAGCCACCACGACCAGCAGCACCTGCACAGGCGTCTGCTCTTCTGAGCCTCAGCTCTTACATGTCCATACTATGCGGGCCATATACAAAACATGTTATGCCGGATGATTTTGGAGTGCAGACAATTAATTTTTAAAACCTTGTCAGTACCCCTGTGGTTTGCGCACTCCCTGGGGCAGTGCTGCATGCCTGCTCACACCAGGCAAGCCCTCCTGGGTGCTCCCAGGCCACCCCCGGCAGCCGGTGGATGGGTTTCATGCGTGGGCGAGCGGCCAGCCTGCCACCTCCTGCCTCCCTTCCCTTTCCCACAAACACCAGCCAAAGCAGCTGCACACTGGCTAATGCTGCTGTGCCATATATAATTGGGATATTAGTCTTTTCGTTGTCTGGTTAACACTGCTAGTACAGACTAGTGGGAAAACATCTTGATACAAATTAAGGAGTCATAATAAGCTTCAAGTGAATTATTCCTAGTGTGTTTTTAAATGTTTTTAAAAATAAAGCTACTCCAACGTCACATTTCTGGAGGAACCCTACATTGTGAGGGGTCAGGTCACTGTGTAAAGGGTTAAATCAAACGGCAGTCTGCAGTGGGAGTGAAAAGGACTTGGCCACAAAGCAGCGTCCATGAACATATAATTTCTGACATGACATTTATTCTCTATCCATATCGTGTTTGCTGTCTGCAGACGTTAATTTGTAAAGCTTTTCTTTTTGCCTTCTTGAAAAAATCGGATTTTTATGAGTAAAACAATCCTTGAAGGCGATCAGGGTGCCACTACCCCCTTAAAACCGTCAAAAATAGAACATAACCTGAAGTTCTACAATGCGCAGTTCCTTTCTGTTTGCTATCTATTATTTATACTCATTGTCAATAGTTGATCAGTACTGGTCTGTTTTCCCACATCAGAAAGCTTGTTTCTCATGCATACAGTCATGCAGTAGAAAAAACTGGTGTGATCAATGACCTCAATACAATGAATAACCTGCTTAAAATTACCTGTTTGCATACAGTCTACAAGCTGAAAACTTCACATCCCATTTATGCAAACCCCACACACACATTTCAGGGAAATGAAATTTGTTCTCAAATAGAAATGAACTTTTTCTTACTGTTCTGAGTGAGGTATTTGAATGAAATCTTGCAAATAACAAATACGCTGGCAGAAATCATGAGGAGTTTGTAAACAGCCCACGAAGAGCAAAAATTGCATTCTTCTGATAACATATCCCTCTTCATAAATATTGTAGCTAGTCCTACCTAACCAAGAGCTGTTTGTGAGCATTTCTCAGAGTGATGAATGGTGTCTCGCCATTTCCTTCTCTCTTTCTGATGATCTGTTATAATGACAGCAGCTTTTATCCTAACCCTGTTTGTGAGATCCCCCTCACTTTCTTTCCTTCTTCCTTCTTTTACTATAAAAGCTCTCAAAGGAAACCTTTGTACGTCAGGAGAAACCAAATTAACATAATGCGCAGCACCTATAAATAGTCCCTTCAAATTAGACTTTTCTACAAAACCCTGAAGTGATATTTCTTTCTTTTTTTCTTCCTACTGCAGGTAAAACATACAGCCTTGTATAACATTTTTTCCCTTATAAAACATTATTTTTGTTGTTCTGATTTACTTATCCTCGCATTTTCTTTGACTGTTTTTCAATGCTTTTATTCAGCCACAGGTGAAAATAGTCAGCACTTTGTTATTGTATTTTTGAATTTGTGCAAAAAAGAGCTTGTTAGAAATGTGGCATGTAGTATTGGCAAATTAATTACCCAGGACAATGAAAAAATTGTCCTAAAGACAGATATTGGAAAAATTGGATTTTTCATAAGATGTGTTTTTAAATTTTTTTAAAAACTTTTAGAGAAGTGCTTCCAGGTGTAAAGAAATTAAATAGAAACGAGCTCATCAGCTGAGAAGCATTGAGATAAGGATATTTAAATCAAGGACTGGTTTGAGGATGATAAATGAGAAAATGTTAGTCACTATTTGCACACTGTAAGGATCATCACTGTAAGGAAATTATCAGATACTTAATGCAAATTAAATTACAGAGTATTTTTTCTTTCACACAATGCCCAATCAAAATTTGGAATTCAATTCTACATGGCAAGTGAGTTCAAGAGGAGTTTAGACAAATTTCTGGAGGAAAAATCCCTTAGTTTTTTTAACAAAACAGTCCAGATATCACCAGTAACTCAGAGATTTCACAGTGCTGAGGGGTTACACTAAGGAAGAGCCTACTGGCTGTATCTCCTTCTCCTTATATTTTCCCTCTTGGACACTGTTAGAGGTATTGAGGCTACCCTAAGTCCACACGGTGGTGGTTATGATCTTAAATGTCTCACAGTCATTGCCCAGGTTTTTATTCTGGAGGAAATACCTGAAGTCGCTGGTACTCGTCGGGGCGGTGTGTATGTGTGTCCGCCCTGAGGCCCCCTTCCTGCGCCTCCTCTCGCTTTCAGGACAGCCTGCTGTAAACATCTGGTCCCAGAATATGAGCATGGCTGTGAAATCTGTAGAAAAAAATGAATACTGCTTGTTGATTGAGGGTAGCTGCCATTGAGTTGTTAGTACTGTAAATATTAGCCATTGCCAGGAGGTACCAGTTCCAGCTGTGCCAGACCACTCCTACCTGGCACGTGTGCCGCTCGCCATCTGCTGCGGCAGGGATGGAGGAGGCTCAGGGCTCTGCTCCAACAGAGCCTGGGGCTCTTCTGCTGATCTTGTTTTGTTTGGGTCTTTCCTCTAAGGGCCAAGCAGTGCAAAATGGTTTAAAAATTATCCACATGAACTATACAGTCTCTTGTCAGTATTAGTTCCTTACTGCTGCTAAAGAAAGAAGAAAAAGAAATAGCTGATAGTATCAAACACAGCTTTTCAAAGCCTGCATAGGAACCCACCAATTCTTCCAAAATATTTCATCTTCTTTCTCTATGATTTCGTTAATGCTGAGGAGCTTCCTTTTCTGTTTTCTTTTTTTCCTTGGCAATTTTAAGGACTGATAATTTAGCTTTTAAAGAACAAGCTCAGCTTCTCAGAGTCTCATGACTCCAGTGACTGAGCAGTGGGAAAAACACTAAATATCACAAGATACATAATTAAATCACAGGCACCCTTCTGTTTCTTAAGATTTTGTCCTGGGAATATTTTCCTGACCTCCAAAGCAGCTAACATTTTAATCCGGCCAGGGAAAGGCAATCACCCCTAATCTAATCTAATTTAATTTAGGGCTTGCAATGAAGCTAACTCATGACTAAACTGTTTGCTTTTTAATTCCATGGCAGTATAATCCATTGCTATATCGTGGGCAAATTACTGATCCCAGCTCAGGTATAATTATAAAATTTATTTACATAAAGCATAGACTGGAGTATCGGACAGCTACTCAAAGAATGTCTGTTTTGTTCAAATTAAGAATAGCATGTGCATTGACGAAATCCTACAAAAAACATTATTTCAAACTATAGGGCTCCCCAGTGAATATTTTCTGAGAAAAGGTAATAGCTGCAGAATCATGAAACAAGCTCTTCATGCAGCCAAGCTCACTATGTTTCCTGAGACAGCATCATCTACGTTAATTACTAGTTCCTCTTCCCTGTAACAGTTACTTCTTAAAGAGGAATTTATGAAATTAAAATAGCTTTGAATGTTTTGCATGATGGAAATTCTTTTAACGCTTCCATTTCTGTAGCCCAATACAATGACTCAACTGCAACAGAGGAAAATTCTTGAAACAGGTTCACAGGAGGGGTTTCGAAACAGCTTTCTTGCTCTGCTTTAATTTGACTGTCATTTTCCAGGAATCACAGAGCAAGACTTTAATTTTTTTTTCCACAGCTTAAGGGTTTTTTTTATACCATTGCCAACCCCTTTTTTAAGGAGTTTAGCTTGTCTTTGTTCAGTAAGACATTCCAGCTGTAATGCTGCCCGGCAAGGTCTCCTGCGTGGCCGGGCTGCGTCTGTACTCACCACGCTTTGCAGATCTCAGTGCTCTTTGTGCCTGGGCCTGTGACTCTGTTCGGGGGATTTATCTGCTATAATCACCTTGCACATTTATGGCTCAGTACAATAAAACCTCTGGCAGCTTGTTTTCTTGAAGGAGCACGCTCAGCCTGACAGAATACAAGTTCACTGATTTGCTCCTCTCTCAGCTTTCTGGAACATTACAGCACCTAGCCTTTCATTAAATACTTTTATTTCTCATGAATGGAAATAAAAATGTAACCCAATATTCTTTCCAAGACTCTGATAACTGGGGGAAGAATACCTTTGAGGAGAATGGGCTTTTGGTAATTGAATTGCCAAAGCAAGCACACGCTGTGTGACCTTCTTCATATAAACACAGTGAGCAACAAGCCTGGTGGTGCTCTGCATGCCAGTGCCGTCCAAATTCATAGCACCAGAGCCCTTCACAGGTGATGGATGAGTTACTCTGGTGGGGCAGAATTTTCCTGAGTAGTTCCTACCAAGTAATTCTGCTCTCTAGGAAATTTAACCACAAAAATCCCTTTAATTTCAGTGGTAACTGCGTGTAAAATCCCACCCTGCTGTAAGGCAGAGGGTGATGTGGGAAAGAGAGTGGCAGCCATAAAAGTGGACTTTGTGTCTTCATTTTTTAAAGGTCTTTTAAATAACTAAATCTAATGTGGTTGATGTTTTGTATGAAAAAATGTATAATTTCATCCTCCTTTTAAAAGCAGAGGTCCTTAGAAGTTTTTGTACCTTTAACTGGCAAAACCAACTTGTTTGTACATCATTCATTCGACATCCTGCCTAGGAAAACACAGTTTCTATAGGCTATTCAAAAAACAAAATGAGAAAGTCAGTTTTCTAAGTTTATATTTAATAACTTAATTCTCCAAAACAGTCTCTGTATTTAAATATAAGAGAAGTGACTAAATATGGAACCAGGAATCTAACACAAGTTTCTAAATATTATACAGGCTTAACCTTATGATTACAGAACAGATCAGTACAGGTAGAGGGGGAGTTCTGTCACTTTTTTTGTTACATTACCTTGACCCAGGAGTGTAGATGCTATAGTTGGAAAAACTGATGCCTGCTTGCTATAGCCAGAAAAAAACAGGAGTGGTCTGATCCTCATGTGCCCTCCCCACAGCTCATTCAGTGCTGCTTCAGCCGGAGCCTGGGGAAAACACAGCTCCCTTCCCTGCTGTCCTCTGTAACAGCTGCTGTGAGATGGGGTTAGCACGATGCCTTCTGTGGGGGAAAAGAGCGGGCAGCTCAAAGCACCGCCACTCATCTCACAACACACTTGGGACCTCAGCCAGCTGGTGTCCAGGGCATGGATTCGCACCAGTGCCCTACCAGTGCAATTCTTCATGCTCCACTCACGGCTCCTTGGCTCGCACCTCCTTCCTCAATTTCCTGCAGAACATCTGGCAGCACCTTCTCATCCCACATTGGGAGCGTACCTCTATCGTCATGCATTCTCGCTTTTGTTTAGCCCAAAATATTTTTGTGTTCATTAAAAAATTCCTGCATTATCTTTAGGAGTGTAGATAAAATATATGCTAAATCTAAAATATCAGTAAATGGAAAAACAGTTTTTATAAGTGGGCTACTAACCAATCATTAAAAAGCAAAACACTGAGTTATAGCGCTGTGTTGCAGCTTTACAAACGATACGGTGTCTGAACAAAGAAATCGATATGTCACAATTTTGAATTACTTGACACCTTTTAATTTCCAGAGATCATCTTGCTTCAGATCTTGATGTGCATCACTGGGTCAGCCACTAAATGGGCCCCATGACAACCACTGGTTCCTGTCCTACAGGGCTCTGTATGCTACGTGCAAATATCCAGCACAGCAGCTCTTTCAGATACCTGCCACTACGCGTTATTCACCCTTAGCTAGACGCTAACGTGCCACAGTAGTGAACACATGCAATTCAGTGCAGATAGTTTCATTCACTGACATTTAGAAAGGGAGCGAGGTCCAACTCCTCCAGTGTGGACTGAATTTGTGGTCTCAATCTCAACCCTGGTAAAAAGATCTTATTTTTTAAATTTTTTTTTCTCCCCCAAAACTATTGCACCATACACGTTACTGAAGAGTGAGTCACACAAGAAGTAAAAAAGTGGTGCAGAGGCTGAAGCAGCGTCTCTCCCCAAGGAAGATCCAGGCAGCGTGGTTTCAGGCATCAAGGAGAGGTGCTGCTGTGTCACCTTGCTGATGTCTGCGTTACCTTCTGGTCGGCTATCAGCAGGCTCCATTCAGTTTTACATGACCATATCCAACATTAACAATAAAATCACATATTGCTTACTTGTGAAATTCTCAGTTTGCTCTTAAGCACAGCGAAGCTGAGCCTAAGTACATCTGGAAAGCCTGAATAAATTTTCTCCAGCTGCAGGTTTCAAGTGATAATTCCTTGCGCTTTAGAATTGCCTTTTACACATGCTCAGCTATTCGGTCAAATGCATACTCATGCAATATGCAAACATGAAATTAAAGGCGAAGGATTTTTAAATGTTGGTATTTAAAATGCACACCCCCCCAGCATATGATAATGGTACTTTAAGCATCAGCATTTCCCTCTGCTGAAAATGCCTTCATCCTCCCTCCCCTATGCCCTTGGGGCTCCACGCACCCCTGAATGCCAGTGGGCTGTCCCCCATGCTGAGTCCCGGCGGCTCCCCATGCACCCCCTCACCGCCCTGATGCCTCTGTCCTCCCCTGCTCACTCCTACTCTCCCCTTTGGGTCCTCCTCCCAAACACTGATATGTTTTTAGATTCCTTCCCATCTGATGGTGTTGCCAAGACTGTTGAGTAAAGAAGACTCAGTAATGGTGTATGCAAAACATACATTATAAGCTCAGTCTGTTTAGATGGACTTGTTAATTTTGGGGCACTTCTAACAGCACCTCACATGGTGGGTTTCTAAATAAGTACTACTGGTGCTACAGCCCTCAAGGTTAAAAATAATCTTTGTCAATCTGTAAGAAGAAAATGATCATGTGCTGCAGAAAGTCTCACCTGGGAGATAGGTACTGAATGCCTGTTCTGAAAATAATGCTAAATATAAGAGTATTTATTGATCCCTTCTGTTCAGATGGCACTCACTTTTCCTAGGTTACATTTGGTTTTCCCCTCTGCTGGACCTTAATTCTCTACTGCCAGGCCATTGAAAGCACTGGATAATAATAAATCAAAATGTGCTTTCACTGGAAGTACAGTAATTGAGAGGGAGACAAGTCCATGAGTGGCTATCTGAGGACCATAAGAGAGATTCTGGCTTCCCCGGCACACAGATTTTCTGAAAATGGTGGTGTATTTGCAGAGCCTAATCAAAGTGAGCCAGGAGTGCAGTATGATCAGCAAGGCCTGTCACGGAGGCACGGGATATCAGCATATTTACTGAAATAGAGAAGGTAACATTTAAAAGAATTGTTATTTTTAATTAATGCATGACTCACAGAGGAAATTTTATTTACATACCAAAGGATTTCACTGTGGGGATGGAGTCCTGTACTTAGCACTATATATTTAGAGGACAGAGAGACAGAGCGCTGAGCCCAAGTGATGATCTGCTGGGAGAGTGAAAAAGTCCTAGCTCCCTCCCTTGGCCTCTGCCTGCTGCCTTTCACACTGTCTGAGGTTTCTTGCCTGCTCCTGATGCCGGAGAGGGGCCATGCTGCTCTGCGGCAGCCATGCTGACCCCCGTCCTGTTCCCCCTGCTGCCTTTCCCACTCTAGCAGGACAGCGATTCTCATGTGCCGGCTGAGGTGGCTCTCTCAAAGATCAGCAGGAATCCCATCAGGTGTTGGTCCATTTTGGTCTCCAGTCTACAACTGGTATCATTCGGACAGAAAATTACTTCAGAACAGAGAAAGGAAAAAGACATTTGAGAAAACCCCAGTTTACAATAAGCCTTCCCAAATGCCTGTATGTCTTGCTGGCTCTTAAAGTAGCCTGGACTTACTTCTGTTTGGTGGTAAAGGTTTTCAATTTCAGTTTATTCAAGACAATTACTAGACAGATATGCCCCCTGCCCTGCCTAAACACTGATGTTTCATTGCAGAGACACATTGAGCTTTCATAGGACTCTGGCAGGTGCTTCACCAGAACCACAAGACTGGCCCCAATTTAACGAAATATTCATATGCTTAAAGCTGCATCTGAGCTAAAGTACCTTGCTGAGCTGGCTCCCAAGCACCCTCAGAACTGATTTCCTACACAGCCCCATAACATCTGGGACACGGGTTCTCCTCTCCCCTGCTCTCAGTGGGGCATCCCACAGTCAGACACCCTGTCCAGATGCCCCCACTGCAGATTCCCACATCCACCTCTCCAGCATGGCTGCTGCAGGCGGGGGACTGGGGCACACCCACACCCATTTGGCACCTCCTTTGCCTCACCTGTACCACAGCCTTATCAGCATTGACTTTGCAACACTGCAAACAGCTTAAGTATCACCTGATGATGGAACACAGAGAATGAGGGATTCCCAGCAGATAGTTTCTATGGAGTATTCAACAGTTTTTACTACAGAATAGACCAGAATGATCAGGTTTAGAATAGGTTTAGGCTGCAATATGGGCAGTTATATTTTTAACTCTGTTTAATGGGGTTAATGACTTTTTCTCAGTTTAAAGACATAGGTCCTGTCTTTCTTCCTCCAAACCCCTCAAATCCATGAGATTGTGGTGCTCTGTATCAATTTTGTTGTTTACTTCAGTACCAACAAAGTAGTCTATCCCGATACATCAGCATATGATGCTTCCTTATTTTTTTTAATTATGGTACTCTGTGAATTTGAACAAAGGCCATGTAAGGATGCCAAAAAAAGATGAGCTCTAGCTTTCTTTCAGTGTACTGTGAACCCAAGAAGCCAGTTTGGAGCCTGGCTGTCAGGCCACCATCCTTGATCAAGCTCAGTAGATAATCTTCCCACCCCATGATTAGGCTCTCATACAGTTATCCCTCTTTTCTTCCTCCAAGTAATCCCTGCTATTTGCTTACATCATGCGTTTAGTATCCTAAATTGTGGCTCTGATTTCCCACAAGCATAAGCAATGCTGACTGACCACAACAGCCCATCGCTTGCATGGTTAAGGGTTAGCCTCAACTCCACTACAGCCCCTCATTTCTGTTGCTGAGCATTTTATACGCACACTTCAACAAACACGTGATCCCAAATTGGATTTTTCTACAGATAAGCAGCTGGACACACTGTGCCATATTCACTGATGGAAAGAAATGTTCAGCTTGACATAATTACCTCAACCATTGACCACACTGCCTGATGAGAACCCTTCCATTACATGACAGCCCTGGAGGCATATTCCCCCTCCAGCCATGCAGGCATTTTAAGAACCACCGGGAGCTGTACCATCAGTCTGCATGCTGATCTATGACAAGTAAGTGTTGCTTGAACAGTTTTTGTCAGTGCTGATTTACTTGCTTTGTTTGTTTCCTTGGGGTTTTAATAACAGTATTAGAAGTCTTTGCTCCTGATGTATTTGACATTGTGCCATTGGTCCACTAGGATTTGGTTGAGTGTTTTGCATTATTTTTAATTTGCATTCACAGTATGCTCTGTAATAACTCACTCTGAATTCTCGCAATGGATGCTGTGAATTTGTATTAACAGCAGCGCTGACTTGTGTGATGTGTAGTAAAATTCTTTGCAAAAGAATACTTACCGCTTCGTGTCCTTTAAGCATAGGAGATCAGAGTTTCCACGTAACAACAGAAATTCTTCTTAGCAAATTGTTCCTGAGCTAATCATAATAGGAAGGATTTCAGCCTAGATGGAAATCATTGACACAAGCTGCTGTTGATGCCAAAAGTTTACATAGATTCAAAAAGCAATTAGACACAATTATGGAAGAAAAAAATCCATGAAAGGTGACTAAACACACAGATAGCTCTGGTTCAGGAAGTCCCTGAGCCATTGATTGCTGGAAGCTGAGAAAGGATCCTAGGGATGGATCACTGCACAGTTCTTCCCTAGGAGTCTGCTACTGGGCACTGCCTGAAGAACAGGCTGTTCTAGCCTGACCCAATATGGCCTTTCTTACGGTGTGATGTAAAGGAAGCCACGCCAAGAGCACTTAGGAAAAAGGGAGGGGGGGGCAAATCTCTCTCCCTTCAGGCTAACAACTTGCAAGTTTTCAAGGTTTCTGCATTAAAATCCTCCTTTGTACCTAATTAGGATGCAGATCCTCTTCCCCCCCATCAGCTTTCTTAGGAAGAGCACACACACTGGACTGCACTACAATCATGGACATTTCAATGCCTGCAGTGCCCTTAATTGGATGAAGCCTTGCACAGTGGCTGGCAGCAGTGCACTGATTTTCAGTAGCTACTGGCCTCAAGTTTGCTTATGCTACAAGATGCATTTCTGGCAACAAATGTTTATCTGCCATGGGGCAGAATCAAGACTGCTAAAGAGGTGAAGCTGGTTACTCAGTTAAAACTAAAGAGAGGAATCTGCTGAAGCATACACATGTTACTCTGACACAGGAAAATCATAGCCAGTTTACAGCAGTGAAAAATCACTACTTTTGTCCACAAGAGGCAAGTCCTACCATAAGCATGACATCTTACAATACGCTCAGCATCTTGAAGACTTCTCCATGTGCCCTGACTTTTTTCACCTTGACCTTCTCTGGAGGGTGAACAATGCCTTCCAGGATGAGCCGTCACTGGGACACTTCATGAACGCCTCAGAACTGGGGTACACATAACTGCTTTTAAACACCTAATACTTAAGCTAGTTTTACGCAGAACTCAGACTGTTTGCTGGCTGAATTTAGTTATTAGGTTATTATTAAAATAAAGCCCAATTTGTTATATCATAGGACACAAAACCCTGTCCTAAAAATAAAGTGAAAAATATTAAGGCAAGACAGAAAAAGCACAGCAGCAACAGCCACAATGTGATTGTTGGGTTTGGATTTGACCTTTTTTTTTAAATGGGTTACAGGAGCACTTTCTTTTTTGTGAAGTGGTCTGGACAATTTTATGTCCTGCAGTTTGGCAGACAGCCCATCAGTTCTTGTTTATCATTATTTAAACCATGTTTCCTGGTACTTTGGGTGGAAATAAACAACAAAGTTGTGAAACTCACTGAACCAGTGACTTCCTCCCAGTTGGAAACACATGGGTTTTGTGGGGTTGTTTTTTTTTTTTGTTTTGTATTTTGCTAAAAAGCACTCACATTGATGACTACACTAAAAATACCCAAACAGTAGTCTTGCACTAATATCTCACTCTGGGGACTCTCATGCTTTCCCAACAACATGGGACTCCAGTTCCACTGAATATCTTTAGTACCTTGCTCTTCTTCCTAATTGTACCAGTAATCTCCCCTCCTATTTGCAGTAACTAATATCCCTGTGACAGCCATTGCTTAGATGAGAAGGCAGCATTAGGAAAGCATTTAATGAACATTAATTGCTTCTTAATATGATTTAGCTGCTGGAAATAAGGCGGCTAAACTAGCTCCATGTGACCAGCAGCCCTACAGGCACCACCACCAGACTCCTCCTGAGATGCAATCCTATCACCTGGGGGGCAGCAGCTATACACAGATGATACCCAAGGCTACATTTTACTTTTCCAAATTAGCAGCTAAGTAGGGTTGTAGGAACTCAGCAACAAAGTCATCATGACACCACCTGGCTGATTAGCAATCTCTTCCTTCTGTGCAAGCCAGCAATTATCAGTTCCCACTGACTCCAGAAGCTAATGGAATCAGAGGCTGGGTGATGCTGCCAAGATCCAGCAGCTTCCAGCTGTCAGGACGAGGATGAGATGGGACACTGTACACTGTTTGGTCTTATCTTTTCCTGCATGGCATCTTTGGCACCTGTGCCTTTATCATTTTGACCCTCTACATTATGTTACCTGACATGGTCAATTCTGGCATGGCAACATGATGCAAGAGGAACTTGATCTTTGAATCCAGCATTCCTAAATTTGGATCCTGATTCACCATTGATTCTTATCTCACCCTTTAGTTAGGTCACTTAACCTCTCTACTAAGCAGCTCTGCCAGGAAATTAAGGCTTGTAACACCTAGAGATACTGTTACAATCAATCAATAAATGTTTGTAAAGCTGTTGGTAAACACAAAGTGCCAAGTCTAATTTAAACAGGTAGTGTTGATAACTTACCCATTTTCTTTGCAAGAACTTTAATATGACACGAAGATTAACCTTCTGATCTGTGAAAAAATCACTACTGATATCATAGACTGGTGTTGGTAGCAGACCTCTAACTTGAAATACGATGTCCTCATGACATCACTAAATTTCCCATGGATTAGCTGACAATGATACTTCAGGACTCATGGGAAAATTGTATTGCAGAGGGAAATAACAGTACGGGAAAAACCAAACAGTTTTCTGGACTGTAACTCTTCATCTTCTTTCATTCAGAGCTGAAACAGAATACCACTAGACTTTCTAAAATGAAAGATTTATTGTTTTACATAATTTAATGGATATTATGAGGGAGTTCATAATATCCACTAACATAAGCAGGAGGCTTCAAGTTTTACAGATGTAACAGTGGGATCAGCATTCCTAATATCTACTACCCAGTAAATATATACGTACCTGGAAAAGCTTGACTGTTGTCCTCTACATATTGATATCCATTGCCAACTGGATTTATAGGAGAGGCCTGAAGCTGAAGTAAGTTTTTTGGAAATGGTGATGAAACACCTGCACGTGCAAGACATTTATGATTCATGACATCCTCAAAGCAGCAAACTTCTTCAGGACTTCAGAAGTCTTAACACTGTCTTTATTTCTCTATTACTAGTAAGTGCTTCAAAGCCAAGAGGACAACTGAGCTGTGCTCACAGGAGTGCCGTGCACTGAACCAGTCCCATACCTGCCACCCCTTGGCAATGCCAGCCCACAACTCCTCCTAGCTGCCTCCCGCCAGCACCCACAGTGCCGCTCACCAGGGACATAACAAGTGCCACAAAAAATAATTAGCTATTTCCTGGCACACCCCATCACAGCTGGTGCTGTGCTGTTCCTCCGATGGACTGCCGGCACGCTGCTTCTTACTGTCATACCTAACCACTTACCAGTCACAGTATTGAGTCCCTTGTTACTTCATTTATAGCTGCAGCAAGGCTTATATTTTGAGGCTTTCCAGCCATTGCTTGAAAACATAACAGTAGTTCCAAGGCTTAGGGGAATGCTTGCAGATACAGAAAGTGTGAAGGATATGGAAGAATCTGCAAAAACAAGGTGAAAGGCTGCTTTAAGGTACAGCATCCCTACCACCCACTCTCTTAATAAAGAGCCTAAGTAGTGGCACCGTGCCACCTTACTAGGTTTCTCATACGAGGTCGGCCTCGTGAAAACAAGTACACAATTAGGCAAAAAGATGCAAACTTACTACAGAAACATTTCTTTACCAAAATCACTGCAAATATATTTTATTAAAAAAAAAAAACACAAAACAAACAACAAAAAAGCAAAACACAAACGAACCAGCACATTGACTGTTATCTATCAATAAGATGAAGACCTATTAAAGCAGCGGCGACGTGCAGTGCGGGCTGCCCGGACCCCCGCGGCGGCCCCCCACCAGGTACCCCCCCTCCCTCCGGCACCGCAGCCCCCCTGCCCCAATTAAAGCTCCGGCAGCATTCCAGCTCCCTCGCGCCGCACGGCAGCCGCCCCGCTACCCTCGGCGCGCAGGAACGCCCCGAGGGGCCGCCGGCCAAGGCCGCCCGGGTCCTGCCCCCCTCACGGTGCCGAGCCGCCGCCAGGCAGCGAGCGGGGACAGAGAGGCGGCGCCCCACACCCCCGAACCGCCCCCCCCGGGAACCCGCCCGGGGAAGCGCCGCGCCGCTCGCCTGAGGGGAAAGTTTGGCGGCAGGGCCGGCTTGTCCCTGCCCGGCCCTTCGGCGCGGCCACGCCGACCCCGCGGGGCCATCGCCCCGGCGGGCAGGGCCCCGAGCGGCGGCCGCGGTGGGAGGGAGGGACGGGGGCTCTGATGATGGCGGCAGCGCAGGGCTGCGGCCGCCGGAGCGGGTGAGGGGCGGGGCGAAGAGAGACCCTGTGGCTGCTATGGCCGCCTCCCCCTGCCCGCAGCCTGCCTTAAATACTATGGAGCGGCCGTAGCTGCGGCGCGCGCCGCTGCCGAGCGCACCATGCGGGCTGTCATCGCCTTGGCCGCGGCGCTGGGCAGCTTGCTGCTGGGCGGCTGCCTCCTGCGCCTGGGCGGCCAGCAGCCCCTCCGGGCCAGGTAGGGTGGCTTCCGGGGGCCTCGCCTCCCCTCGCCCACTGCGGTGGGGCCGCGGGGCGGGAGAGCCCGGAGCCGGCCGGAGAAGGAGGAGTGGGAGGCGGCCACCCTCCCGCCGCCGGGAGCGGGGCGCGGCGGAGCCCGGCGCGGGTGTCCGCGGCGTGTGGGCGATGCGTGGGGAGGCGAGCGGCGCCGCTCGCGCCGGGTGATGTTTAATCATTGGTTCTGACAACTTTGTTTTCCCCGTGTCGCTTGCCAGGGGCTGGGAGGAGGACGCGGGAGCAGCTGCTGTCACGCCGAAAGTGGTGCGAGCCCTCAGGTCCCCGCCGCCGTCCCCTCCTCAGACCGAGAACAGGTACGGGCTGCCCGCCCTCGGGTGCCGGTAGCGTGGGTCCGTGCGGAGGGGCGGCAGGGGCAGGAATGCGCCTTCGCTCCAGTTCGTGCTTCCTTTTGTTTTGGCAGCTTAATCAGAGCGTTAGGGACCTACTAGACCGAGGAAATGAAAATTCACTTTCACTGTAATAAATTATTTGCTCGAAGGCCCTCTTAATGACGGCTGTCACTCTGCCGTTGGGTTTGAGCCCAATAAAATGTTGCACGCAGCAGTTTTGTTAACATACAACACAAGAAAGTGCTCGCTGAATAGCATGTTCCAGGTATCATCTTCTTTCCAGGAAGGTGGAACTGGAGCCGGGTAATATTATATTATTATACACATTTTTGTAATGTGTATTTAGTTAAAAATACGGTTTCTCCTTTAAAATCCACAGGATGAAGGCCAGATATATGAACCCTTTTTCATACTGTGTAGCGTCTTACTTCATGGGAGCCCTTTCACTTGATCCCGTGCCTTGATCTTTTAGATCAGTGATCTTTGCTTTACAGCCTGTTATTTTACAATGAAAGTTTAATATGAAAACGGTTGGCAAAATTAGCTGTGAAACAAGTTGTGTCTTATGTGCAGGCTTCAATATTAATGGCTGTGTTTTTGTGCTCTTGAGTCTTTACACACTCTATGAAAACTAATAGTGCAGACGAGGGTGGTGTAATCCACACGTGAGATATTACTGTGTAAGAAGAAGTTTGCAAATATTTTTGCTATTCTCTTTTAATTTACCTCATTAACATTACAGTTCCAGTGATTATTATATGTTAATATATATTATGGTCAAAACCACATGATAAAAATTAGAAAAAACTTGGGAGTTTGGCCTTTAATGGGAACTGCGATGTCCTGGTTATATTGAAGTTATCGGTGACAATACAGTTAACCTTACTGAGGCTGCCATTTCACCCAATATGGTGGAATTTGAGGTTGAGACAACATATGCTTTCCCAAAGTTAATGCAAGTGACATTAGTCATAGTAACCATTGCACTGTATCCTAACAGTAGGTTTCCTGCATGTTTCCGATGAGAGACCCTTATGTGCCGTGACTCAGAATTAGAACTTTTGCAAGCCATAAATTCATAACATCTTTCAAAATTTGAGTGAAACAAAAGGAACAGGAACATTCGCAGAATTCTAACTGCTATTATGTGCTGCTAGCTTGCTTCTCTTTCCTGTGCTCATTTTTTCCCTTTCTGATTTGTTTTTTTTTGCTTCTTTTCCACTCCTTACAATTTATTGGTTTTGCAGTATGTACTGTGTTCTGCTTTGGTTTTTGTAGCTGTCACTCTATTCTCCTCTCCACTCTGTTTTGTGTTATGTCTGTGGTTCCCCCTCTGCCCCGTCTTTGCATACTCTTCCCTGCTAGTTTCTGAGCTGCAGTCTCCTGCCACTCAGCTCTGTGTGCTAAACCGTGGAGTCACATTGACTAGAAATGCTGGCAGAGAGCACTTCAGAGAACAGACTCTAGCTACTTCCCATCTGCTATTAGTACACTCACAACTGGAGCAAAGAAAGTGGAAGCAACGCATACTGAAGAGGGCTGAAAATCCATGGCATGTATGGGTCGGATTTAATCTAATCTCTGTAATAAAGCAAGTGAGCATGAGATTTTAAATACATGTTTTTCCTTAATCTACCCAGAGGATTTTGGCACCAATCTGGAGCTACTTTTGATCAACCTGAAATTGTATTTCATAGTAACTACGTGACTGCAAATGTGTGACAAGTAAACCATTCATCAAAAAAAGTTTAATTTCACTCCAGCTCCTATAATCATAGTGTCTTTGGAGGGATGGCTTGCTGGCTGAATCCAAGAGAGGATGTTCTTTCTCACCTGAGTGACTACGCTCAGTAAGCTGGCCTGACAGGAGTTTGTGGTGCATGTTTGGCATATGAGGAAGGAGAGAGAGCTGCTGGACTGACCAGGAGCTGTTACTTAATACAGAGAGCAGCTGGACTGGGCAGGGAGCCATGCTAGAGGGGTTTGATTCAGGCAGCAGCTGGACTGGGCCTGGCTGAGCGCCATGATGGAGAGATTTGATCCAGAGAGCATCTGGACTCATTCAAGAGATTCAGCCCAATCCCTCAGTGGTGGAGATGGATGGTCTGGTGAATAGGAATTAGATTCCAGTTTGAAGTGGGGTTTTGCTGCGGTATAGCAAAAGGACAGAAGAGTCCCTCTTTGAAATAGGTTGTACAGGGTACAGTGAATTTTTGAATCATGTGGCTATGTTAGTATGTTGGTGCATAAAACTAGGAACAATCTATTGGTGCAGACTTCCCAAAGTATCCATCTCCTAAAGTATTCTGATGGTTTGAATAGCATTACTATGTTGCTGACAGCAATGTCCTTTCCTGCATAAAAGTAAGAGGATGGTGCATAGATGCTAGGTTAGACTCTGGTCTCTTCATCAGTTTGACGCATTTTTCTGGAAAGCTAAGATTTTCTCACCAACTTTGGTGGGAGGATCTGGGAAAGGAAAAAGAAAAAAAACAGGGCACTATTCTTCTTGAACTCCAAGTATAAGTGATCTAGGCAGTCTTCAGAATCACAAGCTAATCTTTCTTCTTATCATGATTTCCTTTGCTGTGGGAGGCATATTTGTAACCAGACATCTCCTGAAGAATCTCTAAGGCCCTATTATTCTGTTGCCTCGCAATATTGAAAGCTAATCTGTTCCTTTACTTCAAGTAATTCTTTTAAAAGGATGAAGCTGAAGGATGAGTGGATGAAAAGCAGGGGATTGGTTCAGACTGTCACAGATATTTAGGCAGGTATTATGCACAGCAATATTTAATTAGATGGTGACAAGGCACCTAAAGTAATCTGAAGATCCGTGTCTTAGTAAATAACCTTGAAGATGTGGTTTCTCTCTTATAGGTCATTTCTTACCACTTTTTCTTGCTAAGTGTTAGCTCACAGAACCATAGAATTGTTTAGGTTGGAAAAGACCTTTAAGATCATCAAGTCCAACCATTAACCTAACACTGCCAAGTCCACCACTAAACCATGTCCCTAAGCACCACATCCAAACATCCTTTCAAATACCACCAAGGATGGTGACTCAACCACTTCCCTGGGCAGCCTGTTCCAGTCCCTGACAACCCTTTCAGTGAAGTAGTATTTCCTAATATCTAATCTAAACCTCCCCTCGTGCAGCTTGAGGCCATGATGCAACACAAGACCGTTCCCTCTTGTTCCATCACTTGTTATCTGGGAGAAGAGACGGACACCCACCTCGCTACAACCTCCTGTCAGGTAGTTGTAGAGAGTGACAAGGCCTCCCCTCAGCCTCTTCTTCTCAGGCTAAACAACCCCAGTTCCCTCAGCCGCTGCTCATAAGACTTGTTCTCCAGACCCTACACCAGCTTTGTTGCCCTTCTTTGGATATGCTCCAGCACCTCAATGTCTTTCTTGGAGTGAGGGGCCCAAAACTGAACACAGTACTTGAGGTGTGGCCTCACCAGTGCCAAGTACAGGAGGACGATCACTTCCCTTCTCCTGCTGGCCACACTATTCCTGATACAAGCCAGGATACTGTTGGCCTTCTTGGCTGCCTGGGCACGCTCCTGGCTCATGTTCAGCGGCTGTTGACCCATGCCCCCACGTCGTTTTCCGCCAGGCAGCTCTCCAGCCACTCATCCCCAAGGCAGTAGCATTATGACCAAAGTGTAGGACCTGGCACATAGTCTTGTTGAACCCGATACAGTTGGCCCCGGCCCATCGGTCCAGCATGTCCAGATCCCTCTGTAGAGCCTTCCTTTCCTCAAGCAGATCAACACTCCCACCCAACTTGGTGTCATCTGCAAACTTACTGAGGGTGCACTCTATCCCCTCATCCAGATCATTGATAAAGAAACAAAACTGGCCCTAATACTGAGCACTGGGGAACACCACTTGTGACTGGCTGCCACCTGGATTTAACTCCATTCACCACAACTCTTTGGGTCCAGCCACCCAGCCAGTTTTTTACCCAATGAAGAGTACACCTGTTTGGGCCTTGAGCAGCCAGTTTCTCCAGGAGAAGGCTGTGGGAAACAGTGTTAAAGGCTTTACTAAAGTCTAGGTAGATAACATCCACAGCCTTTACCTCATCCACATGAACAATGTGACTGCCTCTACAGTGTGACTTCCAGTTTTTGCTTCAGTTTATTTCACAGCTTACTGTGCCTGTTAGGGTTTCTCACTGAAAAAAGAAGGGCCATTCTTAATAAGATTCCTATAGTAGGCCCCAAATTTATTCATGGAACCAGTATCATTTACAGCACAGTTCTGTGGTTCACTGGCAAATCCTCATGTCTACACCTCATACCATCCTCTCAGTTTTTAAGCTGTAACTGCAAGTACAGCTTAAACTTGCTTAAGCCAACAGTACTACCAAAAGAAGTAGTCTCCCACTTGTCCCACCTTTAGACACTTGGTCCTCCCACCCTCCCCACCTGTGTTTGTGCTGGCATATTTGGTTGTGTAGTCACAGCATTAATTGCAAAATAGAGGGCTCAGTACTGCTAGTGCTTATCAGGGGAAGGTGACAATATTAAGAGAAGCTAGGTAGTCTTTTCTTTGTTATGAGGCCCACCGTTTGCTATGCTAAGCTTTGGGCAGAAATTCTAACTTGTTTTGTACTGCCCAGGAATATATAGCAGATAAATAAAACCAGCTTCTACAAGGGAAATGAAAAGAGTTTTCTTAGGCACTATTTATATATACTTCATATGCAAGTAAAACCAAGGCAGCAATACCCTGAAGAACCGGCCACCACTACTCTGTTGCTGTTTGTATCACCAATTTTAAGGCCACTTACTATTTCCCTAACTTACGCTCTGTCTTTGCAGGTCCAAGACAAGGACAGTGTAGAGACTGTTGGGGTAATTGAACAGTGGGAGGAAGTGATTGAGGAGCTATGAGTAAACAAGTTAGTATTAGTACAGTGTTCCATAGTGTTGTTTTCTCCAATTCCTCTCTCAGCAGCAGATCTTTATGCAGGCCTGGGGAATAAACAACTATACTTAATTAACTATGCTACAGGGACCTGTACATTCTGTCTCTTGTCAAAATATTGCATTCTAGCAGGCAGAAGGGAAAGAAGAGACAGGCTATTACCACGATTATGAACAGTAGCTTAGTATATTGCACAAGTAATTTGCTATACTTTAGATTAGTCAGCACTGGTGGCCACTTCACTAATTTTACTGCTCTCTTAGTATTTTTTTCCTTCATTCCCAAGTGATGCATGCAGACATATTTTAGGAGTGCATTTCTAACACACGCCTCATGTATTAGTTCTGTCTAAATGAATAGGTGCCCAACTGAAAGCTACTGCCAGGACACATTTATGTTCTGACAGTGTTGAAAGGTTTCCCAGCCTCTTTCTGTTTACTTGGTCCAAGTGAAACTGCTCTGTCATTCTGTCTATCGTGGTCTATTGTAATATCATTTCAGTGTAAGTACCTTATTCTTTTCACTTTAGCCACCGTGAGACCCTGAATATTGCTTGTCATGTTATGTGTCATGTGGTTTATGAATTTTATAAATAAAAAGTATCTGATGTTATGTATAACTCTAGGTAATGCAGCAGAAGGTCTTCCAAATAATTTCAAAATGCAGCTTGTCTTGAAGACCTGATTTAGCATTCCTTAGATAAGCAAAACCTCCATGGGAACTTGAACAAGGATAGTAGGATCAGTCTCTTTCACAGTTACTGTGATTAATGTTGCAAGACAAATTCTTACTCCTATGGTTTGATAAAGCCATTTTTATAGTCCATTTCACCAAGCATTTAAATTGCATTTTGCCTTACTAATCAAGGTGTTGTGAACCTTAAAAACATCACTGTATTCTTATCATGTGATTCATTTGAAATAGTGTCAAAGATAGCACTTAAGAGCATCCTTCCTAGGCAAGTATGGATTAGGGGTTTTTAATAGTATTCAGCTAATAGACTGTGAGATTCAACTATAAATCAGCCTCTTCAAGGGCGAGATTAAGACAGAAGGTATTCACAATCTGGATAGTGTTATTCAGTGCCAGTTTGGTAGAAGGATATAAATGTGCAGTTTTGCATGCAGAAGTTATCCTTTTAGCTGGAGATGCTCAGCTGGAACAGGGTTCAGAGGTCCTGTGCTGCTTCAGGCAGGCAAGAGCAGGAAGCCATAGAAAAAGTGCAACTAGTTCTGCTCGGCACAGGGTGAATAAAGCCAATGAGTGGGCTTTTTGCTTATACTCAGTGTGGACTGGACTCCTGCTAAAATTAGGGGTGAAATTCTTGTTGCTTTCAGTGCTGCCAGGCAGTCAGTTCTGAGCTCGTTTGAAAATCTCACTCCACATTCTTTCAGTTGTTTCCAGCTGATTTTGTGGGAGTTCTGGAGGATTTGCCTTTCAGTCCTGGGCATATCTTTATGTTATGGTATATTCACTGCACTATATTCCCTTTTTCCATCTGTTTGGTTTGTTTTTTTTTTCCCTACCGTTCATCCTTTTTCCATCCATCGTATGTCCATCCATTTTCCTACTCTGATAACTCTTTGGGGTTGAGTTTTGTTTTTGTTTTTAAAGGGCTTCCCTTTTCTTTCTCAGCCACTCTGATTCTGTGACTTGATATGGCATCTTTCCCAAGTAAGAGCTTCAAAATCAGCTTGTCAGAAATCTTGTTGATAAGTGGTCTCCAAGTTTTAACAGGTAAAGGCAATGAAGTTTTGGTCCTTGTTAGTAAAAGGAATGATGGTTCAGAAGCAGAGCACATTGTGTATAAAGCAGTAAGACCCTTTCTTTTTGTGTATGGGTGCCTCTGTACAGAGGTGGCTTGGTTGTTCTGTTTCTAAGAACAGCACGGGTTCTGTTCACTGCTGCAGCTCACACCCAGGAGTGAATTACACAGCATCTGTCTTCTATATGTCTAGTTCTGGTTTGGACAAATAAGTTGCAGTGTCCAAGTGCTCTGTAAGTGGTGAATCAGTGGAAAGAACCCAAAAGGAACAGCATGGGGTGGGTGGAGTGGGGGAGAGGGGAAAATGGTGAGGAGCAAGGAAAATAAAAGTGCTGGAGGAAAAAACTTCATGACAATACATACAGCAGAAGCTTGATGACAGAATAGGGTGATTGTATGAGATTGAACCTAGATGCAGGGTGAGCTGAGGTGACTGGAATAAGACCTTGGTATCTCAGTCATTTACAAATTTACAGCTCAATCTTCTACCAGGACTGCTAGAGCAAGAGGAGCACACAGGAGGTTGGTGAAATAAGACAACAGGAATTAAAGATCACTGTCTGGCACTTGCCTTGGTTCCTTTTATGAACACTTATTCTCATTGCGTAAATAAAGAATAAACACTGGAGAAAGTATTAAGCTCAAGTCAATAAGCTAAGGTCCAAGCAAAAAGATCCACTTCACCTGTGGTGTTTCCTGTACATATTATATTGGCTGTGAATATTGCATGTCATCAGCAACTTTAGGAAATCACATCTGCTAAATATTTTACTGGTGAATATTTTAAATAACTTCAAAACATAATGTTCAGAGGCTTCCCATTTCAATTCTTTTTATTAAATTACATTTTCTGATCACAGTGTAAAGCAGAAAATATAATTCAGAATATGAAGCAGGGTTATTTTAAAGAATCAAATACTTTTTAGTCACTAGCAGAAAACTCCCCTTTTCTACAATGGCTTCACAACAGAAGTCAGTAAGATTTCTTTGGCAATGTTTTCAGCTAAATCAACTGTTAATAATCTTATTGTAATAGGAAAATAAATGTGACAACATTGTCAGAATATGTTCTTTCTTTTAAGGTTTGTTGCTTTTTCTCCCTCCCCCCTTCCCCTCCCCCCAACAGAACAACTATTAATAAACATGGAATTTACCAGTTTGAACAGGCTTCAAAATGTAAGGCAATTCAGGACAACATTTTGTCATCATCTATCAAGAAGAAAAGGTAGGTGTTTGCTGGCTTTCTGCTTTGTTTGTTTTAAATAGAAGGGTAAAAGATTGTTCCTTTTACGTAGTTCTCGATGAGATTAAGGTGGAGCTATACAACAGGAAACTGAAATTGTTCAACCAATGTTTACCTGCACTTTTTCTTTCACATGCATTAGATTTATTCGAGGTTGGATTTTATTTTATTATTTTCACAATATAAGCCAAGAAGATTTCTCCTTGCCAGTTAGCAACATTTTATTCCAAGATAGTCACAGGAAGGTAGAACAGAATCTGTGAGGTCTAATCTAATTCTTGAGTGTCTTTTTCCTGATTGGTGAATGCTCCTGCTATGAGCAACCTCAGCTAATGGATTCCATTCAGCATATTCACTGGAGTAGCTATAGAAATGTATTAGTATAAAAACTTGCTAATTAATTGCACTCATTATAATAACTAGTCCACAGGAAACTAATTATTCACTTTCAGGTACATTGAAAAACACCCCAAATGAATTTTGGGTTTCAACTTGCTGTTCGGCCTTTTTCTGCCATGGAAAAAAATATTTTATATCAGCCCTTCTCAAACTCCTTGCCACTTGTTAAAGTGAAAATGGGAGAAGCACCCCATTGCTTTTGACATGTAACCTTTGCCTATATGGATGCACCAATAAATAGAACATTGTAAATAAGAAAGGCTTCACTGAGTTCCAGCTGAAAATTAATTATGTGCCATGGTGTCTTTAAAATCGGAGGCTTCCCCCCTCTCAACTTATGAAGAGAAATGGAATGAGAAACAAAAACTGTGCTAAAAATAATTATGTGCCTTTCCCCATTCGAAGGACTGGAGAAGTCAAAATTTTCCTTAACACAGAAACAACAGTCAGTCATGATTTTAAAACTTCTCCTGTCTTTTCTGTCCCCTTCTCACTTTCTCATGGCGTTTTAAGGTCTTTCAGCTATTTTTAAGTCACCATATTCCCAGTATTCTTTCTCTATTCTTTTAATTCTGTCTTTTTTTTCTTCTCTATAACCTCTTCTCCCATCAATATTCTACCTCGTCAGCAACAATATCATTGAAGTTTTTACTCTTTTGAAAAGTGGTAGACCACTATGTTACTGATGTGCTGCTAGTGAGAGCTGAAACAGAGACTGGCAAACAGGTCGACGAATTGAGTGAGGAATTGAGTGATTAACACCAAGAGGACAACCAGTCACTGTATTGCCTCCAAAATCCAGTTATAGCAATATAAATGCTGTTATTTATCCCCTGCGTTACAAGGTTGTACAGGCTGCAGGAATACAGACGTGCTGTTCCTATCTAGAACATTTTGAAGCAGAGATTGTAGGAGAAGCTTTAGGAATTGTCAGGCCTTTATTCTGCAGCTTAAAGAGAAAGGAGCTGCACCATTTAATGACGCAGAAGATTAATTGGGCAGGTAGGAAAAGAAACTGTTGCTTGGAACAAAGAAGCAAGGGATTGCTTTGTGCCATGCATATTGCAACTCATTGCCCTTCACTGAGAGGAGCTGCAGGGATCTTCATTGCTTTTTCAAGGTGTGACACACAGGCAGGGTGTATAAATGCTTGATATTGCAGTTCTAGACTTTCAGAGGCATTCTGGACACTCTTGCCTTTTAGGTTGGCAGGAAGGGGAAAAAATGACTAGTTTAAAGCTTGTCAAATGATTTGATAGTAAAAATGCTATGTAAGTGGGAAGTTGTTATTATAGCAAATATGTGCTGGTGGTGATAAAAAGCCTGAAATGCTGAGTTTTGCTGGCTGTTTTCTGGTTTTATGCTAGAGCAAGTCCTGTGCACGCTCTCCTGAGGGCCTTAAAAACTGATAGTTGTTTTGGTGGTATTAAAGTGTCCACAGGCAAAAGGGATCTTCCTTTCTCTTGCAATTCATGCTGTTATTTTTCTTTTTATTTGTTTCTTTCTTGAACATAAGCTGCCAAGTAGGAATATCTCCTTTTTTCACTCCTGCTGCTCGACTTCCTTTCTAATTCAAATAGCTTTTTTTCAAGTAGTTGTTTCGTTTTAGCAAGTAACCAGTGGGGCTGCATCTGTCTCTGTTCTGATATTTTACCTATTGTCTCTCTACTGTCTCAACACTTCTGTCCTTGCTGTTGTCCTTTAGATATCTGCCAAAAATTAGAAGATACTTATACTTTGTCAGTGCCTTGACTGTGCATAATAATTCCACCTTAGCCACTGCAGTTAACATAGAAGGTCACTGTGTACCTGAAAAGTGCTATAGGCAAAAAAACCCTTCCAGGTGTTATTTGTCAGCAAGGCTCATACAGTATAAGTGAGTTTCCTACAACAACAAGTTATTATAATGGTTGTGGTGCAGGTGGCAGACAAAAACAGGACAAAACATGTTTCATTCACTATTCTCAGCACTGTAATTATTGTCTTGTCCATGTATTTTTATAGTTCAATTTACCTGAGCTTTTTTATCTTAATAATAAAACCCTTTTAGCATCAGTGAATATGTGCTGTAAGCTCCTGGGTGCCAGTGGAAATATATGTATTGTCCCAGCTCTTTAAAATAGAACAGTGGAGAAGAGGACTGTCTGGATTACAGCAGAGCCATGAGATGATATTCTGATGGCCTTCTGGACTGATTCCATCAGAGGAGTGAGTCCCCAAGGCTCCTTTAAAGCAGGAAATGCTAAAATAGGCTTTCTGAGAGGAAAACAAAGCTTCCTGGGCTGTCAACCCTGCTGTAGCAAATCCCAGAGCTTTACTTTGAGTCTTCAGAAGAATTAATCTATGGAAATATTGTCTGTATTCAAGTAGAGTTCATTTCATGGCAGCCTTATATGGGTATGAGCAGTTGTGGCGGCCACCTTGCGGATCTGCAGCAGCCAGGAGCTGCTGACCCCCAGGACATGCTGCTGGGTTGTCTTGTGGTGCTGTGCCAGTGCTGGCAAAGATGAGTTCTGAGAGTCCATAGTGTCTTCGTAAGTCACAAGAGGAGCACAACTGGATGCATAGGTAGAGCAGAGGTGGTGGTGTGCCATGTAAGTGGTACTTTTCTGGGTAAGCTGGTGACCTTAAGACACCTCTGAGCAAGAGTGATTCCACCCAGTAGAGAGCAGTGGAAAGGCAGCAATGTTCTTGCATTGTCGTTGGTGCTTTTACCCGAGGTGCAGCTTCTGTTACATGCACAAGAAGATCCTCACAGTTTCTGACAGTCAGGGCCCGTGTTTCTCATGAGGCCTTGGAACTGGCGTTAGAGATGATGCTTTGATTTTTCTCCTTATGAAATGTTTCCCCATAACTTGCTAATAACTTGTCAGTCCATGTGATTTCTTTCTGCGCTGACGGTAATTTTTCTTTTCATTTCTGACTCCAATCTTCATCTTATCAATGTCTTTAGGCTAGAATTTGCTTTTTCTATGTTTTGTTTTGTTTTGTTTTTCTCCTGCATAATGAAAGCCTTCATGCCCTGTTATCCTATTAATTTTTGGAATTTTTCCATAAGGCCCAGCATCCTAGAGTTATTTATTGTTTAGCCGTAAGGAATAAAACTAGGTGAGTGATTCAACATCAGCACAGGCTATTTTGGTCCTGTGCTTCTGTCCCATCCTCCCCCCACATGCACTCCCTGCCCAGCCCTGTGCTGGTACTGGCACTTGTCTGACCCCACAGTGAGCCAAGTAGCAGCTTCAGCAAGAAAGTAGTTTTGTTTTCTCTGGCTACGGTTCCAAGATTGATAGTACAACATTAGCAGGCAGCTGCCAAAATAGGAAGGCCTTGTTCCCACTTTCTCCACTCCCATCACTCCTTGCCTATACTGGCTGTGATGTTTGGTGGAAGGTTTCCCGATCTGCTTTAACACACCAAAGAGAAGGAAACATATATGCATTGTTTTTTCTTTCTGGGTTATTTTTTTGCCATGGTAGTAAATTAAAGTGGCCTGTGAAGGCATTTAACAAGTTCAACAGCTGGCAAAAACAAAGCAGAGGTGGAGTCAAGTATCAGCAGTGGCACAAGGGAGAGAACAGGTCTGGAGTTGGACTGGAAGGAGGAAGAATGTACTGCACCAGGTCAGATCAGCTACAGCTGCAACAGAACTAGTTTTCCTCTTCTCCCACTTCTGCCCATTCATTCCTGCTCTCTTGACTTGTGCAGGGGTTCAGTAAAATCAGTTTAGTCACGATCATCTAGTTCCTTTAAAAGTTTGCTAAGTTCAGAGATTGGAAATCGTGTGTGTTGTAACAGGTGTAAACTTGAGCCAAAAACTGGCCTCACCATCATCGAGTACAGGGGGACAATCGCTTCCCTACTCCTGCTGGCCACACTATTCCTGATAGAAACCAGGATGCTGTTGGCCTTCTTGGCCACCTGAGCACACTGCCGGCTCATGTACAGCCAGCTGTGAACCAGCACCCCCAGGTCCTTTTCCACTGGGCAGCTTTCTAGCTTTCTTCCCCAAGCCTGTAGCATTGCATGGGGTGGTTGTGGCCCAAGTGCAAGACCCGACACTTGGCCTTGTTGAACCCCATGAGGCCACACCTCAAGTACTATGTTCAGTTTTGGTCCCCTCACTCCAAGAAAGACATTGAGGTGCTGGAGCATATCCAAAGAAGGGCAACAAAGCTGGTGTAGGGTCTGGAGAACAAGTCTTATGAGCAGCGGCTGAGGGAACTGGGGTTGTTTAGCCTGAGAAGAAGAGGCTGAGGGGAGGCCTTGTCACTCTCTACAACTACCTGACAGGAGGTTGTAGCGAGGTGGGTGTCCGTCTCTTCTCCCAGATAACAAGTGATGGAACAAGAGGGAACGGTCTTGTGTTGCATCATGGCCTCAAGCTGCACGAGGGGAGGTTTAGATTAGATATTAGGAAATATTACTTCACTGAAAGGGTTGTCAGGGACTGGAACAGGCTGCCCAGGGAAGTGGTTGAGTCACCATCCTTGGTGGTATTTGAAAGGATGTTTGGATGTGGTGCTTAGGGACATGGTTTAGTGGCAGCGTTAGGTTAATGGTTGGACTTGATGATCTTAAAGGTCTCTTCCAACATATACGATTCTGTATGTATTCTGTATTCTAATGCAGAATTCCTCTAAAACGTTTCATTTCTTTTTGCATGTGGAAATGGGACATGATTTTACTCAGGGGTAGATAAACAAGTTAGCTGTAGTAGTTGCAGTACTTTTATGAAGCAAACAAATAAAGGGATCTGTTTTTTCACTTTTGCTGTAAAGCTGTGGTACTAAAAGCATGCTGAACACAGAGAGAAGGAAGTTTTCGGGTTGTTGACCTATGCTGTTGCAAGGCACTGCAGCCTTTTTTGTATTCCTTTTTATCCATTCTCACGTTCCATTTAAACAAGTGAGGTTTCTTGCCATCCCAACTCTTGTAAAACTGTTCAAAATAGACAATTCTAATTTCCAGCTTAAATAAACTTATAATCATTTGGTTTGGGGCCAATGCTAAGCCATTTTTGCTAAAATAATACAAGGCAGATATTTTCTGGAGACATGAGTCCCATAGAATTTGTAGTCATGGCATCCATATAATCTCTTCTTCCCATTCCCCCAATCCCCTTATATAAGTCAGAGTTACTGTTTTTAAAAAACCCACATTAGGATCCAGGCACAAATAGGAGAACTATTAACATTGAACCTATAAGGCAAGAAACGTGTCCATTCTTTTGACTTACATGTTCTGAAGTATTTCACATATGGACAGATTTAAATATCCTGGAAGGGTTTAAAAAGAGCAGAAAGCTCTTTGGTTACCCCTACCAATATAACCAAAGTGCTCGTTGATGTAACACAACAGATTGTTTCATTTAAGAGATAATTTGAAGGAAAACTTACATCTGTAAATATTGGTCTATGGTCTTAGATGATTGAACTGGGCTTTGCGGAATCCATAAGGTAAATGAAAGAAAAGGCATGAGAAGTGTAATGTCTCATCTTGGCTTGCAAGAGCCACATTTCAAAACATTTCTGAAGTTTAAAACACCAAATACAAGAAAGAGATTTTTTCTATTATTTTGGACTTTTGCACTTGAGGTGATTTCTAATAACTTCAAGATATTTATGGTCAAATATTTAATTATGAAACCAGTATACTTTTGAAAGTTTCTGAAAAGAAATGTTCATTAGGACACCACTATTAAGAAACAATGTTTAACAGGTCATGCTAATTAAATGATGATAGTAATGTTACAAATTACAAAAATAAATAGGTCACGGAGTTCTAAAAGCAATCTATTATATATGCATCAAGCACATTATTATTAATAAATGCATCACTTGAATGTTTTAGAGACTGTTTCTAAATATACATACGTATATATTCTAGTGTTTGATGTTGCCTTTTTTAGATATTCAGAAGATTATTATCTTCACATAGTCACAAAACTGCAGAACTGCACCTGGATACGGAGACCAGAAGAATCTACAAAATTCAGGTAGCTTTCATTGTCTCATTCAGAAAAATTGTTTACCGTAGATTCATTTAACGAACTATAAGTTTAAATCTTCCCTTTTGAAAAGATAATTTTGTATTGCTTTTGGACTGCATTTGTTGCTATACCTTTCTATTAATCTTTTGGTGCTGGGGCTCTTGTTTATTTGTATTGAATGTGCAAACTGAGTAGGATAAAAGAACTACAGAAATGAAGTAATATTACCTGTCTCCACCAATGAACAGTTAACTATCTTAAGTAGAAGAGATTAAAATATTCCTGACACAAAACCTACAGTATTAAAAAAAAACAGTAATGTGATTTTGTCCATCTGAACTGGCACTCTGGTAAAAGACTGTGTAATGAAGCAGTGTATTTCCTACCCCAAGACTATTGCTTCTATTACAGAAGTGCCCAAGGCATTCATTAGGTTTGACGCTGTGTGTCATGGCTCCTGAGCATGTAAGCACGTGATTACATCTGTCCATGTTTGGGATGGCACATAAGTACATGCTCTGTAGGGACAGTGGTCCCTGAAAATCTTCCACTCTATTTGGAAATGTATCATGCTGGGTTTAGAGAACAGCTTTGCTGTGTCAACCCTGTTTTCTCCAGGGGGAGATACTCTCTTGAATTGCAATATTACATGGATCAGAATTAAAGAGTCTGTCATGATCATTAAAAATAAATAAACTGACCTACCTTCCAACCCTTTGGAGTTAACTAGCTTTGAAAACTTAATATCCAGATGCTCAGCATGATACCCTTGGAAGATGTGGTTTCGGGGGGGAGGGGGGGAAGCTTTTTGTGCAACATACGTTGCTGTGTTTGCTGTGGATCATAATTGACTAATGGTGTTTCTCAAAGCTGAGATAGGAGAAAATCACAGAGTTAAGGTTTAAGAAACTTTCAATTAGCTCAGGCAGGCTTTAGCTGTGCACAGAGATACCAGAGCATGATAAGGAGGAGCTGCAGAAGCAGCACATTCTGTTTCAGAACAGGCAGGTGTCTTGTACAGAGTTGACAAGAGGTGAAGCTGCTCTCATCTGCTCTTCACCCTACATTTAGGGTTTATGTTTTCCAATCTTTTTAAACTTAATCTTCCTTCTGAACAGGCCAGCTACCACTTACTAGAAATTTGCCACTTCTGCTGTGCTAGGTGTTCGAGTCAGTGGCCAAGTAACCACTCCTTGTTCCAGCTTAACTTCTGCATTTGTCACTTCTGCATTCTCCCTTCCACTGGGCCAACTCATTCTACACCTTCTAGGCGTATGGGAATCAAACATGACACCCTCTATCTAAACCATCGTATGAGACTGTTGGACTTTTAAGTACAAGATGCTTACTGTTCCTCTTACTGTCTTTGCCTTCCAGCAAGGAGTGGGGGTCATAAGTAGTCAAGGTGGGTTATACGACCAATGATTAGACCGGAAATATTCAAAAGTGCACTAGGCCACTTAGAAAATGTGGACTGTATATACATTTTGGTGAGCTTGCTAGCTTTAACTTACTTCAAATACCAAGCAAAAAAAACCTCTTTTAAAACCCATGGTTCAGCACAGGCTGAATGAATTCTTGTTACTTAATTTACATTCAAGCATTGTGGTGTTATGCTTTCATTGCCGTGGTGTTATGCTTTCATTGCCTTTTGACGTCTAAACTAGCTAGCTATAGCTAGTTTGTATGTGTACAGCCCATGCTGCAATTCTGATGACAGTACTGTGTAGTCTTCTGTCCCTGTGAAATTTGTCGGCTTTGGTATCATCCAAAAATTCCATTGATATGACCAAGAACTGGTACTTTTGTTTAGAGCATTGCGGATGATTATTTTGCAAAAGACGTGCTTTTGCAGAAGTCTTTCCTTTCTTTTTCCATTCTCTCAGACTCCTCTTCTCTCTGTTGTTTTCTGGAAACAGAATATTAAAATTTTACAGTTGTCCTTGCTCCCAGACCATACCGGAGACTTTCAAGGCTCTTAGCAGTTGGTGAATAGAGGCTTTAAAAGAAAGATTAAAATAAGAGAAAACCAAATTCACTATAAAGTTTACCGATTGTAAACACTGTATACACTCCATGCTTACAGCACTCCCAGACTTAAGCACAAGAGCCTGGAACTAGCTTTGCAAGCACACTCTAGCTGAGAAATGATGCATTGACATCTAGAAATGTGGTGAAATAAATTAATTAATAATCCTTTGGCAGTACATCTCTTCCTTTTTTGAACTTTGCCTAGTGTCAGTAATGCATAATAATTGTGTAAGACAAATATTATTCAGTTCTAAAAATCTCATTAAGTCGGTAGATAAACACCCGTTTTGTGGAAGAGGAAATTAATCTCAGAGGGGCTCTGCAGCAGGAATTGGGTAATACAGCTAGCCACCTTCAGGAGGAAACCTTGAAGTTGCCTCTCTCATAATATTCACCTGCCAGTGCCACCAGAAGTCTGCCTGCTGACTAGACTGTGGAGAAGCTGCTTGACTTCTTTCCTTGTTTGCCCATCTGTTAAATGGAGCGAACACTTACCTGTTTCTCAGGCGTGGTGTCAATTGTATGACAACTCTGCATTATCCTGAAGGTCTGAAGAACAGGCATGCATATTTATAATGGATTTAATGTCTTACGCTTCAGGGCATAAACTAACCTGTAGTTAATAAGGTTCAAAAGCAGCTTCCCGTGGGGTAGTGAATTTCTCAAAGAAGCTTTCATGTGTTTTCCTTTGCAGCTTTTGCTGTTGGCTACCATCATACTGGTAGTGAAGTGAATGAATATGTGATCTGAGCCAGTGGCTCTCATGTTCCTAGAAGACAGCACTGTGTGCCAATGGGAACACATCAGTTCTCTTTGTAAGCTGCACTCCCAGCAGATCTAGGCCAAATAAAAGGATATGAATTAAAAGTGCAGTGCAGGAAAGAAATAGTTGTCTTTGTATTTGGCAAAAGGCTTACAACTGACAGCCACGCGTGGCACAAACCACAGTGGTTTTGCCAACCCATTGTACAAAAAACAAGAGTGCAGGATTCCAGACTGACCCTCTACTACCTAGCTCAGCTTTGCCTTGCAGCTGTGCAAACTGTATCCATTTGTTGTCACAGAGCTGCCCTTTTCCTTTTCCAAATGGCTTCCTCTAAAGCTGCCCTGCTGTGCATGCTCACATGCACTACTTGGCTATTTTGCTATCTGGCAGCGGTCAGTGGTTTTTGACAGCTATGTGATGTTTACCCATACGTTTCTCAAAATCAAGAAGAATCATGAGGCAAGTACAAGCCATGATGTTCTACTTAATACCTCCCATATCCACAGTACCTCTCTGTTTGATTTTTGTCTGGCCTCTGTCAGGGAACCAGTCTCCTGGCCCTTCACTTATTTCAGTATCTGTAATGATGACATCAGCCCTGCCAGATTTAGACTGCCCTCAGACGAGCAAGTGCAAGCGCTTGGTTTGTTGCATTTGCAATCTAGTTAAGATTTGTTGTGCCTCACATTAGTGTTTGTCAGCCAGTGCTGAAGAGATTTTATCTAACTTCACAAGAGGGTCTAGCAATGGTGAAGTACCTACACCAGAAGTGGTGTAAATGGCATCGTTCTAACAGTGATTTAGGGAAGGTCTTCTCCAGTGTTAACTGCTACTGACTTGTAGAGAACTATTGAAGTATTTTTTATTCAGACCTTTCCTTTAAGAAATTCAGCTGTGCTTCTCTTGTTCTTTTTTTATTTCTTTTGGTTTTTACAGCTCTACAATCATGTAGCATCCCTTTGTTTCTAAGCCCACCTGAATTCTTCCTCCCTTTTCAGGGTTACATCAGCTCTGACTTGTTTTAGACAAAGCAAATCCTCAGATTTCTTGGTTATAAGAGAGGATTGGTACAAACTTGTAAAAGGAGGGGAAATACTCTCACAGCTGCCTGGAAGCATCTTTCTTAAAGCTCCAGAAAAAAGCTGCACTGGGTAGCTTCCTCTGCAAAGGCTCTTCTAGCTACAGTCAGTAGAGTCTCAGGTTCCCTAGGTAACCTGAATATTAATTATTATATTAGTATTCTTCAAAGATTTTCCACTTAAAAGAAATGTTTCCTTAGCGCAACAAATTACAGAGCCCAATTGGGTGCAAACTGTAATTGTTTTTTACACCTCCACATCTCTTTGCTTTACAGACTTTTAAGCTTCTATTCTCACTTGGGCTGTACACCCATGGTGGCAAATAATCTGCAGGTTTTCCAAATAGTTGTAACTCCTATTTTTGCTGGAAGCTAACAAATAGCTAAAACAGCCCTCAGAATGACTGGGCGGAAGGGGAGGGAATATATGGAGAAAGTCTGAGCAGATGCTGTGTTTCAAAGAAGCGTCTGGGCATTGGATCTGTGGGCTATCTTGCTGATCTTGGAGCCTGGCAAAGCAATGCAACAGTTCTTCAGGAGTGGTATCACACTGGAAGAGCCCTGTGTGAGCTGTGGATACTGGGTCCGCTCCCCATGGAAACACCATTCCTGCCAAACCTTATTTGCATCTGATAATGAAGGGAGAAGGAAATTTCTCGGTGTAAAATACAGTTTTAACCCCCCTGATGTTACACTGCAGGTTAGCTGTCACGCTGTTCCACCCCACCAAAATATTTTAAACTTTTTTTAAAAGAAAGCATCATTACTTGAAAAAAAGAACCCTAGGTCTTGAAAAGAATAGTTAAAAGATCAAGCCATCTTCCTAGTCCTGTAATCTCCCCTCCTGCTTTTTATTCCACTCGACCTCTATTACCCTTTTCCCACTTTAATATCTCTTCTGAAAAGAGTGTGTTAAACATTCCTGCAGATTATAAAATCCCACTCCTTCTTGAAGAGATTAATTTGTAGGGTGCTACACTCCAACATATATAACAGTATTGCTTAACACGTCTGTGTATTGCAATGAACCATAGTTGAAACACAAATAAAATATCCTGCAAGGTCAATTAATGCTTACATACGCTCACACCACCACATAATCAATAGCTTTCCTAACACTAAGCAGATCAATCATTCCACTGTATTCTCTGAAATCTTCCATTCCAGTATACAATAAAATATGCAGAACTTTGAGATTACAGTGTGATTTAAGAGTACATTTGCTGCACAGATTTAATAGATCATACGAAAAATTAGGGATACATATTCAGAGACATATTTCTGTTTCAGAAGAGAAAAAGGCTGGATGGAGAGATAGTAATGGGTGACAGTTTGGAGAAACGGTTGAACCTTTTAATTGCTCTACAGACTATATACTTTCGTAAAGGTTGGACGCTATCTGTAAGGGGAACCTAATTTTGGGTCCGAATGAGTTAATTATGTCTTCATGGCATACTCTAAACAGTCTTCGGTTTGAAAGTCTTATTACAGTTTTTAAATATTGAGCCTTGATTTCAGATTCAACCCTGTTGCCTTTCATTGTCTTAGAAATTTATGATGTTACTTCATTTATAGGCAGTTCAAGGGCTGTCGGTGTGGCATTCCTCTTCAACATATTGTTTCAGGTATCAGATTTAACCACTCTTTTTTAAAAGATTGGAATATGTCATATATGTCTCATTGCACTTTGATGCTATTGACTTGGATTGACAAGAGCCTGCAGAAACCCGTATCATTGTCTAGGGCACCCAGTGCAGTACAGTAAGATAATTTATTGCTAATAAATTTTTAATATTTTAATAATAAAATATTACAGCAGTGGACATAAATAGAAGGCAGTCTCTCTGTTATATAGTGGAACTTTTTGTGGGTTCTCTACTGTCACGACAGTCTCTTCAATATGAAACCTCAAAGTCTTTGTTGTCTTCACATGTGCAATACAATAGCTCACATGAACTAATGATTGCAGATACCCAAGCTGGGTGAACTATTAAAACAAGTTATTAGGCAAGCATAGACTTTTTCTGGTTATTAGTTATCCACAGACTTTTGTTGCCTGGAATACTTTGCCCTTTATTGAAATATTATAAACTGTGCTGTGAAATACACTTAGCGTCATGCTTACAGGAGTTACAGCTTTAAATATTTGCTAATATTACTTTGTGATTTTTTTTGTTTGGTTTTTTTTTTTAATGTGGTGTTTATGTGCATTTGGTAACTGAAGATCCGTAAAGAGATATCTCTGTGTAGGCATTGCTGGTGTGGATAATGTGCAAAAGCTTTCTAACAGGTCTGATATGATACTCTTTTTGCAAACAAACATGCACTTGTACAGATGTTTATACAAGGTGACCTAGAATCAAATGGACTTACACCATTACTGAAAGAATTCTGGCCAGATATATATTAAAAGTCTCCCATTGTTGAAATTCTGCATCTTGCCTGGGCAACCTGTTTCAGTGTGATTCCTAATACTGAACTTGACCTTTCTTTAGTGCAAATTAAAATTATTTCCTGCCTCCTCACCCCGTGGCCTTAGAGGACAGCTGAGCATCTCCTATTTAGAACAAAGTTTTGCATATTTTGATACTTCTGCAGTGTCCACGCCATCCAGTTTTCCCCTCTTGCCACCTCAATTTAGTCCAATATGTAATGCCAGTGAAGTATTTCACACTCTCCTCAGCAATGAAGTCGTCCCTCTTGCCCCAGGTCTATAGGCACTGGTGTGACTGAAGTGTAGTCTACACAAAAGAAATACTATTAAGTTCACACAGTCTTGTCAGAATCTGTAGGCTCACGTCCCCCTGGGGGTACTGCAGCCTCCTGAGGATCACGGTAAACTGTGTTGGCCCAGTGGTCCAGCTCCAGGCTGGAGCAGAAAATTCCAGTACTATCCTCTCTTTCCTGTGTCCCAAAGTATCAGGCTGTGTAAAGTTTTGGTGCAGAAGCAACTGCCTTTTCATACCGCATACATATCTGAATAAAATATTTTTTAAAAATATAGAATAAAATTACTTTAGCTAAGCATTTCTAATGAAAGAAGGAGTTCTGAATAAAAACCATCCTACTTACTGCAGGAGGTAGAGTCAAAGGTCCTCTTGGTGCTTGTATCGGTAGTTTGGATGAGTGGGGAGTTTTTAAACTCTGCAGAAGCTCCTTGCATAGAGACAAATTTTAGCCTTATTATAGATTCTTCCCATTTCACTCAGGATAAGGGCAGTGCTGGCTTCTGGACAAGCTGAGAAACTGCTAGCCTTTGACTAATTGTTGACTGCTTTAGACCTTATGGCTGGTTGAAATCGAGCTGTCGGAAGGTGTTGAGATGTGTGCAGTCTCTTCTGGATGTACGCACACCACGTCCTGTCAGCAGGCACGTGCAGCCTGTATGCAAGCACTGAACTAGCTAAAATGCATATATTCGTATTAGTGCAGAACCAAGCAGAGCTAATTACTTCTGCTGCTACAAAGGATGTAATAGTTCAGGCTGAGCTTCTTGGCCTCAGAGCTACTACAAGAGCTGCAAAGAAACTACAGCATACTTAGATCCTACAGATACTTACTGATTTCCACTAAATGGAGTGGACTTTGCGTGTGAAGTGTTTGTGTTATGAAGAGGGGTTTGGAAACATACGCAATCAAGGCAGGAAGTCGCTATTACTGCCCACAGTTCAGCATCAACTAACTGCATAGCAGTTGGAAAACAATATTATTCCTTTGGCTTTTCTCAATACTTCGATGACTTGCTTCAGAAAACCGGATTTTCTTAAGTTCTCAGAAGCCACAAACCTGAAAAAACTATCTGGATGCCATGTGGGCTCAGAATTCCATCCCAGCTGACCTCAGTGCAAAAATGGGTCCAGCATCCACAAAGGACAAAATTCAGCAAAAGTGTCTGCTGAGCAACAAAAAACATTTTCCAGTGCAACAATGACTCTGTGTTGTCTAATACGAACAAAACTTCACAGACAAATGCAGCACACCACTCCAGTTAGGTTATTGATTAAGACTACCATGACTGTACTCATTCAGTTTTATGAGGTATGTATTAGCAGTCCAAATGGTGTAGTCTTTTTCCAGGTACTGATTTTGTTCCTTACTTGTTACAAGTGAAATTTCCAGATAATGCAATCAACTCCCTGTCTGTTTATCTTGGCATAAGAAATATCTGTGGTTGATATTACGCCTCAGGATTTAAAAATAGCTTTTAAGTCTCACTCTGCTTCCAGCTGCTTGCAGGAGAAATGTTGGAGAGAAGGCTTCCTCCAAATAAGAAACTGGAAGTACCAACCTGTACTCTAAAGAAGATACTTTCCAAACTTAGAATCCTACAAAACTTAGGTACTTTGACTCCAGCTTCCTTCACTCTGGACTTCTAATGCTGTGACTGAATCATAAAACCACTTTGTTCTGGGGCAACCCCTATGTCTAACAGCTCTGTTAACAACTGGAACTTAAACCTTCTTACCATAAGCTACATCCATGTTTTGACACATATCTGAGGTGGATGCTCAGCCTGTATAGCAACATCCCATCTTCCAAGAGCTGCCCCCATATCTCAGCATTTTCTCCTGGTCGGAACAGACAACGTGAATCACTTTCTACCCTTCAAAAGAAAATCCAAATTTTCTTGGCTACCTTGGCTTTAAGGTAGTGCCATTTGGTGCTGTTATGATTCTGACGTTTGTCTCTCATCCCACCATCTGGTTAGGAACTTCTTTGTATGGTAGGTTTTAACAATTTCTCTCTCCCCAGGTGTCATGATACATGAGTTAAAATGTTGTCTTGGCTTTGCAACACCTTACATATAGCACTTTTAAAAATAATTGACTTGTATGATATATGTCATAATATTATGAAGTACATGCTCTTTAGGGTGTAATTACCTCATGACAGAGGCCACATGAGACATTAATACTGTGATGACTGTTGCAATAATAGATTGCTTGAACTGCCTAGTCTCTACCCCTTCTTTATTGTTTGCTGTCAGTTGTAGAGGTACCATGTGTCACAGCTTGTACAAAATCCTATATGAACAGATTGCTAAATATATTGCCAGTGGGTATTACTGTCCACAGGTTTCATGCGTTCCTGTTGGAGCTTTGTACATGGATGCTTGGGCATGGTGGGATTCTGTGCCATGATTTGATCTAAGTAAGAGATTTCTCTTGTTACCTCCAAATTTTTAGCACATATGCTCTTAGGTAACATGATAATATATATCATTAATCTGTGAATTCTCATGTTCTCACTGTGTTTCTGAACTAGCCTGGCTCTGTTTTACTTCCTCAGTGGATCCATAATATTAACTTAAACTGTTACTATTCTTATTAATTCTGATATCTGTTTTTCCTCCATACTGTTTCTGCTTCTACTGAAGCACTCATTCTTGTGGAATGAGTAATAAAAAGCAAAAACACATCATCCATATTAATGAATGTTATCTATCATCAGTTTGCTTTTTCAGGTTCTGGTAGCCACCACACACAAAACAGCTGTTCTACTAAAACTGGGCAAGAATATTGTGGCAATATGCCTTCTCCTCTGAATGTCCTGTGGTTGACACCGATAATATTTAGGCCTGCTTCATTTAGCTTTAAGAAAAAATTCAAGGAAATAAAAATTAAGGGTTTTGTGATTCCTCATCTCCATGTGATTGCCAGGGAGCAGTGAGAGACAGTTGCTCCCTCAGGGACAGGGAGTGGGATCCCATAACCTGGCCAGCAGAGCAGTGACTGGCAGCCAGGCCCATCCCACCCCCATCCAGGAGTGGGGCAGCCCTTGTCCTGGGCATCAGGCACCTCCCTGGGACTGGGATGGGAGCCAGAGACTGGTTCTGCTGGGATGTCTCTGGGGCAGGGACTGATGGCCCCAGGGGGGCTGACATAGGCTCCTGAGCCATGGGCAGGGGGTGCGTAGCCCTGGGGCGGCTGGGCAGGGGTATTGAGGTCTCGTGGTACCCTCAGGGTCTGACAGTGATATCTGAATCCTCTTATTACTCCAGTACATTTTAAGGTTAGAAAGACCTGGTTACAGGAAAAAGCGTACAAGAAGGAAAAGCAAGTGGACTCTAGTCAAGAGTGGTTCAGTAACATCCAGTGTTCCCAGACTTAATCATTTGACTTTCCTGCCTCATTGCTCCATTTGTATTTTTCCATATGTTTAAAATAGGCCACTATATGCCCAGAGCAATTGTTTTCACCATGGGTGTGCCTCCTGATGCACAAGAGCATAATCTCGGTTCCATCCCCACCCATGTACTGAGTGGTTTTCATTGACCACAGACCACCCCTGCCCCTTAAGGCTTCAGGCAAGGCAGGGGTAATCACTGTGTTCAGGGAGTGGAGCTGAATATGGCTTTTGCAAATCCGAACCCTACTGTTTCCTCTCTTAGGAGTAATATTTCCCATTAACATTTCCCAGTAACTCTCCTAGTATGATTATTTAACATACGTGCCGTCCCAGTACTTAGTCTTTCCCGGTGTTCCTCACACATCTGGAAACTTTGCCTTTGACAAGTTTCAGAGCTCAGTATTCAAAATGGGTTAATATATACCAGTAAGCCACCAGACAAGTGAAATGGTACTCTGTCCTTTGGTATTTTATGTGTGAATCAAACCAACCTTCCCAACTTTCCCCCTACTCTATTTTGACCATTATTTCAAGAGAAGGGAGATTGGGCGTTACCCCAGACCTGTTCATTCTCTTCCGTGTCTTCCAGGAAACAATATCCTTGGGTTCTTCCATGTGCTAGACTATGTCTCATGTCCACAATAAATAGAATTATATTATTATTAGAATATTTTCTCTGTGTACCTTGTTGATAAAGTTGTATGAAACAACTTCTCTTATCTTTGTCTTATTCTATTAAAGTCAGCTTGGCAATTGACCCAGAATTTGGCCTGTATTGTTTATCTAGTTCCAATGGTTTAGCTTACCATACTCGCTGAAAAATCATGAAATAAAACTTTTCTATTCCTCTGGCTCTAACTGTAAATATATTTTTTTCTTCACAATTAACCTTCAGTGTTAGGACAGGAATTATTATCTTTTCCCTGCTGTGTTCTTCAAAATTCCAAGCAATTCTATTATCAAAGAATTTTATTCTCTAAATTGTTAGTAGTTCTCTTAGTATCTCACCTAATGAGATAGCTGTGTCCTACCAATTGGTAGATAATGGCTGGCCATTAATATTTCAGCCTTAGAGTCTGAAAATTAGATCCAGTGGCAGCAGAGATGCCACTAAAGCAAAATTAATTATAGCGTTTCAGGTCTGATGGGGCTTTTCATTGCATTTCGCTGTTAATAATATAGGATGTTTACACACATATTTTTATAAGTTTGGAGATAACAGGAATTGTAAGATGGGTGCTAGCCTTCACTCCTACGTGAAGTTTGAGTGAATCCCTTGCGCTCTGATCTATTAAACGACTTCTGCTAGGTGTTTTGGGGAGCAGCTAGGCTGTCTGTCTCTACCACAAAGATATCCATCTTCTATATTTGCAAGTATGATGTAATTTTTTTAACATCTGTGATATTGTGCACAGGACAACTGTGCTGAACAGTTGCAGAAATGAATTATTAATTAATTGGCTTGCACCATCTAGCTGTTCACTAAGAACTATAGCCAGTACTTCCCATCACCATTCCTTTCATCTCCTTGGCTCGCTCTTTCTTCAGCCTTCTAGTTTCTTACAATCACTCATCCTGTTGATTGAAATCACATTGTTAATTCTCTGGGGACTGAAGTCTGTCAGTGTTTCTATAATAGTGTTAGCAATTAATAATAAGGAGAAGACCGATTACAACTTTTTCTGAATGGGAAAGGGAGACCAAAAGAGAAAAACAGGATAAGAAAAAGAGTTCTTGGTCTGATTAGTTTCTGAACATTTGCTGTGAAAATGGAGTTGCTCTGCAAAGGAAGCCAAGGGAAATTATGTTATAGAGGGTTCATATAGCCTTTTGTTCCTTTGTTAATTAGAACTGGTTTTCATTCATCTAGTTTTCTACCACTGCTCTCCTACTTATTTGCCTGTCTTTGAGCAGGTTTTGTTTGGGTGTTTTGCAGGTCAGAATTAGCTTCCTGCTGTGATGCAGTTCACAATTTTATTGCTTCTCAAAACAACACCCCACTGGGAAGTAACATGAGTTACGAAGTGGACAGTAAAAAGACCATCCTCATTACAGAGGACATTTTTAAGATGCTGCCTGTGGTAAGAACTGTATCTTTGCCTGTTATTACAATTGCAGTATCATACATATTTTGGGTTAGTAATAGAGCTGCTTGCTTTGATTCCTCTGGAAGAGACCCTTCACCCTTTGTATGCCCTTCTTCATTCACCTTGTAAGACCTTATTTTTTCACCTTCCTTTGCAGTGGTGGAGGCATGAACAAGGTATCATAGATTAGATTGTCGGTAGAGTTGCTACAGAACACAAGTTTCAGCCTGTCTTGGCAGCCAGCTAAATTCAGAAGTGAATCCTTTGAGATCATTTGCCTTGCTTTTCTCATTCCCATTTTCAAAGGCATTTCAGTCTGGACAACATTTCATATTCCTCGTATTCCCATACCATTTCCAGTGCAGGCTTGGGCATATAAATTATGAAAGCTATTTTGGTGATAATCCTGATAATAGACCAGACTAGACTAGAATAATTTCAGTTGGAAGGGACCTACAATGATCATCTAGTCCAACTGCCTGACCAATTCAGGGCTGACCAAGTTAAAGCATGTTATTAAGGGCATTGTCCAAATGCCTCTTCAACACTGACAGGCTTGGGGCATCGACCACCTCTCTAGGAAGACTGTTCCAGTGTTTGACCACCCTTTCGGTAAAGAAATGCATCCCAGTGTCCAGTCTAAACCTCCTCTGGTGCAGCTTTGAACCATTCCCATGCCTCCTGTCACTGGATATGAGGGAGAAGAGATCAGCGCCTCCCTCTCCACTTCCCCTCGTCAGGAAGCTGTAGAGAGCAATGAGGTCGACCCTCAGCCTCCTTTTCTCCAAACTAGACAAGCCCAAAGTCCTTAGCTGCTCCTCACAGGATGTTCCTTCCAGCCCTTTCACCATCTTTGTTGCCCACTGGGGTGGGGCCTCTGCAGCCAGAAACACAGGTTAAGCAAAGGAATCAGGTTTTGTAGCTCAGGACTTATAATAGGGATGTAAGCTCTGGAGACCAAAGAGGGGCAGAGATGTCCTTAATTTCTCCAAAGAGCACATGGGAGCGCTCTTACCCATTTCTGGTATTCTTGATTTGTGAGATCCCAGCTATCATGAGTCTAGTCCTTTCTAATGCTGCTGTGAAACACTAAAAACTTCATTGTAATAGAGGTTACAGTGGTTCCAAATTTAAACTGAATGAAAAAAAAAAAGTAAGTTTTATGGGCATATATATGCTTGCTAAGCTACACAGAGTTGTCTGGCCTTTGTGTTCTCCTACACTCTTCTCAGAATTGAACAAAATATTTGAACACATTGTTTTGTATTATATTGCCAGGCAACGTGATGTCTGCCACCTTCCTCACACTTTTTGCCTTGTTCATAAGTGTCCCTTCTTGCTTTTCTGTGGGAAAGTTGATGAGAGAAGGAGGAGCAGTAATGCTTTGTGTAAGCAAGTTTTGACTCAGTTTTACTAGCGGAGTCAGCTTCTGCAGTCAAAGCAGCCCAGCTGTTGGCCTCTCTGTTGAATGTCAGTGCTCCCACAGCAGGAGAGGCTGAACAAGATCTATGAGATGTTTCTGAGACCCTGGGATAACAGCCAACTACATTAACGTCAAGTGAAATAGCCAACAATTTACATTAAATTTACTAGGTTGTGATCTGTGCTCGTTCAGAAGTGGATGCACTTAGCTTCCATTCAGCTTCCCCACTACAAGACAGCAACCTCTAACAAGAGTAGAGAGGGTGAACAGCTGGAAACAGCAACCTCTTCGGTTAGCTGTCACATACACCATGAGTTAAGCCAGGGCACATGATTATCTTTAACAGTATCTTCAGGTTCTCCTAAATTCGTTATTTTACATCAAATGTAATTGTGTGATGACAAATTAATGAGCATTTACAGCGTTGCCTTCTATTAGCTGACAGAGTCAATGACTGTGTGACAACCCCAGGTCTGTTACAGTACAAAGGAAAATGGGTAAATTTAAACTACCTTCAGTACAAGTTAGTTCCTTAGCTTGTCAAGGATTCAGTCCACTACTAGATAATTTTTGTGTTAAGTGTATTTAAAATATATTTATTGAGTTTTAACAATGCAGTGTTATTACCTCAAAGTACTGACTACAGAAGTAGCAGTTCTCAGTCTGTTGGTGCCTCTTTTTGGCTCTTGGCTGTCCAGGCCTGGCAACCCTGTCTGCTAAATGGTGAATGCTTTCATCAGGATTTACCAGATTAAACCTGCAAGGACAAATGACTAAAGTCGTGAAGAAACAATAAAAATATTTATAAGGCATTGGACATGTCTTTTTATTTGTTTGCAGTCCTCTCCTCTTTCAGTCTATCCCTTCAAGACCTGTGCCGTGGTTGGAAATGGAGGCATTCTGAAAAATTCCAGCTGTGGAGCTGAGATCGATCGTTCTGACTTTGTGTTTAGGTAAGAGCTGCATCATCTTACTGAAGGGTGTTGAATGTTTCTAAAAACTTGGCAGGCCTGGAAGCATGCCAATGCCAGTTTGAAACAATGAGAAAGGATCTTGACAATTCTTTATTTCTGCCTCTCTAAAGATAGTCCTTCTGCTTTGTAGATTTCAGAGCGCTGCTTCCTAAGAGAGGATGATAGGGATACATGTATGATCTATGATTGCAAAGATACCTCGCCAGTGATGTGAAACATGGTTATCTGAGAACCTGAAATTTCTGTTCATTTAACATCCTTTAGGAGAAGGAACTTTTTTTTTTTTTTAATCAGGAGAGGAGATTAAAGAAAACCCTGAAACTGAAATAAGAAAGACTGATATTGAATGTCACATGTTTACCTTTACCTCTGGTTTAACAAAGGGTTTACTTAGCCTTGGGTTGGCTCACTAATGCAGTTATTTAACTTCCCCAGTATCTGTCTCACCTTCTGTTAGCCATATAAAAAATCAGGCATCTAATTTAAGTAGTTTTTGTCAGCTCCCTCTACAGATTGTGGAGAAACCAGGCATAATCAGGGTGTAATTTGGCCCACTCTCTCAGTACGTGACTCACACTTTGTAGTTCCTGCAAGGGAACAGAGTAACCAAGTGAAGGTGGTTCTCTCAGCGATGTCCAATCACACAGTCTGCTGCATTTTGTTTCCTTTCCTCTTGACTAATACTTGGGCTTTTCAGGAAAAAAAAAAGTCTTAATAAAAATGGGAAACCTACATACTAAGATGATAAATATACTAAGTGACTGATTTTAAAAATATGCTTTCTTTACCTGTTACAGAAACCACTGTTTCTGCAATTGGGTAAGTTATGCTGTTGTTGTCTCATGAAACAGCTGTCAACATTGCTATGCAAGCTGAGGGGCTGGTATCAGTCAGACTGTTTTAAAAAAGAAAATATTAGAAGACATTCAGAAGAAATACATTGTTTAGGCAAGAGGGGCAATATTTCCTAACAGGAAACAGGGCATTCATAGACTGGCTCTTTCCGGGATTTTAACTTTGCTCCTGATTTTTGAGATGATTTATGAAAATGATCTCCCTCTGTCCTATTTTAACCATCTGTACAGTAGATTAAATATTTTTACTAGAAGTGCTGTAAGCCTTATTTAATATTTGTAAAGTGCTTAGAGATCCTGGGGAGCTCACATGAAAGTGTCATTGCACAAGAGAGGAATTAGCAAATAATAACTGTAAAGCATTTCTGGTGCACACCTGTTTAAGTAAATGTTTCTCAATTTCAGGTGTAACCTCCCTCCAACCACGGGAAGCGTTAGCAAAGATGTTGGCAATAAAACAAACCTTGTGACTGTTAATCCGAGTATCATAGCTCAGAAGTAAGTACTACTGCAAATCTGTTTCTGTGCAATATTGTATAATTGTTTGACATGATTTAGATTTTGCTGGAAGTCCATTGGGATACCAGCATACAGAGCAGTGCATGCAGATTACTTCATTAAGCCTAAATTCTCATGTAAAATATGTACCAGTCTAAATGGAAATCTGTTAAACCTGGCCTTTTTTGTAGCAGAAAGGAGTCAGCAATACCCAGATTAGCACTAATTAGTGCTAATTAGCGCTGATCTGGTACCAGTCCACAATTTATGACAGAGTAAAACTGATGATTGCAAGCCCAAGCCTCGTCTTCCCCCTCCATGACCCTCATGACCCCCAACATAAGAAAGGAATTGTAATCATAAGTCAGGAAAGCCTGGAAATGTGTGTCCAACTCTATCAGTAGGACTGTAAGCACATGTTCTTAGGTAATGTGCTTAGAGGCTATTCTGATGAAGGCTGTTTCCTGAATGGAGGCCCAATTTCTGTAATCCATTTTCTCAATCCATACAAAAGCTGCTCACACACTTTTTTCTCAGCAAAGTTTTTTTTCACCTTCCTGATGAAAACAAAACCTAATGAGGCCAGGCTGACTAATCTGACATCTTCAGCAGGCTGGAACTGCAGCTTATCTATGAAAAGGACTGCTGTGGCATGTTATTGACTGCTTACTGATCTTACTGTATCTTATTGTCTGTCATATCTGTATTTGTCAAATAGACAACATCAGGCAAAGGTTTTTTTTCCTTTATAGGAAGAAGGAAAAAGTACAGCGAGCATAGAAATGATTAACGGGCATTTGTTATTGATTCAAGGATAGAAGGTGATTTTTTGCGATGAGTACTAACTACCTTGATGGTTACCCAGTCCTTTTTGATTTAAATGAAAGTGAATTATTGCTTCCCCAAAAATAGATTTAGCTCATTGATGTTTGGGGGCCGCACAAAAATATGAGGAAGGAATGCTTTGTCCAGTGACTCAGCATCATTGGTGACTACTGACCTGATGGACGATTCGTCTGGGCTTGATCGAAGTGTTCTGCCACAGCTGCACTAATTTTTTAGCCAAATTAAGCCACACCAGGGTTAATAGGAGTTACTCTGAAGGAGAAAGGAGCTAAACCTGTGTGAGGATGAAATAAGATTGAGAGGACTTTAGGATTTTAAAAAATTAATTATTTCCATATTCAGGGAACACTGTAAATGCTTTTGAAGGAGGAGCAAGAAGCAACTTGGCACCATTCAGCAGAACTAAATTTGTTTCTTCTCTCAGAAGACCTATTCTGACTTTATTCACTTTTAATTTATAGTTCTGTGTTTGGGTACTGGGTTAGTCTGATGTTAAGGTTAATCAGCTTTTGAACTGTGTCTGTCAGGGTGTACATTGTAGGTGAACTCTCCTGAAGTAAAGCAGCATAGTTCTTACGTGTCCTAATGGAGCTGAGCTACACTGCACCTTAAAGTGACAGAGCTGGAAAGGAAAACAAGATGAGGTCGAGCTGTTCAGGCTTCTGGCTAAGGAAGAACAGAGTTCTAAATTCTGTCCTGAAGCCCTTTATGTACTTTACACTGAGTAGAAATGGAGAAAATTCTTGGAGTAGGGGCCGGAAGTTCACCCTTCAGCCACTCTTCTAGACATAGGCTCAGGTGTTTCTTGCTTGTTTTGGTGGCCCAACTCTTGCCTGCACAGGGGCCCAGGGTCAACAGGAGGGGCTGGGTCTCTCATTCATTTTGTTTCAGAGTCTGGTGGTAATGGCACTTTTCTGGGAAGCAGAAGCTGTTTAAACCCCTTCAGGCTGAGAAAGGGTATATCACTCCTTGTATGAGTTCAGTTGTGCAAGAGGTAACTGATAACTCCTCCATGAGGGTTTTGAATGGAAATGGCAGTGGTTGCTGTCCTCTGTCTCGAAGTGCTGCATGAGAAGAGGGTTTGAACCTGCTCAAGTTGTGAAGAGAAATGAAACTAAGTTTTCCAGTTTCTGCTGGAGCCATTTGTGAAAAGTGAGCTCTGGTAGCCCTTAAAAGGTGAAAATACACTGCTCAAATAGACAGCTATTTACAAAAGAGGACTCAATGATTTGAATCCCAAAGTGTGCAAGTGCCATATGCTCAGGTGATTCAGACAACTCAGATCTACACAGGAAGCGAGTTGAGTGACCCCCTTGTGTCTTGTATCACTTCTTGGATAACTCTGGAATTTGACTATTCAATATTTGGGAGCATTGAGTTATCCAATGGTGAGAACTAAGTCTCTTTGCTGGCTACTGGGGAACGAAAGCATCTGAGGATAAATCCTCTTCATTTGTGAAGTTAGATCTCTAAGTCTTTGAAGATCTCCATGTGGTCCCTTTGTAATTGAAGGAGATAAATAGACATGCCTATATTTTCAGCTATTTTAAAAGTATGTCAAAAGCAGCTAAGGCCCTGCAAAATTTGAGCACACACTAATCTCTAACACTCCAAGACTGTTCACATGCATGCTTCTATTTCCACCCAGGGCAGACACCCAGATTTTGAAGAGAGGTTATTGTATACCTGTTGATGTAAGAAACACATTTCAGAAACATGCAGTACATTTCACAGTGCATATATTTTCAAACAGAGAAAGGATAAAAACAATTTTTTTTTCCTTTGAAATGTCATGAATCAATCAATTCTGTAAACAAGACCTGGTCTCATTAGCAGTGAATTTGATCTGCTTCAGTAGCTCTCATGTTGCCAGCTGGATCCTATGAAGTGTGTTTTTATTATGCAATAAAGCCAGGTTTCCCTAACTGCACATACGACAACATATAACAGGTTGGTATAAATTTGCAATGTAGACATGCTGAACTAGTGCAGCAGAGTTCATAACTCATATATGCAAGTGCAGTTATTCTGTCTTGGTCTCTAATATTTATATCAATAGTACATTCCTTTCATTCTTTTCCTAAAATGTTGTGCATTTCAGATACAACAAACTAAATGAAAAGAAGGCAGAATTTCTGGAGAACATTGCAGTCTATGGAGATGCTTTTCTTTTATTGCCAGCATTTTCCTTCAGAAGCAACACGGCCACTTCTTTTAAAGTATATCACACTCTGCAAGAGTTCAAAGCAACCCAAAGGGCAATATTTTTTCACCCCATCTATCTGAAAAGTCTTGCCCAGTTCTGGAGAACTAAGGGTGTGAAAGCCTACCGGTTGTCATCTGGTTTTATGATCACTAGTGCTGCTCTTGAGCTGTGTGAGAATGTGAAGCTTTATGGCTTCTGGCCTTTCTCAAAATCCACAGAGAAGATGCCAATCAGCCACCACTATTACGACAATCAGCTGCCTAAACCAGGTTTCCATGCAATGCCCAAAGAATACAATCAGATCCTTCAGCTTCATGGCAAAGGCATTTTGAAGTTGCAGTTTGGTAAATGTGAATCAGACTAAAAAGGTAGGTCACATTCTTAGAACATAAAATATCTTTATTTAAGTAATGTGTCAAGGGAAAACTTGTTTTGCAAACAGTGTGGGTCTGGTCTTCCTTAGAGAGACATTTCTACTTTACACTCAAGGAAAGTTGTGTTCATAAATAAATGAAAGGTTGGAGTTTTCTGAATAAATATAATATACCACAGAAATGAGAAATGTTTTCTAATTGTGAACTTTAGATGGGGAACATAGCTAAATACACATTATCACCGTAATTCACAGTCAGTCAGTAGTGTCTCCTAATCTCAGATATGTGTCTCTACCAACCTATGTTTGGTTTGGTATCAGTTCCCATGAACCAGCTTCCTTTGTGAACTGCTTTATTAAAGGCAGTCACATACTATGATCTACAAGAGGAGACACCTAATCCTGGCACAGCCTTTCCAGACATATACAGAGGCCAGAGTAAGCATTAAGATTGCCCCATGGAGGAGTAGCATGCATACGCGCCCTTGTTCCCTCTTGTTAGGTAAAGACGAGCTTAGAGCAGTATGCTCTCGCATCCCTAGGCTGTGGAACAGCTTGTCGACAGCAGTGAGGAAGCGGCCATACACAGCAGCAGATTTTGCTGAGAGTTTTACTTTGAGGCAGCTCAGAAGCTGGGAATTATAAATATAAGATGAAGTGTCATTCCCTTTCTTCTGTCCTTTCTAACTGTCCCATCCCCCTTGGACCTCTACTTTCTGTGTGTTGCCTCAGAGAAATGCAGCGCAGAGTCTGGCCTCTGACCTTGAGCCAATTTGCCACGTACCGATTACGGATGACTTTGAAAAGATGTGTCTGCATGTTTCAATCTTGATTTGTCCTGCTAACAAAATAAGACCTATTTGTATAAATACTTCTTCATCTTTTAAGCTAACTCAGAAATTCCCCAGCTCACAATACTGTTGTCAGATTTTCCTTTCACAGAACTCTATTTTTCCAGGGGGTTCAAGTTAATGCAACAGTAAGTGAAATGTAGGGTAGAATTACCATTCTATACAATATGCTTTAATTGGACTGATGCAATCTCACTACTGTATTACTCAAGCTAAATAAATTCAAATAGCATCATCTTGTTCAAGCCAGAAATTTTAAGTTCAAAAGCTAAGGGCTTTTCTTCTAGCTAGGTTCTGAAACATATTTGAAAATATCCTTTGATGGTATTTAGAAAACACGCTATATCAAAGATAGATTCACACTAGCTTCATCATCAGAGACTGGTAAGTTAGCTAGTTTAAACTAGCAGATTGCTGGCACCAAGAAGGCATAATTTTGTTCAGTTTCAATTTATTTGAAGAAATAGAAAAATAAACTGCTTTCGTATATTATTAGAATAATATAAAACATGTGAGAAGGGACCTAGAAGCCATCTAGTGAATCCATTCTCCTAGTCCATGGCCAGAGATTACCTAGGAGGACGTGTATGTTTATGCAGTTTCATGTGGCTAAGGTATGCTTTTTTACTTGTAAAAAGTTGCAGCGTATTGGAAAGGTTAAGAAATACATAATGTATTTTTCTCAGTGGCTAAGCTGTTTATACCCTGCAGTTTCCATTGTATTTATTCTTCCTATAATACAAATCACTGGCAACATACCATGCAATTTTAATTGTAGTAACTACACGAGCTAAGAAAATGAAAGGCAACTTTTTATGTATATTTAATCTAAAGTGAAGCAGATAAAAGCCACAAAAATGTTTAAACATCTGTATGGGTTAATTGAATGCCGTCCATGCTTGACAGATTGGAAATCACTTCTGTGGCCAACTTTGCAAAATAAGCTGTAAAGGAACGCACAACCAGAAGGATAAGTTGCACTGCCCTAAGATTTTTCTCCACTATGTTAATCACTTGTCTTTACAAAGAGAAAAGTTAGCCCTTGAAAACCAAAGAAATTGAATGCTTTCCTTATGAGCTACCATTCTGCTACTATTACCAACTATTATAGATAATTGAAATTTTATAATAAGTATATTTCACTGAGGATGACATTTTCTAAAAATCAAACAATCTCCTTTCTCTTTTCAATTTCCTTTTTATGTTCTTCTCCCTGCTCCACAATCTTCCCTGTTAGTGGGTAGCTGAAGATTCCTTACCCCACTGGGTGCCCACAGAAGTCTCAGGCAGAACTTCCCTCACACGTTACTGGGGCACAAAAGTTTGCTGCTGTAAATAAGAAGCGAAGGAAGCTGCTCTGCTGGAAGCACCTATATTGCAAGCAGGTAGCAGGTTCTGGAACAGTACAGGGAGAGCACAAATGCATCCCGGTGAATCGCTTAGGCAGTATTGGTCCTAAACACAATCTTTGCCACTGTACAGATGAATTGTCTCTCTATATATAGAGGGGATTGTCAGGTATGAGAGCCCTGTAAAGCTGGTGCTGAACAACGTGGGAAACTCCACCTGCCTTGATATCCTCTCCTGCACCATTATGATTATGCTCAACAGACATGTACACGTCTTCACTAAAGTAGATGCGTACCAATCACAGATGGTAAAATGGAAAATGAGACATCAGCAAAATCTTGAAATGTAATTAAAATAATGATCTTTATTATTTTGTATTAAATTACCAAATCATTTTTGCTATGGGCCTGCAGCTGAAGGAAATCTTGTTTGTTCATTGGTTTAACCTGATAAGCCTGAAGGGCATGTCATTAGCTTCAAGTAAACATAAGTTCAAGGAGGGGAAGTGGCCTGATTCATATTTAAAAATAGACAGAAAAATCTGATTAGAAAAATTGTCAGATGATAAATTAATCAGACCGGCAAAAATTTGATTGCCCAGAAGCCTGGTTAAAATGCAAATTTTGTCTGACCAAGAATCCATCAGGTTTTCTGCTTGCTAGAAGGACACAGCAGGGAAGATGAGTACGTGTTCCTTTGACATACAGCACCGTAACATTAAGCAGCTGCTCAGAGGAGGCAGTCAACAGAAAAAAGCATAGAAAGTAAGAATGAGACTGAGACTCCCTGAGCCTGAGGAAGAGAATAGCGCTCAGTTGTCTGTGCAGAAGGACTGAAGGAGGAGAGCTTGAGCAGAAGTGTGCTGCTGGTCAGGGAGTAAGAACGTCTGAACCTTCAACTGAGTGTATCTTACCTGGAAAGTAAAAATTGGGACTGGGCTTTTTAATTCCAGCCAGATGAGTAAAAGCCATCTATTTCTGTCAGAGAGAGTGGCAGTGCAGGCCTCCACTCAAGGTGGAGTTAGCAGGGCAGCATCCTGTACTTGCTCAGGAATTAACATCAAAAAGAATAATTTTGTTCCAAAATCTGTCAGTGTGTGATCTTTTTTTTTAATCTTGAAAGTTGCTGCAATCCAAATAAATGATAAATACTGTTATAGATAACATATTTATAAATAAAATCATTATAAATAACCTATTTATAACAGTAGGATACCAACATGAGCTTAAATTCTACTGAAATTTTTTAATGCTTGTGGTGTCTCAGTGTTGCTAGAGAAATACGAATTGCCCCACAATTCACTTTTAATTACCTTGAGAAAAACGTTAACATTTTTTGAAAAGAAGGACACCTCTGGATTCCTGTTAGGCAGCCAAATTTCAGCCTTTCCTTGACTTGGGCAAATATTATCTAGCGTGAAATTATTAGATGTATACAACATCGAAAGAAAGGCCTTCTGCTTTACTACCCATGCAGTATAGCTTTATAAGCACACACTTTGCTCATGTATTCAGCCACTAACGAAGTTTAAGTGTTAAGGAGAATGTCAGTAATGAAACAAGTGGAGATAAGTTGCCTCTGGTTTAGTTAAGACCTGCCAGAATAGAAAAATATACATTAAATCATATTAGGATTTATGTTAGATTTCAAATCAAATGAAGATCTAGAAGGGTTTGGTTTTGTTTTTCCACAGCAGAACTAGCCTGCTGAAGAGACAGAATAATTTCAATCTCCAGCTATTTCAAAATATGATTAAGATAATATAATTTAGAACATATCCATATGCAGATTAGCAGTGGATGTGTCCCATGAAGATACTGGTTAGACCCAGCCTTTTTTAGCTTAGGAAGCCTGAAGAAGGTGCTGCAGGTGGGGTGAGTGTGAGCAGTTCTGGCGGTATTTAGATCAAGGAATCCTCCTTTAGAAAGAGCAGATGCTTGAGCTAGATCAGGCGCTGGAAGTCCAGCTTACCCAGGAGAATTTTGTGAGCCTATGATACTGTATAATAAATGTCATAGACTCCCAGTCTGAAATCAGGCTGAAAAAGCAGATGCAGAAGGTGAAATGCATACACAGAGGACTAAGCTATTGGCTTATTTTGAATATAACAAGCAGTTTTCCCACTATACAAGAAATATCAATAACATGTTTTATTGTTTTAATTCCAGGGTGATGATCCTAAGGAGACAATTTGTGTATATCTCAGCAGTTCGGTGTTGGATTTGGTCTGATGTGATTTTGTGAGCATTAAACTACATTATTACAATAGAGAAATATTTTACACTTGGGGAGAAAAGAAGTGATTTTTCATGCAGTGACTGCTACATTTCCGAATTTCGAGTAGTCCTTTTTTTAAAATACAAAATAGCATTTATTTGCGAAATTCTGAAACTCCTGACTATTGGTTTAATTGTAGCAAAGCACAATCTCAGGATGGTGGCAATATGTGACATTCATCATGTGTTGCTTCTTAAAGTATCATTAAAACATTTTGATGCAAGATCTCTGGTTTTGTGAATACCACATAATGCAGGCAATAGTCTCTGTATGGTAGCTGCATGAGTTGGCAGTGAACGTGTTCAATTACGAACTTGATCCTCTAAACACTAGCATTTGTCTACATGTCTACATGATGAGGAGAGCTACAGGAGAGTAATTAATTCAGAGCCATGTCATTCTTAGTTTGTCCCAGGGTGCACAGATGAAAAAATCCCTCAGGTTAGTCAAATGGTTTATGGGCTTTCGTTTTGTGGACAATAGATAATACTGTGGATTTAATGGGATCACTCATGAATGATGTTAATTTTGTAAACAATAAGGACCAGAGCTGTGTAATTGTTTTTAAACCCCTCTTCTTGCTTGCGTGCCTGTCTGAGGTCCAGTTCAGCTCCAAATGAGGACAATAAACTAGGTTCCATGCTGAAATCCCCAGAGTCTTGGTAGGGCATGACTTTGCACACATTCCTGCAATCCCAGATCTGTATCTTGGCTGACATACAAGATGGACCATTCATTAGAAAAAATATTGGTACCAAACCTATAATTTCTTCTGTTTCTTTTTCACCTAGCATAGGTCCTATCAATATGTGACTACAGGTAAGGAAACTGCACTCTTAGCATTATTAGAAGAATGTCCCTCTTACAGTCAACCCCAAGGTCTTCTCCTATACCAGGACATATGAGAAAAGAACCTAGAGTCACTTAATTTAAAACCCATGCAGTTCTTGTGCTTTAAGTTTCCATATGGTCCAGGAATACCTGTGGAGCAACATCCTGTGACAAGAAGGTGAAATATCAGCCCAATGGAAAGAATCACGTTAACACCTACGGCAGCTATGACAAGCTATTGTTCCCCTAGCTATGGGTTATATGTTTTACTGCAGAAAAAAAAACAAACAAACAAACCAAATAAAAACATCAAAAAATTTGTAATAACCAGTTTCTGTTACAAGAAGAGTTTCAGTGGCTTTTTTGAGTGTCTGTTGAATGATCAGTTCAAAGATAGAGTGTCTTTCTTCTTTTACAGTCCGATACTATTGGGTATTTTCTTTACTAAAACTCATTTTGCCACTGTAGCATTAAATGCCCAATCAAGTGATTTGAAGAGCATTCAGTATTCCACTCAGTGAGGATTGTATCTGCAAAAAAATCCTACTGAAATGAGTTGAACCTTTTAAAATAAGGTTCAAAAACACTTTTAAACTGATCCTTTATAAGAGCATTTCTATATTGTTGTAATATTTGAAAGCTTACCTTGGCAGCAGTTTTATAATCACATAAATAATCCTGAAAGTATTAGAATTAATTGTTATGGTTCCAGGTCTGTTGTCTGAGACACATTCAGTATCTTGATACATTTCCAAGATAATGATATCAGAATCCAGTACTACTCCTACCCAAACACAACTGTCCATAAATCCTGGCTGCATATATCAGCAAGAAAGTAAATTTTTTGCAAAATAAGGTTTTTAAAAAATAGATGGTGCTTGGGGGTGTTGAACGACACAACTAATACATGAGTGGACCTCTGAATGTCAGTAGGGCTTTTAACAGAAACAAAGGCATCAGAATTGAGTTGATGGGTACATCTGCGCTACCAGCTGGTGACTGAAAGCGGCAAGCACAACGGTTTGATTTACTGTGATCTGTTATGGCTCCAGCACCACACGTCCACATTTTGCCTTCACCAGCAGTGAAATTTGTGCCAGTTTTTGGCCGCAGGCATCTCTGCTGTTCATGTGCAGAGAGCTGGCTGCAGCAAGACCCTGCATCCATGTTATGTATTAAGGATGATTGCCTACTGCAAGACCCTAGTTATAGATCAGAGTCAAATTTGCTCCCAAGAGAGCTCCTCCTACACCATAAATCACTCATGGAGACTGTCCCTGAGTATTTGTAGCTGGAAGCTACGCAAAGTGATGTACATGTCCTTTGGGTGATGCAAACAGCCTAGGTTGAGGAAAACCACATCACATTTCATCCAGAGAGGCAAAGACGCACCTGTGTTCATGCAAGGACTGTAATTTATTTTATTCCAGTCTAGTATAGTGCAATGAGATGATCTTGGCTGTGCAGCAGCTACATGCTTTGACTTGGAAAAATTCATTCATCTTTTAGAGATTGAGAGGATCTTGCATTGTGTCTAGAACAATTGCAAGTGTTTTGTTGTACATAGAGGTGATGCAAATCATTCACTGCTCTGATTAAATTCAATGAACTACTCAGCATGAGTAAAGTGGCAAAACCTGGTTGCGTGTAAGTAGATGTGGAGTGGAGAAAATTAAATTTATTTACAGAGGAGAGCAACTTTTTTCAAAAGTGTTTGTTAGTTAGCACTGTGTTGCATTATTTCAGTAAATGAACGTATGCAGTGTACCAGGACACACCGTAAAGAGCTGAAGTTACTGTGTGTCTGGACTATTTCTGTACAGCTATGTTATTTATAACAAACGTATTAGTAACTGGAAAGGTTGTTGGAATACATTTTAAGAGAGGTTTAGCCAAAAAGAAGAAACATATTCTAGTGTCCTTGACAAAAAGAGGTCTTAACTGAAGGAGTGTGATGTAGCACTCACAAATGAGAGCAAACAGAAAGCCCTGTGGCATGGACAGACACTGACTTTTTAGCGCTGTTCTAGCAAAGTTTAAACTTGCTGTTGACCTGAAGACCTGATCCTCTGCTCTCAAAGCTCTCAGTGATTTGTGTGGAGCGCAGGACTGACAAGAAATGCATGAAGGAATTGTTAACCTTTCCTACCCTTTCCTACAAATACTCTTAACTCCTCATAGAATAAAAATATGCTCTAGTAGACTGTAGGTTAAGAACCTATTTTTAATGTAGCTTTCTCAGGCCTTGCTCCAGACATGAAGTTATTACGAGATGTTAGTTGCATCCACTTCACTCCAGAGGAGTGCAGACCTTGTACTCGGCTTTATTATAGCTGCTGCCGCTGTGTGCTTGGTGGTTAGGTCGTGTTAATTTGTGCATAGGCTGGGCAAGTTAATAGTGCCTTTTCTGTGTGACAAGGTATAGTTAGATTGATCAAGAGTTGCTGAAATACACTCACTGTGGGAAAAAGATGTTTTCTCGGGTAGCTGAATAAATTATTTCTCATTTATTGGACATCTGTGATTTCTCATTTATTTTACATCTGTGCCAGGTTAATGATAAATAAATGGATTTTGTACACCACTGGGAATGTTTGTGACACTTTTGCAAGGCTGAGCCAAGTGCAGTTTTGATTAAGGGCTCTTGGCCAAAGGTTAGGAAGGGCCTTTCAGTTCCCTCTCTTTCACATGAGGAATAATCATTTTTAGGGTTTGTGGGCCTCCAATGCTGTCACATGCTGTGGAGTGAATATAGAGATTAAATAGTTTTCTAAAGATAGAAGCACTGACAACGTGCTAATAGTTCCACTGTACCTTTGCAGAGGCTGACAGTGTCCTTGCACATGACGGCTTCACAGCATTGCTAGATTAAAGCCTGCTTGTCTGCTTTTATTCTTTTTTCTCCTCTGAATCTTTAATGTTGCATCTTCCTTTAGGATCCAGTGCTGCCTTGAGTTGGTAATGTCTCTTCCCCCTGGGGCGCATTATGTAGACCTGTTTAGTGTCTGTTAGGGCATTTGTATGGCAATGAATCAAACTCTGCTGTGATTGCAGCATAGTAAAGCATACTTAAAATGGCTTGGTTTACATCTCAAGGAAGGCAGCATGGTGGGATATTCACATTGCCTAATAGGAGGTGCTAAATTTGGGCCGTAGCTCCCCAGTGGCTTAAGCTATAATGGCTGGCCATGCAGTCCAGTCCTTGTTCTTGCACTCCACCCCTTCCTTCACGCTGTCTCTGGCTCCTGTCTGATCCTACACTAAGCCAGCAAGAACCTGACATGGCAACAAAAAGAAAATTGGTTCTTGCCAACAGAGCCAGGGGAATTTCAGAGTCAAGGCAAAGGAGGGGGGAGACCATGCAGATGGGACTGTAGGGATACAGCAGGGGCTGTTTGTAACCTGATGGCTGTTGGACAGGCTCAATGGTCCCCTGAAATCTCAGTCAAGCCAGCAAGGTAACATCTCTGGGGCCCTCCCCAGTCAGAAGGGGGAGATGAACTCCTGCAGGAGCTCATCCTGGTGGGCAGGAGCCCCATCTCTCCCTGCGGTGACAGAAGGCACCTAAGGACTCCAGGTGTCTGCACCGGTTGGTTGTTGCTCCCCTTCTCTTTTTGCCATTAAAGTAATTTTAACAGGCTGTCCACCATCTGCAGGCTCTGAAATGATAGCCATGAAAAACCTTTGCCTGTAAATACTATTTCTCAGTTCCCTGATAGTAAACTTGCATAAACTTGCTTGTTATTCAGCATGCCTATGCTTTCAGTCTCTGCTAATCCCAGCATTTCAGACAGCATCTGTAGAGAAGAGAGCTCTGCAACGCCTGGCAGTTTTGAGACCGGTTAATGTCACTTTGATTCTCTTTCCTTTGTACAGTAGTGAGATGTCTGACCATATTGCTGCGCCTGAGTCGAGATGAAATTCTCTGTCCTGTGTGATTCGGGAAAAGAAACTAAATGCTCTAGGTGACCTAGCACCTTCTGTGGGCTCTGCAAACTACTAGAAAAAAAGTAATCCTGTTGTTTTGTATGATTTGATTTTATTCAGTGTGGGTATCTGGATCGGTTAATTGCTCTGGGTTAATGGATCACTTAGACCTTGACCCTGCACAGACTCCGTGGTGGAGCTACAGCCTGACACAGCAATCTAGGTTTAAAAAACACTTCATCTGGAGACCTTTGTCCTGTCACTGGCTCTCACGTGATGAATCTGTGGAGTGAGATCCTGAACATCCGTGCAGTAGCTCTTCCAGGGACTCTCAGGTCCACAAAGCACATGTCCACTTGTGTACAGCAGTCTGTGTGAGATGAAGCCCAAGGGATGTTCTGTGGAGTGCTTATTCTGAAACAGCTTTATTTCAAACAGCTGACAGCCACTTGCTGCACACCCTGAAGCACTAGACTTCTTACACATGAACTTGTTAGTTAACTGTATCTTAGGTTGCAATATTCACAGCCAGGTAATCCTTCATCTTGTGGTACTTCAGCAGCTGATCTCTTTCATCTCTGGGTCTGCTAGCCAAGAACGGTGACAAAGGTATGTATATTTACTATATAAAGCCTAGCTTTTTGGATTTTGAATGCTGTCATTTTAGGCAGGAGCATCATCCTTCTCTGAATTTCTGGACAGCCAAGTTTCAAAGGCTGCTGATGTCTCAGGGTACTCTGGAGAAGTCCTTTGGGGCTTTCGACTACAGAGCACAATGAGGGAGCATATTTATATTTATTAAGCTTTGTTCCAGATTTTCATAAAGTATTTCTTAATTGGCTCTAAATTATGATAATGGTCAAATAGAGCATGAAACAATCTGCAGCATGCCACTAAACAAAGGGACTGTTGCTGTTATTTAGCAGCTTCCTTTCATAAAGTTGCATTTCAGAGTACCTTGCTATTCCGGGAGCGCCAGCTCACCAGGGGTATGACCCCCAGGTTACTGGGTTACCGTGCACTGCTCCAGCTGGGGTGGCAGCCTGTCAGTATGCTCTTGGTGTCGAGCAAATTCAAGCAATGCAACAAGAGCTTGACCTGATGAGAGTACATCAGCTTGGATTTGCCATACATCAAGGAGCTCCACACAGTAATCAAAATTATTACTGTGATGTGTGGTAATTTACTGAGCTCACACTCCTCTGTGTGTGAGCAGTAACTGCCCATCAGTGGCCCGTGTTGGCAAATACTGGTTTAAGGATGAGAACAGTCTGGCTGTGCTTCTTTTTTGCAAATACCAGAACTGCTGGGATTTTTTTTAGCCTGAGGTTAAATATGATGAGTGGCATCCTTGCATTGCCATCAGATAAAAGAGTCAAATCTGTTCTTTGCTAAATCCTGATGTAGCTTCAGCAATACCATATGCCACATCGGTGTTTGTTGCTGCACCTGGTACTGTTGTGTCTTGTCTTTTTTTATGCCACGGTTCTCCGGTTAGGGAGAAATCTCAGACAGTTGCATGATGGAAGTGTTTCATGATCCCACCATGAATTCATGGTATCATGGCAAGAAGCCATCAGAATGAATCACGCTAATGGTTGTGACAGGATAGTCTAGTCTATGACAAGATTGCTGGTTTTAAATTCCTCACTACTCACTTTAGTCCCTGACAAAAGGAGATTCTTCACAGCAAGTCTAGTTCAACAGCCGGCGAGGCTTCTCAGCTCCTGGCTCAGCTGTCAGGTGACCCCCTAAAAACACTTCCTTCTTGGTCTATTTGTTGTTAGTGCTTAAGGTACAAACCCATTCTTAAATATTTGTGAAACTGAAGTATAATAGCTGGAATTTCTGCATGTTTTATATGCACATTTTATATAGTAGCTTCGTATGTATTGTTTCTGGTTTCTAGAAGGTTATTTTCCTTAGTCATTTGGACACTTGCTTGAGATTTACCTTTCTAAGGTGGATCTAAGAGGCTACCTCTGCTTCTGATTTAGTTCAAGAACTGCAAGTGAGAAGATAAGTGAATGGAGAGGTTCTACACAGGGCTGCTCCTGAGGCAAATACATGATTTTTCTTTTCAGAGACTGTTCCATGTGTCAAAATGTAGTGTTGTAAAGTTTCCACAATAGCTTTTGCCCACTGTCTCTTAAGGTGTGTATTGTTTGCATTCCCTTCAGTTCCATTCTTTTCAATGCAGTTGTCCAAGCAGAGCTTATCCCCCCCTTGGAGCTGGTATAATTGTGCTCCTCCACATGCGCCAAGCTCTGTGTGAAGCTGCTAGTGTAGGCTCTGCTGCTGCTGTTTCCGAAAAGATTCTTTCAAATTCTCTCAACACTGAACTTATTTATGTTTTCAGATGTGAACTTGATATTGTCTGAGTAGAATGTGTGCAGCGTAACATAGAAGTGTCTCTGCGCAGGATTTAGGAGGAGGCACGGAAAGCCCCTCAACTATGTGTGTGCTTTTATTACAGAAAACCAAGATGATGATGTATTGTTGGGTCATCTATTATGGCTGATTTATTTTGTACTTTGTTTTCATGTTTTAAGTGCCTAATGATTTTTTGTGAAGGAGGCAATGGTTTCACTGTTATAGTGCATACTTAGAATTCTGCACTTGTTACCTGTCCTGTAATAGAATATTTTTGCAGTTTCTGTCTGGAAATAAAGACTTATTAGGCTTAATTGTGATTTTCTTTTTCCTTTTTGAATTCCTGAGACTTAACAATCAAAAATATGTCTTCGGAGGCACAGCAGTGTAGAAAATGCGTTAGTCTGATTCCTCAACAGCAGTGTTAGCAACTGTCAGTAGAAATGTGGGCATTTCATTAAAACTGTACAAAGAAAAAAGCAAGCTGTGCTTAAAAACAGGTACGGGGGTTTGGGGCATTGGTGCATGTATAAATATTTATTCCTTAAATAATACCTTCATGTCATTTCAATCTTTTCCATTCCGGTATGGCAGCACAGTTCTGTGATGTGTGTAACATCTTCTTTTGTTACTCCTAATCACTCAAAATATTTTTTAATTGTTTGTTGAAGAAAAATCAAACACAGAAAGGAACGAAATGGAACAAAAATTGTTAAATTTTTTCACTAAATATAGCTATTAAACTTGAAAACTCTCTCTAAAAATAACTGAACATTTTGAAAACAGTGATTAACTGAAAATGTTGAAACCACTGATGCAAAAGTTTTCTGTACAAAATACTGACCATGAGTACATGTCTAGCAGATGTGCCTCTAGTATCCCTTTAGGCATGTTTCAGTGGCTTCTTTATGTGGGTTTTTTCCTTAATAAGGTTGTGGCTGTAGGACACATACACAGATACTTGTAGTGAACAAATTTCAAACAGATGAAGTTCAGAGAAAGCATTTTCCCTCAAAGCATTTACTTTTTACTTTTGGTCAGAAGAAGGCCATATAGCTTCTGCACTGCTTACTGAGACTTCTCCAAATAGAAGCTGACTGTCTCATCAAATCAGGTCAAATATGTACATGCAGCTGTTTTGTGATGTGGACTATTATCCTTTAGGGCCCTCTAGGGACTGAATTTCAATTGTCATATTTTGTTGCAGCCAGAACAGAGGATTAGAGCTGAAAGTTGTTATTTGGCCTCACAGAGCAGCAAGTGGCTTCTCCCAAAGGTGAAGATGTGGGTCTTTGGGGCCTCTGTCCTTCCCATAGCATGTCAGTCTTTCACATGTGATCAAAACCAAAGGGTTTCTTTTGTTCGCTGTGCTAACAGCTGGAACTGTATATATGAGTGATGCAGATGCAAATGTGTCTTCACAATCTGAGTGGTTTCTAAAGCAGAAGTGTGATTTCTACTGTGAAAAGGAATTGTCTTAAAATGAGCTTAGCCATCTCAAATATTTGGCTGTTGAACAGCTAACCATTGAAAGAGCAACACTGCCTGGGATTAGGACTGCTTGGTCCAGGTACAGAATGAGTGAGTGCTGACCCAGAGAAATCATTGCCTCTTCCTCATCCCCTGCTTAGAAGGGGAGCAGTCTGGAAACAGCTGGCTAGGCAAGGGGAGAGCAGGAGGGAAGCAGTTACGCACTGAGGTTATACCTGTTGAACAGCTGTAGTGCCTCTGGATCACACCATGCACAAACCATCCTCCTAGGGGCAGAGCATCTCCCATGAAAATGGCACTCCTGCTATGGGAAACACATTGTCCCTGGTGCTAGAAGGGCTTAAGAAGGAGTTTTCCCAGGGGCGACAAGGTTGTTCAAGACCAGGTTAGGTTTTCCTCCTGCCTCAAAATACTGTTAGGCAAAAGTGTCATGTGAAGATGTTGGAACGTAAGGGGACTGGATTAGTCCAGGGGAAGAGAATGGCCGAAGACTAGTCCACAAGCTGAAAGCCATGGTGGTGGGCTAGGAGAGCTGGGGTTATGGCCACATCACAGCCAGAAGCTAAAAAAATGCACATATGGGCTGAGGAAGACCATGAGCATTTAAAGAAAAGGGGGGGGAGGGTTGCCTCCTCTTCAGGGATCCCAGTATGCCTGTGTTCTGGCATCTGAATGTGCCTGGGTTTTGAGATAACATATAAGTTTTAGCTTGCTTCTTTCATCCTGTACCAAGTGCCTGTGTCATCCTCACTCTGTGGCCAGAGCCAATTAACAGCGAATAGGAGTGTTAAGGTCTCATGGCCTGTGCAGTCTGATAGATGGAACCATCTGGTTAATGGAGATACCATAATGAAAGCATCAGCTCTTAAGTGTTTAAATGCAGATGAAACTATTTTATCATTTAAGTTAAAAAGGAGACAGCCCAGTGAGGACTGAATTTAAGATGCTGTCTGTTTTCTACAGCACAGGGAAGCAAAGCTGAATTAGTCCAGAAGCTCACATCCCACTACTGTCATTGGAGGAAGAATGCTGGATGCGCTGGGAAGAAGACACAAGTATTAGAAATGGAATAACTTTCATCTTCTAGATTGCTTTATTAGGTATTCTGAGAGACTTCTAGGGCAAAAATAATCTGACTGAATTCTAAGCGCAGCGCTGCATGTATAACTCCAAACTTGCAGGGGCATTAGTTCTTTTTGTTTAGCTTTTAATTTCCTTTAAAAGGAAGAAGATTACTCTTGCATTGTATGTGAAGATATAACAAAGTAAAAACACTCAGTAATGGTCCCTCAGTTTGAACTGCCCCTCTGAAACGGATACTTCGCCTTGAACAATATGCATTGTGCAAAACCTGCTGTGAGCCCAGGCAGGGCCCGGGAGCGGGCTGCAGCACCGTGCTTTCTCTGCCCTCTAACAGAGCACGGGCACAGCTCCTGCCCGCAGGCTGCTACCCAGACCCGGCAGCAGCTGGGTGCCTAGGACTCCTGCCAGAAAGGAGGGAGTTGAGCTGGGTGGCATGCTGCCTTGGTAAATGTTGCAAAGCTGGATTGTGATATAAAAGAGGACCGAAAGGACTGTTATCCTAGCTGGATTTTAAATGAATTGGTTCTACTTTTCCAAAATACAGAGTTGTTACAGTCTCAGGAAAGGTTTCAAAGCTGGTTCCAAGGAAGACAATGATGTTCTCTGAGGTATTGGAACAGAAGTGTAAGAAGCAAAATATACGATACTCTGGATATGCTTGTGCATGATACATCATGGAGAAATGTTATGAAAGAAGGATGTGGTTATTAAGTGGCAGAGGCAGTGACCTAAAATGGGAGATGACGGTACTCTGACATTGAATACACGGTTCTCCATCAAATGCTGGTGTAAAATAACTTCCTTTTAAAAAGCCAGACTTGTTGAAATACTGGATGGGCTGGGGTGGGAGGCAGACCTAGCAGCTGTGACACAGGTCTACCAGTGTCCTTGGGCACGTCACCTTGTTGTAAAGCTGAGCGAGGTGGCAGAAAGAAATAGCCTGACATTCATCTCAACCAAAGTCTCCAGTTCAAGGGAGGGTGGCTTGTATGCTAAGCCCCATGGTCCACAGGCACAGGATGCTACTTCGTAGTCAGGGTGACTGCTTTGTATGTACATTTCTACACTGTAAACACCTACACTTGTTAGATCAGTCCCATCGTTCCTGTCCTACCCTTTTCCTGTCTACACTGAATGGTTTTTAACAGCGCGTTAATCATACAGGTCTGAACTCTGTTGGCCCTATTCATTCTGCTGTAATATGGATAATATTTTATAAAATTAAATATATTTTTCTGAATATATTTAACATCTTTCAGAAGAGTCTAAAATAGACATTTTAAGAACATTAACTTAGAGCACTTTTCAAGTTCATCTTACTTCCAGTCCATTAAAGTGAAGTGACAACTGAGGTGTGACGTGAAGTAATTATACTGATTGTGTTGTATGTGCTTGGCAGGAGCTGAATGATTTGCTGAGGATATTAATTTCAAAAGCCAGACAGCAAGAGATCAGCTGAGATGGAAGATCACTGCAAAGTGACCTCAGACCAGGGGAAAAGAAAAACAGGAGGGGGGAATGTGGCCCAGCACAGAAGTTTGGTGCTGTAGTCTAGCAGTGAACTGAAACAGATGTATTTGGGCACTAAAAGTGGTCTCCATGTGACTGAATGTAGGTGTGGAAATCAAAACTCATCAGTGTAGGTTCCCTTTACATTCTATGGAGAGAAGTGGAGCATAATTCATCTGGCTTATTTTAATCTATGTTAGGATGTAATAAATCATGCCTTAGACTCTCCAGTTTATAAGGGGAGTGCAAAGTGAATATCTTGGCCATAGTTTGATGCTCCACCTAAGAGCCACAGTGTTGGTGAAGTACAGGTACAAGCCCAGACTGAGCTTGTACCTTATTCATGCAAAGTCATGGGCTTGTCTGTGGCCTGATCATTACACCTGTGGCATTAGACTTCATGACTAGGGCCAGAGTAGCTAAGTAGCAGACTGCATAACATCACTTAGAGACAGCATATAATGAGATCAAGTTGATAAGGACTCTCTGAAAGAAGATGTACCTTTGTGAATAACAAACATACTGAACTTAATTTCTTTGATCTTTAAAACAATTTTCATGGTCACAAGAAGTTAATCTGAATGTAAAAGCTCTTTTCTCTATGAAATGTTCACTGTTGAAATCAGTATTGGATTTGTGTACTTGAACTACTTTGCAGCCCTGGATACATTAAAAGTAGTTTAATCCTATTGTACTTCGGCTTTAGCTTAGTTCAGCAATCTAGCTGTGCAAGTAAAACTGCTTTCACTTAGGGATTTTCACTGCTTCACTTGGATAAACTCATTAGCAAGACATAAAATACCTGTGAGTCTGAGGGGCTTTGGGAGCCACGGGCTAGATCTTCCTGAAAGAACCAAAGACTGGAGGTAAGTAATAGCCAGTTCTCGGTGTAATACAACATTAACGAAGAGGATGCCATGAAGTTCGACTGGGCAACATATTCCTTGAATCTGGATATCTATGCTCAGAGAAAGAGGTAAGCAGCATAGAATGCATGATTCTGTACTAACAGGGACCTCCACACAAAATCCGTTCCACCCAGCTTCATCTGTTGTTTGCCAGAAAAAAGTGAAAACTACTTTAGTTTCACTAAAGTGTTGACTTGGCCAAGAAACAATGTTTCGGCACATCCAAACCAAAACAAAAGTCTGTAATCATCATGGTCATCGCTGTTACTGGCTTCATGGGAAAACACAGGCAGTCCCCAAGCTGAAGGCCCTCGACTCAAGGGCTCTGAGCACATGCCCAAGGATCCCTGGTCCCTTGTGGTTTTGGCTGCTAAGGCTCAGCCTGTACTAAAGAGGAGACCAGCATATACAGCCTGCCCCCAGGGTAACCATCTGGGCTGATGTAGCCACCCTCTGTAGTCAGTGGACTATTGGAAACAGACCCTTTATCCCATCCACCACGGTGCTGTTATGCCTCCACTGACAACAGAGCCAACTTGAAAAAGGGGTTTAGGTTTTTGACAGCTAAAATAAACTAAAGGATCACCTTGCTCACTGGTTAAGGTTGTATCCTTTCATGGCACCGTTAACTGCATCGGTCCTGCCTCTGCAGCACAGGCACCACAGCTCTTCAGTGATAGTGAAAAGGGATGCTAACCAATTTGAGGTCATCAGGAATCTTTTCTCTCTTTCCTTTCCACACACCTGCAAATGAGGCAAGACTTTGCAGTTCTAAGGGAAGAGAAGAACTCTCTGAAAGAGTGTTTGTAGGGATCTTTTCTTTTTAATCTCCATGTAGCAAGAGTAGTGAGCAGTCCCTTGATTTCTCTATGGCCAAGCACTTAGTCCGCCATTACTCCCTCTTCAATGGTCTCCTCCAAGCAGTGTTATGGGGGTAATTCCACTACATCTTGAGACCCACTTATGTTCGGTGTGATGGGGACCATGCATAGACTCCAGAGAGTCAGCTTTTCCTCTCTCTAAAAACTGCAGTTTATCTCTTGCTGCTATTTCACATCTTGGTCTATGCTTGGTTGGCCATGACATAAAGCACAACAGAACAGTTTAGATGTATAATACCATTATTATGAAACTTAAATTACAAAGAAAGGAAACAAATCCAAAAAAATGAGATAATTTAACATTTTTGATCAGCCTTTCTCCTGCACTTTCTTACTATTTAATTTAAACCAGAGCTGTTTCTTTTCTTCTGTAGTAATCACCCATCTCCAAGAAGTGAAAATACACTTGCAAAACTAATAAATGAGAATCTATTTGCAAAGATATTTATTTATGCGCCTGGCACTTCAGGGTGTTTAGAGAGTAATCTCAAACTGTGAGCTCTGCACTGTGTAAATTTAGAAGCGATTTTTCTAAATGTCAAGTATTTATTACATGAAAAAAACATTTGGAGTGTGGAGCAGGTCCCTAGTGATATATGGTACATTTGGGGAAGGGCTTCTTGGATGAACAGAAATAATATTTGAGAGATGAAAAGCAAATTGTCTCGTTGAAATTGCTTTGTGTACAAGGAAAGAAGATTGAACAAAGGTAGAAGGCCAGCCCAGTATTTTGCTTTGTCTTATGCATAAAACAGTGGTTTTCCAAACCTTTTATAACCAAGCCTATACCAATCAGTCTTTTCGCGGTCCTGTGGCACTTCTACCACCTCTGCTCAGATTGCTGCTGTCTCTTGCTCACCCCCTTAACAGCTCCAGTAGGCTCTGTTCAGACTACAGGCAAATAAACCCTGCAGAATTTATTCATGTAGGCTTTTACCCACATAATACCTTACCTAAATGTCAACATATCCCAAAGTGCGAAGTAGTAAAGTGCAACTCTCCAACTGGAGGCTGATGATAACGAATATAAGGGACTCTGGTCTATTGTCAGAAGCCTGTGATGCCTGTTGTTTTGACTGGAAATACCAGACAGCCTGGAAGCTGCAGCAATGTGATAACCATCACGAGTAAGGGAAGGACGCAAAAACTCTATGGTGTTTTAAACCAGGAAGCTTTTTCAGGCTGGTGGGTGCACAGAAGCTGAAGGACTTCCCACATTCAGATCCCGCTCTTGGTTTTGGTTGTCCATAGTCCATGGTGCTATACAAGATGAATCCCCAACACTTGGTGGACTATTTGATCTGCTTTTGAGGACCTTCTCAGATTTATCACAGTTGTATACTTCCTTGAACATTTCTTTATCATGATGTTATTAGTGAGGGTCTCCCATGTCTTCCTTTTGGTATGCTGCTTTATGCTGATTTTTCAGCTAGTGCTTACCTTACCTCCCTTTGAAGACTGACTTCATGCCTCAGCCGTTAATATTCTGCAAGAGCAAAATATCTAATGTAGTTGGTTCTTTGTGTTCAGTCTAGGAATTAAAGTAAGATATTTCCTACTAGTAGCTCTGTAAATGTTTCCCTTCTGCTGTTATGCCTCTTTTTCTCTCCAGAAAAAGCCTTATGTTCTCATTTTACACTGCATTTAGTGCATATTCTGAAGCTACTGTATTACTCTTGACTACTGTTCTGTCTGCAGATGTCTGTGATGTTTTTGGAGGAGCTAAGGAGAGCCTTGCAGTTCCTGCCAAGCAGGGGGCCATCTATGGACTCTGACTGGCTGAGTATGATGCAGTCATGCATGGCATCAGGATACTCATCTGCATTATAGCCAGTGTTCCTCTCCTGGCATTGGCAGTGCCGAACAGTTAAGGTGTAAACGAGGGTCTCAGTCTTTACTCAAATGAAGATGGAGTTCCCACGTACTCTTGATGAGCTGAATGCTAGGCAGCCAAGGTACAGCAGGAGGGAGACTCTGCTCCTCTGCTGCCTCCTCTGGTCATCTACAGTCTCAGGGGAGCTCTTGTCTCAGGAGTGAAGAACAAGGCAGGACCATCTGCAGTATGCCCACAAATTTTAGTGTTGGGCCTTTCAGGAAGAAAGGGGTCTGCTTGCCTTTATATAGCACTTTAGGCTGCTGGAGTGTAAAGAAGGGAAGTTGAGGGGTTGAAGAAAGTGCCAAGGGTCCCAGAAATCGAGTGAGAAGCAAGAACAGTAGCACACAGCTTCAACAATACTCGTATATTTGCTCATTTGAAAAATTAAAAAACCAGAACAAAATAAAAGAACATAAACACAACACAGGTAACAAGGAATGGTGGCTCTAAAATATCCCAAACTAAATATTTGAGGTCCTACAGGGAGACATTAAGATAAGGCCCCTTCACATTATGCCCAGACACCTCCCGCCTGTCCCCAGCGGATGCTGACCTCCACGGCCCCACCGCTGCTGGTGTAACAGTACATAGACTGCAGACATCTTTTGTGGTGATCCTTCCCTGCTACTCAGCACTGGTGAAGCCAGGCTTGGAGTTGTATGTGCAATGCTGGACTCCCCAGTACAAGGAAGATGTGGACATACTGGAGAAAGTCCAGCGAAGGGTCACGAAGGTGATGAAGGATCTGGAGCATCTCACATATGAGAAAAGGCTAAGAGAGCTGGGACTGGTTAGCCTGGAGAATGTATATAAATACCTGAAAATTGCAAAGAAGATAGAGCCAGGCTCTTCTCAGTGATGCCCAGTGACAGGACCAGAGCAATGGGCACCAGCTGAAACACAGGAGGTTCCCTCTGAACATCAGGAAACACTTTTTAACTGTCAGGGTGACTGAGCACTGGCACAGGCTGCCCAGGGAGGTTGTGGAATCTCCATGCTTGGAGATACTCAAAAGCCATCTGGACATGGGCCTGGGCAACTGGCTCTAGGTGGCCCTGCTTGAGCAGGGGGGTTAGATCATAAGACTTCCAGAGGTCCCTGCCAACCTCAGTCACTCTGTGATCCTGTGCTGGGGCTGGGCTGAGGCCAGGCCAAGATATCAACCCCAAGGTGGGGGTCAGGATCAGGCCTGTAGTTTCCTGGCTCCTCCTTCTTGCCTTTCTTGAAGTTAGGAGTGACATTTTCTTTCCTTCAGTCTTCAGGTACCTATCCCAGTCACCATGCTCATTGAACAATAATTGAGACTGGCCTCACAGTAACATCAGCCAGATCCCTCAACACTCATGGATGCATCCCACCATGGCCTTACGTATGTCCAATTTGCTTAAGTATTCTCTGATCCGATCCTCTTCCACCAAGGGTACATCCTCCTTGCTCCAACATTTTCTCCTGGCTGCTGAGGATTTCTGAAGGTGGGTCTTGCTAGCAAAGACATTGCTGAAGAAGACATTCAGTGCCTCAGCCCTGTCCATGTCACGTGTCACCAGGACCCCTGCCCCATTCAGCAGCAGGCCCATTTTTCCTGGTCTTCTTTTGCCCCTTATGTATTTATGGAAGCCTTTCTTGTTCCTCTTGACATCCCTTGCCAGACTCAACTCAGGGCAGCTTTGGATTTCCTAACCATTTCTGTATACTCAGATGATGTCTCTATATTTCTCATTATCTTATCCTGACTCCATTTTTGGTACACTTCATTTTTATGTCTGAGTTTTGCCAGGAATGTCTTGTTGATCTACATGGGCCTCCTGGCATTTTTGCTTGACTTCCTGTTATTTGGGATGGACTGTTCTTGAGCATAGAGGAGGAGATCATTGAATATCAACCAGCTTTCTTGGATCCCTCTTCCTTTTAAGGTCCTATTCCTATTCCTATATCCTATTTAAGTGGATCCCTGAAGAGGCCAAAGTCTGCTGTCCTAGAGTCCAGGGCTGTGATCTTACTTTTTGCCCTGCTCCCTCCTCTAAGGATCATGAACTGCAACATCTTTTGGTTGCCTTTGACTTTCACTCCCCCAGTGAGCCTTTCTTTGTTTGTAAGTGTGAGGTCCAACAGAGCACCTCTGATGGCTTCTCTATCACTTGGGTAGGAAGTTGTCATCAACGCTCTCCAGGAACCTCCAAGGCTGCTTATGTGCTGCTGTGTTCTCCCTCCAGCTGATATCAGTGTGGTTAAAGTCTGCTGTGAGGACGAGGGCCATGAACATGAGGCTACTTCTAGCTGTCTGTAGGCCTCATCTACTTGTTCTTCCTGATCAGGCAGGTTAGAGCAGACACCCTCTACATCAGGCACCTCCTTCCCCATGGAGACACCTGATGCCCTGGGCTGGGGTGGCCCCAGCCATTGCTCCCACACCAGCCTGCCCTGCTTCCTGGCTGGGGCAGGTGGGATGGACCCCAGGTGGTGAGGCCCTGTCCTGGCAGCCCCTGTGGCGAGTGCCTGCAGTGCCCGTTCATCTGATGACAGTGTAAGTCAAGGTGTGTGAATAAAGGCCCTGTGTTTTGTTAGTCTATCTAATAAAGCTGGGAGAAAAAAAACTGACAGGCTTTCATCTGAAAGCTTGTTTTTCACATCTGCAATAGATTCCATGAAGTTCAAAACAATGCTCCAAGTTCAATTAGGCACATAGGAGCTGCACTACCTAAAGGAAATGTGGCTAGATACTATGGGTTAAAGGAGAAAAATGCTAAGAATATATCTTGCAAAGGACATAGAGATAGACAAGTAATTTTCAGCCTGTGTGGAAAGTGGAAAGGTTAGCAGTGAAGAGGATGTAGCAGTTGCATGTACTGAAACTCAAAATCAAGCCAGGAAGGAAAAAATGACCTGGAAGCCCATTTCAATCAAGCTGAATCAAGGGAGCTTTCTTCAAGTGCAGGCATCATTAAAAAAAAAAAGTAGAAGCTAAAAGATTGAAAATTATGATAAATCATGAAGACAATTTTTGAAATACCATATTAAAATGAGAAGTGCCTATTATCTTGTTGAAAACCCTCTTAGAAAGAAAAAGAAAAAAAAAAAAGAAAAACAACACAAAAATCAGCCCAATTAAAAATGGCAGTTACGGGAACTAATAGAACTTGACAGAAATCATGTCCAAATGAGATAACCAGGAAATTCTCACAAATGACAAGATGATCTCCAGTGAGATTTATCAAATGCCAGTTTGAGAGGCAAGTTGCTAATAAAAAACACTTTCAAACACATTCAAACCATGATGTCTGGCCAGAAATTCAGTGCAGCTCCAAGTAGACAGTCGAGAGGTAGAAGTATTACTCAGCAAAGATAAGGCCATAGGAAAAAACTTTCATGAATACAGCTTATTAAGAACAAGGTGAAGGAGCCCCCTGTGACAGATGAAGAACAATCTCAAACTGAAGAGGTTTTGAAACAGATCAATACATTGACAGGTAAGAAGAAGGCAGGATGGCAACCATCGAATGGGTCTCGGGTAACTCAGCATGATATTGCTAATTTGCTAGTTGCAATGCATCTGGTGTCAGACAAATAGTCAATGGCCAGTATAATTTCAGACTCTAAAAAAGGCTCCAGGGTGATGCTGAAATCTATAGAGCAATAAATCTAACATTTCTACCTGGCAAAATCAGGAGGAACTGTACAAGCAGCTGTGCTTCGTAGGATTCCACATGCATTTTTTTCCTGAGGAAGTCATGCCTTATGAATCTGGTGGAAATGTCTATAGGATTTTACAAGCTTTATGGCTAAGGGTGGCGCAGGTGGAAGATTTTGTCAGAAGCTTTTGCAAAACAATCACTGCAGATTCCTAAGAAATACAAAGGGAAGATTCTCCCTATTTTAGGCTAGAAAGTAGGAAATGACAGAAATAATGGAGACCTTTCACTGTGGAAGGAAGCTGTCACTGGGCTCCCACAAGTATTTGCACGTTGGACTTTACCATTCAACATATTTATCAGGGAGCTAGCAAAGAATGAGTAGCAGATGGACAAAAGTTTTCAGTTGGTACAAAATTATTAAGGGCAGTCAGTATTAATACCAAGCTCAAAGTTGCAGAAGGATATCACAGTCCTGGATGACTAGGCAATTAAAGAGTGGATGAAAATTTAATGTCAATGATGGCAAAGTAGGGGAAAAAATAACTTGCAGCTATTAGTCCTTAGGAAATAGATCTTTGAGTAATTTTGGGTGATTTTCTGACATCAACCCAGTACTGAGCAGTGATCAAAAAAGTAGATGTGGTATTTTTACTTACTTTGAAGGTAGCTGAGTACAAAACAGGAGTTCTCATTATGTCATTCTGTGTTGCTCCAATGCACATGTCTTGAAGAGTGTTTATTGTCTTAATGTGGTGGGTTGACCCTGGCTGGACACTAGCACCAAAGCTGCTCCATCACACCCCCTCCTCAGCTGGACAGAAAATACATAGAAAGGCTGGGCTGAGATAAAGGCAGGGAAAGATCATTCACCAATCACCATCACAGCCAAAACAGACCCAACTTTGGAAAATTAGCTTAATTTATTACCAATCAAATTAGAGTAAGGTAATGAGAAAATAAAAACCAAATCTTAAAACATCTTCCCCCCACCTCTCCCTTCTTCCCGGCCTCAACTTTAATCCTGATTTTCTCTACCTCCTTCCCTCCAGCAGCACAGGGGGATGGAGAATGGTGGTTGCAGTCAGTTCATCACACATTGTCTCTGTTGCTCCTTCCTCTTCATGGGGAGGACTCCTCACACTCTTCCCCTGCTCCAGCCTGGGGTCCCTCCCATGGGGGGCAGTCCTCCATGAACTGCTCCAGTGTGGGTCCTTCCTATGGCCTGCAGTTCTTCACAAACTGCTCCAGCATGGGTCCCTTCCATGGGGTACAGTCCTTCAGGAACAGACTGCTCCAGCGCAGGTCCCCCATGGGATCACAAGTCCTGCCAGCAAACCTGCTCCAATGTGGGCTTCTCTCTCCACGGGTCCATGGCTCCTGCCATGAGCCTGCTCCAGCATGGGCTTCCTATAGGTTCACAGCCTCCTTTGGGCTCATCCACCTGCTCCAGTGTGGGGTCCTCCACGGGCTGCAGGTGGATATCTGCTCCACCATTAACCTCCATGGGCTGCAGGGGCACAGCCTGCCTCACCATGGTCTTCACCATGGGCTGCAGGGGAATCTCTGCTCCAGCGTTTGGAACACCTCCTCTCCCTCCTTCACTGACCTTGGTGTTTGCAGGGTTGTTTCTTTCACTGCTCGCTCCACTGCTGTTCTTTCACAGCAAGTTTTTCACCCCCTCTTCTTAAATATTTTATCCCAGAGGCGCTACCACCGTCACTGATGGGCTCAGCCTTGGCCAGTGGCAGGTCCATCTGGGAGCTGGCTGGCATTGGCTCTATCAGACATGGGGGAAGCTTCTAGCAGCTTCTCACAGAAGCCACCCCTGTAGCCCCTGTCTCCACTACCAAAATCTTGCCATGCAAACCCAGTACACTTAGTCACCTTGGCTTATATAGATTATAGCAGAACTAAAATGAGGAGAAGAGTGATGAGGATTATTAAGGTTATAGGATGGCTTCTAGATGAGAAGGTACTATAAATGTTATAAACATGCAGAGGCACTGTAGGGGAGCCACTGGAGAAATCTGTCAAATGAGGAGTGGCATGGAGGGGTTGAATGCAGAATTATTATTTACTATGATTCATAACACAAGAACTACTGGAAAGTCAACAGAATGATCAGACAGTGAGGATAAAATAATAAAAATTAAATGTTTTTCTGGGTACACTGTCAGATGATGAAATACAGGCTGAATGAAGCCAAAAATATCAAAGGATTTGAATCAGATCAGACAAGTTCATCAATGATCTAGATAAAGCCACTAGCTCAAACAGTCCCTACATTTTTATTTGCTGGGAAACAAAGGCTATTCCAGGGATTGGAGCCCTGTTTCTTATGCCCTTCTCCTCAGCAAGCACTGTAGGAGACTGACTGGATCACTGGTCTGACCCAGTATGGCTGTTCATATGTTGTGGTAAATGTCTGGCCTTTATTTACTCTCTCATCTGCCAGGTCACCACTTTTCAAGACCAGTCAGTATAATTCCATGTAATGAAGCTAAGCTTTCTGGAGTAGGTGATCCTTCTTGTCTGCTCAGCTCTGGTGAGACCCCCCCTGCAGTGCTGTGTCCACTTCTGGCCTCCCCAGTACAAGAGAGAGATGGACACACTGGAGCAAGTCTGGCCAAGGACCACAAGGACAATGAAAGGGCTGGAGCATCTGACATATGAGGAGAGGCTGAGAGAGCTGGGACTGTTCAGCCTGGAGAAGAGAAGGCTCAGGTAGGATCTCATCAATGAATAAATGCCTGATGGAAGGAATAATGAAGATGGAGCCAGGGTCTCCTCAGTGGTACCCAGTAACAGGACTAGAGGCGATGGGCACAAACTGAAATATAAGATTTCTGTTTAAATATAAGAAACAACTTTTTCACTTTGAGAGTGACTGAACACTGGAACAGGATTTGGCCAGGATAGGAGCATGTCCTACCAATACAAGAATTCACCACTTCAGACCCCTCCTAGATCACCCCTCCTGTCCAATATTTTTAGCTTAAAGCAGCAGGCAAAGTGCTTTGTGCTGTGTTTGGCAGGAATGGTATAGGCACGCATTTCTTTCTCCAGTCACCCAGCTGCAGGGCACTAAGGTCTGATGGAGAAAGCTGGGGGCAGCAAACCTGTCATGCACTCCAGCAAGCATCATCAAAGAAGGACAGTCAGAGCAGAAAGTATGTTTGCAATTCCCATCCCCAATTTGTAAAATAAGCTTTAAAAATATGATTGTATTGGTTTAAAGTAGGTGGAGGTCAAGATATTTTTACAGTTTTTAAACACTAGCTAGGCTGGAGGCTGGAAACTTGGTCTGCATGTGGAGCACTTCAGCCAGCAAAACCACCCCATATTATTCACCTTGCCATGCATAATAAAGCTGGTCATATAAAATGGCAGAGCTTTTCTAGCATTTACATTTCTTGGCCATCCATAAAGTTTACAGAGTGTCTTATGTTGTGAGATCTGAGCTAAACACCCTGCTCCAAGTTTGATAAAGGATGAGCTTTGAATGTGTCCTTGTCAGCCCTCATACATAGCCTCCACCCAGTGGCCAGGTAGAGGCACATGCACCCATCTGAACCTCTGCTAAGTTCTTTTACTGGGTCTGGCTCAGATGGAGTTAACTTTCTTCATAGCAGCTCCTGTGGTACTGTGTTTTGGATTTGTGGCTAAAGCAGTGTTGGTGACATACTGGCTGTTGCTAACAGTGTTTGCACAGCATCAAGGCTTTCTCTTTGTTTCCCACTCTGCCCTCTCAGTGAGTATACTGGGGGTGGGAGAGACATTGGGAAAGGCCACAGTTGGGTCAGCTCACCTGAACCAGCCAAAGGGGCGTTCCATACCATACAACACTGTGCTCAGTCAGCTCAGTCATCAACAATATACACTGAGGTAAAGGAAGATGAAAGGTTTTGGCTTCCAAGGTGGCCGTTGTTCAGAGACCAGCTGGGCCTCCATCTGCCTATGTGGGTGGTGTGCAATTGTCTTTGTTTTTCTTGGGGTTTTCCCCTCCTCTTTTCTTAACTTACTAAACTGTCTTTATCTCAACCCCCAAATTTCCTCTCTTTTGGTTTTCTTGTTTTCTCCCACTTTCCTGCTCAGGGTAACAGGGGTGAGCAAGCGGCTGTGTGAGTGTTTGGCTGCTGGCCAGGTTTGACCCACCACCATTCTCCATCCTGAACGTGATTTTATTGGTGCCTGCTAAGTCTGAGATATCTTCCTGGGTTACAGAATCACAGCCAGTAGCAGAGAGTAACTGCAGAGCAATTATTGGAGAAAGCTGCATCTCTTCCCTTTGCAACCCTACCATCCTGCATGGTACACTGGGGTCAGGGATCCACCAGAGGAAAGAAGTGCTCCATGCAGTCTTCACCTTGCAGTTCATGTAACCCGCCACAGGGAGACAGCTGCAATACATCTCTGAAAAAGGAACAGGCCGAAAATATCAGCCTGAGGACTTTGTATGGAAACTATTACATACTACTGTGCAGAGATTTGGCTGCTGAAGATTTGCCCTTTTCTGAAGCAACGAGTTTGGTTGCTGCAGACTGAAGCCCATAAGCAGCTTTTACCTCTGGGCAGTTCGCGGGCTTGGGGCTTGTGACTTGGACTGGGTTGTGAGGGGGCCTGTTAGCAAGAGCATCACTCCCCTAATTGGAGAAGAAGGGAAATATGGAATAAGGGATGTTATATGCTGTAGAGAGATGAGGACCCACAGTTAAGCTAGTGTTACACCATGTTGGGGAAATTTATTTTGTTTCTGCTTACACTATAGCTTTTGTGGCTGAGGCTGGGCATTTCACTTGAACCATGCTTTGCATTGGTACCCCTGAATGTCTGAGCTTAATTTTGTGGGAGCCTGATCTGAGATCCAGACTGGGAAAGTACCTGGACCTGAAATCAGTAAGTGCCTTAAAAGTATACAGTGCTAACTAACCTCACACTGGACCTCCGAGGTTAATTTACACTTCTGAGCTTCACTGCTGTGCTCCACAGCCCCATGTGTGAAAAGGGGTGCATAATTCCCCACTTCTTGCGTGCTATGAAGAACCCTGAAGAACAGCAGAGGGTACCCTAGAGGAAATTAAAAATTCAGACTCTTGAAAGCAGACAAATAAAGTGGGGGAACACACACACAGGAGGTCTGAAAATGCTCTAGCAGTGAGTAGTGGTTCCTGAAGTGCTGTCGGGTATGTGCACTGAATAAGACAAGTTCCATGAGCTTGCAGCTGAAATCTGTAGCATTATGCATGAGCACAAAGGCACCAAATGAAGATTGAAGATGTAATTTTATTTTTGGCACTTCCTAATTCTGCATGCATGACTGCACTCATCAAATGTCTGTTTGAGCAGTTTATTGTATGCAAATGACTTTAAAATTTTCAGTAATAGCCAGGCTTCTCTTCCCCAGTGGAAGGATTTGCAATTAAAATCGCCAATACCTACCTGTTTTTAGGGCACCAGTGAGATTCTCTATACAGCCACTCAGCTACTCAACCTCTCCAAATGTAGGAATTTATATCCCCTGGGCACCTCCCCTTCCACCAGCTGGCAAAAGCAAGCCCTGGCAGGAGCAGGACCCTCCCAGTGCCGGGTGTGCCCCAGCAGGACGTGATCTCCACGCAGCACGGGTCCTTGGTGAATGCCACCAACAGCCCTGTGACAGGGATGTCAGCCACAAGTTTCTCCATGGGTACTTAAGGGTGATTGAGAGTCTACAGGATACATTTTAACTGACTATTGGGAGAACTTACCAGTCCCAAAGTGCCCAGTAACCCACTTACGTGTGGGATTCTGCACCTGCAAATAGGACTCTGGGCGTGAGCCCCATAAGCACTTTAATCACAGGCAGCACCGGGTGCCCTTCCTGGTGTGGTGAGATTTGGCCCAGACCCCATTTTGGAGGTTTCACACCAGGCTAGGATGATCAGGTTCCTATAAGCAGTTTTCTGAAGGTCTCGGCTCCTTGGGTGCATTTGTGGCTTTGCATGAGGCGCCCAGACATCCAACAGCCTGTGGGGCACCTTGGTGCCGCGGGGTAGCACCCTGCAGCCGGAGGCACAGCGATGCCACTGACCTACTACCACCACTGTCAGACAGCTTTTCACCATACTGTCATCGGGCCTCATCCAAAGTGTCCTGAGTTCTTTAAACCTCACATTTAAACCAAGATTTCAGGACCTCAGAGCAGTCTTGCAGCTCTTTTCCTTAGCTTTTTCTTCCATGCATTTAAAAAAATACAGATGTTCCCACTGAGCACAGTAGACCAGCAGTGAAAGCACCAGGGTCGTTTGCAGATGTAACAGCCGAAAGAGCTGTCACACGCAGGGCGGAAGTACGAGCTTTTGTTTGGGCCAGGACTGTGAGCACTCTTTGTAAGGCAAAAAGTATGCTCCATACTGAAATATTAGGGAGTGAGAGAGAAGAAGGAAGGTGAAAAGAAAAGAAAAGAAAAGAAAAGAAAAGAAAAGAAAAGAAAAGAAAAGAAAAGAAAAGAAAAGAAAAGAAAAGAAAAGAAAAGAAAAGAAAAGAAAAGAAAAGAAAAGAAAAGAAAAGAAAAGAAAAGAAAAGAAAAGAAAAAAGAAAAGAGGGAAAAGGAAAGGGAAAAGGAGAAGGAAAGAGGAAGGGAAGGGAAGGGAAGGGAAGGGAAGGGAAGGGAAGGGAAGGGAAGGGAAGGGAAGGGAAGGAGGGAAGGGAAGGGAAGGGAAGGGAAGGGAAGGGAAGGAAGGGAAGGGAAGGGAAGGGAAGGAAAGGGAAGGGAAGGGAAGGAAAGGGAAGGGAAGGAAAGGAAAGGAAAGGAAAGGAAAGGAAAGGAAAGGAAAGGAAAGGAAAGGAAAGGAAAGGAAAGGAAAGGAAAGGAAAGGAAAGGAAAGGAAAGGAAAGGAAAGGAAAGGAAAGGAAAGGAAAGGAAAGGAAAGGAAAGGAAAGGAAAGGAAAGGAAAGGAAAGGAAAGGAAAGGAAAGGAAAGGAAAGGAAAGGAAAGGGAAAAGAGGGGAGGGGAGGGGAGGGGAGGGGAGGGGAGGAGAGGAGGAGAGGAGAGGAGAGGAGAGGAGAGGAGAGGAGAGGAGAGGAGAGGAGAGGAGAGGAGAGGAGAGGAGAGGAGAGGAGAGGAGAGGAGAGGAGAGGAGAGGAGAGGAGAGGAGAGGAGAGGAGAGGAGGAAGGAAGGAAGGAAGTGGAGGGAGGGAGGGAAAAGTATATTTGCTGTATACGAAAGCAGACAAACTGAATAGCGGAAGAAATGCATTAGTTATGTGTTCCCAGGGGCTTGGAATATGGAGTCTCTGCTAACGGTTTCCATATTTTGTAGGATTTAAAAAAAAAAAAGGAGAGTAAAGCAACCTTCTGGCTACATGAAGCAAAATAAACTAAATATAAGAACCCTTAATTATCTGGAAGATTAATATTATATACTGTGAGTACAGCTTACACATTTGGAAATAATAACCATGTAAGAGATTTCACAATGCAACAGAAGGGACTTAGGCAAAATCAGTTCTGCCTTTGTTACCTGGAAGAGACCCAGTGTCAGGAGGTCTTCTTAGAAATCAACATTTACCAGGAAAAGCAGTATTGCCTCTAGCAGTAACCTCTGTTACTCGCTGTACAAGGATGTGGTGACTGCCATGGGCACCAATCACTCAGCAAGTCAGGAAATTCAGCCTTGGAGTGCTGCTGCTCAGCTCATGGCAACAGCTTCACAGCGCTTGTTGGAGGGTAGAGCAAGCGCCTGGTGGCTGGTAAGGGCTGCCCTGCTCAGTACAGCTGCCACCTGGAGCTATTAGAATGTGAAATACAGTTCTGAGGTCAGCTGCTGGCTCAGCACTAAGCAGCTTTCAACGATCATATATGAGCATAAGCCTGGTGTGCCTAGATCAAACACTGAGAAGTTCACACAGTCACCATCTGCTCTCCTTTCCACCACAAGGGTACTCTCACACTCACACAGAGCGCAGGCTTTGGAGGTTTCCTGCAATCTTCCTATCCCCTTGGCAACTAGGTTTTATTTTTATTTATTTTTATTTATTTTTCTATTTATTCCTGAGGTTGAAAGCTCTGCCACATGCTTCTCTCTGCTCTGAGTAATCCCAAACAAAAAAGAGCCAGGAATAACTCCTTTGCTGCACTGTCGGTGCTTGATACAGTCACTACTTTCATCTTCTTGGTGAAGCAATCAAAGGTGACAGAAAGCAACTAGCTGGGTAGCTGGCAGCAGAGGGAGAAGCAACATCTGAAAGCCTATCACAATTCAGGCAACCTCCAGCAGTAAGCATGCATTTCAGACCCTCTGTGCCATGAGTCTCTGCCCAGAGCCATCGATGGTCCCCACCGTCCGGTGGCAGAGCTGGCTCCCCCTGCCCGATGCCACCATCCAGTGCTCCCACACTTCTTCAGCTGCAAGAAAAGACACTAAGCATTGCCCCAACCTTTTCAGTGCCTGGATCCAGACTTCAGTAGTCTGCAACAGGCAGGACATCAGCACCTTATCCCACTCGTATCCTAAAAGTTGCAGACACACATGTCCACTAAGTGTTCAAAAGGAGCTATTGCACATGCTGAGAGCTGTCACTATCACAGAAAGCATCTTCCATGCAGCTCATTTGTGCTTTTTTTATTATTCTGGATGTTGATAGGTAGTAGAAAACCCGGTGTATGTAACCTCTGCAGCATAAAAAAAAGTTGGGTTCACTCTCTTTTTTTAATGAGACAATCCTACTCGCTACACTGTAGACTGGGTTGAATCTGTTCTGCTTTGCAGCAAGCAGTGGGTGAAGCTCAGGTCCCAGGCACTCTCCTCAGAGTAATTTTTGGCCCTTTTGCATGGAAGAATCACCAGAACACATGCAGGACCAGCTGCAGGACTTTTCTTAGGAGAGCACCTAAGGCACCAACCTGGACAGCCACCTATCCCAGCCTAATAGATTTGTATGCTTTGCTGACCATCAGCCCAAGTACAGTGTAATGGGGGAGAGAAAACTCCCCTCTGGCCCGCTGGGAGGTGGAAGTGAGAGGTTGAACTCCTCTGTGAACATTTACTAGAGAAAAGCAAGGTAGGAACAATGCTGTCACACCTTGTTTGAAAAATTAGGCACTTTTCTGCTGTGAAAAACAGCTTCAGCATTTCTCCCTGCAAGTTCAAAGATGTAAATTGCAACCACACCTTGGCCCATACCTCTAGGTTGCGGGATACCTGTGTGTCTGAGCTGCAGATGGTTTCAGCACACCCCAGGCACTGCCTACCCCCCTCTTTAGCATCCTGGCTGCAGATCTCCTAACCTAGTGCCACAGGCAACAGCATGAAAAAAGTGAACTCCTACTGCCCCCTCACTCCAGTGCCTGCACTGCATCCAGAGCAAAGGGAAGAATTGATAGGGATGAAAACAGTAATGTTTTTCCTCCCTATCAGATGGGGATAATAACAAGTTATCTATTAAAAAAAAGTGTTTTTTTCTTACAGATGAGTTCCCAAGACTTGTGACAGCATCTGTACAATGTGAAACTACTACCATTAACTTGAATGAGCACTGAATGTAATTTATACTTACTGAACAACTCTAGTTCCTATTTAGTCATTCCACAAAAATTCTGAGTGAAAGCTTACAGGAAGCAGGCTTTACAGGAGTGATGCAGAACAGAGTAGCTACTTTTGTGGGGCAAGAGCTGTGGTGAGGTTTTGACTGTGTTTTAATCTGAGAAGCAGCTTACCCTGTAGAAGAAATTTTCTGTAGTAAGTTCACAGAGGACTTCAACCTTTAGTCTTCTGGGCAGCAGAAGTTATGTCAGGCCAGACGGGAGTTTTCTCTTCCCTTTTCTGCTGCACTTAGGCCAACATTCAGCAGGGAACACCAAGCATGATAGCTCTACTTTTTTAAAGGGGTTTAACTGCTAGAATCAGGTCACCACTAGGGCAAGTTATTTTTCCTCTGCTTTCCCTTTAAATACCTCTCCTAACCACCACTCCAGCTGAAGCCTTCATTTTACTTCCTGTAATAGAGACAAGCCTTTGGGAACCACTCTTTCCTGGAAAATGAAGTCCGTGCCTCAAGTCAGCTGTTATCATTGGAAAGGTGCTGTCTCAGATAAGGGCTTGCATGAACTATTTCACAGCTACTTAACTACTATGTTTTATAGAGCCAAGTTTTAAGGTATTTTGGGCATTCTTAGCTCTTAGTAACTGGGTTAACTAGTATATGGAAGCAAGATTAATTTTCATTAGTTTGAAGTATATTTTTATTCAAGTGATAAGAAATATCGTAATACATTATGCATCTGCCAGTTATAGTCCATTTTAGTTGGTTCCAAAACCTAAGCAGTAAATAAGACAGTTTATCTAGTTAAACTGAAAAAACAGCATTCCATACAACCAGTACTGGAGATGTCAACCATATAGTAATTCCAGCATTATGTTGTTATGGCTTTCCAGAAAGTCTTGCAGTTAACAAATTAGAACACATCAAGAGCCATTTTCCAAAGATTTATTGAAGTAGCGACAGGTTGCTCATACTGTGCTGGAAAAAGCAGTTTTATTGAACTCAAATAAAAACGGTATTGCAGCACAAGATATTGCTATTTGTAAACTAGACTCCATTGTAAACGCTAATCCTTCAGGGAGAGTCAGTCTGCAAGATCTAAAACCTATTTTCTAGCATAGTAATCTTGCGCTCATGGAAAAACTGCAGAAAGGCACTTGAAAGCTGTTTCTACCTTTAGACATGGACTTTTAAAATCTTGCTGGTAAGAATTTCTCCTGCATTAGTAAGTATTCATCTTCACTTCAGCTTTACTCCAAGTCATCATGATGCTGGGAAGTTTCATTAATAACCTGTTGGAAGACAGACACTTGCATTAAGTTTCAGTTGTAAGATTATTGGTTTTTAGAATTAGAATTCTAACATCTAGTACCACAGAAATGTGAATAAATTGGTATCAACTCTCACTTATAAATGAGAAGTTCTAGATGGTTAATGGTGTGCAGAAGCCATTTAAGCTTTGACTTGGTCTGAAAACAGTATCTTGTCCCGAACAAGTACCTCTATTTACTGCCACGTTTTTCTCAGGTGATGTGAGAAATCTTTTGAGAACTTGCTAACTCAGCTGAACTGAAATACTCACTACACAGGTAACTGTCAGCCACTTAAGGTTTTACTGTCAGATTAATTTTGTGATCATTTCCACAGAAGCCTGTTTGCTATATCTGTATGTCTAGCCATGCAGCTTGGACTGCCAGATGTTCTACTCAACACTTACTACCATATACAGGCTGCACTAACCAGTAGATAAAGTATTTTCAGGTAGCCAGCTGTGACATAGAAAAAAATCAGAGATACCACCAACCTGTCCATCTCTAGTTTCAACAGTCTTAATTAGAAGTGTCCTCTTTGAGTGAGTGTCAACCATTGGCTGAGACTCAATGTTGGTTTCTGCAGAAGAAAATTTATTATTACCAATAGTCTAGATGAAGTGCTTCAAAGAAATGAGGTGTAACAGATTTTAGCATCTACTCTCAGAATCCCAATTTCATAGATGGAGTCTCCTGCTCTGAATAAGTTAATCTTCTCCATTTTCTCCCTATTCCCCTTTAAGTACCTTCAGCAGGCATCAAAAACAATCATTCACTATGTACTGATATTTAAAAATATCTGTGCCTAGGAACAAAGTAGCTCCTCCCATCCAAGGTTAAGTAATTGCAAATATTGCAGTTATATCTAAGAAAAACATTCACCCACTACTGCATTTATACAAATTCAAATACTAGAGTAAAAGGAACTACCCAGAACCCTTTTGCTAATGGTAGGACAGCTGTCTAAACTTAACAGAAACAGCTTACCTCTCAGATTCAAAGAAGCAAAGGTTGGAATGGGCATGTTAATCCTGAAGGAAAAAAAGAAACGGATAAAGTCAGACACTGGTATAGAGTGTCTTCTAATAATTGCTGTTTAGAAAAGTGTCTGCATGTGATTTTTACCTGCTCTCTTCACCCTCCAGCAGTTTTCTGTAGGTGGCAATCTCAATATCAAGAGCCATCTTTACATTCAGCAGGTCCTGGTACTCGCGGAGATGGCGAGCCATTTCTTCCTTCATGTTTTGAATCTCATCCTGCAGACGGCCAATAGTGTCTTGGTAGTTAGCAGCTTCAACAGCAAAGTTCTCCTCCATTTCACGCATCTGGCGCTCCAGGGATTCATTCTGGAAGAGAATAATCAAGTCAAACACTGCTGCAGTTCAGCCACTCTTTCCCACCCTCAAAGCCCTGCAAATCTTTAAAAAAGGGAAGTTGAGTTACTTTAGCAACCTTTCTGAAAGCGCCCAGACACATTCCATATTGTCATCTCCTTATCTTCCCCTTGCAAAGCCAAGGTGCGTTATACTACTTGATCTGAGGTGTGACATGTATTTGTCCTACCAGGTGGCAAAGCAATCCCTTACAGCAAGTCCAGCACATGCAGTACTAGTCAGCGCATAGGCAGCCCTCAGTGAAGGGACTCGCAGTAGCACTATACACTGTTAAATCCTTTCAAGCCAGTCTTTAAGGCAGTCAGGTTCTAGCAACAGCAAGATTGGCACCTCCTTTCTCCTACTCCTCCAGATTTCTTTATAGCTTCAGCTGTACCTGACAGACAAGCCACAAACACTTCCAGAAAGTGTTACATAAACAGTGAATATTATAGCAAAGGAATGAACTCATTGTTTGTACCTTAAGCAACATTAGTTCAGTGTATCAATCTAACCAGTGCACGCAGGCAAACTGAGCCCGTAGCATCTTTTTCAGAAAGTACTGCAATTCAGCAGCATATCATGGGAGATCAGCTACATTCACGTCTATATCTAAACAATTAAACTGCAGTGAAGTGCTAAAAGCTGCAAAGGGAAGAATGTCCCAACAACTGCTGTATTCTACTTACGCTTCCCTTAAGGGCATCAACTTCGCAGGTGAGAGACTGAATCTGTCTGCGGTATTCATTAGCTTCTTGTTTGGCCTGGCGCAGGGCATCATTGTTCCTATTAGCAGCTTCAGAGAGATCTGCAAACTGTGGAAATCCCCAGTTTGGTTAGCGTAACACTTCAACAGAAATGGTGTAACAGACTTTTTTTGGACACAGCATTTGAGGGCAACTGAAGACATTTCAAATCCTAACACCCAAAACATGTAAATATTAGCTTTACTCTTCAAATGCCTTTCCATTTTTAATTGTTAAATTGGAATTCATAGTTAAACCTTTCATATTTGTTTCCCCACCCTGAAAGTTTCCTATCTTTTAATCATTTTTTTCACTCATTCATTCACTCCTTTTTCCAGTATTTCATTCAACATCTGCTTCTAGGTACAAGCACATGAAAGACTCCAGGTATGAACCCACTACTTTAATGCTGTGCTTATGGCACAAAGTAATGTCTTCAGCTGCATTCTTCCACAACTAGGATTTTAAAGAAAACCCCATGCCATGGCTGGCTTTGTGTCCAGCAGAGAGACAGAAACACCAAGTACTACAGCAAAGCTGTTATGTTCAGTTAGTTTGAGTGCCTGATGCATTTGAACAGATTTTACTTACTTTGGACTTGTACCACTCTTCAGCTTCCTGAAGATTCTTAGCAGCAACGCTTTCATACTGTTGGCGAACATCACGCAGGGCAGCAGTAAGATCAGGCTTAGAAACATCCATATCAATTTGGATGTGCTGTTCCTGGAGTTGGGCCTGCAATTCTCGGATTTCCTTAGAGAGAAGCAGACACTCAGTGTTATTACATGATAACACACAGAACATACACAGGTGGGGACTCTGGGCCAGAACCAGGGAAGAGCTTGCTAGACTCAGCATCTACTTCACAGACCATTATTCAGCCTACCTCATCATGAAGCTTCTTCAAGAAGACAATCTCCTCTTGCAGGGACTCAACTTTGCGCTCCAGATCAAGACGTGCCAGAGAGGCATTGTCAACATCCTGAACAGAGAAAGAAGATTGATTAGCAATCTTACGAAACTGATGTAGAGAAATCTTTTATGGCAAGTTCAGTAGCAGAGAGACTGATGCTACGCCTGAGCTTCTTGGCAAGAAAATATGAAATCAAGCGCAGTAAAACACCCCTCTTTTCGCCACCTCCTACTCTAGACTCACAGACCACTGTAGGCACCTTTATTGTGATTTTCGGAACTATATAGCATGTGTAGATTAGTTCATCTTTGCCAACATATTGCTGAGCATGACTAAGAGCACACAGATCATGATGGGTGTAAATCCTGCTTGAAGATGAAGCAGGTACTTGGGTCAGAAGCCAGCGATAAGCTCTTTCAGCTTGACTACACAGAAAAAGAGTTAGCCTTGCAATTTGCAGACTTCCATTTTTTCCAGTGGGGCTTAAAAGTGCAACCCATGTGCCTACATGCCTATCAGTGGGCTTAATTTCTTGTTTATTTCTTCTGGACTGCCTTGTGACCAACCACACAGAGCCCTTTGTGTCCACAGGCCACAGCTTGAAAGAATACTTGTAAAGCTAGTGAGGTATGTATAGGAACTGTAAGCATTTACTTCTCCAAGTGGTTCAACAGATCTCCCTTGAGAAAAAGAAGGTATGAGCACAAACACAGATGGAGTTAGTCATCATTGCCTACACCCTCACATTAGCTGGCAAAGGCTCCAAAACTTTTGCTGGACAGAGATAGTCTTAATCAACAGCAAAAATTCATTTAAGGCACAACAGAAGATATACCATGAATGTTACATGGGAGCAGCTTGAATTACTTTAAAAACATATAACTTAAGCCTAAACATTGATTGGTAACCTTACATTTTAAATGTGCAACTAAGACAATTTGTTTGCAAAGGGGACAATTGTTTCTTTCATACTGGTTACATACACAACTGCATGCTTATGTTTGCATGGTATTAACCTATCAGGTTTTCACAGCTTACTCTAAAGCTGTTTTGGATTTGCCCAAACTGTAAGCATTCCTATCAGCAGTTCTCACTATTACGGCACCTTTGAAATAGGGAGTGTTTTCTTCAGACTCCTAGAAGACCATTCCTTGGATCACTCCTACTGTGGGGTAAAGTTCTTGCTGCAGAAGAATTCTTCTGTTTTCTTTATCCAGCAAAACACCCCTTTGATGTGTTATTCCATAACTTCCCCATCAACTCCAGTTTTACACCCACAGTTCACACTGGCTCTATTTTTCATTCAAATAATTCCTTAATTCATTTTTTCTTTGCCCAAAAAAACTTTAAGATCATTCTGGAAAGAAATTACAAGGCTATGACCCAACATATTTACACGATTAGACAAATATCCAAGGAGTTTCCAGTGGGTTTGACAGAACTCTGCATACCGAAGACTCTGAATTTCTTCAGAACTGTAAAACTACAGAATCTGCGGCAGCTGATAATAAATTGAAAACATCTTAAACTGAAGACACTTGGAATATATGGTATGTACTTCACTATATACATTACCATTAAGTTAGGGAGTGAATAATCAGTATGTCTGTATTTCCTAGATGCATGAAGAGCCACGTAAATGAGTAAGCTACTTGTAGCCTGAGCAAATAAGGTGTAAGACATATATACATGCAATTGGACTACAAATTTATTTCATCCTAGGAGATTCTTTTAACACCAGTCACATAGTTTGCAGGGTTGGACATCTGTGTTTACTTCAGACAATCTTCACGTTAGCCAGGAGCTGACCTGTTAGTCTTATCATAGGCTCAGGATCTATTCCTTGCTGCCGGAGTAGCTGGCAAAGCCACAGTAAATAACTTTCTCACTAATTGTGATGCTTGTTTTGTCAAGGGAGAGATCTTGCTGAACCCCAGGTTTATTTTATGTAGTACCCCCATAGCATATGAGTAAAAGCACATCTTTATTCAGAAGAATTAAATTAAAATCCAGTACATCCGAGTTGAACAGTCTCTAAAACAGACAGCTTTTGGAAATATAAAGTTTAAGTTCAAATATTTGTTCACTTCCTTTTAAAATACTGAAGTATATAACTAATCCATCAAGTAAAAAGTAAATTTGATGCTACATCAGAACAGTAAAGTATCTGCTAAAGTGTTCTGATTCCATGTACACAACTTTCCAGTGCAAGAATATAATGGTTTTATAAAAAGCTGTGCATTTTTTTACAATGGAAAGCACAACAGGATGTTTCAGCTCCTGTGTTCTGTGAATTTAATTTCACTTGCAGGAGAACAATACTTAAACTAAATCTCTTTCAGTGTTCAAAACCTGCATGTTAAGCCCACCCTTCCACAGTAAGGAAAAATTAGATATTACTGTGGTTCAATCACACACACTAGCACGCACCAGTTATGTCATGGGTGGACTTAGTGTTTCCACAGACAATGGTTTGCAATTCTTATGCATAAGCTACAACTTGAGTGGTTAAATGATTCCAGTTCTGACTGTACTGCACACAGATCTGCTAGCTGCTAAGCTCCTGAATGACCCCTTCCCACAGTGCAGGGAAGAGCTGGATGATGAATGTGGGATATGCACAAAGCCAAGTTCACTTAAAAGCCAAGAGCCTTCATGAAGTTTAATTGATTTGAAATAGAGGTAGGCATGCCTTGAACTGCACCAATTAAGTATCATTCAAGATCATTAAGATCATTCAAGCCAGCCTCAAGTCAAAGGATCCTTCAACTGAATTCAGCAATGAATCAGAAGAGATTAGGTTCTCTAAAACTTAACTTAAATGCTTCTGCACAGAACTTCACACTACGTGGAATTGGCTTAGTGCTCAAAAAAAAACCAGAAGCTGAAGTTAAGGCAGTATCCTGAACTGTTCTGTTTCAAACTTCTGTCCCCAGAACACCAGCAGAGACTCTAAATTCCCAGACTCCAAATGGGAGTAGGTATCTCAGTTTCCACATGTTAACTCATGAAGACACCTGCTCTCCTTCAGAGACTATAAATATACTGCAGTCAAAAGCCTTGCCCAGGGAAACACTGACAATCAAGTAATGGTTTCCTGAATGGTAAGATCTACTAACGCCTATGAAGAGCTTTGGGATGGAAGGCAGCCTGTGCCCAGCTGTCTGGAGATAAGGGCAGTTGCTTCCACTCAGAAGGAATGCTAGCAATGCTGTTTCTCACCAGCAGTTTTAGGAAAGAGACCTTGTTTTGAGAAAGCGCATTCCTAAATACCTCCTAGTCCAAACAAGGCTTAATCCCAGTTGAAAGCTGGTTTTGCACAAGTGAAAACCTCAGCTTAACACTTTTTCAACACTGTTTGCACAGTTGGTTCTGGCTGTCACATAGGTTTTTAGTTTATCTGAATAACATTGTAGCATCCTACAGAGACTAAACTCTAACACAACTTTTTTCCCTGTGTTAACGCCTTCGTTTACAAAGGATTAAATTCTATGTTCTTAATGGACAGCCAGAGGAGGCAGCCTTGATCGCTGCGACCTCGCCCCAAGGAACAAATTGCCTACTTCGTGTCAGCAGGCAACACCCATACGAAAAATTTTAAATTTGAAACCGTTGTCCAGTAATGCACGGACCAAAGTGATTCATTAAAAGGAGCTGGTCTGTACCAAAACCGGACCATACACATGACAGCACTTTTTGCTAGAAATATGCCCGCACCATTACACATTTAGTAAGAATGCAGCCCACTGCGCCCTCCCCTCCGACACAAAGGGATCTATTATTTCAATCTGCTGCCACCAACTTGCCATAATGCCTGTGTGTGCATTCCACGGTGAATCCCATAGAAACCATTAATACCCTTCAGCCAAGCGAGCAGATGGCCCCCTTTCACTTTTATTGGATCGGAAAGCGATTCCACGTCGGAGCGCTTTTTGTAAAACAGGCTAGACTTGGATAAAGCAAGACAATAGTTTCCCTCCCCTCCCCTCAGACCGCAGCATCCCCGAAAGAAAACAAGGAGGGCTTGCGTGAGAACTGATGGGATCCCTTTGTGCGGGGCAAAGCGAACTCCCGCAGCCCCACCCGTCCCAGGCACCACCACCAGCACGGCGGGCTCTGCTCTCCCGCCGCCCCCCGCAAACCTGTCTGAAGGACTGCAGGGTGTTCTCGGCCTCCTCCCGCTGAAGCATCTCCTCTTGCAACCTGGAAAGGGCGAGACATCGGTGAGGAGGGAGCGGGGGCCCCCCCAAGTCCCAATCCCCGCCAGCCCAGCCGCGGATGCTCCGGGGCCGCCTCCGCCAGCCCGATCCCCCTCCCCTCGCACACTCACTTCTCCCTCAGCCGCATGATGTCGTCGGCGAGGTTGTCCCGCTCCACTTCCACGCGTGCCTTGTCGTTGGTGAGCTGGTCCACTTGCCGGCGCAGCTCCCGCATCTCCTCCTCGTAGAGGTCGCCCAGGCGGGACGTGCCCTTGCCCTTGAGCTGCTCCAGCTCGGCCAGCAGGATCTTGTTCTGCTGCTCCAGGAAACGCACTTTGTCGATGTAGTTGGCGAAGCGATCGTTGAGCTCCTGCAGCTCCACCTTCTCGTTGGTGCGGTTCGCCTTGAACTCCGTGTTGATGGCGTCGGCCAGGGAGAAGTCCACGGAGTCGTGGAGCCGCACGGGCGGCATGCTGCTCCGCAGCCGCACCGACGTCGCCTTGGTGGCGTACATGCCGCCGGGCGAGGCGGACACGTACCGGGCGGTGCTGGGCCGCAGGGAGCTGCCCAGCGAGTAGCGGCTGGTGGAGGTGATGTAGCGGGTGCCGGTGCTGGGGCGGCTGCCCCCGCCGAACATGCGGCGGTACGAGGAGTTCTTGGTGGTGGTGATGCTCATAGCGGCGGCGGCGGGGGCTTTGTAATCCGGGAGCGGAGCGGGGTGGCTCGAGAGCGCGGCGGGCGAAGAAGAGCGGCGGCCCCAGACCGGCTCCCTTCTTATTGGGCGCCACCGCCCGCCACCGGCCCCGCCCCGCCAATCACCGCCCCGCCGGCCGCCCGCCGCCAATCGGCGCCCGGCCCGGCCCGGCCCGGCCCGGCCCGCCCCGCCCCGCCCCGCCCCGCCCGCCGCCGCGCCTCGCCCTCAGGGTGGGACCGGCCGCCGCCGCCGCGGACACAAAGGGCCTCCCGACAACCCAGGATACGCACGTTAAAAACTTCCCATAACTGTGACTGATACCTCTCTCTATACACGCATCTAGACATCTTTTACACAACCTGCTTCTTCTCTTTCTTAGTTTTCTGAAAGAGAGTAAGATCAGGGGAGAGCTATGCCAGCTATTCACAAAGGCCTGCCAAACCTCCAGAAACAACAGGCAGAAAAAATAATACATCTGTGTCTTCTTTAGCTGCCTCCCATGACAGCGATCTCAGCTCTGCTTCTGCGCTGAAGACACAACATTTGCAGGCTAAATGTGTTCTCCCTGTAGCTGGGTGAGGATTTGCACAGGTAAGGTTTAATTCTGCCATTATTATAACAACGATCCCAGCAGTTTTTTAAGTCCTGCCATTTTTTAAGTGTGGACAGTACATTACTGAAATAGCTGCAACCAGGATCCTGCTCTTAGATGCAATCCTTCTAATAACTAGGGTAGTGGGAGCCTTGATTTTAACGAAGGTTTGCTTCTGCACTGTTGTATCCAACAGACTTTTGCTGTTAATTTCAGAAGGCACACGATCAGAGTCTTAGAAAAGCATATGGCAAAATGATAATTATTCATTAGACATGATCTGCAAATACCCTATGTGTGTAGCATCAAAGGCCAGACAAAAATCTCAGTGTTTCAAGAGCAATTTCACTATCAAAATAGGGCTACCAGCAGTAAAGAGCGATGTAGGTAGCATAGGTAGCACAGGGCAATAGCAGTGGCATTAAATTTAACAGGGAAAAACTTAGACTGAATAGCAGCAGATTGTTTTCAGTATGAATGCATAAGTCGTTTGAAGGAGATGACAAATTTAGTAATTTAAAACTTGACTGGCCAAAGCACAACCCATTCTCTAATCCTGCGCTGACCCATCAAGTAAGGGACATTTTTTTCCTCTTTGCTATGGGAAGTGACCAATACAGTGTAGAGGTACTATCTGCAATTTATTACTTCAGCATATATGGGATGCAAAACTACTACACATTTTTAATCCTTTTTAACTTGCAGTCCTGCAGAAGCAAATATCTTCACTGCAAGTTCTGATAAACCTGAACAAGAACAGGAGGCAGAGAGGGAGGTAATCTTCACACCCCAATTCACAATAAAGTCAGCTATTGTACTTCTTCAGGTATTGCACCTCAGGTATTGTACCTTACAAGGAAGAATTGGAGCCCATATATTTTATTAAGGACATTTTTTAAATAAAGAAAACTGTGCTTTAGTTTCATTCTGATGGCAACCAGAAGTGCAGGAATGCAGTTTGTATCTAAATGTAGGTCCTTGAGGTTTTAATTTCCTTTATTCACTGAAGCTCAGTCAAGCAAACGAAGCTGACAAGGTTGAGCTACTGAAGTGCTTGCAGGGCAAGTCCTGGGCTACAGCTTATTCCACTCACCCACTGAATAGGAGGCAGAGGTCGCACGGCATTCCTGAGGCTGAGGGTACCGGCAACCCAGCCTGGATGCTGTTGTGCTCTTGGGCCCTCTGAGAGCTCTTTATTTAAGCCATCAAGTTTGAGCTGTAAGGCTTTGTAAGCCCTGGCACAAAAGTACACACTCCTTCTATGAGCTGGCAAAAAAGTAAACCAGCACATAACCAACAGCCTCACAGATTAAAGATGCTTTACTCAGAGTACTGATAATTTTAGCAGATTGTTGGTTTTTTAAAGGTGCGCTGTGCCCAATCTGTTCTTCCTAACAGAGCGCAACGTATTTATACTCCACAAAACCTTTAATGGCACACACATGCAACACTCATCCTTCATTCAGAAACTGCTTTGCCCCTAAAATCCAAGGTGGTGTTTGTTTTAGTAAATAAATATGACTCCCTCCGCCACGTTTCAAGGGTAATTTCCATATGTTTATGCCACCACTGCCATATGTACTCTTGGCCACCTGCCTCATTGCTGTTTCTTACTATGAAATTTTCCTAGAAGTGTTCGGATATTGTCAGTTGTCAGATTTACAATAAACCTTTAAGTGCCTTTTGCTGGTTGGCACTTACACAGATGCATAAATGGAGGAAGCTCTGAGTCTCTTGTAAGGCTGTAATAAATTTAACACATACTTGCATCCAAAACCCCACAGGGGAACAAGAACTGTTCTCTTGAAATGCGAAAAGAGCTCCACAGTACTTGTCAGGAAAGACTCTGTATCAGTGTAGCCATAAAGATAATGGACAGTGTATTTCTTTGTATTAAAATTAAACCACAGTAATGAGCCTAATTTTAGGGAATATGCAATGGGACATTCAGAGACCATGGCTGGTCATGGTCTTGAACACTTCTTACATGAAGGACAGACAGCTAATAGCATCACTAAATACCATGCTGGGGATTATTCATAAACTATTAATTGTCATCTGGGTTCTTTCCTGCGATGCCTTCGTTTGCAATTCCAGTATGCAACCAGGCAGCTGCCTGCTCAGCCTGCGATGTCGCTTACCTCTACAGAGGTAGATCAGAGGTAAGTCAATGGAAATCTTTAAAAAAGAAATAGGCATTTTTATCATGAGCCTTTCAGTTCACACGGCAAAATTTATTTTGGCATTTTTTGGCTTTTTGCCAGAGAACTGGTGTATTGGTTCACTGCCAAGAATGAAGTATGGAATCAAGCCCTAGAAGCGCAGCAAAAAATATTGGATTGTTGTGTAACTTTCATTAACAGGGAAAATGGGTGTGCACAGGGAGAGGGTACAGATGCCCGAACGACTTTATACTGAAAATCTGTTATGCTAAAAATGAAAAAGTCCTCATAACTGTCAGAATTTCCTGACTTTCTTGTACATACACCTGTCGGTCTGAAAACATCACTGGAAAGAATGGCATTCACATTTTTTTGATTTGCCATTTTATTTAAACAGTAAGAAACTAGGGAATTTGTTCCAAATATTGAATGTGCTTTCCAATTATTATCGACCTTGACTAAACAGCTGTGAATACTTTCATTAATCAGATCTGTGCACTTTTAGTAAAGTTTCTGCTTCCACAAGGTATAAAATGAACCATAAATATTAAATATCCAGGAAAAACATCCTGCTATGCAAATGCAGTCACTTTTGTTTTCTGAACCATACAGCAACCATAAGCCCTGGCATGCATGGGGCTGTAGAGGCATTCCTTCACACTTCCCCTGCTCCATGAATATTGAACAACCTCCAGGAAAAAAGGACCGGCTTTAACAGGAGGATATGAAAGACCCTTAGCGACCCACAGCAAACTGAACAGGGACTCTCCAGAATGCTCAGCCACAGCAAGTGCTGTGGCCTCTCGCTTGAGTGAGTGCTGTAACTTTTAGTCTGAAAGAGCACTTCCTCCTTCAGCCATGGTCTGAAAAAACTAAAACTGCTATGGTTTTGAAAACAGAAAGGTTCCTGTTTCCAAAAAATGGATTCTGGCTGCAAATCTTCAGCTAGGGCAGTCCCTCCCTTTAGCTGGGAGCTAAGTCTAATAAGGAGCCTCCAAGAAAGGCCAGTGCATACAGGGAAGAGATAACTTTTTTGAACCCAGAGAATCTGTCACCTTACACACTGCCTCAGAGAAGCTGACTTGGGTTTTTGAATATCACTGTGCTGCAGAACGTCTAAATACCCAGGCATGGAAGTCTCCCCTTGTGAGAAACTTCCTTGACTAATTATGATTTTAAGAAAGAAACTGGGAAATTCTTTTATGAAATTACTTTTTAAAATTATGCTGCCTACAGTCGTTGCCACTGTTGCACAGCATATCAAACTGGTGTGACTAGCTGCTGATTTTTTCAAGGAAATGACTAGGCTCTATACTAAAACCTAACCAAGCCTCTCTGCATTATTTTATTTTAACGTAAAATGAACTATATGAAACTGGCAGGGCTTTCATCACTAGGGAAGTGTTTTGAACACAACTCATGCCACCCAGTCGCATGACTTACATTTCCAAAAATTATTTTGTCGTGCATAAAGTTCCCCTCTGCTGTGGTTTCTAATTGCTAGAATAGGATGTTTTCTGTATTAAAATAGGATGTACCTGTACCAAATCAGGTACTCATCTTCAAAGCCACTACAGCCCTCTGCCCTGAGTCCCATGGTTGTCTCAAACACCCTGCACAGTTCTAGCAACACAGAGAAGAGAAAGAGAAGTTTTTCAGCTCTATCATAGGGATAGCCATTTATTTAATCCATCCCTTAAACAAAAGAAAAAGGGTGACAACCTCTACTCTCCATCTGTCTCACTTCACTTAATAGCAATAGCACCGACTGCTGAATGTCAGCAATAGGTTTTGCAATGACTGGAACATAAAGGGCAAGGTTTTCCAAAATGACAAGGGGTTTGGCATGGTTTGAGGCTCAGTGCTCAACCTGAAACTCTTTCAGCAGAACTGATTTCCAGAATACACAAAGTTCCTCAGTCTTGATTTGGGTGCCCCAAAACAATTTGAAATTTTAGCTATCTGCGCTCGTTTCATTAAGTTTGTGTTTTGCCAAAGATCAAGCAACTGTTCAAGGATCATGATGTGCACTTTATAAAGACCACTTAACTTAAATATCAGATAAAGGATTTTAATTTATAGCAACCCCAAGCTTTCTGTATGATCTATGTAAAATGTTGTATAATGTGCAGGCCTTCTTTCTGTCCTTTGCCACATTGCCGACTTCGCTGTCTTGTCCTTCCTATCCAGAACAGTGCTCAGTTGCTATCCCTGCAGTAAACTGTTGGCACAGGTAAAAGTCAACAGTGTGGATGAACATTCAGTTGTCACATTACAATGGGAAGCCATAACAATAATCTGTCTGGGATCGCTGTTTTAAATTTTGAGATTGCAAACCTTTTCAAAGATGAGTCATCCATCCATTCTCTCTTTTGGAAAAAGCTAAAAGAAGCGATTCTAGTACGTCATTAATGAACCCTGTCAGTTAGACATTTACTACTCCTTTCTGGCCAAGCTTTTTCAAAGCAAACTGCTTAAAGAGCTCCTCTAGCCAAAAAACAATTAAATCTGAGGAGTGATTTCATTCTTCTCTCCCTCCAGTTCCATCACTTACACAAAGCATAAATAGCATAATGTTTTCTTGTCATGATACACCAGGAAATGATGATGTTCTTTCTGAGGAAGAGGCAGGACACAGCAATGGAATCGTTAATTGCATGCAGCAATTGTTCCATTCTTCCTTTGAGATGCCCAGGACAAGCAGAATAGTACTAGCTCCTCGAGGGCCAAGTTTTTAGTGGATTCCTCAGTCCAAGTTCTTGTGCCAAATCCTTGGTTCCAATGAGACTCATAAACTGTGCGTACATTGTGTTAGCCATTCTGGGACTAGTTGGCTCCTTACAAAGGGAAGAGGCAGTGGTGCACACACCCCAGATCCGAAAAGACAGAGTTTTTAAGAAGATGAGATGTTTTTACACACCAGCTCTGTGCCTAATTTTCAAGCATAGATATACTCTGTCTAGCTGGGATTGAGGAGGGAAGATGATCCAGATTTAAGGTGACAGTATGCATAAAGTATTTTAGGCAACAGGGAGTGGAGTGGAAAATTTATTAAATCTGTGTAGAGCAGATGGTGCATATGGCTGGAGAAGGAAGAGAGCAAATATCTGGAAGAGTAGAGGAGTCCCTACTTTTTTTAGGTGGAAGGGTGTCCTGCTCCCACTACAAAGACAAATTTACTCTACCTGAAATTTTCCTTGACAATTTGGTCTTGCATGTGGTCATTAGGTGGGAGAGAGCTTGTGTAGGATGACAGGATAAAGGACCTAGCAACTATTTAGGAGTTTTGCAATTGCTTTAGTTTTGCTGACTCTTAGACTTTTATCAATGTCTGTGGCTGTTTGTCTGGCATGGGTCAGGCATTTCCTGTAGACTCCATGACATGGAAGTTACCAAGCCTACCATGTCAGTCCAAAACACACCAGGATGAAGCAACATGCAGGACAGATGTCAGGATCTTTCAAAGACAGAGGAATGTTTTACCCTGAGTATGGTAATAATGCCATTGTCCTGCAGTTGTATTCCAAAAATAATCAACTTCACAGAATCACAGAATCACAGAATCCCAGGTTGGAAGGGACCTCAGGAATCATCTAGTCCAACCTTTCTAGGAAGAGCAGACTCTAAACAAGATGGCCCAGCACCCTGTCCAGACAAATCTTGAAGGTATCCAACGTGGCCGAGTCAATCACTTCCCTGGGGAGATTATTCCAATGGTTGACTGTCCTCACTGCGAAAAATTTCCCTCTGGTGTCCAATCAGAATCTCCCCAAGAGCAATTTGTGTCCATTCCTCCTTGTCCTCTCCATGTGACTCCGTGTAAAAAGGAAGTCTCCATCTCCTTTGTAGCTACCCCTTAAGTACTGGTACACGGTGATGAGATGCCCTCTAAGCCTCCTTTTCTCAAGGCTGAACAAACCCAGTTCTCCCAGCCTACCCTCATATGGCAGGCTTCCCAGTCCTTTGATCATCTTGGTGGCCCTTCTCTGGACCCCTTCCAGCCTGTCCACATCCTTTTTGTATAGCGGGGACCAGAACTGTACACAGTACTCCAGGTGTGGCCTGACAAGCACTGAGTAGAGCGGGATAATGACTTCTTTATCTCTGCTGGCGATACCCTTTTTTATGCAACCCAGCATCCTGTTGGCCTTCTTGGCCGCAGCAGCCACTGTTCGCTCATGTTGAGCTTCCTGTCCACCAGGACCCCCATGTCCCTTTCCACAGAGCTGCTCTCCAGCCAGGTGGATCCCAGCCTGTGCTGCACTCCTGGATTATGTTTTCCCAGCTGCATCATCTTACACTTTTCCTTGTTGAACTTCATAAGGTTCTTGCTGGCCTACTCTTCCAGCCTATCCAGATCTTCCTGCAGAGCAGCTCTCCCTTCTGGAGTGTCTGCTTCCCCACTCAACTTCGTGTCAACTTCTGTGGTATCAAGAGGAATCTTGAGATATACCCTGCAGATGAAGGACATAATACTATTGTACTACAAAATACATGACGCCTGGACTGGTAATGACAATGGGAATTATGCATAGCATAGGTTAATTAGTTACTTGAGTTTAATTCTGTTAGGTTTTGAAATACTGTGTCCTATACCATAGGAGATGAGTGCTACGTCTGATTTGGCACTGTAAATGCAATGAAGTCATCCTCAGGGACCTCATCTGACATGCAGGGTTCCTGATAGACAATTCTAACTATTTCCCATTGTATTTCTCTTATGAATTATGTGAAAGATGTTTGCTGGAGTCTTAAATCAACCCAACTCCCTACAGCTGAATATTGACACTGCCAGTCCATACTGGCATGTGTCTTGTGCAAGAAGATTTCTTCAAGATTTCTCTTCTTCAGAAAGAACTATTTTAGGCTTTCTTGACCCATTTAGGTTAGGCTTATTGGGCATTCTCCCTCCAGAGTGTCTCACCAAAAATAAAGTTTTAAATTCATAGCCCTTTTCCAAAAAAGGGTTTGTTTCAACTTCAGGAGAACCCAAAGCTTTTTTTTCTTAGGTGAGGCAATACATAATTGGGGGAAGTGACCCCAAAAGACCTGGAAGCCAAAAAAGACACTTTTATATGTTAGCTGGGATTTTTTTGCAGAATAACTTTTCAACTTATCCTTCATTTCAGTTTATCCTTAAAAATCTCACTTCTTCAAACCTGTGCTTTTCTATAGGCTGTTTTCCCAGCCACTAAGCTTTAGTATATTGTAGACATCTGTAGACACATCCAAAGTGAGAAAGAGAATATTTACAATGCAATCACTTCTGTAACTGCAGTTCATAAGCCATATCAAATAGCTTTAAATTAGCCTTAAAGTAACTAATTTTCAAAGTGCCAGCAATATAGCCAGGGTGGAAGACACCTCTGTGCTGCCTAGGCATCAAGTGCTTAGCTTCTTAGGCAGACTTTTTAGAGATTTACTTACTGTGTGCAGTTGTGGTTTATCTAATTTCAAGATAATTCAGTAAGTCCACAGTTACAGCTCTGCTGTGGCTGCATTACAGATTTTCTTTCTCTCTGAAGGAAACACCCTACCACTGAAACACTACCACCACGGTGATCAGCGTAAAAGATGCCTTTTCCTGTGCTGACAGTCAAAGATAAAACTCATTACGTGGGACTGAAAGAAAAAACAAAGTTTGGGCAGGGGCTGAACTCCTTAAAAGACCAGTATGTGGTATACAAAAGCTTTAGGGGATACTAGATGGCCTTGTGAGCAAAAGGCATGACCAACACCAGCATACAGCTACAAGTCTCTCTCAGTTTGCGCACTATAGACCAGAGATGAAAGTTCCTGCCTTAAGCAAAAAGGTAAGAGGCACACCCAAGCTCACCATCTGCACTCTTTCTCCTTTCCCTCATCCTCCCTCCCCCCAAGGGAGCAGCAGGCACCCTACCGTTTCCTCCTGCCCCTATAAGTGAGCTGGGATCTCCCACACCATTACCTCATCCTGCTGGAGCAGCTTGAACTGATCTCCCCTTTAACATTGCCTGGCTCTGTGCCTGCTGTCAGCCGTTTCCTGTGACCCTTCAAGGGTCTGATTCAAAACACATTCATTGCAGCAGCAATCTTTTGGCTGACTGTAGTGTGCCTTACAGAGCTCAGAGTCTGTTTTGTTCAGTCCAGCAAAGGTGGCTTTTTTTTGGTTACTAGCCTTTTTTTTTTGGTCAAGCACTGGAATGTGTAAGTACAACAAGAAAGTCAATAACATTATGTAAACATATGCCTCTCATCCAGCCAGGGTGACCACTGCAGGCCAAACATAACAAACAGACCAGATTTATTTAGATTTACATTTATTTAAACCAGAAAAGTAAAGATTTAATTAGGGAGGCAATGTCTTTTTATTCCTTATTCCCTACAGAGTACATGCATAGCTCCAGAACCTGAAAATAAAATCCTGAAATGGAGAGATTGATATATTTGAAAAGATAAAGGCTAAAAATGTTTGTGTCTGGTGACTCTTCCAAATAATTTCAGCCACATAAATTTCCCCTGTATAGAGTTCTTAGAAATGCGTTGGGAGAGGCTAAGAAACCTGGTTTGATGTGGGTTTCATTTCTAGTCTTGCAGATGCGTGGCATTATAAATGAAAATCACAGACTTCGTTAGTCATACTGGCACGGCCCAGCATGCTTCCCAGAAACACCATGTCTGTGGCTGAGTTACCTTTACTGAGCATCACTTCAGCAGAAACCAAGTCTGATAAATTCCCTCCTGAAACATTACATCCAGCACAGATCAATTTCAATAAACTGCAAAAGGCTTTCAGTTTTCTTAGTAACCTACTGGGCCAATAGTTATGGAAACAAATTTATGCTAGACACACTCAGTGATTTTTTTTCAATTCAGTGATTGCATTGCAAGAGTATGACATGCCTCACATTCTTTCCTAGCCAGTGATTTCTGACCCAGAACATGAGCTTCTTTTCTAGACAGCTGAGATGCCTGTATACTCTTCCTGATCCTCATTTAGGTATTTAGTAGGTTATACTGGACATTCAGACACAAGAAGCGTTTGTTGTTCATCCGTCAACGTTAATGTTTATCTGTATTGAAGTTTTGGCTGATCACTGGGAATGCACTTTTAAATATTTGGTCTATCAGCAGAATGAGATTTTTCTTGCTTTCCCTCCATTTTTTGAATATGAAGAAAATACTCACAAACATGTCACAGCTACAGGACTAATAGCTTCCATTATGGAGCCTTACGTTGAGGGATTACATTCAGAGGAAACTTGAAGCAATTTATACTGCTGCAGTATTGTGGCATCAAAAAAGTGTTGTGATGTGCTGCAGACTGGCCAACTTCTGCTCACAGCTGGGTGCAGGCAGAGGCGTTGCTGGGCTATTACTCTCTGCCCTGCTGCGGAAGGGAGGGCAGGGAGAAGAGTTATGTGTAACTGCAGAAGGCTTGAGATGCCTATAAAATGTTTTGTGTGTGTTTGTTGTGTGCATTTGTTGCTGGTGTGAATTACAAAAACACAACAGTGAAAATCTTTTCTTCTCGCTTTGAGGTTAACAGTACACGGTCCAGGAATAGTCTGTAATTTTACCTTTCAGTTGCCAAGTACAATGCAGAATCCTTAACACAGTGGTTTTTGCATGTTTCTATGATGTTTTTTGGCAGCATTGATACTTGTGACGTTTTTAACAATTCTAAAGCATTTTAAGAAGGGAAGATATTGCAGTGGTTTCGTTTGCATGTTCCTCTTACCACATGTAGCTGTTTCACTGCATGTGTTTATTGGTTACCAGGGCCACAGTTTCAGATTTAGCATGATTACCTGTATCGTTGCACTCATCAGAGATGTGGGCAAACTTCGGAAACTTCTACATTGAGGAAATGCTGCTAGTTGCTAGGAGGCAGGAGTTTTCAAAAGCTGTATAAATGAAAATGCTGATATCTCATGCTTATGTCAACGGCTTTAAAAAAGTCATTAAATGATCAGTTTGCTTAAAATATATTTTAGTATAAATACACTATAGTCAAGAAAACAGCTGCTTCATTGATGCATTATCATAGTTCTATAGATCACTCATTTAGAATAAACAAACATCTTTTCAGAAAAGTCTATCAATTGCTATTTAAAGCCGGTTATATTGTTGAGTCATAACTGATCTATGAAACAGCCCATACACTTGCCCTAAAAAATATCAAGAGTCCAGAGGTAGGCATTGGCCTTCAACTCTGTTATTAATCTCTGCTGTTTATCAAATGAAATGTTCATTGAGATTTACAGAAATCCTATATGGCCGAAGTGGAGAAAGAAGGAGCTGTCATAATATCCAAATTTCAGTAAGCTTTGGGGTCACAAGATCAAGAGTAAGCAACCGTTTAGCCTGCCCCATGGCAGCGGCAGCATGTGTTAGCAAGATTTTCTGAGTGAAGTATGAACAATTGCTTTCACAGGGCTTATCCTCTCTGCGGAATCATTCAGCTTTTTCGTAAGAAGGCATGAGTGGCCACGGATCTTGGCACTTCTCAGCCATTGCCTCAGTCTCTAAAACAAGCAGCATACCTTAAATACTGTTATGTAAGATCTGATCCAAAACTCAAGGTTATTATTATGCTGACTTTACTTTTACAAAGGGAAGAGCACTAAAACTAATTGTTTCCAGATTCCCTGTTTTCATTTTGGTCCTTTTCACAGCTGTCAATTAATAACGAGAACCAGGTTAGGGCAGACTCAGACACAGAATTATAAAACTGACTACTGGCAGTTGTTTAAAAACGAGCACTAGGGAAATTTTGGTGTTTCCCATTCTTTGCAAGAAGCAGCCAATAAAATCCCAACCTCGTTTCGGAATTTCTTTGTCACCAGAGCAGAGGTGTGTTGATCAGAATCTCCAGTTTACTGCACAGAGGATGCCTGGTGGAGGAGGTAGGTGGAGGATTTCCCCTGAGCAGGGAATGTTCTACTGCCACCAGTAAGCAAAGACATCTCTGCTGCTTTCTCCACCAGACTCCACCTTTCCCATGTGTGAATGTCAAGAATATCTTGGAATCAGGGAATAGAGAGGGAAAACCAGGGCTCAGCTATGTCTCCTTGTCTGATATAAGGAAATATTGCTCCTCTATAGCTTTAATTTCTCCAGGTACTGGGCAGTTCCAAATAAGTGAACCGTTCCTGGCTGCCTATAGCTCTCACTCATCACAGTACCTAGCATTGCTGTGATGTACAGGTTGCTGAAAGAGTAATACAAGGAGCCCAAACTCATTCATCAGCTTTACTGATTTCAGCAGTCTAAAGCTGCCTTTTTCATTACCTTCACCTTGCATCTGTATGTTGAAGAGGTACTACTGAAGTGTGTCTTCTTAGCTGATAACAACCTTGCTCTTTGTAGCCACCGTCATCATCTTGAACTCTCTTCTTCAGAGCCTTTACCGTCTTTGTCCCATGACTGCTTTCTCCAGCCGGCACATTCCCAGTTTTATTATGCTATGTGGTTCATCCACCATTCTCAGTTCTCCGTCAGCCACCTGTGCAGGCAGCCGGCCTCACCACTGGTTGCAATGCACGCAGCTCTCCTCTGGTACCTCGGCTGCTGTACTTCCTTTCAGAAATTCTAGAAGTAGACTTTGGACTTCTTGTTTTAGTCACCTGCTTACTTCCTTGGCTGACAAAACAAAGCAGCAGCCCCAGACTCTGATGATGAAGAGCCACAGGTGAATGACAGAAGTGTTTTGAAAAAGCTGGCAAGAACAATATTCTTATTTTGAAATTTTGATTCTAACTCCACTGTTTTCTGTAGCTGATGCATCTCATATGCTGGAGAAGCACATTGAGAGGTAGCAGATTTCTCTCTTTTTTCCCCCTCCAGTTCCAGCTAAAAATTCTTCCTCCACTGAAAGGCAAGAGGTAGGAGCTACTACAACAGGCTGTACAAGGCAACTTCTAAGGAAAAATAAACATTCCTCAAATCCACCTTATTTTTGACAGCTTCCTAAAAGGCTAAACAAAAATATGACTAACTCAAGAAATTATTAGAGAAACATGTTCAGGGTTGTAGGGGTTTTTTTGGGTGTGGGGTTTGTTTTTTTTTTAATGTTTCATCTTCATGTTACATTATAAATCTGCAAACTGAGGCATAGGTGAGTGCCTACTTGTGTGTGGTGGGTAACCCACATAACAGCATGCAAGATATTTACCCTGGTTGTCATATATATATAAGTAAATGCATCCATCTAACATTTGTTTTAAAAACAAACTACTTTTCATGGGCAACAATGCATTTGAGTCACCTTTTCCTTTCCAATTTAACAAAAGCAATTTCATAGTGTTGGGCAAATTAGAACAGTTTCATCAGTTATTTCCTTCCTTCCTGTTCCACCAGCGGTGCAGGCTTTGAAATGACTTCTCAAAACATCACTGCACGCTGAAATCACGTAACTCCTAGGCCCATAAAACTGTCTAGCGCCATTCGCAACTGCTGCCCATGTGGACAGCAGTCCAGCATGCACACCCCCACATGGGGAAAAGCCTTTTGCTGCCCCACGTCCCCATTCTCTGTGACCTGGCTGGGCACAAGCCACCCAAATTCACTTCAGTCTCCAGCCTGCCCTTCCCTGCTGCCCTGACGCTAAGAGCCAGGCTTGGTCTCCACTTCCCGGCAGGCGCTGGACACCCTGTGGCAGCAGAGGGCCTGAGGAAGGGCAGTGGGGTTGGGGATTTTGTTGCCGCTCCTGTGAGAAGCCCTTGGCCAGGAGGAGACCTTGACCTCAAAGGGATTCATGGCAGGGAGTGGGCCCTTCTCCTGATCCCTCACTCCCAGGAGGGCGCAGATGGTAAAGCTGCTGGCCAGCATCAGCCAGCCCCACGGCCACCTCAGGGGGCAGCAGGACCGCAAGCCGCAGGTGGCTTCATCCTCTGGGCCTACGCTCACTCTGGGGTTTAACGAGCAATTAGCAATGCCAGATTAACGCGCTGCGCAGCTGGCGGGGGCTGGCCGGGAGCCGACGGCTCTGAGGAGGACGGAGGAGGGCGGGTAGGAGGGAACGAAAGAGCGGCGGAACGGGCGGGTGGCGCTCGTGGAGACCGGCGGGAGGGCCGGGCCGGGCGCCGGGGAATGGCGCCGCTGCGGGTGCTGGAGCTTTACAGCGGCATCGGGGGGATGCACCAGGCCCTGAAAGGTACCGGCGAGCGGCTGCCGCCAGCGCGTCCCTCGCTGCCGCAGCCCCGCTCTGCGCCCCCGGCCCGCCCCCTTGCCCACCCCCACCTCCGAGGGCGCCATCTTCTCGATGCTTCTCGGCCTAAGATGGCCCCTCTCCTTTCGCAGCCCCTTCCCCAGCCAGGCGTGTCACCTCCCCTCGCCGTCTTGCACAAGCACCGCGTGGAAGGAAGCAGTGGGGCGGGAGGCTGGCCTAGTCCCCTCATCCCAAGCGCCGGAGGCACAGCCTCCCGCTCTGCAGGGGCAGGGAAGTGACCTTACGGCGGTGGTCTCGCAGGCCTGCTGTCAGGGGCTGTGTGGGGCGAGTTGTAAGGGGGATTGGTAACTGGGTTTTGGCTAGTAGTGTGTTTGCATTAGGGATCTATGGCTGTAAACAGAGCAGTGCCGGAAAGCATTCGTGGCCTGCTGTGTGACACCAGGTACACAGGAGCACGTGGGGATGATAATTAGGGTTCCATGCTCCTTCTATGGCTCAGACAGCCGCTCTGGGAAGGGTGTGATTTTGTGTTCATTAATATATGCTCTGCCTTCTACTGATGCATCTCTGCTGCAAATGGGATCAGGATCATGGAGATGCACAGGATAATAATCAAATTAGCCAGGGTAGCCCATAGGCGTGCACGCAGAATTGGTTTTCATGGTGAATAGGTGAATAGCTGATAACATGATCCCGTATGAGCCTGGCCATATGAGGTTGGTATAACATTTTATAAATGTGAAAACTGAAAATGGAATTTGAACTGGTATAGAGAGTTCATGCTAGACTATGTGCCAGGGTCAGCTGTTGATCTGGTACGAGGAACCGTGGCGCTCGATTTGCTGAATTATTAAAGCATGTCCTGGGTGACCTTCGGCAATTCCTGTAGACTTTCTGTGGCTTGGCTTCCCCAAATGAAAAATTGTGCCACAGCTATTGATTTCATTTGTGAAGTACCCTGGACCTTGTTACTTTGAAGTCCAGGTTTCGACACACGTATGTATAACTTACAAGAATCAGCATAATAATTTTAATTGTAACTATGATCCTTCAGATACTTCAGCCTTTGTAAGCATAGGCAGCCCTTCTATTATGCTTTACAACAGAGAGCATTGTCATAAAAACGTCACGTGAAAACTCACCTTATCTTGTTACTTATCCAGGGAACTGCATAATATTAAAAGATTATGCTTACAGAATAGAATCTGTTTAGCATCATTTATTTATTTAAAACATACAATTGGCAATGCAGCATTTTTTCTACTATCTGCTTTTTGCTTGAATGTGTATACATGTTTTATGTATTTATAATCTGTAAAAAACACAACATACCAAAATAGATACTTATGTTGTTGTTTTAAATAATCCTAACCACCTGGTGTAAGTATGCATTTTCCTTATTTCCAGAGGCATTCTTAGAATATTAAGAGCAAAATATATCTTTGTATGGAACTGCAGATTTTGGAGTTTTTGTGGAATGAAAAGAGGGTGTTACACATTATATATAGCTGCAATAGTAACACTCTGCTTTTCTAGTAAGCTAGTTCCCCGTCACTTCAGAAACAAGACATGTGTTATAGGCAATTTCTGTAGAAAATGGACTGATTCCTGAAACAGCCATAGTCCTTCAGTCAGCTGTTTGTCCTGTGTTGGTGTATGTATGTAACAAATCTTTACTGAATATTATCTAATTATGTTCTTAACATAATAATGGATGTCTTGTGGATGTTTGGTAATGTGCTGCAATAGTTAATAATTTGTAGTGCCAGGTGTGATATCCTGTGGATGGCCACCTAAGAAAGCATCATTTACAACACAACAAATACTGAAAAGGATGGGAACATTGAGAATGCAGCTTTAGAACATTATCAGAATACTGTAAACTTGTATCAAAAAGATATACTGATTACTTGATGCCCCAGTGGTTAGCTCCTGTGCATATGAAGGCTTAAGGTCATGTATAACCTTTATATATTGTGCAGTTTGGAGGGTGAAGGAGATAACCAAAACTCTTGCATTATTTCTTGAAAGGGTAAATTTATTTCCAAGCTTACTGTTTCTGAACTTGCTGAACATCACTGCATTAGTGTCAGCGCATGTTGTAGCTTCTATTCTTCTGGGCTTACGTCTAACTGAAGAAATTACAAGAAGTATGAACAGTGAGACTGGGATTCTTTTGTAGTGGTAGCAGCCTAAGCAGGTGAAGGAACTGTGTACATGAGGAGACTTAAATTATTATTTGTGTAAATGACCCTCAATAGTTCTAAATGGTTAAATAGCAATTGAAATCTGCAGAGGGATAGGTATAACGCTATTTGTATTACGGTTGCTATAACTTTTTTTCAAATCTGGGTGCTTATTGTTCTGGGAAGTGTATGAGATCTCAGCCCACAGGCGTTGTGTTGTCTTGGAAAAAGTCCAAACCCTACACTTCTAGACGAAAATCTTGTTTTGAGTGTTATTAAAACTAAAAATCAGACAATTTGAATTAAAAGGGTTCTATGCAATTGGCACTGAATTAAGTATTTAATGACAGGCCATTATATAAAAATGGTTTTGATGAATTGTATTGCATTCAGAAATACTGATGTCGTGAGGCATTTTGATCCTTTCTGCTGTTTTTTTTTAAGACTCTTAGACATCTGGATTCAGTTTTCTTATACAGTTTATAAAAGAACAAAGTAAAGTCAAGGGGGATTCAAGTGTCTGCTTTTATGTGGAAATCAAACAGAGAAAAGTGAATGTTCTTCTGTAAGTACTTTAATAATAGGATTTCTTATATGTTTTAGGCCTATATGCATACATGAAACCATGCTATTTGAAAATGTCTCATACAATTTTTTTTGTATCATTTGGCAAATGGCAGATTGTTTGGCATCTTCGATTTAAATCAAGTATGGAAATATTAGAAGGGTTTCTTTTTTCCCCCTATAAATACGAAGCTTGAAAGCCATCCATTTTGCCCAGTGCTTTTGTAAACCAGATACACAAGAGGTAAAATTTAGGTATCATACTTTATTTTCTTGGTATGGTTTCTAGTGAATCTATACAGCCAAGAAAAGTAATAGAAACATGTAGAAAAGAGAGAGCATGGAACACTTCAGTGGCAGCATTCCAGGAAAGCTACCTGTTCAACAAAAGGGATTCTGCAGCTCTGGCAAACTCTGGCTCAGTGTTGGTTCCTGGCCATGTTATGTAGCCAGTTTTGTGGACAGTTATGTTTATCAGAGCTGGTCCAACTCTCTACTTTTCCGTGAAATTGCTGTGTTTTCAATTGGCCAATAGGTATTTTCTAGGAAATCTGACACTACCTTTTCTACCTTGAAGCCCTTTTTGGCTGTGATCTTTCATAAACTTAGTTTTAGGATAATCATATACTTGAGCTTGCAGGATGAGGATGTTCATTGTTTTGGCAGCTGTCATTAAAGTAGAATGTATTTGGCACCAAGTAGTATGCAATTGGTTTTGAGATTGTCCGTGCCTACAGTAATAAATAATTGAGTTTTGATAAATTCATGGAAATTTATACTCTCTTATAAGTGTTTTCTCTATTAACAGTATGTGGAAATTAGTAGTATGTAGTTACATAGTTGAATCAGGTTCTTTTTGACAGTGAAAAGGCGGCTGTTCCTGAATTTAGATTTCATTCAGTCCAAAACTAAAAATGAAGAATCTTGGGGATTGTCTAGCTTTGTGTTGATACTTTAGCTGTACATAATTCAGCATACGCAGAATTTATACTTTTAGATTTTGAATGATTTATAATAGTATTTTAAGTTTAACAGCAAAGACGTGCAAAAAGGTATAATTTAGAAAGATGAGCTTGATTAAGGTCAGAAGTCAGCAAGTCTGTTTGTATTCACACTCTTGAAAGATTGAAGCAGCTAAGAGGTGGGAGTGCATTTCTTCCTTCTTCCCACCCTGTGCTCCAAACTTTGCGAGTTTTATAAAGAATACATTCACACACACACATATACATATATAAAGTATCATAGGTTTAGACATGTATGATCTAAACATGAACCTTTATGTATGAAGTGCAGAGTTTCTGCAGTGAAAAATAGTGTTTTATTTTTAGAAAATCTATGGCTACTAATTCATTTCCTTAGCAACTTTCCATCAAACAAACAGCCTGCTTTTCCTTATTCTCAACCAAAACAAACTGGTTTATTAATTTAGGCAGTTTTCCCATGAAAAATGTGTTCCAGGTCTCTGCCACAAGTGTTTGTAATCTGCCAGGTCACTGAAAAAAGTCTCCGTGCATAAAACGTGAAAGGACAACTTTTAAAAAATACCATGATTTTGCAGTGATAGATTTGGTGACACTTCTCCTCTGCAATTACTATATTTCGATTTTACAGACTAAGAATTTGAGTCTCTTGTTCTCTGTCATCTCGGTTTATTCATTTTATTTCATTATTTCTGTGAATTGCGCAGAATAAACTGGTGTGTGTAATTACACTGAGCGTAGCTATCTCAGGAGGAGAGGCAAAGGAGACAAAACTGGCAAGCAGCTTTAGGATTCAGCACAATGAAAAACAAAAATATTGCCAGTTTGAGCAACTTTTTACACCTAAATTCATTTTGCTGTAATGTTTCTCTAAAATATAGCCTTTTGTAGCACAGGATGGTGCCAGATGTGATAATGTAAATGTACATAGTTTACATGGCTGAATGCGAACGAATCCTGTACGAATAGAGCAGTGAAAAAAAGTTAAGTATCCTGCAGGATGCTTCCTGCAGTATCAAGTTTACTGATAGTTGTGTTGACTGTAGCCATGGGCAGTTCAGCCTAATCATTTCAGCCAAAAGGTGACAACTCAGAAATGAAATAATTGCTGTCTGTTTTAAAAGGAAACAGGATTGACAAAATATGTGACTAATCTTCCCTTTCCCATCTGTTTCCATATACCTGTTAGAATAGATAATTGTTCTGGCTCTGATTTTCCAATTTGTTGAGATCTGCCAGGCTCTGCCCTTGGTTTAACACTGTGGATTTAATGTGCTCTGCTGACATTGATGATTCTATTACAAAAGTACAGTGGTGAATATAAACAGATCTATGTTAATTTTAAGGTCTGCTAGAAACACATGACAAAGGAATCGATTCTGAAGAGGAAAAGGACAGATATTGTAAGGTCAGAAATTTTATTTTCGGGGTTTGAGGATGACACCCTTTGGGTTTGTTTTTCCAGATCAGAAGCTAGTGCACTCGTCTTCCTTTGTTTCAAATGTTGCACCTTCCAATCATTACAGCAGTGTCCCTTTCACTCCAGTGACTACTACATAGCTGAAATGGCTTGTAAGCACTGTGCATACAACAAAATATAGCATTGGGACTGATAGTTTAATTGCTGCCTCTTTAGGCAATTGAAGTAACAGAGTTTCTGCTATGTGGATTATAGCAGTTTTAAGACTCAGGTGCAAAATCAGTACTTTCCTAGTAGGATGATACAAATTTGAGTTCACTTGCTTTCAGCCAAGAGGGAAAATAAGAGCCTAAAAATAAGCCATAACTCCTCCCTCAGTAACTTCCCCATCATGTCTGTGGCTTCCTTTTGAGCTTCAACATCTCTTTCAGAAATGCAAAGTCTTGGTTCAAAAACTGTGGTGTTGAGGAATGTTGCAAATTAAGTACTCGAGCTACTTAGTTTGACTTAGAAAATGTGTATTATTTTTTCTTTTGTCTGCATAAAATTATTTTCTGCATAGTTGTAATTCTCCTATGTGGCTCTGTCTTGAAAATTGGATGTACTTGTTTGATAAAAAAAAAAAAAAAAGTCTCCAGAGCTGTGTCTGTTTCTGTATTGAAGTTATGCTATAAATTTTGTGGAGTTGATTTGACATCTCACTAAGTCAGAAGTTCAGGGGTCTTTTCATATTCCTGAGTTGCTTTTGTGCTTTTTGTCAGTGGGGATAGTTAAACGCAGTCTTGATTTGGGTGGGGTTTTTTTTGGGTTTTTTGTTTTTTACATTCTGCTTTCAGTCTTTTTAATGATATGTTCCTCCAGTCACTTTCAAGTAATAAATATAAATGCTATAGCAGAATGATGTAAAACTGTGGTACTCCAAAGTTATTTAAATTTCAGTAGAAGTTCTTTAAAAATGTTTCATTTTTGTATTGTTTGAAATTTACACACGCTTTTCTTTGTAAGGTTGGATGTGTGAGATCTGCTTGTCTGTTTGAGATCCTTCATGCATTTCCAGGGTTTTTCCACACAAATATGCTTAATCGGATTTTAGAGGGAGTCTGTTCTGTAACAGGAACTCCCAAATGAGCCACAGCTTTTGAGTGAAAAGGAAAAGGTTTGAAAAAATTATCAGGTGTCTGAATTTAGGAAGAGAGGGTGTTGGGTAGAATAATTCAGGAAAAGTTCCCGACCCTTTTTCATGCAGGTTAACATCCCTGGTTTAGACTGAACATTGTATTGCAAGGGGATTCAGTAAATTACTATTAGCTATGTGCTGTCTTTCAGTATTTCCAGGCATTTGGATCTGTGAAGTCCCTTGATGTAAATCCCCAGTACTTCTTTTTTCCTGTATGTATGCAGGGAGAGATTGGATTGACATTCGTTAAAAGGATGAGCGTCTGAATCATGAGTTGAGAGAGAAAGCACACTGCCTACCTTTCGAACTGTCATTTTAAAACTATATGTTAATTTAGATAATAATTTGAGGGTCTTGAATTATTTTTTTTTTTTCTCTCGAGTGCATGGAACACACAGCAAGGATTAGCTTCTCAGGACAACCTGTTTTAAGAACGGAAAGAATAAATGAGAAAAGCAGTCTCTTAAACAGTACTTGAAGTCTGTTCCCATTATTTAGGTGTTACAGCTTTAAGGAAGATGAAAGTGTTGGTTCTTGAATATGCTTGTAAGTTGAGACAGTCAGCCTGCTAAGGTGGTGTTCTTTTCACGCTAGATGTCAGTGTTAACATACCTGTTCTGTAATCTAAGGTGTACTCATTCTGTTGTCCTCGTGGATACACCTGTATTTAGTACTTCAGTTACCATTTATGGTCAGAATGTCAAGACAGTAACTGCAAATAATGATTTGTATGTTGACCCTTAATGAGCAGCTGTCTGTAAATATTTTTCTTGTGAAACTCCTATTCTTTTTACCTTCTATTGCACCAAGTAAACCCTGGAGGACCAGTTTGGTCTTTGTTAAACTGTCTGCTACAATCTTCTGAATACCTGGATTTCTCTTTCATCTTTGTTTTGATTAAGATGGCCTTGAAAACCTGAAAGATAGTAGATGGGTGATAACTGCATCACTCAAAATTAAATCCACTGGGGTGGTCATAGTTGGTTTTTCATACTCTCAAACGGTAAATAATTAGCTGACTAGCAGTAAATTCATAAGATGTCACTTAAGGTCATTTGTTAATGTGTTACCTGAGCATGTTGTGAGACTACTCAAAGGCATGTGGCTATTTGCCTTACAAATTTTTTTTTTAAATCACTTGTGTTTCATCTGGGGCTTTGTAGTGGTGATTGTAGTGTAGATTTCCTGGTGGTTGAAACTGGTCTTGTCTATCAGGCAGTCACTGTGTTCTGCCTGCGGCTGTAACAGTGACCACAGCCTATCTTCCTGGGTAAAAAGCCTCAGTGAAGGTATTGTGGTTAGTAATAACAAATAGTGTGACATGATGAGCAGTAGATCAAACACTGTTCTTTTTATGTATTTAGCTTCTGTAGAATCTATTATTGCATTACTCTGAATTAACCATTTCTTACTTACATTCTTCTTAGTGTGTTTTCCTTTCAGGTTGTTAACTGTCAGTAGTTTTGTTACACTGTGCTCTCTTCTTTTCCATAACACCTCTAAGTGTCCAGAATTACTTCCTTTGATAACAAGCGAAGAGGAGCTGCCAAATGTTGTCCTTGAAAGTGTTTGGTGTTTTGGGGACCTTGAATGCAAAGCAGGCAGCTGCTGGGTTCAAGGTCCAAGGTTTTATTGGAATATAAGCACAAATATATTTCAGGCAACTTATTAAAGTCCTATTGCAAGAGTAGACATACCTGAAACATATTTATTGGTGCCATTTTTTCACAATGAGAAGTAGTATACATCTAAAATAACACATTTAGTTTCTGTAAGTTGTCAGTGGCTGGTGAGTCTCAGGCACTGGCAGGGGAGCTCGGCAGGTTGACTTAGGCTGTGTTCCTGTAGCTAAGGAACTTGGTGGCCACAGAGACCAACTGAGTGCAGGTGGGAACGTTGTAGAGATGCGCCTGTTTGGAGTGTGTGTGACTGTATGTACAAATTAAGAAGTGAGCAGTTAGCTTCCATTTTTGGATATATAAGGAGGGGAAGCATTGGCTGTATGATTAGATACATGGTATATTTTTCACACAGCTGAGTTGGATCACGTAATCTCCCTTTTATTTTTCAGTGTAGCTGTAATGCAACCAAACAAATGCATTTTTTCCAAGAGCAGTAAAGAGAAGCTACAGTTTCCAAATTCTTTTTTTAATTTTAGAGAGCTGCACATCTGCAGAAGTTGTTGCTGCTATTGATGTGAACACTCTTGCCAATGAAGTTTATAAGCATAACTTTCCCAGCACACCATTATGGGCAAAGACAATTGAGGTGAGTAATGAATGTCTTTTTTACTCTAGACTGGCATTTGTAGATGTAAGTTGTCTTCACTATTCTTGTTACTAATAAGAGAAACAAAAAGATTTCATTTATGTTGTTATGAATATAGCAGTTTCACAATAACTTTGATCTCTTGTGCTGTGATTGCTTGTTGAAGTTAGAGGGATACTCACACTGCAGTCTTTTCCTGAAAAGTCTTGACTGTTTCATCAAGAAGGCTTACGTGAACGTCAAGAAGAATGCTTGCCAACAATAAAGGAATGAAAAAAATAATATTTTTAGATTAAAAAGTATTTTAATGTATTTTGAAAGAATTGAATTAAGGTACTTGGAGGCATGCCTTTGTAGTTATAGTTGAGTTCAGTAAAACACACAAAAAATAGATGGGACAGTCTTGTGTTTTTTTTGTGGGCTCAACAGATCAGATGTTTTAGGAATTCTGTCCTTTTTCCAAATTATTTGAAGAACAACTAGGTAAAATTGGCTTCTGTTTTAATAATTGAGGGGCAAACTAGGCATGTGGTTTTGCCTGGCTTTAGTTAGAAAATACTGTATACTTTCTAATCTTCTTTTACAGTTTTACAACATGACAGTAAAAGATAATGAATTTGTTCTAAGATACCAGCTTAAGTAAGACTTAAATAGGTGGCTAAAGGTTAGGTGCTTATTCAGCACTCAATAATAACAGGCTAAATGATAGTTCAGAGTTTTATATGGGAAAATATAAACATGTAGATTATGGTCAGTAAGACCCATCTTCAAATTTAATGGAAAAAAATAGCTTTTGTTTACTTTCTGTGGGCAGTTACATTACATTTGCTATATAGATATCCCTCAAAATACATAAGGTGGTGATTTCTTTGTCTAGCTCATAGTTACTTGATCATTATCCTTATCTTCTCTTCTTTGCCCCTTAGTGTGTTGCCCTTTAGTGTTGCTTAAAATTAGTCTAGAGGAACTTCTACCTGTGTAATTATTTCATGCCACAGACCTAATTCTTTCTTCTCTGAACAGAAATATTTTTGCAGAGTAGAGCTTCCAGCCATACGATATATTTTAGGGATTTTTACTTGGCAAAAACTAAAATGAGGTAACTTTACAGGATGCATTGGTACTGAGCGCCTAAAAGTTAAGACTCACAGTTTGGACTTGCAAAAATGTCCATTGTAACACTTGAGCTACTTTCCTGTTCAGATATTTTGTCTTTTGAGAAGATATAATATTTTTTCACCTGTTTTGGATCTGTTAGTTTTTCTATGTACAAAGACTTCAATCTGAATAATGATGCTTTGAAGGAAATAAATAGTTGGTGTTTTGATGTGATCTACTGAAAGAACCGCTACACCTTCTCTGAAGGAATGAATAGTTAAAAACCTCAAGATTATGTATAGATGCTAAGATCATTAGTGGTTTTGATTCCTGTTCAGAGCAACCAAATGTATATTTGCTTTTTATGGTTTGCCAAGATAGAAAAGAATGAAATTAATATGTCAAATGGGAGATTAGATAGTTTTTTGCTATATGAAGCATATAGTGGAAGTAAGGGGTAGTTTGATCTGAAAGATGACTCGAGAGTTTCATACGGTTTACAACACTCAATTCTTCTATTTTTTAACTTTTTCAGGGCATAACACTGAAAGAATTTGACAGATTATCTTTTGATATGATTTTGATGAGTCCTCCCTGTCAGCCATTTACAAGGTAGTTGTGGCACGCTTTGGAGAAAAGTGCGGTTGTTGCAATACATACTGTTAAAGGAGAAATGTTTTCAAGAGTGATGCTATGTGTGGTTCACCTGTGTATCTTTCCCTTCCTAAGCAACAATATTGTAGCCCTCATCACCATGAGATTTACTGATGTGGAAGAAATGCAGCAATTTAAATCTTAACTCTTGATCATGTTTCTTGTAATGTATATTTTAATTCAGTTGAAATTAAGCTTCTTACAGCACCTGTTTTGTGTACTGTATTGTTCCTCTAACAGTGAAATTTAAAGATTTTGCTGTTTTGGAGTGTTTCCTTCCTTTTAGATATGGGTATAACCTTTCCTCAGGGCAACTCCAGAAGGAGGATTGGAATTTCTCATTTCTGCCTAACAGTCTAATCTGTTTTTATTTCTACTTTGAAAATAACTCATGCACACAAGTAGTTTATTCTCAAGAATATTTCTATTTTAGCCAAGGTTGGGAGGATAGTGGCTTTGAAATTATTTTGTGGATGGTATAGAGAAATATCTTGCTAATCAAGAACTGAATTTACTGACATCACTTCCAAATTCGTATAGTTTGACAGCAGTGACCAGTGGAGGTAGTATTCTAGTAACTGTACTAATGCAAAGTAATAACTATGAAAAATTCTGGTGATGGTGATGAAACTGCTTGTGTGAGGAAGTATATCTCAGTGAATACTCTAAGATTAAAAAGAAATCCCTCCAGAGTGGTGCTGGTCTATAAACATGTATTTGTGCAAACCTATGATGTATACAGGAATCATTCCTTCAAATTTTTTGCTTTTATAATACCGTGAAAACAAAAAATCCTTTTATGACTAATTAATTTAGAGACATACTAAAGCTTTTCTACCGAAGCTTTATTCTTTGAGAGCTAAGTATAAATTAGAGCAACACAGGCCTGGAATCATTATAACCTACATGAGCTGTCCAGTTTTCATATGGGGCTCATTTTTGCAAAATGGTGAGCACTGAGGCTTTAATTCATAGAAATAATTTAATACATTCAATATAAAATAGCTGGATATTTCCAGGAGCTTCAGTGGGTGTTGTTTTTTCTTTTTTTGGTCTTCCAGAGCCAAGTAGGTTCAAGTGATTTGCTGCACAAGACCAGAATGCTAAATGCCTTGCAGACTGGGGAGTGGGTTTCATTACTGAATGCTTCAATTTTAACCTTGCTGCAAGCTGATGGGTTCCAGGGCAGACTTTAATTCCTTCGAGCATTTCTTAGGACACTGCCTTTGAGAGCAGGTCCTCATGTCTGTACACAACGCTTTTTGCAGAATCCTTTTCTGAAATTCAAGGCAAAAAGTCTCAGGATTCTGTAGAAAACTTTAAGTGAAATGTCAGTCTGCTCCAAGTAACACACAGGTGTTTCTTCATTCTTTCGTAGAATTGGCCTGCAAGGTGATGTATCTGATCCACGGACAAAAAGCTTTCTCTATATTCTTGATATTCTCCCAAGGTATAAATGACCTTCTACCTCAGTTCTTAAGCCTTTTAATTAACTAAGTAGGTGTTTTATATTGCAGATAGACAAGTAATCAATAATGTTTTACAGGGATTCTACTAGTATTGTGTTGTATTACTTGTTTGGTTTCATGTGATCACATGTAACATAAATACTTGTATTTTATTAATGCCACTATCATTTCATAGTTACTGTATATGCTTTCATTGTTTGGTTTTCTTTTTTATTGTGTGTCTGTTTAAACTGTAGCTATATCATAAATGAAACAAATTGAGTTAGTTATTGTCAGTTCAACATCAAACTTGCACTGACTTTATTTAGAAGCAGGAGTAGGTAATATAATAGTTTGCTACGGGACATCGTGGAAACATGAAAAATTGTTTGAAATATCGGGTTGATAAAGCTTTGATTCAACATTTAGTCACCTTTTTGAATAGGTAACGTTTGAAAGAGTTTGTTTAAATATGTTATTGAGTGCACAATACAGTACGTCTTCTGTCCCCTTCCATTCTTTCTTAAAGTGTCTATTCTGTCTTTTTGGTGCTGCTTCTAGATACCTTGGGGCAGCCTGTGTATTTTTCATTTGTAGTACAATCTCGTTTTAAGTAGTAATACTAAAAAATTTGAATAGCACTGCACTGTCTGAACAATGCCCTTGTCTTTGTGTTCATCTGTAATTTTTGACTGATCAGACCCAGTTCCTAATAAAATAGCCATAATTATTTGTATTATTTATGCATTAAATTTTGAAACAGTAAATCCAAAGTGGTTTTTGCTGACCTAAATTGTTCTTACTGAGAGTGTTAAAAATCAGCTGCAAAGAACACTTATAGGGTTTTTTTTGGGAAGAGATGTATAGCACTGTAAAAACACTTCCTGGGGGACTGAAGCAAGCAGTTGCTTGGGGAGATTATGTAGCAGCAATCTCTGCTTCTGGATTGAGATGCCCATTGGGCACCAATTGTCATGAGCCTGAGAATTTGCATCAGTTACAGTCCACGGGGCACTTACCTGGCAGTCCTGCTTCTGCTGGAGACTAAGACAGCTGCTCTCTATATATTCCTTTGTTGGTTAAGCTTGCTCTCAGAATTGGAGGAGGATGAAGAAAGGTCTGGCTTTTTTTTTAAAGAATGCTGTCTGCATAGTAGGAAACTGGTACCAACAACAGGCTTTCTTTCAAACTACTGTTACCACTGGGAGAAAAGGGTCTTCATTCTTCCTCCACAAACAACTTTTTTGCAACCAGCAACATTAAATGTGACCACCTCTTTGCCCTTGGCATCAACAGATAGAGAACACAGATGGGCCGAGTGGCTTGGCTGGGATCACCTAAGAAATCTGTGGCAGAGAACTCAAAACAACACAGAATAGATTCTGTAGCCTAGTAAGTTAGGCAATTAATAGGTAAAAAGAAAGATTATTATTACTCTGCTGCTGGAAGAAGCACAAAAACAGGGAGATAACATGGGTTTCCAAAAGTGCAAAGGATGTTTTTTCTGGAAGAAGGAATGTAACTCAGTCTTCCAGAATGACCTTTCAAGATGATAAATTAAAACTAGCAAATAGTGTGTAAGTTAATAATTTGTCAGAATAATAGTACCTTCCTTATCCTTAAGGGAATCCTGACTTCAGTATTCATTTCCGTTAAACTGAGACACAGTTAAGAGGCTGGCTGCTTTTGAGACACTGTTGTGTATTAATGTGGAAATGTTGCTTCCTGGTTGCTGTGGCCTTAGCTGGATAAAGGGCAGAGGCTTTTCCGTCTCAAAACCAAAGCTTTAGCCACCGCAGGACATAGGCTTTTCGTCATGATGATGCAAAGGAGCTGGGCTTGGCTGTAGCACTTTATCTCAACACCCCATGAGACCCTGATGATGTCCCTTATCTCCCTTGGGCAGGTTGTTTCTTAAGGCAGTACCTACTGTAAGCAGCCTGTAATATGTTCAAGATGGTGGCTTCTGCAGAGTTTCTCAGTTCCAATAGATTTATGTTTTACTGAGATAGTGTTTGTGTGTTTCCTGGATAGGACATGTTTGCCAGACATTGAGTATGGAGTATTTCAGCCCCAAAAAGGGAACTTCTTAATCGAGGAATTATCACTTTGCATTCTAAATTAGTACAGTATGCATTCAGTTTATGGAAACTATAAAATAATTCCTCGTCCCTTGCTGTTCCTACCTCACGTTCAGCCTTTTATAATGAAATGTTACTGAAATGAGGCTCAAAGATAGCCTGGGAAGACTAATATTTGAGATACAGAAAGGACAATTTCAAGATCTGGAAAGACCTGGAAAATCCTTGGAGCACCCAGGGAGCAAACAAAGTCTGACCTAAACCGTCTGGTTACTGTCTGTTTATTGTGTCCAAGCCATAACCCAGGGAAATCTAATGCTAAGATGTCAAAGTGCTACTTTTTCAGACACATTTGTAATGTTAATACCTGCCAAGTACTTAACACATACTCTTTGTATAGTGATTACTTGTCTTGTGACCTGTTGATCCTGTATGAGCTCTTGCATTTCAGGCTATGCTCTGGATTCATTACTTTAAAAATAAGTTTCATCAGTAGGTGTTGATGATGTTGAGCGTGGGTAAACATACCAACAGATATATGTTCCATCGCTCTGCAGGGACTTTGGCGGCTGCTGCTTTTTTCACTTCAGCATTATTTTTCCACTATTATTTTTAGTGTTTTTAAATTTGATATAGTATCTTGTACATTTTCCAATTTCTTATGAAATGCTTTAGTTCTTTAATTCTTCCTGTACTTTAAGTAGCTAAGAACTTGCTAAAGTTTTGCTGTGATTTCTACCAGTGGAAGTACAAAGTCATTTACTGACTTCAGTAAGCATGGAACTGCTGTCTGCTAGTGGTAGTATCCTGTTTTTATATATGCTCTTCTGAGAAACCAATATGTGGCAGACATAGTATGTCTACAGTAGCCTTACTAGAGAATTAATCAGTGCCAGAGAATGTTCCCAGAGACTTCAATCTGAATCATCTATGCTTCTAAATCGTTAAAATGGTCCCTGGCACAGTTCAGGCGTGTTCCGTTCTCCAGAGATTTAATATGCTGGTTTTGGAATTAGCCTATTTCCAGACCACTGCGCTGATCTTGCTAAACCTCAGGCGCCTCCTTCCCCCCACCCCCTATCAAAATGAAAAAGTTAAGTATAGAAAATTAAGACTGCAGTTTGAGCTCTCAACATGTCGTATTTTCTAAAGCAATTTGATGAATACTGGTTCTGATCTGTTCTCGCTAAAGTTGATGTAACATCTTGATGTTGATTTCGGGTTTAAGCGCTCTAAAACAGAAGTTTTCTGTTCCAGGGCTAAACAGTGATCTCTCTTTTTTTTTTTTTTTTTTTTCTTTCTTCCCTGCCAATTATCTTTCCTATTACAAACTTAGAAACTCAGTTTGTTGAATAATATTATGCTTTAGGAAATGAACAGCCGTAATCATTTTCAGAAGTACATACATGGGGTACAGCAGTCCCTCTGAACATAGGTGCTTTTTGTTTTTTATAATCACCAGCAGTCCACATTTTTAATTCATTGGGAATGATTTGATCTGAGAACCTTGAAAGTTGGTGTACATTTTTTTAAGGATGCTGAACTTTAACAGCTAGCATGATGTGGAAATATTTTGATCTTGTAGCTAAACAAAGCTGTGAATGAATATAATGTAGTTTACATTTAGTTACTCTGATTTGTTGAATTTTTTTTTCCCTTTTAGACTCCAGAAGCTTCCAAAATATCTACTTCTGGAAAATGTTAAAGGATTTGAATCCTCTTCTGCGAGGTAAAGTCTAATTTATGCAGGTTTCAGTTTTAATAAAGGACATTTTCTTTAGGAGGGGAAAGCAGGATTTTTATTTCCTAGAATTTAAGTTACCAAAATAGTGAGATGGGACAGCTAGCAGCTGTGGGTCAAACACGCTGTTTCAATTTAGGGATGAAAATCCTAGGTTGTGAAAGGACCTTGCTAAATAACTATTTCTTCCTCTAAGCAGATAAAATATGTTATAACAAGTTGACTCCATTGACTTTATTTGATGATCCTGTATCCTTTAGAAAGGGTGAACATTAATTTTCAAAGAAAATTAGCAACAGGTATAGCACTCTGAGCTTTTGGGTTTTTATCCATGGCAGGAGCTTGTAGTATCTTGTGTTAAGATCACAGGGGGAATTCTTCAGTACCGTTGTTTATAGCAGATTATCACTGGTTCAGGGTTGCCATCAAATGGTCCAGAGATATAGTATGAAGACTGTATAGAATCTTTTTCTGAAACGTGGAAGAGGAAAGTTGTCAATAAGGTTACCTAACGACAGCAGGAGCGTTCTCCTCTCTTGTGGGCCAAGCAGAAGACAGGGGGTTGTGGTCTTCCGTCTCATTTCTTGCTGGACTCAAGTAGGAGACCTTTCCATAGCATTCCTTAAAGCACCAAGAGAGCAGCCACCCTGTGTATTGTGCTCCTTAATGAATATGGCAGGCAGCTGGGAGATGTTCAGCTGTCTCACTGGTCAGGCATCTAGCAGTCCTCTGAACACTTGAACACTGCTGGAGGTGCAGGCTGCTGGTGTAGACCCTGTGATTCCCTAGGCTATGCCTTACTGGCTGGTGTTCGGAGCAAGCTGTAGTTTTGAAAACACGCCAGTCAGAATGCAAGCTCTTATGACGCTTGGGATGTAGTGTCACATTCAGTGCCAGGTACAGGTCACAGCTTGTGGTTTTTCTGTAGTTCCAGTCTAGTGCAGTCTAGAAAGGACAAGCCTTTTTAAGATTTCAATTTCAGTTATTTTTCTTGCTTTATAAAGTACAATTCTACCTCACTGTTATTAAACACTTAAGTGATAAACTAAAACTATACTAAAACAGCTTATCAAAGCCACCAGTTTTTGTCATCTCTTGAATTAGCCTTTTTGTTAAGCTTAGCTGATGCCATGTGTGTGAACAGAGGGAGGTAGTGAGCTATTTGCAGTGGGTTTAATCTCCTGTTTTATAATTCACAGTAAAGAATAATGTCTTGCCCTCTGATTATTTTCCTTGTTGACACACTGTAAGTGCTCTCCTAGAGATGGATTATTTCTTGAAGGGGTGTTTGCACTGAAGTGAGATACCTGTGAACTTGTAGTAGTCATTTTTGCCTACGGTAACATTGAACTTTATGTTGTCTCATCAAGTTCAGAAATGGATGATGTCATATCTGTAATTCTCTGTCCAGTTCTTTCACTGAATGTGCTGAATGTCTTGGTACTTAGTGTTGCATATAACGCGGGAGTGTTTTTACGATGAAAAAGGGCCTAAAGGTTGTATGCAGGGAGTAATTGCTTTTTGATTCTTTTCACTGCCAGAAATGAACTTCTGCGAACACTAGAAACCTGTGGATTTAAATATCAAGAATTTCTATTGTCTCCAACCTGTGTGAGTACTAAAATTGCTCTAATATTATGTAACATTTCAAACCGCACTGAGCCCAAGAACATTTGAAAATAATCTATTGTATTAGAAGAGAGTCATGCCCGGAGCTGAAGATACTCTTCTGAATGAGAAAGCCATCTGGCATGACTTCTGCTTTCTCATTGCTATACTGGCATAATCATACTGCTGTTATTGTTCATATCCTAGTCCCATATTGCTTTCCTACCAGTTGATATTTTTTAAGAAGGCATGAATTCACACCATGACCAGGAAGATGGTTTTCCCTGCGGGAGCCTCATTGCTTCAGAAGTGCTGATGCCTGTGAATTTCCCAGCACAGAAAATGCGACTGTGTCATTGTGGGAGGAGGGGCTTTGTTGGCATGTTTCCCTGGCAACTGAAGAAAGAGTTGAGAGAGATTTCAGATTGTGGAAGGCTAAGTGTAATCGGTGGAGTACTGTATATATCTGAGAGAAGGTGATAGAGGGTAGCTTGAAAACCAGTTTTGGTGCATTCACTGCATTGTTAGATGTCTTATATTTACTTGTTCAAAAAGGCAAGGAGACACCTTTTTGCTTTTTTTTTATAGAAAAGAGGTAGTGCCTGTCCTAAGAAGTTGTGATGCATGTCATTTTTCTTCTTGCCTTACACAAAAGTTTGTTTACATTCCTGTTCATTTATAGAGAAAGCAAAACCCTTGAGGTACAAAGAATAATTTCCTACTTATTTCCTTGAAAATACCTAGGTATGGAAGGTATGAGTGGTTAGGTATTATCAGTTAGTACTGTTATCTCTGAAGTTGCAAAATATATTAGTATGGCATAGTTCTATCACTGTATATAATGGTCGATAACTTGTATGACACTATAGACCTCTATTTATCACATGGACTAAAGGCCTGTGGATTTTGCTTACAGCTTGGCATTCCCAATTCTAGGCTGCGATATTTTCTAATTGCAAAGCTTCACCAAGAGCCATTTGCCTTTCAAGCTCCTGGTCAGGTGAGTCTGCTAGTGTTACTTGAATTTGCTTTGTTTCATGAGGATTAAGGGTTAAATTTTTGGTTTAGCGGTGTGCGTTGAGGAATGAAGAGAGGGATAAGTAATATCAACAGAAAAGTTAAATTCTGTCTCTCTTTTTCAGCCTGGGTACTGAGTTTTCTAAGGACTGTAAAGCATGCCATTGGCTTAGATGGCTTTAAACAGTTGGGGGACAGTGGCTGATAGTGGGCTAGAAGAAAATGCATTCTGCTACCTTTTTCACACCCTTGGAAAGGTCTTTTTGCAAAGGCAATTATTTGTGGTTGTTCCTGGCATCATTGCTGGTATATCAACAAATCTTGATGCTAACATATTTTGAATTTGAATATTAATGTTATTTTGAAAATAACATTAACTGGTTACTTGCTTTATTCTGAGTACCTCTGAAGGAGTTTTCACTCAACGCAGAGTTTGCTGTCAAGTTGTTTATCAAATGCAGTTCTTTAATTTTTTTTCTCACAATTTATCTTAGATATTGACAAGATTCCCAGATCAGGATCTGAAAGACTTATTCAAGGACAAAGTCACTGACAAAGTGGGTGAAGCTAGTTCTTCCTTGTCTTCTGAAGAGAAGAATCTGGATCTAAACATGGATCTTGATTTCAGTAGCAAGAAGAGTTTACCAAAAGGGGCCTTTCTTTTTAAGCTTGAAACAGTAGAAGAAATTGAAAGGAAACATGATCAGGACAATGATTCCTCTATTCAAATGCTAAAAGATTTCTTAGAAGAGGAAAATGAAGGAATGAGCCAGTATTTCTTACCACCGAAGTTCTTATTGCGCTATGCTTTCTTGTTAGACATTGTTAAGCCCACATGCCGGAGGTCCACATGCTTTACAAAGGGGTGAGTTGCAAAGAAAATGTCTTGCTGAATCATGTCCTGGAATCTGAAGTGTGTTTTTGCTTGTGTACTGTAAAAACAAGGAGAGCCATTTCATCAAAAACCCAAGGCCTCTGAAAAAAAAAAAAGTCCTTATATAGTGTGCTTCCTGGTCCAGTGGAATGTCAGCATGAGAATCTGCCTGGCAGAACATCATATGCCCACTCCAAAAAGACATTCACAAAAGACAGTGCCATTTGCTGTTGACCTTCGCAGAAGCTTAATTATCCCTGCGGAAATGTGGTTCCACTAGACTGGTATAGTACTGATTCATTAATGAATTTTTTTATATTGCTCAATGAAGTTACAAGGTGCCATGCATGACAGATCCATTCCTCATTAAAACTGTCTCCACTGTACATTTTATTGATTTCTTGGATTTTTCAGCTGTGTAGATCAGAATAGCTGTGGATTGGCTATATGTCATAAAACCAGTTAGGTTGCTGCATTACAAATCATATTTGATGGAGCAGAACATCAGTGCTTTTCTGTCTAGTAGTTTTCTGATTTGCACTTTGCAATTTCAAGTTTGACTGCCAGAGGTTGTTGAGTGTTCTGAAACGCTGCAGACAATTGGTCAGGAGCTTTTCCACTGAATGCATTTGTATTGGAAAATGCCAGTTGTAGCCTGGAACTTTGTAGGAAATGTTAATATCCGTGAATTTTTCAAATTAGATATTTTTTTGGATTCTCAGAATGTTTCAACAAAATGGTATCGTTGATGAGTTAAAGCTAATTACAACTTTTTTTTTAATTAATAGAAATTAGACTGCCAGATTGACAGAGTCCTTGCAGATTTTGTGATTTCAACCTTCTGACAATAAAAAAGCTGAGAAAAGAAAGAATTTCAGAAGTCCAAGATTTGTGCAACAGGAAAGCCCTTCCCCCGACTCTGATGTATGCCTTTGCTGTCCTCACTCTTTCGAGCTGTAGGGGAGTCAGCATCCCATGGGATCTCTTTCTTAACTAGCGCAGTCAAATAAAAACCTTAGGCTAGAAAGATCTCGTATGCATCTCATGTATGCCTTAAGTGTCATCAGAAATAAATTGGCCACTTGTGGTTTCATTACAATACGTCATGGTAGTTTGTGGTCATGTTTATCAAAATCACACTGAAGGAGGCTCCTGAGTACTTCAAATGAAGTCTTTATGTATACTGGTGGGAAAACTGGCACGGAACATGACTGTTGCCCTTCTGCTGATGTGGAAGGAGCCAGGCCAGATAATTGTGGTAGTTCTTCTTGGCTCAAAACATAGGAATTTGATTTACCATCTTTGTTCCCTTTTTGAAGAGCTTTTGGGAAGGAAGGTTTCCAACATAGTTCTCAGTGTGGTCATATAATTTACAGCTCTGCATTAAGAGAAAGATTATAATTACATCTCCAGCTTTATCCAGATCACATTCTAAGGCCAAGAATAAGTTGCTGCTCTGTGTATTCTAGGAGTTCTGTTTTTATGTTTCTCCAAAGCACCAGGTTTAGGAAAGAGGGCACTGAATGGAGCAGAACAGTACTCCGGGTAGCATCTCTGCTGAGATGCCTGTCTGATGTCTTTCTTACAAGTCATACTGATCATCAGCTTTGAGACTGGGAGAAAAATTTCCCTCAGTTCTGATTGATATTCACATATTTCCAGCAAGGTTCATGTGATGAGGATAATCTGGGTATGCCTTCTCAAGTCCTTGCTAATCCGAGGACCTCAAACACCAATATTTCATCAGGTTTTTTGCCTTTCTGCTTTTGTAATACCACTATGTCTTCTGAAGGGCTTTGGTGGAGTACAGGGCAAAGTGTAACGGCCAGTGATGTGTGAGAGATCAAGCAGATGATCCTGTGTTCTCTTCTAACCTTGGACTCAGAGGCAGTTGGAAAATGATTGAGTTCCTTGAGACTACAAATGCCATGTTTTCTTTTAGGAGTATTTTTGTGGTGACTGAAGCTGTGAGAGGAAATTGTCCATTTTAAAGGACAGAGCAAATGAAAACTACTTCTTTAGATATAATCACTGTGGACTTACAAGTAAATTCTTGATATGCTATTGACAAGAGAAGCAATACCTTCCAAAATAGTGTAATATTAGTTACAGAAATTAGAGAAATCTCTCTAGCGTTTTGGAAATTACCTTTTTGTTAGTCATAATATAGGACAGAATATACCCAGAAATATTATGTGTATGAAACATAATAGTGGGTTTTTTGAAAGCTTATAGAAACAAGGAGGGGGGGGGGGGGGGGCGAAATCTTGTCAGATGAAAATTTAAGACTGTAATTTCTTAAAGCAACTTTTCTCATTATAACTGGTAATGAAATGTCAGAAAACCAATGCATCATTTTTTACTGTGGAAAAATTTCCCATCTTTAATTATGTTCTGAGTCTAAGGTAGGAATGTTAATTTTTCTGTAGTCAGCAGCTGCAATAATAATGAATAACTATCCAGCTAAAATTGGCCATCTGCCCACATTTGTGTTAAAAAACAACACCCACCCCCAACCCACTTTCACACCAACTGGATTTTTTTTGTGAGGAGTTCTGTACTTCAGTGCCAATTATTTAGACTGGAGTATTTTATGTAACATGGATCCTATAAAAGATTCTTTTCCCCCCAACAAAAATCTAAAATACCACTTTGAAATTTATCCTCATTTATTTTGGCTCAGATCGATTAATCTGAAATATAATTAGATGCTACATAAGAGGAGGATCAGGATTCCTCAGTGCTATGTGTGTACATTGTTAAACATGGCATTAGGGAATTTTCATAACACAAATAACCAATTAAAAGTGATGTATTTATAACATAGTTCGATTCCATGTGTTTTTAATCTGTATCAGTGTTTTGGGCCTTTTGTTCTGATCCTAAGGAAGATTTGCAAGCCCCTTATTCTAAAATGAGTGTTGCTGTCACTGGGGTGTTGGGATGGCTAGTAAGAGACTCTGGAGCACAGGTTATTTTCTCCTCTCTCCTTCCAGTTACAGGCAGCAACACTGGAAGGAAGAGATGCACCCAGTCTATTAGCACATGGCTCTGTGGCTGGTGTCATCGCCACAGTTTTGGTTTTCTTGATAATGGGATGGCCTACACAACAGCAGGCTTGCTGGCATCTGATGGGATTCATCTTTGCACATGAGGTTGCAGGGCTCATTGACCGAGCTCTAAACTAGACTCGAAGGTGGAGGGGGTTAATATCAGGCTTGCCAGAGACAATCTGAGGGACAACACGCCAAGGTTAGAGGGACAGGGTGCTAGCAAGGACACTCAGCCGGTGTCTCTGAGATGGGCTGAGTTCACTGGAGCACAGTTGAAGCTGTATGGAGATGAGCTAGGGGCTACTGAGGTAACAGGAACCAAAAAGGGAACATCAGTGAAATACCTCAAAAGAACTAAGGGGCGTTCCTCTAAGAAGGTGAAACAGATGACAGCCCAGCTGAAGTGCCTCTACACAAATGTATGAAGCATGGGCAATAAACAGGAGGAGCCAGAAGCCATTGTGCAGCAGGAAAATTATGATATGGTTGCCATCAGGGAACTATGGTGGGATGACTTGTGCAACTGGAGTGCTGCAATGGATGGCTATGAACTCTTCAGAAGGGAAAGGCAAGGCAGGAAAGGCAGTGGGGTAGCTCTGTATGGTGGGGAGTGTTTGGATTGTCTAGAGTTTAATGATGGTAATGACAGGGTTGAGTAACTATATGTAGGAATCAGGGAAGGCCAACAAGATAGATATCATGGTGGGAGTCTGTTGCAGACCACCCAACCAGGATGAAGAGGCAGAGGAATTATTCTAGAAACAGCTGGAGGGAATATCACGATTTTTAGCCTTTGTCCTTGTGGGGGCACTTCAGTCTACCAGATGTATGCTGTAAATACAGTGAAGCGGAGAGGAACGGTCTAGGAGGTTTCTGGAGTGTATAGAAGATAACTTCCTGACACAGCTTGTGAGTGAGCCAACTAGGGAAGGTGCCCTATTGGACCTGTTCACAAACAGGGAAGGACTTGTGGGTGATGTGATGGTTAGAGGCCATCTTGGCCACAGCGATCATGAAATGGTAGAGTTTTTAATTCTCAGAGAAGTAAGGAAGGGGTTAGCAGAACTGCCACCTTGGACTTCTGGAGGGCAGACTTTGGCCTGTTCAAGAGACTGGTTGACAGAGTCCATTGGGAGACAGTCCTGAATGGTGAAGGGGTCCAGGAAGGCTGGACATTCTTCAAGGAGGAGGTCTTAAAGGTGCAAGAGCTGCTCTCCCCATGTGCCAAAAGATGATTCGATGGGGAAGAAGACTGGCTTGGCTGAACAGAGAGCTTTGGCTGGAACTCAGGAAAAAGAGGAGAGTTTATGACCTTTGGAAGAAGGGGCAGGCAAGTCAGGAGGGCTACAAAGGTGTAGCAAGGTTATGCAGGGAGAAAATTAGAAGGGAGAAAATTAGAAGGGCTAAAGCCCATCTAGAGCTTAATCTGGCTACTGCTGTAAAAGGCAATTAAAAATACTTCTATAAATACATTAGCAACAAAAGGAGGGTTAAGGAGAATCTCCAACCTTTATTAGATGTGGGAGGAAACATAGTGACAAAGGATGAGGAAAAGGCTGAGGTATTTAATGCTTTGTTTGCCTCAGTCTTTAATAGTAAGAATAGTAAGTTGTTTTCTGTGTACCCAGCCCCCTGAGCTGGAAGACAGGGACAGGGAGCAGAATGGAACCCCCGTAATCCAAGGGGAAATGGTTAGTGACCTGCTACATCACCTAGACACACACAGGTCTATGGGGCCCCATGAGATCCACCCAAGGGTACTGAAGGAACTGGGGGAAATGCCCACCAAGCTGCTTTCCATCATTTATCAGCACTCCTGGCTAACCAGGGAGGTCCTAGTTGACTGGAGGTTAGCAAATGTGACACAATCTACAAGAAGGACTGGAAAGAGAATCTGGGGAACTACAGGCCCGTCAGCCTGACCTTGGTGCCAGGAAAGCAGCAGATTATCTTGAGTGCCATCACATGGCACATATGAGATACCCATGATATCAGGCCCAGTCAGCGTGGATTTAAGAAGGGCAGGTCCTGCTTGATTAACCTGATCTCCTTCTATGACAAGGTGGCTTGCTTGGTGGATGAAGGAAAGGCTGTGGATGTTGTCTACCTAGACTTTAGTAAAGCCTCTGACACTGTTTCCCAGAGCTTTCTCCTGGAGAGACTGGCTGCTCATGGCCTGGACAGATGTACTCTTTACCGGGTAAAAACTGGGTGGGTGGCCGGGCCAAAGGGTTGTGGTGAATGGAGTTAAATCTAGTTGGTGGCTGGTCACAAGTGGTGGTTACCAAGGCTCAATACTGGGGCCAGTTCTGTTTAATATCTTCATCAGTGATTTGGACGATGAGATTGAGTGCACCCTCAGTAAGTTTGCAGACAGCACCAAATTGGGTGGGAGTGTAGGATCTGCTTGAAGGTAGGAAGGGTCTACAGAGGGATCTGGACGGGCTGGATTTATGGGCCAAGGTCAGCTGTATGGGATCTAACAACGCCAAGCGCTGGGTCCTGCACTTGGGTCACAACAACCCCATGCAACGCTATAGGCTTGGGGAAGAGTGGCTGGAAAGCTGCCTAGCGGAGCAGGACCTGGGGGTGTTGGTCAACAGCCAGCTGAATATGAGCCAGCAGTGTGGCCAGCGGGAGTATGGAAGTGATTGTCTCCCTGTACTCAGCACTGGTGATGCCACACCTTGAATACTGTGTTCAGTTTTGGGCCCCTCAGCGCAAGGAAAACATTGAGTTGCTGGAGCGTGTCTAAAGAAGGGCAACAAAGTTGGTGAAGGGTCTGGAGCACAGGTCTTCCGAGGAGCGGCTGAGGGAACTGGGGTTGATTAGCCTGGAGGAGAGGAGGCTGAGGGGAGACCTTACCACTTTCTACAACTACCTGACAGGAGGTTGTATCAAGGTGGGTGTCCATCTCTTCTCCCAAATAACAAGTGATAGGACAAGAGGGAACAGCCTCACATTGTGCCAGGGGAGGTTTAGATTGCATATTAGGAGAAATGTCTCCACTGAAAGTGTGGTCAGGGACTGGAACAGGCTGCCCAGGGAAGTGGTTGAGTCACTGTCACTGGAGGTGTTTAAAAGCACACAGATGTGGTGCTTAGGGACATGGTTTAGTGGTAGACTTTGCAGTGTTATGTTTACAGTTGGACTCAATGATCTTAAAGGTTTCTTCCAACCTATACGATTCTGTGTGTATTCTATGTGTGTGATATTGGCAGAACTAATCGCAAACTTTTCCAGAAATTCTCAAATCTGAGCCATACTGCGTCATTGTGTGTGCTGAAGGGAGAGTATGCCTTTACTCGTTGTGAAACTAGAGAGAGGCTTGAAACAAAAATTGTTCAAGTGCCTTTCTTTAGAACGGGCCCCAAATGGAGCAGAAAACCTTTATAACTGCTTTTGCAGTTGAACAGATGAAAGTAGACAATGGTGTATGTTAATGGTTGATGCAGACCACATCGCTCTAGTATGGAGGATCTTCCAAAGTCCTTCCATTGTGCAAAAGCCATCCGCTGACTTGACTCAGTCTCTTTCTGTTTGGGACACTCAAATGCTATTATAGTTAGACCAGCAGAGCATGTTTTTGGAAGTCCATAATTCTATTTAAATGATAGCCTGGAAGAGACTATTGAGTAAACATGTTGTTATGCAGTCAACCACAAGGCATCCAAAAAAGCTATCATATGGCTTTAGATTGTAAATTTGCTTACTGCTTACAGTTGGGTTTAATTTTTTTCTTTATATATTTATTTTTCTTTCTTTCTTCTGCTGCTCTGCATAGATGCCTGGCCATCTCACATCCTTACCCTCTGTTGAAAATCCACAAGCAACAAAAAGTTAAACCTGACCAAACCAGTTTGTTCCTAATGGACTGTTATAGAAGCTGGAGGCTCCCACTAATGGTCCTCCGTTGAACACGGAGAGCCGATTTGAACCCCTAGGACCATTTGGCCTTTAACACATTTTCCTCTTAACACAAAATCGGTTTGTGCAATGTAGACAGCCCTTTCTGATGATGCTATGCTTGAATTCCTTGGCCTCATATAGTTACCTTATGTAAGGCATTAGTGTGGATAAACTCCTGTGCATTGATTGCAGACTCATCCCCAGAGAGCATGTTCAGAGGCTACTGTCCTCGGAGGTTTGCATTGTTAGTAACAAGGCCTTTTGCTTTATCTATCCAGGAGGTGATTTGTTAATCAAAGCAAAGGAACCCAAGAAACTTCCCTGCATCTTTGCAGTTGTCAGTATTATGAGGTTCAATGAAAATATTCATTTAAGATTGTTATTGTTGTTGTCAAGGTATGGACACTATGTAGAAGGGACAGGCTCAGTTCTGCAGACAGCAGTAGATGTACAGGTAAGAATATGTAGACTAACATATGAGAACGACTTGTTTTAAAACTTGTTTTTTTTTTCTGTCTTCTGCTTTGTTAGTTTGAATATTATAACAAAAAAAAAAAGCTTTTAAAACTACATATTATGGCAACTGAGTTTCCAACTGATTTACTTAGCATTTGTAAACAGTTTATTTAAATATAGATTATATGTGTGCCTCTGTAGAGCAGGTGAGTTGCTATTATTTTATCTGTAGTGTCATTCAGAGGTTTCACAGGGGTATGGGAAAACATTAAAAATTAATAATTGTATGGATAAACTACAGTGCCATGAATCTAGGGCCATTTTTTGTACACAGATGGTCTGGTAAAAATTGTCAAATGTTTAGTATGTTTGAATTTCAAAAGTGTTTATCGGAAGGTACAATATTTTGGAAAGATCTACTGTTGATACTAAGTTCACCACAAAGTGGTGTTTTGGAATTGCAGAAGGTAAAAATAAATGTATTGATGAATCATCATTCAAATATACTTTTCACAAGCACCGCCTCCTGCACTTCTGTGTTGTTTGCTAATATTATATGGCATTTCTAAGGATAAGAAGAATGCGGCTTTGGAACTCAGGATAATCTCAAAGTGAAGGTATTAAAACAGCTACCTCCATACAGCCAATTTGTGTGGATGGTCTGCTGTTGAGTTATATTAAGTCACTCTACTGCCATTAACAAATGTTTATAGTCCTTTGCCTCATTAAGTATTGGTATAGCCTGTAACTGGAGGAAGAAATTATTAATGCCCTCATGGCAATATTGATTTCTCTTTTGCAAGTCCATGTGTTGAGATACTGGCTGCTAAAATACACCACCAATCATATTTTCAAGCTAAACGTGCTATTGCCTTTGGTACTGTGATAATCGAAGAAATATTCTGTTAAGATGAGAGTGTTAAATTTTACATATTTGGTGCATTGGTGATATCTCTTGTTTTGGATATTCTTTATAGCTTGAATCAGTGTTTAAACACATAGAGGAGTTACCAGAAGAAGCGAAGCTTATGAAGTTGTTGACACTAAAACTGAGGTACTTCACCCCAAGAGAAATAGCAAATCTTCATGGATTCCCTCTGGAATTTGGTATGTGCTGCAAAGTACCCACTTCTACATCATTATTCAGAAATGTTGGTGTAGTTTTCTAACTGGGGATTGATCCATGCTTTTTATTTTGCTTTTTTTTGACTGCTCAAAATTCTTATGATTGGTCTTATTACTTGGCTAACTCTGAATTTTTCTGAATTTCCACTAGTCTTTTTATATTAGGTTTATCTTCATAAACTAAGAAAAAAGTTTTTGCATGAGAAATGCTGTATTACTGAATGGCAATGAAGGAATACCTTTGTTTAGAACCGGAACTGTATACTCAGCAGTCAGCATTACTCACAACTGTGGCAGGCCAACGTACCCTGCCAGTCTGGGAGGTCTGTTAGTGGTTCTTATTGTTTGAGCTGCTTGCTTTCTCCCTTCCACACATCTGCAGCTGCGGACAGAAAGGGAATTTCGGGAGATACAGATACTTCTTTGTTCAGGAGTAACCAAACTCTTCAGTTAATGATCTTTTAAATCATCTCTGTTTTCTAGAAAAGGTAGTCCTTAGCCCTTGGTGATTTACTTTATTTTCTAACTCTTTAGTCATATACAGATATATATGATATTTATATGGAAAATAATATATCTGTAGATATGATATACCGTCCATATGATATGATAGACTGAAAACAGTGATCTACAATTGCTAAGCTTATTTGTTCAAGAGTATTTGCAGGAGTGTGCTGTGTTGAGCTACATGCCAACAGGCAGGATTTTTTTTGTAGCCTCTCTTTAGTAGGCTGTCTGCAAAAAGAACAAGTCTTGTTCTTAGCACAGCTCTGTTCCATATTGCTGTAGGCTGATGTAAAGAAATTTGAGCTAAACAGGGCTGCATTGGGCTTGTATAGATCTATCATGCTGTTCAGGATCTGTTTTGAGCACAGCATTGCCAATTTTATCTTTTTGGTGTTTTTTTTTTAAATGCAGCTTGTGTTTTCCAAATGTTTAATCAGTCTTTGCAACATCACTGAGAGGTGTAGTAGGGTTAGTATGACTTACATTTTACAGAGGGAGAACCAAGACAATGCAGAAATATGTTTGGAAGACTCCATTAATTTAGGGTGATTGGTTTGCAAAACCTGACCTTTAGTATTTTGGAGTGCATGGAATTATACCATGCTTTCTCTGTTCAGAGCTCATCTTCAGGGACAGCTGTGAGCTTCAATATTTTTGCAAACCAGAAATGAACTCTCAAGGCAAGTCAGGCTTCTGAATTTGAAGAGCATCCAGATCATCACCATCTACAAAGTGCTCATTTAGCAAACTTGTCTTTTGTCACCTGGGAACTACAGAGGGAGGGACAGGGACAGATTCTATCTCTGAGGGAAGTACCCTTCTCCCTTAGTCGTGGGACCTTCTTCATAGTCCTCACAGTTCCCTGCCCCACTATACTACTTTTCCAACTTCCGCAACACATAAAATAAGGCGCTCTCATCCAGTGGCTTCCTCTCACATATACTCCTGATTCATAGGCAGAACAAGCTTTTCCCAGAGCACTGAGTCACAAGTCCGATATTTCTTTCCTTTGTGTTTAACCTAAGACATTTCCCACGTTGTACTTAAAAAAAGGTGTTACTCAGCTCTGGGCTGATTGAAATCTTTGGTGCATTTAGGTACTACAATCCAAGTTTCTTCTGAGGATTTGCAAGCTATGTTGGGGGTTTTTTTGAGAGTTGCTGTATTTATGGCTACAGCAAAGGGTGTTTCCCTGACAGCATTTCTCCCATGTTAAATTTCAAGTTGTTATAGTGAAGTGTGGTATTTTCAGAGAGAAATGTGCTATAATTTCTCTGCTCCTTTGTTGCATAGTGACAGCAACATTTGGGCTGAAATTTTCACAAGAATGCTTGGAGACATACCCATTGCAAATATGTTGTTGGTTCAAGAAGCTAAAGAATGAGAAAACTATAAGCCGCAAATGAAGGGAAGAGAACATCAGGAAGCTTTGTAACAGATGCTGTTACTAGCTGTAGCTACAGTATTATCAGAAGAAACATGATTGTGTCTAAGTGGTTCTGTATTTCAACAAATTTATGGCCTTTTCCAATATGTGAGGTCCAGAGTTAAAATCATTGTTCTTTCTTAACATTAACAGATTTATTTGTGCTTTTAACATCCAAATGTATAAATAGTAATTGCACTGTAGGTCAATGAAATACTGCCGTCGTTTGTCTTAGTCACTACTGTGGGTCCCACAGCAATATCATTAAAAGTGATCAGAGCATTCTTGCACCTGCGACCTGCTTTCATGAGGGTGATGTCAGGATGCCTTTTCCTTTTTTCCTGTTAGTAGTGTATGTAAGCTATTAGGAAACAAATGGCAGCCTAGTGGAAAGCCAGCACAGTGTGGTAGTGCGTGTTGCCAAGACCGCAACATCATCAAGTAGCATGCCTGACCGAAGTGATACAGTGAGAGCTGTGCACCAAGTACCCGAGTACTGTGGGTTGCTAAATCTGTCCTTCTGATGTAGGCTACTCTTGAGCCAAGAAGATAAAAGGTGTAAGATAATGTTAACAGTCAGATGGAGGAGACTTGGGATAAAGGAAACGGTAAGCCCTGAAAATTAATTCAGGCTTTCAGTTGCCAAGAGGCAGAAGGAGTAGCTCTGAAATTTTCAGAGTTCAGATAAACTTCTTGGGCTATAAGTGCACATGCGTGTGTGTGTACGTAAATACATACTTATTTTTGTATACTCTTAAAATGTGTAGATTCTGTACCTTATTCAGTGATTTAATATGAAATCTCCATCTAAGGAAGTGTGTGTGGGAGTGCAAGTGATTGTTCCAAAGAGAGAAGAACAGTTGCTCAAATGTGAGTGCCAGGAGGCTGGGCAGAGTAGATGGAGCTGGCAGAAGATGTGTTTACCAAAGCAGTCCACATTTGAGGCATTAATAACTGGCAGAGAAGGATGGAACAACTCCTCCTCAGCTGGTTCCACCCTTGGCTCAGCAGCTGTCCAACCCATGTTCTCCCTTTCACAATACCTGGACCAGTTTAATTTTTTCTGGGCTTCCTTTCTTTCTGCCAGTCCATGGATTTACCATGCAAAGGACATTTCAGATGCTGCCTGTGTTTTTGAGCGCATTTGACAGGGTCAGCATTGAATTACATGGAAGGTTGTTCAGCTGCTTGATTACTCACTGAATAAACCCTGCTATAGCTTAATCTGTACTGGTGGTATATTGCACTGTGAGACTCATTTGATTTGCTTCAGCTGGTTAGAAGGGCTCTGATTGGAAGTACAATATAAAGCTTACTGAGAAATGCAGTTTAGTCCATCTGCAGAATCATCACATTTTCTTTCTGCTGTGGCCGTGTTCCTTTCTGGATGCTCTCTAGAGTGGCAGTTGTGCAGTGTTGTAGGTGCTGCTGCCCCTCCCTGAGACTGCTGGATGCTGTATGAAGAGACGGTAGATCAGCATTAGTTACACAGTAGAGCAATGTTTTGAGGCTTCTTGTTAAACCTTAGGGATGGCAGCACTGCTAATGGAAGAACCGATCCAAGTCCAATGAACTGGTTGGGAAATCTTGTTGTAACTTTGTGAATTTTAGTGGGATGTGGTGTGTGGACCCTGCTGCAATCTGTGATTAATTGCATTAAGAACTGTTCGCAGAAAAGTAGGAGACTAAATGCTAGGAACAAACCCAGACTAATGACACTGCACTGTTCTAATGCATTGACATTGTTTTTGTTTTAGGCTTTCCTGACAAAGTAACAATAAAGCAATGCTACCGTCTTCTGGGAAACAGCCTCAATGTACATGTGGTAGCAAAATTGATTTCCATTCTTCTTGGATAATTTAGAAAGTGAATCTGATGAGTACAGACTGCTGACAGAAAATACTTCCATCTTTCAAGAGAAAGCTGACGGCATCTGAACAAAAATCATAACTTACCAAAATATCTGTCCAGACATTTTGCTGAACAGTTCTGATACTTTTTTAATACTTTGATTTTACGGTGGGTTTGCACTGTAGAGGTGTTTTATTTAAATGGAAGCTGCCAGGACTTAATTGCTGTATTTAAATGTCATTTTTAGTTTGCAAAAGAGCAGCATTTACGTATACCTCAATGAAAATGGATAAGACTGTTTTATTTTATCTTAAAACAGTCTTCTCAGTACAGTATAAAAAGGCTGTAAATGTCAAAGCTGTTTTAATTAAGTGCAGAGACCAAGTTCTACATGTAAAATGTTCATCTGTAATTATCAGTGATCCATTCTTAAAAGATCTATTGTATATATGACCTGAAATTTTGATGTGGTTTTTTTTTGTAGCTAATGTAACTGTTAAATTCAGTATTTTGTATACAATTTTTAAGACTACGCAGTGTCATCCTTAGTGTATGGTTGTCTCATCCTCTCTAAAAATACTTGTAGGTTTCTGGAACCCAACTGTATCTCTCTGGAATGATCTGTTTAGGTGCAGCTGAATAAAATTTCAAGATTATCACAACCCTGACAATAACTTGCCTGTTTCTGTTCTCACTGGTATTATTCAGTATAAGATCATTGCTCCTTACCAAAGACCTACACGCATAAAACGCCCATAAATTTAAAAGATCCATGTCTAGGTTCCTGTGGCATAAGAAGTGGAGAAAAACTATATGGGCTGCTTCTGAAGATGTAATCGCAAAACTTGATAGTAGCACTAGTGTTAGGAGTGTATGTTTGGATGAAACCACTGCATATGGCCATCCAGAGTGCCACAGAGCTGGACTGAATAGGTTTTTAATCATGAAGTCTTGTGAGTTTAATATCTCTGAAACAATAGAGAAAATTATGGGAAAACTGAAAGCCTTCTAGAGAAGTACGTGTCCTGGATTTTTCCTTACAGGTATCTAGAGGAAAAAGCAGCTTGAGGAAGGAAAAGCAAGATGATACTTAGTAAGCATCCATTAAGGAGCTGGGGGATTTTTTAGGTTGATCATAGTCCCTGTGCAGCAAAGCAGTAAGTTCTCAGAGCTGCCAATCCTGAAAAAGGCGGGGAGGGGGAGGCTGGGTTGGTTTTGTCTTGTCGGGTTCTTTTTTTTTTCCTGTGGGGTGACAGGAACAGCCCTGGTGTATTGCATCTAGGCTTGGTGATGCAGGAGAAACTAAAGACTCTAGACAACAGAGCTGCTGTATAGGTACTGCAGATGTTCTCATCTGCTGTAGTCCTGAAAAAGAAAATGAGCTTGGTATTGTTGTTCTGTGCTGTACTTTATGTTATGCTGACTCCTTGTGTGTGTCTTCCGCAGTCTTGATTTGCATGCTGCTTCCGGACTGTTAAACCAGGAAAAGCTTGGGTTGACCTACTTTAGTGTATCTTATTCCCTAAGAGCATTTGGACCCCTTGGGCTGTTCCACATATAATAAGAGAAATGGAAATGGATTCTAAAAGAGCTCTGGACTTGGTTCTAGAGAAGAATGAGGTTGGCCTCTATCTCTACCTGGTCTCCTGTAGTACTATAATAGAAGAAAGTACTACACTAATATTAGGCTGGGCCTACTACTAAACTGCAAGGAGCAAGTGTGGTTTTGATGGCGTTATGAACAACAGCTACCTACTTACATGGTGGTTATCTTGTAGATTTATCAGCCAGATCAATATCAAGTAGCTGTATGGTCTTGTTCTTGGGAGAAACAGGGTAACAGACAGATCTCCTCCCATCTAACATGACCCAAACATTGAAATGACAACAAGGGAGATCAATTTTATGTATAAACTGGGATTTCTTTCTATTAAACCATGTAATTAGTCTGTTCATTTTGCCTTACTATAATATTTGGCAAAATATTACTATTAACAATTAGTTTTCAATTCCTTAATCTGTAAAACGTGTTTTAATGGTTCATATGCCACTCATAAGCAAGCAATATTGAAGTGTAAGTTGAAAGGTATCTAACTGCATCTAAAACTGATACAGCAATACAACCTGTTACATGGTGACAGTGAATTTTAATTCAACGTAATTGTGAAGATGGAAATCTGTTTGCTAATCAGAGCTGTTTCTGAAGGAGATATATTGAAAGGACAGAATTCAGAGTTGTAAATATATATTTGTGTATTTTGCCCCTGCTAACCATGTAACACAGTGCAGCTAAATTGAGCGACTGCTTCTTATCCCGTCTGTTTGTCATTAATAGACTCGTTTACTGAGCTCTGTTGGATTGCACCTGCTTGACCTCACTTGATGATCACATTGCTTCATTTTCCAAGCAGTCTCCTAATCATAAGTGTTTTGCAGCCTACATCAGAGCTGCACTTTGCAACTTCAGCATTTTCACAGCAATGAAATGTGATTACAAAAGTAGCTGAAAGGTAAATGACTGAAATCTGGAAGACAGCTCTGGAAATGGAAGGAGATTTCCAGAATCTGATTTTTGGTTTTGTAGCTCACTTTTTCTGCACAGCTGAAGCACGTTCCATTATCTGAGTGAGCTGGTGTGGTTGCATTCCCTCAAAATTGAGAAAGTCCACTGAGGAAAGGAATGTTATATGTGGGGGTGCCATATTCATGCAGTCATTTTTGAATTCTTACAGAGTGACTTTACCTACACTAGCTTGTTCTTATCTGAGTAAATCTAGGAATTCCTTATACTCATGAAGAAACCTGTGGGAACAGGATACCACGAAACATCTGTGCCCTTGAATAAGTCAACATCAGAGCAGGCACATGTCGAACTGTTTGTGGTCATGGTCATGTCTGTGCCGCAGCAGGTGTACCTCTGAAGGGACTGGCCCAAGGATAAGTCTGTGCTGCAGCAAGTACAACTTGAAGCATCAGTGGCTGTGCATGAGGTCATGCTGGAGCACCCCAAAGCACGTGGCCATGGATAAGGCCTCAACAGAGCAGGTAAGCACCTGGAGGGGCTGCAGCCATGTTGGAGGAAGTTCACTTCTGGAGGGACTGTGGCTGTGGGTAAGGCAATGCAAGAGGCATGGTGGTCCATGGAGAAGGGCACGTTGGAAGAGGTGCACCTCAAAGCAACTGTGGCTGTGGGTAAGTCTATGCTGCAGCAGGTGTGCCCCTGGAGAGACTCCGGCGCGTAGATGGGGCTCCACTTGGAGCAGGTACGCCCCTAAGGGACTGCAGTCTGTGGACAAATCCAAGCTGGAGCAGGGAGAAGGGGAGTTCATTGCAGTGTTAAAACCTATAACCTGGCCCAAAGGGAGCAGGGGTGGAGATTGTAATGGACGTACCTTTAACTTGTTGTAACCTGTGATTTGAGTTTCATGTTATAGGCGTTACTGTAGCAGGAACTACCTGAACCAATGGAAGACAAGCCTGACAAGCAGCAGTGCAAGTGCAGCAGTGACCCGACCTGAGCTGGCTTTGCTGCCCAGTAACTCCATGCAACACCTCTCCTGTCCCGAGCGACCGCTGGAATAGATGGAGCCCGAAGTCATGGACTAGATTAACTCAGTGGACATTTTGTGGACATTTATGGACATTTTAAAGACTTCTTACAGGGGTGGCCTATAGGCTAAGGGAAAGATAGTTGTGTGTTATATCAGAGGATGGGAAAGGGGGTGGTGGTTAATGAGTTTGTATTGCATAGTGTGGGACCTGAGTGTGATATAAATGCTATGGAACAAGAGGTGGAGAAAGTGCTTGTTTTGGCTGGGATAGAGTTAATTTTCTTCACAGTAGCTACTATGGAGATATGTTTTAGAAATGTGCTGAAAACAGTGTTGATAACACAGGGATGTTTTAGTTACTGCTGAGCAGTGCTGACACAGAATCGAGCACTTTTCTGCTTCTCACCCCACCCCACCAGCGAGCAGGCTGGGGGTGCACAAAAAGTTGGGAGGGGACACGGCTGGGACAGCTGACCCCAACTGATATCCCAAGGGTTATCCCACTATATGACGTCATGCTCAGCATATAAAGCCGGGGGAAGAAGAAGGAAGGGGGGGACGCTCGGAGTGATGGCGTTTGTCTTCCCAAGTCACAATTAATGCATGATGGAGCCCTGCTTTCCTGGGGATGGCTGAACACCTGCCTGCCCATGGGAAGGAGTGAATGAACTCCTTGTTTTGCTTTGCTTGTGTGCATGGCTTTTGCTTTACCTATTAAATTGCCTTTATCTCAACCCATGAGTTTTCTCACTTTTACCCAATTCTCTCCCCCATCCCACCGGGGGGGAGTGAGTGAGTGGCTGTGTGGGGCTTGGTTGCCAGCTGGGGTTAAACTACAACAGACGACCAGGCAGCCATTTGTGAATACAAGACAACTGAGTTGTTCTCTTTGACTTTCCTCCACCTGGTCCTTTTGACAGTGGGAGGAAGCATGGACAAGTGATCTTTTGGTAGAAGCCCTGATGAAGCAAGAAGCAGAACCAGAGCAGGTAAAATTGAGTAGAATACCCCAGTTTTAGTGAGAGAGGGTTGTTGAAGGGAATTTCAGGTGGCCACTCTAGTTGGGTACTCTTTACTGGGATTCAGAAAACTGCAGCAAAGACATCCCTAAACACTCCTCCAGTGGGGAGCTTCTCTGATTTTAAACACCAGAACACACCCTGAAATCCCAGCTTCATTGAGAGCATGTTTGTCTTGTGCTTTTGTCCTTGCATTGGGCTCTTGAAACTCAAAACACTTTTAAAATGCCACCTGGCATTTGGAAGCAAGCTACATGCATGCTGCTGATATATTTTCTCAGACAGTAATAAATAGTTTTGATTAGTTCAAATGTTTGCCCTGTATATATTTTAAAAAAGAAACGAATCCCATTTTGTTTATAAATGTTATACTTAAATGGGATTCTGCTCAGAATTAGTAATTCCGAGTGGCATTTTGACTGTATGTTGATCTTGCATACTATGTGGCATTACTCGTTCATTGTACATGTGTTGTAAGGTGAAGCATGGAAAAGAGTTCAGGAGAAGTCTGGACATGTTCATGGAAGAAAAATCCTTTCAGAGTACTGAGTAAGTAGACTTCTGGCTGAAGATGTTCCCAAGCTGCGGATAAATGGAGGCCGAGAGAGTGTCTAGGAGAGGTACTGTGTATGCTTGCCTCTTCATGTACCCTTCATTTCCTAACTGTCTGCTCTTGGCCACTGGTGGAGACCGGATACTGACCTAGGTGCATCTTTTTCTAACCCAGTATGACCACTCTTACTTATATTTGCATGGTGACAGAATGCCAATACTTGTAATCACAGCATCAATACACAGCAAATGATTTATGGGCTTATCTCAGATCTAAGCCTCTTGATAAAGGCAACAGTACAGAATAGAACAAATCGGGGAGGTTGTGCAGCCAGGTCCATCCATGGCTTTAGGGTTATTAGTTGAGAAGGGTGACTATGCAAATGGAAGTCCCTAAAAATAACTCCAGTGTACGTTAAAGCAATTGGAATGTGCTAAAAGGACTGGAATAATCAATAGAAAAGGACAAAGCCAATATAACTGACTGGAAACTTTTCATGAACCTAATTTCAAAAAAACTGAAGCAGAATAGGAAGTACCAAAGCGGTTGGTGGTTGGTAGAAACAACCTATGTAGGAAGAAAAATCAGAAAGACGGAACCAAAATATGAGTCTTATAGTGAAACTAAAAAACTAATATAACTGCCTTCATTGTGATAAAGGAACCCAGAGAGAATTGGGACAGTAGATCAATTCTAGCTGAAGTCACTAACTAAATCAAAACTCATCTCTCTGTTATTTGCTATTAAAAATGGAAAACCTAGATTTCCTGGCCAGTTAGGTTAACTTCATCAGCAGGTAACTTATTAACTTCTTCATCTGTGTTGAGGGAGCAAAATCTTAAGCAGGTGTCAGAGGGCAGTATGCTGAGAAATAAGAGAAATCCATAAGGAGTGGTGTGGGAAACAGAGCCTTGCAGCTGCTGCAGCCCCTGGGGAAGGTGCTGCAGCCTTAAAACTCTCCAGACGTACATAAAGAGAAGGAAGGAAGTGATGGTGGGTGGTTAGAGGTAAGGGACAGAAAGGGGAACATTATTTTTCAGAGTCACCACTGTTTGATGTAAACTATGTGGTTGTTGATCCTCTGTATAGGGCCTCATACCAGCTTAGTGCTTGGTTGTCTCAGAGCTATAGGGACACACAGAAAGCGCTGAATTTGATACGGGCCATTGTTTACACCAGCTATTTACACATTTGTACCATGGAGGTAATAGTGCTGCTTCATATGTCGTGTCACTTTTGAACACTGGAATATTATTAGAAAGAGGAAACATGAAAGAGAGCCCAGGGAAGTGAAGATGGAAGTACTGGGAGACATGACCTCAGGTGAGGGGAAACTCAGGTAAATGTGCACTGCTCGTGATTAAACCAGCAACGGGGCTGGATTTACAACTCTTTGCAAATATTTGAGTCATAACATTGAATGGCAAGGATCTTTTTTGCATCCATAGAACAAAATAAAATATTATTTGTTAGTTTTCCATTAAAAAATTAGCCAGGTTGGTGTTCACAACAATAGTTGCCCTTCCCCCATATAAAAAGGGAGCATTGTTGTGTCTGTGCATCTGAGTTGACTTCCTAGGTGCGATTAATGCATATTGAATTTTTGGCCATAATCTGAGTCAAGTCTTGTATTCTACAGCAGCTTCTTTGCATTGCAGGTATCTACTGCTGGAGAAGTAGAGGGGTACCAGCATTTCATTTCACACAGCTACATAAGATGGTGGTAAACTGTAGTCCCTGCTAGTATGGGATGAACTTCAACCCGAATTAGAGACAAATGCTCCATTACTTTCTGCCAAATGTGTGCACAGTCTATACTCTTTAGAGGTGTTTACCTCACCGGCATTATGGCTGAGGAATGACAGATCTGTCCCAGGAGGAGGGGTTCATGCCAGCTCTCCTTGTTAGGAAGAACAGCCCCTATTCTTATGCCAGACATTTTCAGGGTTTCCATTCTGCTCGTCCAAAAATGATGTCTCAATCCAATATATTTCAGTAAAATTAAAAGGTGTGGACCTATTTTCCTCCTTAAGATGGTTTATAGATTTCCCAACTTGGCCAGCCTAAGGTGCATTCACTAGGAATAGAGAGTAAAATAACTAAAATCTAGAAGGTCTAATGAAATGGAAAATAGTGTGTCATACAAGGTTTAGATAGATGTCCAGGGCTTTCCTTCCATCCTATAATCAGTGCATAGTCAAAGTGACCTGGTCTTCAGGTCAACCATTTTCTAAGTTGTAAAGCCTGCATGAAGAGAAAGGGGAAAGAGTTATTTCTTCTTCCTGTTGCATTAGTAGCTTTCTCCCCATCCTCTATGGTTTATTGGTCATTTGGTATATTGGAGTTAGTAAGTTGGAAAGGGAAGCTTGAATCAAAGATTGACAGGCAGCAGAGAGGGGCAATGCATACTCAATATGCGAAAGAAATTATTAGAGAACAGGAAGGATTTTGTGGGTCACAGCTAAAGTCCAGGCTGAAAACTGTCAGCATACAATGGACTTTGTGCAAGAAAGTCCCTGAAGTATGCATGCATTCGCCAGTCTGCTAGGAAGTGCAGGTTTAGCTGGCCCATAATTTCTTCAACTTGACACCCAACTGACAGTTATAAAAACTCGGTAGACTGTTAAAACAAAACAAGGCAAAACAAAAAGAATGAAAAACCCCAGACAGACATCAGAACTGACATGAAGAATGTTAGTGAGCATTAGTTTAATGGACAGTACCAGGATACCCAGAGGCAGAAGGTGTCCTGTCGACTAGACAGAGACATCGATAATTTATCTGTGTTCTCCTATTTGCGAACAGAGGTTTCAGAGCAATAAGCAGAATAGGAAATAAAAAAATGTGTGAGGGCAGATCCTCAGTTGGTGTAAAACATCGTAACTCATTTAGATTGAATGCAGAAGTGACAGTTTTCAATAACTGAGGATACAAGTCTGTATTTTCATGTAAACACTATCCCTTATGATGGTAAAGGGCAAACAGAAAACAGTGGAGGTGGTGGGATGCTGCTATCTCAGACATTATAGTTATTCATAGTAAGGATCAAGTTGTTATCTGTGGCAGCACCACAAACATCAGCTGTCCTGGCTTCACACCCATTTTCACAGTCCACCTCTCTTTTTGAGATGACAATATTCTTTTTTGTCACCACATCCAATTTCTTCCCAGGGTGCTTTGACCTTGTAACATTTCTGTCTGTGGAGGCTGTAGAGTTAATTTGATCCCCCAGCTCCAGGGCATGTCCCGCATACCTGTGGGACATCTGTAGGTGACAAGTGCAAACTGGAGCAGAAAGGAAGGCTGGGCAGATTTAGAAAGCGCAGGAGCTCCATGGCCTCCAGAGAGGTCTGGGGCTTGAAGAATCAGTGAATGGTGGCTACCATTATCTTCAAGCAAGAGCAGTTACTACTGTTGCTACTCTTTTCTTCTCAGTAGTTTTGAAATGCTAGCAACCTGAATGAGTTGTCTACTAAACAAAAAGGAAAATCAAAAAGAATGGTGGGGGGCCTGGAGGTTCAGGTAGCTCCCAGCATGAAGAAAGAAAAGATACACAAAACTCCCCTAAGCAGGGAGAGGAAAGCACAGCAAGGTCTTGTGCAAGGGGAATACGGAGACTGGCAAAAGCAAAGGCAAGCTGGGATGTGGACTCTGCCATGGCTTCCAGCAGCAACAGCCTGGGTCTCAGAGACCCAGTACTGTCAAGCATCTGGGTGGGACGCTTGAGAAGGCTGAGAGGTACTGCTGAAGGGTAGAAGAAAATAGGGTCCAGATTCAAATTTTGGCTCTCAGAACATATTAATTTGCATTTTTGATTACTTTTGAGCCTCCTTTGAATTATTCCTTGGTCTTTGGCATTGTTTATGGCTGGCCCTGAATTTGGGAGCCCTAGTGTGTGCAATGAAGACAGCCTACACATGGCAAACAAAACGCAGTCCCCTTGGTGTGTGATCATCCCCCCAGTATCTGGGGACTGAGTCATCCTTGAGTCAGAGTAACCATATTTGGTTAAAACTCTATTTTGCTGTTGTAATCCATGGGATGCCGTTTGGTACTGTTAACGTGTTTGTGTCATCTGCCCAATAAATTACTGGCTGGGAGCTTCTCTTTCAATACAAATATTCCTTGCCAGCCACTGTGGGTTTTAAATGTGGGGTTTGTTTTTTTAGTTGGTTGTTTTTTGTTTCTTTTTTTTTTTTTTTTTAAAACAATCTATGTCCTTTACTGCTGCCAAATAATCTTTCCTTCACCCGTGTGGTGCAGCATGTGGGGAGAGCAAGCCATTCCTGCAGTAGCCAGCTGCAGATTACAAGGTGCTTTGAGACACAGGGTTGCTCAGCTGTGCAAAGGTCGAAGACATAATGATAAAATACAAGCAGATTTCAACTAATGATCTTTCAAAGCTCCTGAAACCAAACGACAAAAAGAGAAAAATGCATTTAATGTCTAGGGGATTTACACACTGTCAATCTTTAATTAAGATACCTGAGATAAAGTTCACCCTTGCAGGACAAGACAGCAGAATGGGTACTGTGTGAATAAAGAGCCGTGTGAGAGCAAAGGGCACCTGGGCTTGTAACAGTACAATTCAGCACTGGAGGTTTCACTTCAAACACAGGACAGCTGGAGGAGAGCAATGCTTTGGGTTGCTCCTGGGTTTTTAGTTGCATTGTTACTGCTTACTGGATTGAGCTGTGACTCAAACCGCTATGAAAAAAAGAGGCAGAAAAGAACCATTTATGATGAGCAGTAAGTACCTTTGCTTGCAAATGCATTTGATCATATGGTGGCTTCAAAGTGCCAGTAATGGGAACAGAATGGCTTTACTGCAGCTCTTTTTTTACATACTCTTTGGCAGATACGTGTAACTAAATGATCTCTTTGTTTTTTCCATAATACAACAGGCCTCGTTTGTCCTCAGAGCAGGGTAATTTAGTGTTCCGCGCTGGCTCCAGCAAAAATATTGAATTTAGAACTGGACCACTGGGGAAAATAAAAATTAATGAAGAAGACCTTGCAGAGCTTTTTAGTCAGGTGATGTAGTTACTTTTCCTTAATATGTTTTTTTTTCCAGTTTTGCATATTAATAGTTTAATTGCCTTCAGAATTTACCTTAGCAAATGTTTGATGTGTTTTGTATGATTGTTATCTTGTATTACCTATGTCAGCACTCTAACATGAAAGTAAGCTATTGCAGACTTGTAATCATGCCATTGCAGAAAATAATTAAAAGATTAAATTGTGTATGTAACAGAGGTCTCCGTATTTAAATGGACTTTATAATAGTAAAGTTAAGCAAGAATGAACTTTCCTAAGCTTTTCAAAAAGCAAAGCTTGTTTACATTTGTAAGCTTTTGAAAAAGCCAGGTTTGTTTCACATTATCCCTGTTTAAATCTAGGTGAGAGAGAGTAACACAGAAATTCAAGAACTTAAAAAAGCCAGTGGTGCCTCTCAGAATGTGTCCCAGCAGGTTGCTCTGCTGACCTCCAAGGTGAGCCATACCCTCGTGTTATCCTCTTCCAGTGTTCCCAGTTTTCCATTCCAGGAATTCAGATGAATATTGCTACCTGATTCATTTTAGTATTTCTGGACTCCAATTCTGGGAACGAGGGCAGAGTCCGTATTTAACATCAGCTCAGAGTCTATGTTTAATGTTGAGATACTTATTCAGTAACTCTGGAGACAATTGAAATATTCCTGTAAGTCCTACAATTTCCAGTTACCAGGACTCTTCTTTTGTTCGCTGTCAACATCTCTATGGACTATATCCCCAAACATTTATGGAAGCAAAATCCCACTAAATTCAGGAAATGAACCATATATATTCTTATAGTTCTTACACAGACATTCCATTCCATTGGTGAAATGGGCTACAGGGGTTTACAGTGGAAAGAAAAGACCTATGCAGTAGTTACGTCTCTTCCCTGCTACTAAAGGTTTTTCTCCAACAGAAGATTTTTAAACATTTGTCTGACTGGGTTTTAAGCATCTTTTGTTACGGTGTTGCCACAAGTTCCTTATAGGAAAATATTTTATAGCCTAAGAGAGGTCCCTTTAGGGAAATTGTGCTAATACGTATCCATCATATGCTCTGATTCAGTTTCAACTTGCTGTTTGTGGTTATAACCCACTGAAATACAGTGAACCTTTTCTTTGCTTTTGGTGTACTCTCTCAGACCTCCGTCCTTCGCGTGCACATGAGCATCTGAACTGTCCCACTGGGATATTCACATTCTCAGTGTTGAGCACCTGAATACATCTTCCCAAGACCGAGTCTTGCTTTTTGGAGCCAAACTGGGACGTATTTAAGCTGTCATTTTCTGAACAGCCTAAACCGCCAAAATCCCAGGGAATGGGGCATGATTCGAACGTGATTGTCACCTGGTTTCACACACCAGCTACTGTCTTTTCTCAAAAGAGAGTACTTTGTTAGCCTACTGGCATCCAGTACGTACCAGTACGTCATTCTCATACCAAGCACAACGTAATTTGCATTTCTCTTGCAGATCATGAGTCTCGACAACAAACTTCAAAGCTTAGAGCAGGTAAGTAAATGGGAAGCAAATTAGTGATCAAAAAAGAAAAAACCAGCCCTAAGTAAATAAAGGGAGGTACAATGATTATATAGCTAAATGTTTCCTTTCCTCTCATGCATTACTCAGGAAAACTGTTTTTGTTAACAAAAGGGAAAAAAAAAAGAAAGCCAAGATTTGTGGAGGAGGTGAAATGCCTTCTTAGAGAATATAAACTATATAGAAGCCTGCATTCCTTAAAGGAAAAACAGTTGTGGACTCAAGAACAACAACTAGATACCAAGGAGAAGAAAACTCTTCCTTCACTGATCTGTCAAGACAAAGACTAGAGAATTCAAACTAGATTTTATATTGCACTGGAAATAGCTGATTTTCAACTGTCACCTGCTTCTCCACTGAGCTTGTGACAAGTCACAGCTACAGCTGCTGGTAAAAGCAGTTGTCAGATGAGTCACCCATGGAATCGAGAAGACAGGATAGCCCTCCATCTAGACTCACAGTCTGCTGCTGAAGAACAGTGTCTATTAATATTTACTTCTTACAGGGCTTTTCTCAGCCTAGTCCTTGCAGCTGGCCATCCTGTGTAAGACCAATCATATTAGTCATTATTTTGTACAGGGATAAGTGAAACAGCTCAAAACATTTACAAATCAAGGTTGCTGAAAAAAAAAAAGGGGGGGGGGGACCCAAGAAAGAATTAAAAAAAAAAAAAAGAAAAAAAAGGTTTGTCTTGAAATAAATGCTAATGGAACACCAAATAAGCAGGAACCTCATTTTCTGCTCTTTTTCCTGGGTTTCAGGCTATCCAGAGGAAAGCCTGCAGTAGTAACCCCTGTGAGAACTCAGGGACCTGTGTAAACTCACTGGATGGTTTCTTTTGCCTCTGTCCCAGCAACTGGCAGGTGAGTCTTTAGCGTCCTTGGATACGGAGTGTGTATTTTAACTGTAAGGATTCACCTGGCTTAGTGTAATTGTGATGAAGCATAGCACTTTAAGGTTGCTCAGGACAGAGTGAGATATACTGAATCGCAAAGCAGCAGTATCCCACTCATCGCTTGGTTGAAGTGCAACACATTTGCTTCTCAACAATGTCAATATACACCAAAAAACGGAAGCCCAAACCAGGCTGCTGTTTGCCTGTTATACACAGACGATGGCCCATGAAGTCAGTGATGCTTGGCAGTTCCCACAGCAAAGAATTAGTCTTTGTTTTTTGCTGAGCAGTGAACTGAACTGCATGCCTTGCTGTTGATCTTACGCAAGGATAGAGAGATAATGGGGGAAGGGAAGGGTATTTATTCAAGCTCAAACAAATAAGACAAATAAGGGGGTGTAAGTAATCAATCCCATTCTGAGTTTTTAAATCCAAAGACTTTCTGGCAAAGGTTTTAATGGTGCTGTTACATGAACTAGAGATGGAAAAGTTATATCTTCTTCTCACAGGCTCTCAACTTGAAAGTTGTCCCAGCAAGATTTGGGTCAAAATTGCCATGCTTTCAGTCTAAATAAAACAGTGTCTCCTGATAGAGAGAAGTTTCTTTCAAACTCTTTTGAAAGAAAGTTTTCTGAGCCTTTTGCTAGAAAGTTGGAAAGTAGGGAGGATGACAGTATTATGCTGTCCATATGCTTTCTACAAACATCTGAAGTATTTTATCCCCCATCTGACTGATAACCAGGGTCAGAGAAACACAGCTGAAAAATAGTTTTGTTTTAATGTTTCATAAGAGAAGCTGTGTTGATAGCGGCCCATGGTTTGTATATCTTTGGAAACTATATTAAACATTGGCTCCACGGTTTGCTTCGTTTCTCAGTTATTTGGAAAGTAAACTGGTTTTCCATTTCATCTCAGGGCCTCCTGTGTTCAGTGGATGTTAATGAATGCCAGATTTATGCTGGAACAGCATTAGGCTGCCAGAATGGAGCCACTTGTGTGAACACACCAGGCAGCTACAGGTAACGTTTTCAAAACTAGACACAAAAATCCAGTGTAAAATACCCTGCTATTTTTGTACCCCATATCAGCCCTGCAGCACAAGTTCTAGGAATAAGTCTGTTTAGTATCTATGCACTATATTCCCTTGCAGTCTGAGAGAATATTAAGTCCTTAATACACCATACACAGAGCCCATTGCAGACACAGAAGGCCCTCCGAAGCCATTGTCTGCTTTGTCAGAAGAAGAGCAGCAAGAACCAGATTTATCACACAGCCATGCTGGGGAAGAAGGCTGCAAATTGGAGACTAGCTCCAGTGACCCGGCCCTCTGTTGCAGGTGCAGATGCTTTAATGGAAATTTACTGCACCAGGGGATGTAGATGGGGTGGTGAGATGCGGCATGCTGGCCTGTAGCCAGCACTTGCCGATGTGCCCACCTAGCACAACCACATTATCATCCCTCCATGACCACCTACCCCTTGAGACCAATGGGAGTGAAGAGATGAAGGAGGTGAACAGCTTTGGCCCAGCAAAGGCTTTGAGTTGTTGGAAACGTGAATATACGGGTCACCTCGGTCACTGGCATTCCCAGCACACTGCATAACTCTGAGAAATGCCTTCACCCCCTCCAGAAATACAGGCACTGCTGAGTTTGCAACAGAGCAAGCAGTGCACCGTGCTGCCAGCAGGAGAAATGCTGTCTGCAGCCAGCTAGCCAGGAGGGTGCATGGGCTGCCTGTGTGCAGGCCCCCATAGACATGAGGTCCCTGGAGCATATCCTTGTCTGGCTGTGCCCAGCTCCTTAGAAAACATGCTCTTGTTTACAGGGCAAGCCAGCCTGAACATTCTGTGTCTTATTTTCCAGAATGTCAATCTGGTAAATAAATAACTTTCAGATGTAATACAAAGCTATCCCTGTGCAATGGGAACAAGCAGGCTGGAGAGCATGCCACAGCTTTTTGCAAAGCATTTTGTCTCCTGCTTCAGCACAAAAATCTTAGCCCCCACAAATATTTGCTTGGCGTAACACTGGCTTATAGTGCTTTGTCAGTTCTTGGAAGAACCTTGCACAAGGGAAGTTCTCCTGCAGTGCCCCTCACACTTCAGCATTAACACAGAGCCTGCTGAGGTGTCACTGGTACATGATGCTTCCTGTCAGCTTTTCTTTGACTTTAAAGGAGGTTTCTAGCTTGCCTATAGCTGTCCCCAACACAGATATTTGTCAAGAAAAAGGTGCACAAAGCAGCCTGCCTTTACTTGTTTCTTATTGTGCTCAGAGATGTGGTATACAGCTGTGTGATTAAACTAAGATTTGAGAGGACAAACCCTCTGCAACTGTTGTCACGGTGTTAGTACAGCCATGACTCCAGTAAGTTTCTTCCCCAATGTAATTCTTGCCCTTCTTGGTACTTACTGAATCAGTGCTTCCTAAAATGAACTAAGACCTTTTCATAAGTCATCCAAATATTAGTATTACTGCTTTTGCATTATGCCCTCAGGATTATTGTCTAATCCTTTCCCCAACCCCTTTGTGCTGTCTTCACAATCTCCCTTTATGTACTGTCTTATTTCTGAGTGCTCCCCACATGCCAAATCCATCCCCAGGTAGAGCATGACACAGCTCTTTCAACAACTGTGAGAAGATTGCTGCTAAATTTTCTGGGACCTAGCAACCCAGGTCACCCCACTCCTGCACTGGTGTAGTTATACACACCAGCGTGGGCGGTGGGTAAAGAAATGGGTGATATTTAAGTTTCCATAGCCCCTAGGGATAATACTAGGTGAAGGGCAGTACTGGATTAGGTACTGTGAAATGGAGTATAATGCAGCCTTCACTCCCTGTTCAGATTCTTCACCTGCATAAGCATGCATGTAATTCAGGAAAGCACTGAAGTGTGAGGAAAAAGAGCAGGTATCCAGGAAACGCCTTTCCGAATCAGGACTTTAATGGGACATTGCATCAGTTGGATGAAGGGCTGTGAGAGTCCCCAGGTCTATCAGAGTTTTGTGTCAGAAACAAAATAATGGGGGCCTCATCACTATGGGCTGTCAGCGATGGGAGAGGATCAAGGCAGTGCCGAGCAGCAGTGCACCGCAATTTGGCTGAAGCTTCTTGCAGTGTGACCTACTTCTTGAAGCTGTTCTCTGAGGAACTTCAGATGGGTAGCAGATTAATCTTTGCCAGACCAGGGGGGAGTCAGTGCCATTGTCCTCCTTCTTTGAGACCTGTCAGATTGCCTTGCTGCGTCCTTTGGAGTTGAAGATGAAGCTTTGAATGTACTTTGAACATAAAAGGTGATCTGGTTCCCTGACCTGGTGCCTCTGTGCTTACCCAGGTTGAGTTACTGAATTGATGAGATGGTGTTGGTCTATCTGCCACCTCTTAAAATAACGAACATGCCGTCTTACAATACTGCAGACTGCAGTTAAGCATTAAGCTATTGTGGGGTTTTTAAGCCTGAGTTCATGTTAGGTTGCGTGTCCTGGGTGCAGTGTTTAGTTACCTGCAATTGGTTTATCAAACTGCTGTTTCAACTGAGCATGTGACACTGTGGCAGGGACAGTAGCAGCTTATTAATAAATTGCTCCAAGGTCCAGGTCAGCTGTACTGGAATACCTTGATTCAAATTCTGCAGATAAATGCTTTTGCAGAGTATTTTTCATTAGCCAGTTAAAAGCAGTCCAAGAAGGGTGTATCCATGCCATATGTCTCTGTGAGGAGTAGACATTGCAGCATATAACTTGCATCCAAATAAGTGTGCCACTGTCATTTTAACATTCTGTAGGTTTAGGTCCCATTCAGTTGTATTTCGGAGCTTCAGATTTGGTCTATGTGGAAATAAAGGGCCAGAGAAGAGGGAAACATTACCTGATGGCTCAGAAGTCCATAATTTCAGTTCCACCATGTATGTACAGTGCTGTGACTAAGGTGTGCCCTATAAATAACAATGCAATACAGCTGGCAGCCTGCAAGACAGTTTCCCCACTGTAGAATGCCTCCCTTCAGCCTACTACTTTGTTCTTCCCACCCCATCAGCCCCAAATGCCTCCTCCTGCCCACCACACTTCCTTGAAAGCTGGGCTGCTGCTGAGACAGCAGCTGCCATGTGTTGAGGTGTGGATGGGAAGCTACCCCACTCTCTGGGTCAGGCCAGACATGGCATTTATGTTTATTGCTGAAGGTAGGTTTTTAGGCACTTGGCATCATGGGAGGATCATAAACTGAAACACAAAGTCTAGGTGCTCTCTGACTGAAGAGGTGATTTCCAGGCTTGTATTCTGTTGAAGTCTCAAGTTAGACATTTTGTTTTTTCTGGATTTACACTTACGAATGTAACAAAAGGCGGTGGATTCTCCCATAGGGTCAGACAGTCATGGATATGCACAAGTCACATGTGATTTTTGAGTTTCTGCTGAACAGGAGCCTTGCCTCCCTACATGATTATTAATGGGATTGTCAGTATAACTAAACAGACAGATTTCATAAGAAACGCTACATAAATAAAAGAGTAATCTTGGTAATCTTTAACAGCAATATAAAGACAACATTTTGATTTTTCTGTCTGCTTTCAACATTAGCTGCTCCTGTACGCCAGAAACCTACGGGCCTCGCTGTGCCTCAAAGTTTGATGACTGCCAGGGAGGATCTGAGACACTCTGTGGGCATGGCACCTGCATAGATGCAGACAGGGATCAGCCCAACAAGGTAAAGAACAATGTACAATTCTCATTATAGAGCACAGCATGAATAAGCAACAAATAACGCTGAGCACCACAAAACTTTGTAGCACACACTGCTGCTGAGAAACAGCTAGAAATGCCACTGTACAACATAATGAACCCCTCCCGTCCCAAGGACAAGATAAAGGTACTTTTCACAGTATCAGATCTACTACTACTCCTCCTCCTCCATAGGGAGCTTGGGAATATTCTTTGAATAAGTCAAAGTCTTATTTGAAGCATAATAGTCCTCATTATTTGGCAAGTTCTAAGTTGCTAGAATATTTTATCATTTAAATGATTAAGAAGGACAGACATCATAGTTCTTGTGTTTCCTGGGAAAAGGCGTACCTGTGGAACATTATTGTCAGTGGCCTGGGAGCCACCAGGGCTGCATAGTGGCTGGGTGGCTGCTGCTCTGCTGCTCACCTTCGGTGCTCCTCACTGTCAGCTGGACTCGTTCTCTGATGCCAGGCCCTACCTCTCCAACCATCTGCACTGGGTAGAGGCTAGCATACGCTTGAATGGTCTTCTGGAGCAAGCCAGCTCATTCTTTCTGGGAGAGAATCTGGGTACAGGGTGTTCGCTCCAAAGGGACATACAGAACATGCCAGCTTTGACTCCCTCCACTCAGAGCAACCCTCCAAAACTACCCTGCTAAACCTATGCTCCTCAACACTCCTGTACACCCATGCACCATTCCAGACACACCACATACTCCTTGTGCTATGCTATAAAATAATTTTTTTGCTCAATTTGTAAAAATTTTCACAACTCATCACGTGCTTTATGCCCATTTTTTTGTGGAGAAAGCTTTTCAAAAGGGTTCAGTGTCTGCTTCTGTGACAGTCAACAATAAAGCTCCCATTAGCTTTAATTGGACTAAAGCTAAACAAATGCTGAGATCTGGCCATTAGTAAAGTTTACTAGAGAGAAAACTGTTTTCCTCAAAGAAAACATATATTTGCAATTTAATGTCAGCACTGCACATTACACCAATTACTGAACAGTTTGCTTAAATGAAAACAGCCAAGCTGATTTCCGGTTGTTTACACTGATCTGTTTGCCTTGGTTACAAAGCAAGTTGATGACTTTTAATTATGTTTATGTAGTTTATGTACAGCTCAAAATTGCTGTTCATTTTGCCTGGGAGCTTTGGGGTAAATTACACGGGTTTTTTTATGAATGTAACGAATGAGCCTCTTGTTGCTTCCATAATCTAAATAGGTAAATTCAGAGGAAGAAACAGACTGAGAAAACTACCAAAGCAACTTATAAAACAGAATGTGCAAACCACGTAATGCTCTGAAAGCTTTCTTGTTACAGTTTAAAAGACATTTTAGAAAATGAACTTCTCCTATCCTTTTCCTGATGGTTCTAACTGTCTTAGACATGTAATGTGATGTTTGCTCTGGCAGCCCAAGTACCACTGTATCTGTGATGCTGGCTGGATGTCCCCTCCTGGCAGACCTGACTGCAGTGCTGATATAGATGAATGCAGCCTCCCTAATCATCCATGTTCACAGAATCCACCTGTGCAGTGCTACAACACACCAGGTTCCTACTCATGTGGTCCCTGCCCCACAGGTATCACGTCCTTCCATGCTCTCAAGTGGGAGCGGGTAGCAGTTGGTAGTACTGGCTGTATGTCATAAGCAGAGACACAGGATCCAGATGTGAGTAACTCCGTGAAATGTTATGGTCTATGTTCTAGAGAATAAATGCCTGCAGGTTATGTCTTATCTAGGTAACGCAGACAGTGGAGGCTAACACATGATTTATCCCACCCTGAACTGAGCATCTAAATAGGTCTGATGTACCCTCATGTACGTAGGTACCTTCATGTCCATCATGTCCTATTACATTCATGTAATAGGTCCGAGGTACTTTAATATGCTTATGCTCACTGCTCTAAGGTGATTTAAAAATCTGATTGTCCCCTCAAGCCATATGACCTACGATTCCTCCTCCTGAGCTGGGTAGCCAGTGTGTATACGAGGAGTATTTGAAGTATTTAACCAGACTTACGATAAAGCCTTGCTGCAAGTTGTACAAGTGTGCACTAGACCAGAACAGCCTCTTCTTTAGGTTAAAGAGTGTTTGATTCTGGAATATCTAGAATACAGATAAAATAAAATGTTCCTGCACACACATCTCCACCCTGTTGTGTTTGTAACCTATTTTGCAGACTAGTATTCATTTTCGTCAGTTATGAGAGGGGCAGGTCTTCTCTTGTGTTAATGAAGTGAAATTCAAGAGTCATGTTCTTCTGCTCTATGAAAAGATCTGGTCAAAAAAGAAAATGAAAAGGCCAGGCATTTTCCATTTTAATATCTTTCTTGTGCTTCTTTTTAGGCTGGCAAGGAAATGGCTACTTTTGCCAAGACATTGATGAATGTGAAAGTAATAATGGAGGCTGCTCAACAGTGCCGATGGTTCAATGTATCAACACAATGGGATCCTTCTACTGTGGGTTCTGTCCACCAGGTAAAATGGATTTTTTTTTCTGATGAAGCTATGGAAAAGCTTGAAAGATGAAGATTCAACACATTTAAGCCTGTTTTATGGTAGACTTAAGAAGCTGAAAATTGGTTTTATATAAAGAAGTATCACATGCGTAAAGCAATAATGTAATATAGAATGCAAAGTCCAAATATATTCAAACTGCTTCAACTATTAATGAACATTTTGTAGAGTATGTCTCTAATGATGATCCTCTGAAATGTGTTTCTCTTGTATTAATTAGGTAGCCCTTTTCAGTGTTAGAGTCTTGATTTGACTAAGTACTTCCTTTATAAGATCATTAATGGGAAACAAGGATTGCATAATTATGATAGTAATCTCATTGTCTGTATTAATTGGAAGAGTATGCTGCGAGCCATAAATCAGCTGTATTGTCTGTTTTAAAAAAAAAGCCTTGATAACTGTCATGCTTTGAATGCTGTCTAAGAAGGCAGTGTGTCCATTGGAGTACCGGTCAAGCAGTGGAAGTCATGACTTACATCTTTATAATTTGTGGTTTATGATTTAAAATGCTTTATGAAATGCATGCTGTCAATACTAGAAACACTAGCAGAAAAAAGTGTTTCTAATTGACCTTTCTACTGCTCTTTAAATGACAACAGACTGCAAGTTGTGAAGGCTCTCAGTTACTGAGCGCTGAAGGGCTATCGCCATGCTGGAAACATGGCCTCAGACAAGTTTTGATGTGGTGCAGTGGACCTCAGCTCTGGCAGTGCAGAGTCACGCTGCAGTGCTTTAGTCCTGCTGAGCCTCCTGAGAGGAGCTGGATGTTGCATTTGAGACCCAAGGGCAGCTCTGGCGTGCAGCCGCAAGCCCGGAGGTAGTTGGGGCTGGCTGGGTGCAGGCGCATAGGGAGGGCAGCACATGGTTGAGAGAGCTGAACTTCTATGGCCTCACTGACCTCACCTATATTTGGCTAGCACTAATATACCTTTTTTCTAAAATCATGGGAGGATTTAATTACAATCAGAATCCATCCCTGCAATGTAGGAACCACAATAAATATGCCAGGTTTGACTTCAGAGTCTATCTCAACATTTTATTTTTAACTGCAGAAGACTATGATTTTACACCATAAATTAGACTTTTTCTCACCAGATGGTTGTTTTTCTGTAGATTCTCAGAGAACGTAGTTTGTTACAGACTAACTCAGATTTACCTCTGAACAGGTTATGAGGGAGATGGACAAACATGTACCCAGGTTGATATCTGCTCAATAAATAACGGAGGGTGTCATCCTTTGGCTACTTGTACCTCAGCTCCAGGTACGATGCTCTCTTAAGGACTGTAAGTTATACCAGTGTGAATCTCAAGGAGGGTTTGGCTAGGCTGAATCCACTTTGTAGCAACATATTTAGATTGCAGCCCCTGCTTCAGAGTCAGTTTTGCCCCACCCAAAGGAATTTACAGGCAGGTTAGCTAAAGCCAGCAGACCTTTCCACACTGTCAGAAATAGATACAGGCTCCACCAAAGAGCAGATTTAATCACAAAAATGTGAAGATCCTCACCATTTATCTTTAATGTGGTTTTCCAATTTCAGCTGCTTTTACAATTCTTTTCCTTTCCATAAATACTCTTTGACTACTCCCACCACCTCCCATGAAGGTGACCTTGGACTCTCAGGTACCTATATCAAAGCAACACTAGGGATCTTTCCATGGTCAAACTGGACACTGACCAGGGAAGGTATCAAAAGGCCAAATAAATTAGGATTATGTAAAGGCTGTGCTTCAAAATGTCAAGGACTTTTGCTGTCATTGGTATTGTCATTGTAACAAGGACTGAATTACTTTCTGTATCTTGTCTCATCTCCCAAGGGCCAATGCCATTTTGCTCCTGCACATCTGGGTACACTGGAAGTGGATATGGACCAAACGGGTGCTCTCCTCTCAGTGATATCTGTCAGCTGCAAAACCCTTGTGCAAATGGGCAGTGCTTGGTAAGAGCTGGGTTCCTTGCAGTTAGTGGCAACGTAATGTAGTTATAACCAGTAAGAATGGGGAGACTGGTGAGAATGAAAGCGGAGTGCAGGCATACTAAAGGTGATGAGGCAATGTCAGCAAGGAGTGGGAGATCAGTGGATATAGCTGGGGAAAACAAAGTGAATTTTGGGGCACACCAGCTGTTTGTTTGGGTTTGAAGTAGAGGCAGCAATCTTGGCACTAATAACCTGAGAGTTTGTAGCTGGTACCCCAGGCTAGTGATGGGATGCTGGTGGAGGAGAACTGATGAATGGCAGTCATGGGACAGGGAAGTAATTTACCACCTTGGATCATGGAGGAATTACACATGATAACAAAACCAGTACCTCTGCTGACCTTCAGACTGTTAATAATCAGTACAGTTAGTTATGTGTTCCTAGGCTGATCTTGTGAGAGCCCCCCTGGAGTCTCAGGCTGTTCATATGGATAGAGAAAGGGTGATTCGTGGGAATGGTTGTGCTCCTGCTGGTAGCCATGTTTTGGACCTTTACTGACTGGTAGTGTGAATTCACACGCATGCACAGTGACCATTTAATTTGTCCACATGGACCTTGTGAAGGCCTTTTGGCTTCCTCAGTGAGGTGTGCTATGCTCAGGAAAGACCATGCTGCCTACCTGGGGATTTTGATAATACTGTTCTGGAGGATATTTATGATTATGATTTTGGAAAAATGTTCATGAATAGTAAATTTGTTGTTCCGGTAGAGTCTGATCCCATTTGTCCACATTAGTAAATGGATATGCTCCTTTTAATGATGCTGGGAGGTAGGGGGGAAATGGGACATACAATATAGACTTGGCAGTGTTACGTTGACAGCTGGATTCAATGATCTTAAGGGTCTTTTCCAACCTAAATGTTTCTATGATTTTATGATATGTTAACTTTCCCTTTTCCCATTTTCTGTGTGAAAGGAGGTGATTCCCTCACCTCTACTCCACCCCTTACCAGCATTCCTCACTCTCTTTTCTGAAGGTACCTATAGTCTTTTCACTTAGATATTTAATGGGCCTTTTGTGCCCAGATCTAATCTACTTTTTCTGACTATTTAGAAACTATTTATTTTAGTCACACTATTAAAAGATATGATGTCTGTCCCTAAATATAACCTAATATAAAACCATAGGCAATCATGGCTACAAACTACTACATAAAGATAATAATACAGTCAGATACTTCTGTAATGGGACTACGGAAGCATCTAATAAAATAGAGGAACAGCAGAGCTATACCTGGCCAGCATAATGACAGATGAAATGTAATGTTAATTAAATATCAGGCAATGCAGATCAGAAAACACATTTTCACCTTCTAAAGCAGCATTCGGAGCCCTAATTACACATCAAAGTCCTCTCCCATCATTCTGAAAATCTCTGTTCGGGACACAGAAGATGTGAAAAGAGATTGCAAAAGGAAATAAAGAATATAGCACATTGATTGTATGTTATCAAGGATGGGATTGTTAGCATGCAACTTGGACTACCATGTTCCACTTTACCTCTAAAAATCGTGTCTATAAAACAAGAAACATAAGGAAAGAGGACATACAAAACTAAACCAGTTAGAGATATGGAAAGACTTGATTATAAGGAGAAGCAGTAAAGGTTGAGACAAAAGAAATGGAAAGGAGACATACAGAATAAAGAATAATGCAAAGAAGGCAGTGAAATTGTTCCCATTTACATCCCTCAGGGTGAAAATGAGAGTTAATGGCCCACACAACAGCAGTGCAGACTTCCCAGAGAACAGGCTTGAGAGAAATTATTTATAAACCACTGATATCTTGACTTGCTATTTATAAGGTTTAGATAATATGATTGACTTACTTATTTCTAGGGTGATAATTTCAAAGCCAAGCAAACAGTTTTCTGAATGGCTAAATGAATACAGGTTTTGACTTTTTAGAAAGTAATTTGAAAGAGCTCTGCAAAGAAATAACATAATAGAAAAAGCAAAGAGATAGATAAACTAGGCTTTATGTTTATTTTGGTATTCACCAGTGACCATCCAGGCCATTAAATTCCAAAGATTTTATTTCTTTGCTCTGGTATCTCCACATAAAGTAAGTGTAAATATCAGTCTTTTTGCTGACTACATTGATTCTTTTAGGTGATCCACGCTCATTAAGTTTATTGCATTCACTTATACCTGCAGGCAATGACCTCCGGATATTTCTGCCTGTGTAATGCGGGCTGGACAGGCCCTAACTGTACGGAGAACATTGACGAATGCATTAGCAACCCATGCCAGAATGGGGGGACCTGCACTGATGGAGTCAATAGCTACTCCTGTGAGTGCACCAGTGCCTGGACAGGACCACAGTGCCAGACTGCCCAGCAAGGTATGGCCAGAACACCTTTCCCATGAGAAATGGGCCACCAGGCTTCAGCGAGTAGATATTTGGTGTATATGATTAATATGTGAATAAGAACTAAGTAACGGTGGAAAAAATTGGCTGCCTTCTTGGTGGATTACAGGTCCCAGTCCAAAGTCCCCTGAAGTCAGTGTGATCCATGAGTTTTATTTATAGCTGCTTTGTGTAGAAGTAGGAGCGTAACACTGAAACTGATCTGCAGGTCCACTGGCCTTGACTAGATACCAGGCATCCTAAAATCAGATCTCTGTTCCTGAGAAAGTGGTCTGCTAAAGCTGGTTGGGAAAGAGGATCCAATATAAGGAGAGCAGATTTACAAGAGAATATACTAATGTTTCTCTTCTGCGCATACTCTCTCATTTGTTGCGAAGTTGAGAGGTCCTGATATTTTTAGTCAAGACAGAAAGGCAGAAAAAGTTTTTAAACAGAAATTTAACAAAAGAAATGTTATCCATGAAAATGGGGAACTCTGAGTTTTATAGAGTGGCTGCAAGGTCTTGCCTTAATGTTTCTTCTTAATATAACGTTTTCTGTTTGTTTGGGATTTTTTTGCCATTAGTTTTAATTGAACAAGGTCAGGATAGCATTCCGGTGAGCATCCCTGTGGCAACCATCTGCCATATGGCTCATATTTATTGCGGATTGCTGTGAAGAAAGCAGATTATCTTTTCACAGAATACAGAATGTAAAACTTTCACTGAGCCCCTGTGAAATCTGCTCTATTTTAGAGCTACTTCAGACTCTTTCCTATTTTACTTAAATATTTAACCAGTAATGTTTTATTATTAAGCACATATGAAAAAAAAATTAATTTTAACCATTCATAATAGAAGGGATAGAAAAACAGATTTTGTCTAGTGAGAAATTATATAATGTATCACCTTTTGGTTTAGTTCCTAATCAAGGGAAAAATAATACATTTTATGATATGATAATTCTGAATCTGGTTGAGAAATGGTGAGATGTTTTAGATGGACACTTAAAACAAAATTATATTTTTTCACCACCCCTTGAAACAAAATACTTCAGTTTGCTGAGAGCTGAATATTTCTTTAGCATCAGTTCAATGTTAAACTACACCCACTTGTTGTACACTGTAACTATATGTGCATTGTTTACTTCCTGGACATATTTTTCTGTAGCTGTTTGGGATTCCCAGTTCACAGCTCCCATTCACTGAATGGCTCAGTGAGAGAAAAGACCACAGTATATCATGAGAGGTATTATAAGGCCCAGAAATCTGACCAAAAAGAATAAATGGGACAGTAAAACATTTGAAGGATAACGTCTATGATGCACCACAATTTTATATCATTTTAACTTCAAAATGTTATTTCATTGTAGGTGAAAAATTTAAAGATTCTATCTGGAGGTAGCCTTCTCAAAGCAAACTAGTTTATGGACATTTTCCTGAGACAGAATTAACATCTTTTGGCAGTATCCACGTATTCCAGCTGAAAATCTTTGTTCTTTTTCCAGGAGCTACTTTTTCTCAGAGTAATTTTCCTGGGGTTTTTTTGTGATGTTATTCCACTTAAGACGAAATCCTGAAGAGTCTTTTATAGAACTATCTTTCATGTTTGTTTTAAATGCTTAGGAAGCCAAAACTATGCAAGAAAGCTAGGTTTTCCTTATAAGTCTGTATAGGGATAGCACAAATTAACCTGTTTAATTTTCTATCTCTTTCTGCAGTTTGTGGAGGATATCTCTCAGGCTCCAGGGGGACTTTCAGTTACCCTAACAACCCAAACAGCCAGTGGTCCAACAGTGGGGTCAGCTGCGCCTGGGTCATTCAAACTAATCCCAACAAGGTAAAACAGATTTCAGGTTAAAGAAACCCACACTCTGCAGGACCCCTCAGCTCATCGCAGGAAATGTGATCATCTTCATGCCACATATTCCAATATCGTGATCCAGTCCCCTCAGAATAAGTAGTTTTTCAAAAAGAATAAGTTTCAGGCCTTTACAAACCTTCAGGCTCCCTAGACTAAGAACTTGCCTAGGTTATATTTTCAAGGCTTTTCCTGTGCAGCTGAGGGTTAGAATTTATTCACCTACCACCAACTAGAGAAGGTGCCTGGCTTTACCTTGCTTTAGGATGTGATCTGTGAATAGCCGCATGAGAAAAGCTCTGCTCTGATGGGCTCCACAGTTGGTTTGTGAGCTAATTGACCCCAGAACATTTTCATGTTTCTGATTCCTGAGTGCCAGAAATGTTGAATGCTGAATTCATACTGTCAATGGCTTTGTGTAATGACAGAATTTTAATTTTATAAGGATCAATTTTTAAATGTTACACTCAAATGTATATTCTGATTCTGACCTGCAAATAACAATTCCACCTGTGTTATAAATAACAACTACAAAATATGTTTGGCGGTCGGTCACGAGCGGGGTTCCCCAGGGCTCGCTGTTGTGGCCAGTCTTGTTTAATATCTTTGCCTACAATCTGGACAAGGGGATCTAGTGCACCCTCAGTAAGTTTTCAGATGACACCAAGTTGGGTGGGAGTTTAGGATCTGCTCGAGGGTAGAAAGGCTCTGCAGAGGGATCTGGACAGGCTGGATGGATGGGCCAATTGTATGAGGTTTAACAAGGCCAAGTGCCGGGTCCTGCACTTGGGTCACAACACCACCATACAACACTACAGGCTTGGGGACGAGTGGCTGGGAAGTTGCCCAGTGGAGAAGGACCTGGGGATGTTGTTCAATGTCTGGCTGAACATGAGCCAGCAGTGTGCCCAGGTGGCCAAGGCGGCCAACAGCATCCTGGCTTGTATCAGGAATAGTGTGACCAGCAGGAGTAGGGAAGTGATCGTGCCCCTGTACTCAGCATGTACTGGTGAGGCCACACCTTGAACACTGTGTTCAGTTTTGGGCCCCTCACTACAAGGAGGACATTGAGTTGCTGGAGCGTGTCCAGAGAAGGGCAAAGAAAGCTGGTGAAGGGTTGGAGAACAAGTCTTCTGAGGAGCGGCTGATGGAACTGGTGTTGTTTAGCCTGGGGAAGAGGAGGCTGAGGGGAGACCTCATTGCTTTCTAAAACTACCTAAAAGGAGGTTGTAGTAGTGAGGTGGGTGTTGGTTATTTCTCCCAGGTCACTAGTGATAGGACGAGAGGAAATGGCCTCAAGCTGCATCAGAGGAGGTTTAGATTGGATATTAGGAAAAACGTCTTTACTGAAAGAGTGGTCAGGCATTGGAACAGGCTGCCCAGAGAGGTGGTGGAGTCCCCATTCCTGGAGGTATTTAAAAGATGTGTAGACATGGCACTTCAGGGCATGGTTTAGGAGACATGGGTAGTGTTGGATTGATGGTTGGACTTGATGGTCTTAGAAGTGTTTTCTGACATTAATGATTCTATGACTCTATGTGATTCTATGTTACTCCACACCTTAGCATGAGAGTTCTTACTTAGGATCTAAATATTTGATCTATTTTTGACATTTCATGGAGTGAATTAAGCAGTTTTATAACCCAGCAGTTCCTAGTGGTTTATACAGCATTACATATAAGTATGTGACATATCCTTAGCTTTAAGCCTGAGAGCCACTACTGTCTTCAGCAGAGCTGTATTAAAGCACATCAGTGAGGAATCTGAACACATATATAAAGCTGTGTATATCACTAAGTATCTAGAGTGGGCTTATGAGACACTTTTTATATATGCAAAAAAAGATAATATCATTTTTTTAAATCCCATGACAATACTTTCAGCCATAGCAAGGATGAGAAATGTGAATTATCTGAGGAGAAAACTGCTTGCGGATACCTGGAATAAAGTATTTTATGCTGTATTTCAAAATTTTCACATAGCTTGAAATATATATATGTATATATTTCACATATATAACAGACACAAGCAAAGGGTCTCAATTATTAGTTTATAGAAACAGTGCTCTTTCCAGACAACTTCTCTGTCCAAATTCTTTCCTATCTTCCCTCTTTCCTTTTGACCCCTAAGATTCTGTAATATCTTCTTCTGCCCTGGAACTTTTCAGGAAATGGCATAATGGCTCCAACGCTTTTAGGTTCTCACAGTTGCATGAACACATATCTGGTCTATACAGAGTTACTGCATAAACAATGTTTCAGCAGATGGAAAAAAGAGATTTCTTGTTTTGTTCCTTCTTGTTAGGTTCTGCGTATTATTTTCCCGTTCTTCCAACTGGGAGCAAGTAATGAGTGTAACTCTGACTTCCTTCAAATCCATGATGGGCCTTCAGCGTCAATGCACATGCTGGGAAAATACTGTGGCTCCTCACCTCCTGCAGAGCTTTTCAGTTCCCACAACTCCCTGTATTTTTGGTTCTACTCAGACCACACCGTTACATCTGAAGGTTTTACTGTTCGGTGGGAATCTCAGGATCCTGGTAAGTTCGATGAAATGTCAAGTAATTTAGCATCTTCATGGCTTTGGAACAAAATGAATGACTTATTTCCTTTGATTAGGAAACATTAGGAGCAGTAGGACAGTAAGTGAGGCTGAAATGTATACATACGTGTCACTTTAAAATACTTAAACTCCAACTCTGGGCCTCTGCATCAATAACTTTCTACTGTTTTTTAAGGCTGTTTCATACCTCCTGTGAGGAATCCCCCAAAGAGCATGTGTTCCTGGAGATGCCGTTCTTCTGATTACTTCTCTTTTCTCACAGAAATATCTAGTACTTTGAGCAAGCAAGATAACGATTTTTGCCTCTGACAATTTACAAGAGGCTAAAAAGTTTGAACCACACTTTCCAAACATGATAGATTATTGGGAATTTGATTTTAAATTATCTGTGAGCTTTTTGGTATGATTTGCTGTACACATCTGCCTGAGTTCTTGGTAACGTCACTTGCGTAATTCTTCCAGGAGGCCTCCATTTCTAGAGATAAACCCCAAATCATCTTGTGCAACATTGAGCTCACTCCAATGTTCTTGTGTATTGTCTGGAAATAAAATTGTGTATTGGTTTGCATCTTGAAAGAACCATAGAGTAAAAAAGTATAGAAATTTGCGTGGGGGGGGGGGGGGGGGGGGAAGGGGAGGAATGGTTTCTTTGTTTCCAGAAATATTTACTGAAATGCTTTTGATGTCATTTGGGGTCTTTTTTTGCTTTCTATTTACATTATTAGATAGATATTTGCTAATTGACAAATACAGATACTGAAAAGTGAAAACAGATCTTTTGGCGGGGGGGAGGAATCCAAACCAAAAAAAGCAGAGAGAGAGAGGCATAGATGTGACTAAACTAGCTATTTCTTAGGTATAACATACAAGTTACCCCTACCATTCCCAACTGTTATACTGAGAGGAATGGGTTTTTTTATTACAGGTACGTAAAACAGCCTTCCCTGTAATTAACATTTTTTTAAAGTGAAAACAGTCTTGTGCTAGGGTAAAACATGGAGGCTATTTAGAAAGCGCAGAAATTCTGATTAATTTTGTAAATCCAATACAAAACACAGTGGTTTTGATCATTGTCCTAAAGTTATTTCCATCATAACTGGGAAAGAATCTTTCTTTTACTGTGTAATCAGGAAATATTTGGAGTTCTGCTTTTATAATTGAGTTGCAGAATTAATTGTAAAATTTAAAAGAAGAAGTAACTTGTTGGTTTGGCTTGATCTTTGTTTTGAATTTATTCTGGATCCCAAAGCCATACCTAGTTTTGACACTACAGGAAAATTCATCTTCTGACCTGACATGTGGTGTTGAAGACTGTGTTCTTCCATATTTCTTTTCTGTTAGAATGTGGTGGTGAGCTGACGGGTACTTACGGCTCGATAAGCTCTCCAGGATACCCTGGTAACTATCCTGTAAACAGAGACTGTTTCTGGACCATCTCAACCAGTCCTGGCCTCCTCATCACATTTGCTTTTGGCACACTAAACCTAGAACACCATGAGAACTGCAGTTACGACCATTTAGAGGTAAAGTGTAAATGTGGATTATGACAGCATTTTATGGCTATGTTATTGCAAAACAAGATATTTCAAAACTTTTTTTACACACAAAAGGGGACTGTCTGAAAATTAAATTCTGGGTTGAAATGTTCTTTTGTACTTACTTATTCCAGCCATTAATGCACAATCAGATACAGAGCAGTATAACTGAAACAGGGTAAGAACCTTCTCCACTGAAGTCAGTGGAAGTCTTCCATCTAAAGAGGATGGGATTCAGGCCAAATATACCTGGTGGGAAGCTTTCACTTTCTTACAAAGTTCAGTCTACAAACTCCTCGTCAAATGTCAACCCACAGAGGTTAACATAATTGACCTTCAGCCTAAGGTAAATTATTAGGGAAAGAGATCTAAGATTAATAGATTCATATCATAATACAGTCCATGACTTGATGTGCGAGCATAGGGTTTTTTCTCAAGTGAAAAGTCATGGTTACAGAACTCACCAAATACCCAGTCATGGAAATGAGAAGCTGTTTTGGAATAGCATGTTCTCCAAAATTTTGCAATGCAGAGCATGATTTCAGGAAAACAATTCAACAGTAGATCTGACACTTTCTTTCCCTTTCACAAAACCCTTGATGACTCTCCTAGGAGGCCCATCACATCTATGCTGGTTGGTCTGTTTCTTGTTTCCCATGTGTTTGGAGGAAACTTTCTATAAGCTTTCCCTCCACCCACCATCTGCAACATCTCCTGGGGCCCCTGAGATAACTTAAGAATGTTGGTACTGTTCACAGTTGGCACACATCTAATAATCCTAAATGCTGATCTACATTCTGTCTAGATTCGAGATGGTCTTCTTCCACAAGACCCTGTCCTTGGTAAATACTGTAGCATCGGATCTCCACCTCCACTCCAAACCACTGGTCCGTATGCATGGATTCACTTTCACTCTGATGACTTAGTTACTGATAAAGGCTTCCACATTCTCTATACAACATCTCCTGGTAAGTAAAATTCAGCATTAAAGATTGGTCTGTGACATTCCCAAGCTACAGCCAACAACACATGAATGGATGTAATTAGCACTTGCTATTTAATAATGCAGAAATCCTCTTTGATATGCAGCCATTGTACAGAAGTAGCCTAAGCTGAAAGAGTTACTATACTTGTGAATATCTCAATTTATATATTTTTTTCTTAATATAGCAGATCCAAGTTGTGGAGGAAATTACACGGATAGTGAAGGGGTTATCACATCCCCTTTCTGGCCTAACCCTTATATCAACAACCGACAATGTATCTACATTATCAGGCAGCCAGAGGATGAAAAAATATACCTCAACTTCACCCATATGGAGCTGGAGAGTCACACTGGTTGTTCACCGAATTATATTGAGGTGATTTCTCTTGATTGGTTGATATGAAAGTTTGATTACATGTGTGTACAAAACCAAGCTGCAAAATTTCTGTCCCAAGGGCCACTGCAGAAATAGGTGTTAATCGTGGACTAAGTATATCAGTTTATTAGGGTCCAAAAGTCACAGGGGCTAAAAGAGCAGGGCTGTATATTTGGAATGAAGCAAAGATAACAGAAGAAGAAAATCAGTCTAGCTTAACGCTAATTCTTACTCAGCTGTACATGATTAAGGTGGAGTTTGGACCTTTGGTAAATGCATGACAAATGCAAGAAAAATAGAAATAATGCCATAGTCACTATACAGCATTTTTTCTGGCATCATTGTGTTTTATGAAAAATCTTGTTCTGGCTCAAAAAGGAAGCACACCATATATGTATTTATATATACATATGTACAGATATACATTTGAAAGCCAGGAGTTTATTGTTAGAATAACTGAAATATTACAAGAATTCAAGAATTGTTACTAGTCTAAATCTTATTATTATAGGGAAAAAAAAAAAGAATAGTAGAATAGTACAGTTAGAATGTTTCTGTATGGAAAATGTAATAATAATAAGTAGTAATATTGATACTAACTGGGATTCACTTGCGGTGCTTTTATGCCTAGCTCTCTCTTCGTTGGTCTGCAACTTCATGTTATGTCTGAATTTACTACTACAGCATGCCTTTTAAGTACACTAGACACCATTTCTTAATTTTGTTTGCTATCCCTAAGCCCAGTTTTGTCCAGCTCCAGGTCTGCTTTTCTTTAACTGACCACGGGTGAGGTTTGGCATGGTGCTGTGCAAGCTGGGGGCTTGTGGGGGCCGGGGGTGCTCCTCACAGTCAGGGCCTGCCCCAGTGCCCTGGCCAGGGAGCAGGGCAGCCCCAGGCGTCGGACACCTCCCTGGGGACAGGGGTGAGCCAAGGTCAGGCTGGGATGTGGGCCTGGCTCAGCAGAGCCCACGGCCAGGCAGGGCAGGGCTGTGGGGAGCTGGGCACCAGCCCTACTGCAGTGTTGCTGGGGCAGGGACTTATGGCCCTGGGGGGCTGACATGGGGTCCTGGGCCATGGGCAGGGTGCAGGGGCCCTGGGGGAGGCAAGGCTGGGCCAGTGAGTCCTGCTGGTGTCCTCAGGGCCTGAGAGCTCTTTATGTCGGTGGCCCGTGCCCCTTCTCCTGTCACGCTGTCCCAGTTCTCTGCGCCGCACCCTGACTCTCCACGTCTCAAGGCGGCTGCTGTAGTACCTGGCCTGTGTTTCTCCATAGAGTCATAAATACTTCATCCTACATGGAATGACTTCTGGGTACTGCTGTCTGTGTAAAACTGCGTCTGTACTGCACAGGGGTAAATAGAAGTGAAACAAACTGGGCATAGACACCTGGTTGGTTAGCAAAGGCACCGCCACAGCTGCAGCAGGTAGGCCAAGCCCTGTGGCCCCAGCACGGAGCTGGGTCCTGCGCTGCCAGCTACGCAGTTATGTGGCAGTGGGGTTTGGTTTTGTGCTTAATCTCTTCTTGACCAAGTGAGGAGTAGGCTCCTATGAGCTCTGCGCAGTTAATCTGTTTTTAAAAGATGTTATTGTGCTGACATCGTTCCCTTCCCTCCTCCTCTAATTCAGAGACTTTGGTTGGAATGAAGTGTAATTAATTTCTGAAATGAGAGGGGAAGTGTGTTTAATGAAAACAGACAGCTTTTGTTTGTTTGGCCTAGTACTCCTCTTGCCTAATTGCTGGCAGAACAGCAGCTAAATTCACAGCAGCCAGAGAAACAAAACCATTTCTGTTGAACGCAATCAGTTTCTATTAGTTCAGCAAGGCATTTACCTCGCTGTTTGCTGATCAGTCACAAGCTGTTCAGTTTCCATGTGTTTCTATCCTCCTCTTCTTCCTGCCCTCTCACTCGGTGGCTCAGCCCAGAGCAGAGAAACACAACTGACATTTTCTGACTGGGACGGTCAGTACAACTAAAGCACTGTGCTTTTTTTATCAAGGCCTGATTTTCCATATATGCCTTTCTAAAACACTGTCTCACTGGGTTTTATCATTAAGTTCAGCTAGAGATACAGCTTATGGCTGTTTCAGTTACTTTAAAAGTCACTCTCTGACAATTGTTATGTCACTTTGAAAACGTGCAGATTATTCCCTGGTGATATCAGGAAACCTGCAGAGTTCCTGCAGGGACCAGACACAGCTCACGGGCACTAGCTCAGGGAGGGGCATTTGGTCTCTTACTAAGGAAGGAACAGCCTGGGACCAGGGACCTGCAATAAGAAACTAGAGACAATAAAACTTATTTAAGAAAGGCTGCGACATGGTGTTGCAGAGCTAAGGTGTTAGCCAAGACATCTCCTTTTCCATGCCATCCTTCTAACTGGCAATAGGAGACATTACTCACATGATTTAGAGAATCTGTTACTTTTATCACTAATCGCTGTGCTTTATCAGCCAAAAATGTAAGAGAATCAGCTCAAGAAAAAATGTAAACTCCTGTGAACTATAGTTCTAGAAACTTGCATTGCTGTCTGAAGGTTTTCTAAATATTCCAGCATAAATTCTGATCTCAGTTGCTCTGCTGTAAATACAGAATAATTCTGGCACCTTAAACTCAAGTTCCAGGGAAATCAAAAATATCTGTTAATAAGAAAACCATATCGCCACCTTAAGATTGCCAAAGCTGGGCAAGAATGCCAGCCACTGCCTGCTCATCAGGGCACCGACAAGGCTTCCCTGCCTTCTCTCCCAGCCCATGGCGGAATGCAGCTGAGGAAGAAAGAAGAGGTGATGAGAGGGGGCCTGAAAGCTGGATGTCCCTGGCTTTGCCAATTATTTCACTGGAATTATTTTTTTGGGTTGACAGCATATAGGTACATTTAAAAGCAGCTCCAGCTACTTGAGCTACCACCACTTTTACAGCAGAAAAGAGCTGGTTTTTTCAGGAGAATTGTTGGGAGAAAAATTACATTTTTTGCCTTGGCAAATAGCAGAGGACCTGTTTTTTTGGACCTCACCTTCTCGGCTGTCCTCTTGGAACGAGGGGGGCACCTCAGATGGTGTTCAGAACAACTTGGCTTATACTGGTGCTCTGCCTGGTCCCCTAGATGCACCTGTTCTTACTCACAGTCTGTGGGTTCAGGGCCTGAAGTTTAGAAGTGCAAATACCTCTTTCCCTTCTAGTCCCCTTGATAGATAGGATTTATAGTCAACTTCTGGAAAAACACATCAGATATGTTTCTCCTTTGATTAGCAAATTGACTGAGGTCAGTAGAGTGGCAGTGCAGAAGGTAAAAGCTGGAAGTGATTCCCTGATATAGGTCCAATGTCATTACCATGTATTGGACCCCTCAGATAAAGTAATGGAAAGACATCGATATACCTCTTTACTGCTTTAGGGACTGAGTCACATCTCCTGTTAGCAAGCTCTCTGGTTGCATTGATGTATGGGTGTGATGGGACATGTGTTTGTTCTGGAGAAATGCCACTGAAAAATTACTAGAAGCTTCATGGCCAGAGCAAAAAACTTCACAAATGCCTCTTTTCCCCCCAGCAGATTTTAGTGATGGCAAAAATTTCATAGCTATCACTGGTGAGCACCTTACCTGTCTCTTTCATACTAAAGGTGCCACTTTTGGAAGTGTAGGTGCAGGTTGTACTAAAGCTGTGGTTCACAGAGATCTGTTTCATCCTAATGTCCTGTGACAGTAGCACATGTGTGTCTTGTACACTGATCCTTTCAGCTCTTATAAATCATGTGCTTGTGCTAGTTACTGTGATGGCTCTTTGTCCCTCTTATAAATAAGTAAAATATTTACTCCTTTTGTTATTTAGCAGCTTTTGTGAGACTTTGTTTTATCTGGATATGAGATCCCAATGCTTTTATGAACTGACATTTTTCTTTTTTGCTTTTTGATGACTAGGTTCGAGATGGTGACAATGAGATGTCTTCTCTTATTAGCAAATTATGTCATAGTACACTCATGTCTCCAATCACTTCTACCAGCAACAGTCTCTGGATCAAGTTCAAGACCGTGCAGAGGGGTAGCTTCAGGGCCATTTATCAAGTTGGTAAGAGGAAGTGGTCACCTGCACAGTGAATTGATCTGGAATTTGGACACTTCCAGTCATTTCCGTGCTATATTATCCTTATAATGGTTTTAAGACAAACTTCAAAAGAAAGGAAAGAAAAAAATAGAGTTGATTTATTTATTTATTGCTACTTTTAGAAATGCTAAGATGATGTCTGCAGAAGGTCTGCTGTAGGCACTCCTAGCATGCTTGAAAACCTCATTGCTTTTATTAATGATAAATCACTTACCACTAACATACTGAAGATGATATAGATATAATTCTGCCTAAATCTTTTTACTTTCATTTTTCCTATCTTCTAGTTCTTAATCACCAGCAAATCTATCTGTGTCTGTGAAACAAATGAGTCAAATCCATTAGATTTCCTGGACACAGTGAGATTGGTATTCTGTATATACGTTTATGCTATACTTACAGCAACATGTTCTTTTAAATATGTTCTTAATACTACTTGGATGATCTGTAGTAGATGCTGTAAGATGACAGGTTTTTAGGGGTGGTTTTCTTCTGATTTCATAGTGGTATTTGATAGACATCACATTATACAGTCCTTGAAACCATTCATCACAAGTACTAATTCTTGGTGTCTCTTGGCAGCCTGTGGAGGCTCCTTGTCTGGAGCAGGCACTATCCATTCACCTTACTACCCCAGGATGCCCCCTCACCCAAAGACCTGTGAGTGGATCATCTCCCAGCCAGAAAGAAAAGTGGTGATTCTTAACTTTATCAACTTTGACATTCGAAATACAACGACCTGTGATTTGGACTACATTGAGGTAAAGAATAATACACATCTACTCTGAATAGTAGATAGATTCTTATCTGTATGTTCCTTCTCATACTTACCTCCACCAAAGCAGAACTGCTTGATAGGCAATCACTTCTTACAGCAGTTATAAAAGCTTTTCCATGTTCTTAATGGGTTCCCAAACCTTTTCTTGGTTCTCCAAAGATGGCATGACCATTTTGATAATCAGAAACGACTATCAGGTGTCTTTAAACAGACAGACCTGGTTTTGGAGGTTTATGTGCCACTTACTGTTGAGGGTGTAAGATTTCAACTTTTCTCCATCTGACATTCTTTGGGTGGGACAGTGCTTCTCTGGCAGCCATAAGGTTGCATTTTATGTGCCTGTAGTAGAAACCATGCTGAAGAAAGGGTAGGGCTTGACTTACTAAGGATCTCTTTTATATATGGTTCTTATGAATTTACTTATGATTACAACTTTATTACGATAGAAATTTGTTTGGGGTATTTTGAATACACTGTTCTTCAGGTCAGAGATGGCAACAACACAGACTCTCCTCTTCTGGAGAAATACTGTGGTATAGCTGTACCATCTAGAGTGCATTCTACAAGGAACAATCTCTATATCAAATTCAGAGCTTCCTCTCTTACCAACTTTGGCTTCAGAGCTGAGTACTGGCCTTTAGATACAGGTAAGGATTTTTTCTTTGTTTTCTGTGTAGAGTGTTGGGACTTTCCAATTTTCCTGTACATGGAAAACAGTTGGCCATCCAGTTTTATGATGGTGTAATAGGAGATAAATTCTGAATCGGTTACTGTGTAGTATGCATTGAGAAAAAAAAATTTTTGAAATTTCAGAAAGAAAAGGAACCAATTTTATAAATGCCTAACTTTTTTATAAATATATCATTTAACCTGATGTTTTAAATCTCTACAGTATGTGGAGGGTTTATCACTGGATCAGAAGGAACCATTACAAGTCCTGGTCACCCAGATGTCTACCCGCACGGTATTAACTGCACCTGGATTATCAATGTTCCACCTGGCTACCTTATCCGCCTGACATTCACTTCATTTAACTTGGCATTTGATTATAGTTGTGGAAATGATTATCTTGAAATATATGACAACAGCACTATGCAAAAATTGGGAAGGTGAATATGTCCATTAGCCTACAGAGCTGAATTACTGTAGAATGAGCACTGTTCTGTAGATCTGAACATCCAATTTGCTTCCTTAAATTTTGTGTTTAGATTAATTCTTTGCATTACAGAAACAATAGCAGCAATTTCACTGCCTAGTATAGTGAAGGCAGCTTGCTTTCTTTGACCATGGATTGAGAACCACCTTTAATACACATTTTACTGGGAGGAACTAACTTGATAGGTTTCAATAGCTGGCATTTTCCAGCTCCATTAACATTTTGATTTGGGGAGATAAGTTCAAAAGCAGTATTATGCCCAGGAAAAGATGAGATTTGAAACAGCTGCAGAAGTGAAAAAAAGATTACTTAAAAGATTGTGTGTTTGGATCTCAGCAAAAACTAAACCAAAGCCTATATGTTATAGGATATTGTTTCCCCTTTCTCCTGATATGCGATTTTATCTTAGGGAAGAATCTTTTCTTTTTTTTCCCCCTTCGCCAAATGAGATATACAGAGGGTTTTGCCATCCTAGAATTCAAGAACACCTGAACTACTTGGGAACAGTATCCAGCTGCAGCTACAGACTGTAAAGTAGTTGGGTGACATGGCAGTATTTTGGAAAATATGGAGAAAATTACTCCCGTATTATAATGGAGAGCTTTTTGCAACCTTAGGCTTTGGCCAGCCACTCTGACTCCTACAAAAGAGCAGAATATGTTGTAGGTACAGCATAGAATAATTTCAATAAGTATTTGACAACTTGATGAACTGTTTCTCCTCTGACTTTGCCGCACAAGTTGGATTTGTACCCTTGTATATGTAGTGTGCTATTTAGTCCCATGATACAGGGTATATATCTGGGACCAGTATCATCCAAAGGAGAGATTTGTGTATGTGTAGCTGTTGAAACTTCTCAGGAAAGCTGAATCCTCTTCCACTAATACAGATGCTTCATAAAGTACTGCCATTCAATTTGGGGCATCTTTTTGGTGCAGGTACTGTGGAAGATCAATTCCACCATCTCTCACGAGTGGTGGCAACATGATGATGTTGTACTTCGTGACTGATCACAGCATTGCATCTGTGGGCTTCTCAGCTAATTATGTCTCCCTGGATGCATCAAAAGGTAATATGTCAGTCTGTTAATTATGCAAATTTAATGTTTTCAGCTGCCACTGTAAATAACTACTACAAGAAACAGAAACATTATTTTCTGTGTTAACAGAAGACTGCCTGGTGCCTCTTCTCCCCCTCCTTATCTATCCTGCTTTATTCACAAGCTTTTTCCTCCTAGGGAAGCAGAAATACATTTCTGTAAGCAACGCTGCTGTTTTCTTTAAAAAGCCACTAAGAGCTGACATGGCAGAACTGCATGAATTATTTAGGAATATCATTTTCTGAATTTGCTTTGTCTGTTCACATCTTAGTATGTATGATCTAGGAAACAGCAATCGTGGACAACTCACTTGAACGGGAGACTGTCAGGTACCATAAAAATTAATTTAGTCCCTATTAAGGTACAATATTGATGATGGCCAGAGAAAGGTCATGTAGGATGAAATTTGGTAAAGCAGCAAAATAAGTTGAAACCATGAGCTGATTTTTTTCATTACAACAGAGTGCAACGCTTCTGTACCCAGAAGAGTCCAAGGCTCCTGTTATGCCTTAAATCTGCTCTTTAACTATCTCCTTTTAAGGGGCCAAGACATACATCAATCAGTGGGGTAAAGACTATGGAAGAGAAGAATGGCTGTTCGTTCCCTTAGTTCTCTAAAGAAGAGAAAAACTGAGAAATTATTCTGAATTCTAATTGAGTTGAAGGTTTTCCAGGGTGGGGGCACATTTGTTTTTTCAAACTGTTCTGAAACCACCATACCCAATCCAGAGCATTTGCATGTCTCTCCAGCACTGAGAGCGTTTTAGCAGTGACTGAGCTGCACTTTGAAAAAACAGCCTCTTGGTGAAAGAATGTAACTACCAGTTTCATAGACCCAATAGGCATGGGTCTGCTCACCTTGCTGCTAAACACAGATCTGTAGTAGAAGATTTATGTGGATAAAGGGACCGGTTCTGCCTAGCAGAATTAAACTGCAGAAGAGGTAGAGTGGGACAATAGAAAAAGTAAAGATGAGAATACATTTGTAGCTGGGTTATTTGTGTATCCATCATAACCAGTTTCTAGCTAGATGGTGTATGTGAGTGCAGGCTACAAGGGATTTATTAGATGAATGCCAGAAATTCATAGTACTCGTCTGTGCATCTATGCTCATTGTTTGATCTTAGTTTCTCTAATAATTTTATTTTTTTCTACTTTCTGAGTTTCTCCAACCTGTTTAAAACCAGCAAAACCTCCAGTTTCTACCTCATGAAAAATAACTGCTTTCTTGGTGACAGCTTGGAAAATTTGGCTATTATTTCATCTCTCAAGCATGTGTGTAGATGAGACCAGTACAGATTTTGCCACTGTGTTTTTATTCACTACCAGATAACTTATAAATCCAAATAATCAATTTTCTCAGCTTCCTTCATTCATACTTGAGTTATCTGGCATGGAAACGAAAAAGCCAGTAAAACCAATTAAGATTTGATGAGAACTATTCCAAGGAGGAAATTTCTATTTCTTAGAAAATAATAGGCCAAAACCCAAGTTCTACTTTTAAAAATATTCCAAGAAGGACTCTGTAGTTTGAAAATTGAGTTCTTACTAGTGAGAAATTGTGACATTATCAGTTTCATAAAGAAAGCCTTTTGTGGGCCTGTTTTTGCAGCTGCCAACTGTAACTTCTGTAAATGTGGTTGTTTCTTGTTAATGTGATGTGTTTTCTTTTTCTTTAACTCAGATCAATATTTCATGGGTAGATTTGAGTCCTTCCTAACTGTTCTTATAGCAGCTTTTCTCACAGTTCATCAAGATCAAAATATTCTTTACTCAACATTAATCTATATTTCTGTCTCTGTGTAACCCTATCTGTTTCTCTGGTTTTGTTAGTTATCTTATTGGCGATGAACCCTAAGATTTTCTGTCCAGCTTCACTACTCTGCCTCCTGTCTTCCATATTCCCCTCCTTTACCACCGCCATCGTGACTGGACTTTCTCATCTTTCATCCAAAGCATTGCTACATGCATCATGTGAGGTTCAAACTTTAACAACACTGTCCCTGGAACAGTTTCAAACCATGCCTTAAAAATACAAGGCTGTCTTCTCTTTAATACTGTTTACAAGTAGAAACTGTATGAAATGTTTATATGAAACAAGAATCCAAACTCTAAACAACAGGTATGATTTTCTTTCCCCATAATTAACACTGATATCTTTACTACTCTTTAGCTAAACCAGGCTAACTCTCAATTTATTCTCACTCAAGCCTCAAACTATGATCTCTAGAATAAATGCTTTTTCACTTCAACCACTATAGTTTGCATAACTATGGTAAAGCAGTAGATAACTACTGAAACTGAGAGTAATAACCCTATAGAGAAGTTGAAACTACAATCTGTTTTCTTTACAGAGATTTGTTGCTTTTGGTCCCAGCGCAAGCATAGCAATACTATAAAGTTGTCAAAAATACTGGATTGCTAACATTCATTTTTGATCAAGAATAAAGTATATTGAAGCTGCTATGGCCTGAGAGAAGGCAAAGATATGTGTGTATGTGGCCTTCGCAGTAAGAACCAACTCCCCACTTCACTGACATCATATCAAGTTTAGTTTTCCCACTGTGAGATGTTTAGGCCTGATATTCATCTTATGCATATCCAGTTACACTAAGGTAGCAAATTGCTGAGCATAATCATATCTGAGAGATTTACCAAAGCTATGGGTAGTTTTTTCCTTTGCATCTGCTGCCTATTTTCTCTTTTTTCTTTCTCTCTAATGAAAATATGGTTTTAATAATGTTTCTTATGCAGCAAGAATCTTTCATATTTTTGAGCTCTGTTTTCTTAGCCAGCTAGAATGTAACCAATATCAGAACTAGTCAAAGCTGTTCTGGTTCATATTAGATGTTTCAATAGGCTTTTGCCTGGAGTTATTTTACAGAGAATAAGCTATTGAAAAGATGGACAAGATTATCACACACACAGAGACAAAAAAAGAATAAGTAAGAGTAAAAAAAAAAAAGGATAAGTAGGAGTGAAAAAAGTGTTTTTGTGTAAAACAAAACTAACTTTCTTCTCCATGCATCTTGGCAAACAATGTTTTTGTTGGCGTGATTTATCTGTGATCTATTAATTAGTTGAAAAGTAGCCTGAAAATAATGACAAAGCTATATTTCCTGGTCAAAAGATTTGAATGCCACGAGATACAGCCATGGCCATGGTCCATAAAGTGCAAACAATTGTCTTAGCAGTCTGCCAGCTAGTAGCTGGGAATAGCTCATACGGCAGTAATACAAATGGAAATCCTTCAGTCAAATATGCCCGCATGATACTTAGTTGTTTAAAATATATACTGACCACTTAAACTATGTGTACCTCAGATGCTTCGTTCTTGGCTCTCTTGCTGTCCTTTAAAGGGGAAAGTCACAGGGTTTTCTTTTGCCCATCTTAACTGACCACACCACAAAGAACCCATGTAGAATTATTGAAAAATCTTTGATAGTCTTTCCTGGAAGTGTTGCTCAGGGTCTTGAAAGATCCAGGCCACAATTTTTCAACCAGAGTAGCACTAAAGCCAGTGTATGTATTCTATTGTCCTTGACTTCTTCACAAGGAAGTGGGAATTTATTTGTTCTACTTTAAATCAGGCCGGGGGGGGGGACGACGACGACACTTTTTTCTTTTTTTTCATTTTCTTTTTTGTTTCATAACAGAGGCTTCATTTCATCCTTTCTGCCAAGAAAAGTCAGCCTTAACAAGGTTTTTAAAAGATTGGCTTCTTGATTGAGATTTTATTCCTCGTCTTTCTCTAGCTTTGGTGAAAGATAAGATTTTTCTTCCTTACCAATCTGAATTGTGAATTATGTTATTTATCAGGAGGGATAACTTGGTTTTAAACAGCTTCATTGTGTGGTATATGTTAGCTGACAATGACTGGCTGGGGAATTCAGAGTTTGAGAAGGATGAAGAAGGGAAGAAAAATATTTGTGAACCCATGGACTTAAAAAGTGCACCTGAAGGTGATGTATAGGTTTGTGTGTCGTCTTTATTGATAGCTGAGTACAAGTTGAGATCTTAATTCCCATCTTGCTAACTGAACCCAGTAATTATTAGGACGATGTTGCCTGGCTTTTCTCTTCAGCTGAACGAGCAGACAGGAATGGAAAGTAACGTCTGACAAATACATACATGCAGAGATACAGGGGTGTGGTTGAATGAGACTGAGCTAAGACAGAAAAAAAAAAAGCTGAAGTCCTGCATGCATCTTGGGCATCTCCTCAGCTCATCCTGAGTCTCAGGAAAAAGGTTTAATCAGCTGGCAACTGACAACCTGTTAGGCCACTGTAATTTGTCTATGTTTGATCAGGGTATGAGTCTGCCTATATATGTATATATGTCTCTAATTTGTGTGTTTATGTGTAAATCAGCAGAAGAGAGTCGGATGTTCTTTTTGAACAGCTGTACCCAGTGTTTCTAAGGAGTTTGGGTCTGTAACAGTACAAAGGACCTTTGTGTGCCTTCTTGGTAAAAACTAAGCCTTTTAGCATCTGCCAGCAGCAGTAACAAAACATCCTGAAGTGCATATGTGCTTTTCCATTGCCTGTGGAGAGGCATATACTTCATGTGACAGTTTTGTCCTTTTTTTTCTAAACATGCATAGTGTTACATAAAAGTCTAATTGTTAGGGATCCCGGTTTTCCTATGGCAGAGTGAGATCGAAAGAAAACTGCCATTTTAGCTGTGACACTATAGTTTTATTTTTGATTAATTAGAATTGTGGCAACTGATTAATATCTCTTAATGGGAAAAAACATGGATATAATTTTCTGCAGTCTGCATGATTGCATGAGTGAGTAGTACAAAAGCTGGCATTTTTCTGTGCTGTTGGCTATTACAGTGCATTACTGCCATTTATGGTGTTTTTTTCAGAAGAGCAAACACATTCAGTACCAAAACCAGAAAGCAGATTGAATTGCTCTCAAAACCTCACGCACTGGCAAAGCAAGATGTGCGATAGTCCTCAACAATTGCCTCCTTCTTCTGTTTTTCATGAGCTGCGATAAGTGTCTTCAAAATAAACTGAATTAATATTTTTTCCAGGCATATAATAATCACATATGGCGTTAGTCTGCATTCTGAACTTTGCCAAAGGAGTCAAAGTACTGTTTTGCTGCTAACCTTGCTAGCAGTTTTCACTGAAGGAACTATTACTGCCCAATCACACCCCCAAATGCTGTGTCAGTGACATGAGTGCAAAAGGGGAGTGCCAGCTTGCCTGCTGAAAGTAGAACACAATGAATTAATCCAGTTACCAGAAGAGAGCTGGCTGTCAAAAAACATGGGTTCATTTATGCTGTACCTAACCCTCATAGCAGTGTATGCTCAGTCTACACTTGGAGGTCTGGCATTTCTAAGGCAGTCACTGTTCCACCTTCTGTATTTATCCCCCTTAGCTCATAAAGAAGATTGTTATGTCAAGTGTAGAGCAGTATACCACATCCAGTTTAAAATAGTACACTTGGGATATGAATTTCTGTATGGATTACTCCCAAGAAAGCAAACTTTGGTGAGGGAAAGGACCTGGACAATTCTGTGGAAATTGTCCTTAAAAGGACCAATAAAGACATTTTGGTCTCTGTGTTGCTAATTTTACCCTAAGGGCCCTTATCTATTACGTAATTTTTAATATTCTCTAGGCTAAAAGCTAGTATTCATGGTCTCAGCCTCTGATTGAATAAGGAATGACAATGTTGTAATTCCTCTAATCATTAAATGTGCATGAGTCAGGCACCCATCCTTCCAAAATCAGGAGGAAATAATTACTTAAAATAAGTAAGCTAATAAATATACACACACTTTAATTTTAATTTTTTATAGATTTTTGTGTAATGAGCCATAGGAAAAACTTGGGTCATATCCCTAAGTCAGATTTCTAACTCTGCAGGCAGGCTTCTCAAGAAATCCTATAACTCAAGGATCTGGACTAATGATAAACCTACATATCATGAAACAGCATGGAAACTGGCAACATAGCAAGGGCATTATAAGGATTTATAAAGCAGCACAAGGTTTTTAAGGTGACCAGGACTAATCTGATTGTTATATGTGTACATTAGATCATATCTGGGATGGAACACAGAAATGACTAAAATTCTAGATAAAGACTAACAGATCATGATTTTAGGTAAACTAGTGCATGAAACCTTTTTGACCTGTCAGTACCAATGGACAACGCAGTGGCAGAAATTTATTTGCCTGTATCTTTGTTCTTCTTGTGATGAATGAGGAACATACGTCTGGTAGCTATCTTTGCAGGTTTTTATCCCACAGAAAACATTTTCAAAAGAGACCTTCTAGGTGACCAAGAATGCAAAAAACCAGTTAAAAAAAGTCACCATTAAAAGCAAAAGCGTTTTAGTAGTTAGAATGGATGCAGAACAGACATGGAAATGACCAGTCTTAGAGATGGAGGGCCTGAACTGTAATTTCATCCCTTCCCTGTAAATTATTATGCATATTGAAGTTTTAAGCACAAGTGTTACTACACTGCAGCTGTGCTATCTTTGAGAAGTTTTAGAGATCTGTGGCAACTAGCTTAAGTGAGTTTAAACTTAATCATAATACTTCACTTGCTCTTTCAGTTGTACTTTATATTAGTCTAACCCTGCCTACTTGATAGAAAGTATTTAAGAAATCTACTTTCATTTCTTATATTTGCTACCTGTAGGACATGAAACAGGGTAATGGAGAACCAGAATGAGCCTCCAGGATCATCAAACCCAGCCCACTATTTTATGCCCTACACCTTTTTTTTTTTTTTGCCAAGACCTACATAATGTAGGAGCCAAATCCAGATGGCAGCCGGTCACAAGTGGGCTTCCCCAGGGCTCGCTGTTGTGGCCAGTCTTGTTTAATATCTTTGCCTACAATCTGGACAAGGGGATCTAGTGCACCCTCAGTAAGTTTTCAGATGACACCAAGTTGGGTGGGAGTTTAGGATCTGCTCGAGGGTAGAAAGGCTCTGCAGAGGGATCTGGACAGGCTGGATGGATGGGCCAATTGTATGAGGTTTAACAAGGCCAAGTGCCGGGTCCTGCACTTGGGTCACAACACCACCATACAACACTACAGGCTTGGGGACGAGTGGCTGGGAAGTTGCCCAGTGGAGAAGGACCTGGGGGTGTTGTTCAATGTCTGGCTGAACATGAGCCAGCAGTGTGCCCAGGTGGCCAAGGCGGCCAACAGCATCCTGGCTTGTATCAGGAATAGTGTGACCAGCAGGAGTAGGGAGGTGATCGTGCCCCTGTACTCAGCATGTACTGGTGAGGCCACACCTTGAACACTGTGTTCAGTTTTGGGCCCCTCACTACAAGGAGGACATTGAGTTGCTGGAGCGTGTCCAGAGAAGGGCAAAGAAAGCTGGTGAAGGGTTGGAGAACAAGTCTTCTGAGGAGCGGCTGATGGAACTGGTGTTGTTTAGCCTGGGGAAGAGGAGGCTGAGGGGAGACCTCATTGCTTTCTAAAACTACCTAAAAGGAGGTTGTAGTAGTGAGGTGGGTGTTGGTTATTTCTCCCAGGTCACTAGTGATAGGACGAGAGGAAATGGCCTCAAGCTGCATCAGAGGAGGTTTAGATTGGATATTAGGAAAAACGTCTTTACTGAAAGAGTGGTCAGGCATTGGAACAGGCTGCCCAGAGAGGTGGTGGAGTCCCCATTCCTGGAGGTATTTAAAAGATGTGTAGACATGGCACTTCAGGGCATGGTTTAGGAGACATGGGTAGTGTTGGATTGATGGTTGGACTTGATGGTCTTAGAAGTGTTTTCTGACATTAATGATTCTATGACTCTATGTGATCACCTTCTCAATTAAATTAATCAAATGGTATCTTAAAAAACGCTGGACTTCTTTCCCCTTTCTGCATCTGTTATATTGGTTGGATGATTGCTGTACAAACTCACTTCCTGATAGAAGTTTCTCCTACTTTCTCTGTATCTGTATTCATGGACAGTTTTTAACTTCAGAGCTTGTGGTGTCATTGAAAGTGTGTTCTATTTCTTTATGTCTCTCTTTTTCTCCTGTACTTGCTAAGCTAAACAAGTTAAGTTCTTCTAATATCTCTTGCCTACTAATCTACTAATTTCCCACTATCTCCACAACCTCGGTCTTATTTGTTCTCATGTGATTTCCAGAACACCAGTGACCATGGTTATTCACATTTTCCAGGTCACATGTCACCATTACCTTGTGCAGTGGAATCAAGATTCCCTGTTTTGACTGAAAACACCTGACACAGATCACATTTCTTCTTTCCCTTTTTGCAGCCAGATAACAAACCTTTCTCAGACGAATCAACTAATACACGATAATTGTTATCTCTAAAATAAGTCTCGTTTACAATTTTATAGCAGATATTTTTATTCCTAGTCCTTATGTCTGTGCTTTCAGAAGAGATTATTTTTAATTATGGCTCAGGTTCTGGCTCAGCATTAGTGTGCACTCTTTTCTTCTTTCCATCTCATAATATCAAGATGCTTCTACACTGCTCACAGAAGAATTGATGTAGCTGATTTTAGTATAAGACTTTAAGTAGAACTGCTTTGTCCTCACAGTCTAAGGGTTATACTGTTTTCCAACTGATTGTCACTTATGGCCCAGAAAACGGGAAAAGAAATTTACATATAAAATCTTCATGCCCCAGGGAATGCCTGAGAACAATGTAGCATCTCTTGGTAGCTGGAGACTGCATTCAGTTTCCACCACCACTGCTTTTCAGAAATTCAGGAATCCTACCTTTTGTGTTGATCGAGACATCCCTGTGCACTTTCTTTCTCTGCTTACCTGGGTTTTAGGTCAAAGCCAACTTAGGCAGCTGGAACTACTCTTACGTTGCCTATTTATTACAGACACTGTTCTGGTAAAAGCTGAACAAATCAACAGAAATATAAGAAATCCCATGAAAAAGCTGGATTCTGTTTTTAGTTTATAGTGATGATAGTCAGCAGTAAGATGTGTCCAGGAACAGTTATAATGCACAGAAGCACAGGATGTTTGCTTCTCTGTCTGTTGGAAATAGAAGTTTCCTGTTAATTTAGCATATATATTAAATTAATTAATACTTGTTTCTTTTCTTTTTAAAGTGTGCTCACACAACTACAGTACTGAAACTGGTGTGCTAACATCTCCAAACTATCCCAATAACTACCCTGTCCGGATGGAGTGCATATACACCATCACAGTGGGAATAAACAGACAGATTGTGCTGCACTTCACCAACTTCAGTTTGGAAGGGAATAAAGTCTGTACAGAGGATTACATAGAAATCAGGCAAGCCTAATTATTTCTCTTGTCCTTATTACTGATAACCGCAGAAGTTATCCAAATCCACTTAGGCGTGTTCAGAAGCTATAGTTTTAACTACGCACCTGTGCTGTGAATGTTGGAAAAGGACTTACCAGAGAACTTTAAAGGCTACCTTTTCCTCCTCCCATCCTGCTCCATTGTCAGCTTTCCCACTTGGTAAATGCCAGTTCTTAGAGCAAGTAGAGTATGTGGACTGTGCTCCCATGCACTGCATTCTGATTGTTTTCCTTAGTGCAGAAAAAAAGTGTTTTATTGCCTGTGCTGTGACATATTCTGTTGTATGTTTATCATCTTTAAACAGTAGCTATTCTATGATGCAGCACTAGGAACATGTATGTAATCTGCAATATTTGTCTATAGTGGCATCACCACTAAACTTAGCTTATTAGCATGGTGATTTCTAGTAAACTTTACAGGACAGAGACAAGTAGAAGGAAGTAGTATTTGCAAGAAGGTTAGATGTGTGCTTATAGTACAGCTGCACCAAGAACACATCCTTTCTGCTGTGTTGCTGTATGGGATTTGCATTTGCAGTGTCAGTACACCCACTTTTGTCCTCATGAACCAGCTGTCTAGATGAACCGTGTCTGCAGAATGCCAGTGTGGTTTTTCACTCTGAGCATGCCACGAGTTTCCATTACTGCAATGATCACCATGATAAAACTAATTCTGAACATTATACCAGATATTCTGTATGGGTTATTCCTCTGTAAGTAGTGTCTTATTTTTTAGAACCAAAAAAAAAGCTGCTTGCTGAAGTTGCACTACTGAGATTCTGAATTCATGCTGAATTAGCTGTTTGTTTTCGGCTGTGCTTACAAACTGGAGAAAGTTATGAAAAACTGAAAGGCTTTTTCAATATTTTCTATGTAAAGTGTTTCATTTTTTTCATTAAAAAAAAAACCAACCTGAGAGTAAATTTAATCTAACTTTATTTTAACAGTTAACACCTTAATTTGGAGTAGATCTGAATTGTAACATGGTTTTTTTTCACTTTTTTACCTCAAGAACAGAAAGTATTAGTTTATTGCAAAAATCTAACTTCGTTGTCCCTATGAAGAGCTCAGCAGCATTAAACAGGTTTTAAGATATGGCCAGAACATTGCTAAGTGCAACTCAGCACATTTCTGCTGCCATAACTGGATTTCCAGAACGTCTCATCGAACATGATACTCTTAAATGTGGTAGCTAGATATGTCTTAGGTGAGGCGCAACTCTGGTTTCTGGTCCTGAGGTGTCCTCTGATAAATTGCATTCAGTCAGCTAAGAAAATTGTTCATCTGACTACAGCTGCAGAGGTTATATGCAAGTGAGGGATGGTTCTGGCACAGTTCTTCAACTGCCAGTAACCTGAGACAGCAGCAAGCTGTTTAAGCTGGACACAGTCTAAGTAGAAATTTCTCTCAAAAGCAGGTATAAACCTATGAAAATGTAACTGAAAGTATTACTGTCCACTTAAAAAGCATCGTAGTGAGATCACAGCCATATCTAGATAGAAATGTATTTATTATTGTCCTAATGACCTGTAGGGTATTTGTAATATCAAAGTGCTTAAAGATAAGGTTAGAAAAAAATTAATAAGCAGGTTGCCACCATCTTTTTTATTCCCATGAGACATGTGTAGGTAGCGAAACAGAACATTAGGTGTGCATCCTGATTACAGTGTTTGGAAATATTACTGGAAATATTACTTAATTTAAAAATGGGAAATAAGTGGTTGTTGAAACAATTCTGAAGGCTAAGAAAATGTTTCAAAACATGCATCATATCAGTTCTGAGAAATGGGTTCCCATTTGTGTGGTGGCAAATAAACATATTTTTTTTAATAGGTCACCTCATCTGGTTTTGTGCTGGGCTAAAGAGTGAGAAGTTAGCAAACCGTTATTTCTTCAGATTAGAAGATTACCTTTGGTTACACCAGTGATTGCCACCTTGTAGAGTACAGAGAAGGTCCTGCCTCTGCAGCATCAAGTCTACTTGAGACAATTCTTGAGTCTGCCATTGTGTTGACAGACTCTGGACAGGCTGCTGAGATGAGAGTGTGGACATAGCCAGCAAGCAGGTGCTTGTGGTTGGACTTCTTACTGCAAGTAGCAGGACTCCTCCAGTATTTGGTAGCTGTATTGCTGTGGAAGATGAAGAGCCAGGATTAGTCTTTCCCAGGCCTGAAAGAATCCCAAGATTTTTGATTTGTTAACATTTCTCATGGTTTCCCTCTTTGACCCAAGCTTTTTCTTTTCCATCATTCTAGAGATGGAGGCTATGAAACTTCTCCTCCTCTTGGAAAATACTGTGGTACAGACCTGCCTCCTGTTATATTCTCTCATGGTAACAAGTTGTGGATAAAGTTTGTAAGTGACTTATTTGGCACAAGAAATGGGTTTTCAGCAGAGTGGGATGGTACATCAGCAGGTAAAATGACCACATCAAGTATAAAACCATTTTACATATCTCATTTTCGATCTTTCATTTGTATTTCATTTCTCACCTCTTCCCCCACATCTTTTCTGCTTCCCATCTTCTCAAATCTGTCTGCTAATTATATAGTATCATATATTCATGTTGTTAAGATCAAGGTTACAACTTTCTTGATCCTTGGGCTTTCCTTTTCTCCATAAGGAAGCATATACTGTTCCCTAGATATAATGTAGCATCAACTTTCTCATATGTTTAGGAAAGCAGTAACCAAGAATTTAATGGAGAGGTTTCTATTTGAAGATTAACTATCTATCAGGGCACTCTTCAAATTAGATAGTTAATATTTCTAGGTGCTTCTCTTCTGCTTACAACACTGTTGGCTAAATGCAGATTTTTCGGGCATTGCTGCAGATATTCAGGGCATGTGAAGGACGTCAGTAGTATGAATCCCACACATCATGTATAATTTTCTACTCTTCTAGGTGTTAAATGTTTGTTTGGTTTCTTTGCCATTTTCAGGTTGTGGTGGGACTTTGATGGCAGCTTCTGGTATCTTCATGTCTCCCAACTACCCTATGCCATATTACCACAATTCAGAGTGTTACTGGTTGCTCAGAGGAAACCGAGGAACCCCATTTGAAATCCAGTTTGAACAGTTCCATCTAGAGCATCACTCAAAGTGCAACTTCGATTATCTTGCGGTATGTATCCTGTGACACTTTGCTCCACAGGAGGCAGCTGAGTATGATAAATGCACTGGCAAGGAAAAACACATGGCCCTGGTCTTCAAATGCCTGTAAGTGATCAGACTCAGAATAGGAAAGCTCCGTGCTAACATACTACATTCGTATCACAGAACAGTGAGAGGTAAGGCAGCAGTGTCTGTGTAGCTGCTGGTAAGAAGAACATTTATGTCCAGATAGAAAGGCCACTGAAACAAGAATCTGTCTGCGTCTCTTAAATTTGCTGTGTTTTCGACCAAGGCCTTAGTATGATCTCTTAGTAAATTACAAGGAAAAAGGCACAACAGTGTCAATAACACTATTGTTAATATCAAATTTCGTATCTGAATTGTTGCATAATTTATTTGAATATTTTTAATAGAGTTGAAATGGAGTGCAGCTTTCCCCTCTTGGTGAGTAAGCCCCTCAAAACCCCCAGTGTTCGGTTACTGGCTTCCTGTTTTTCCACTGATTTGCTTGTTTCTGAAATGCGTGTCAGGCTTCCTCTGAGCAGAAATAGAATTTAACCTCTTATATACCCAGTAACAATTCCCTAAGCAGACATTTGTCAGGGGGTAATTACTTGGATTTGTAATGCCATCAGCTTTATTAAATTCTTTTTTTCTTTCTTTTAAGGTATATGATGGTAACAGCAGTAATGCTAAACAGCTAGGTAAATTTTGTGGGAATCAGATACCACAACTCATCCGTTCCAGTGGAGACAGCATATATGTAAAACTAAGGACAGATAGCAGTTTGCGAGGTGGAGGCTTTTTAGCTAAATACAAACAGGGTAAGTAAAAGAAGATGAGAAGAACATTTTTCTACAGTTCAGCTTGTTCCCGAAACTGCTTCTCGCGGCCCGTGATCCTACCTATTCATGAGTAGAGGACAATGTATAAAGCATATTATTGACCCAGAATGTCTAGTCTGCTACAGTCACAGAACAAAGAGCTAAAAATAATCTGCTCATCTACCCCTGATGGAGATTATCTCCTTCCTAGAAGAAAGCTGGTGAGGAGGCTCTGCTTCTATTACCTGCAACAGCGGCACTTACCACTCCAGATTTACTCAGAATAACAAGTGCTGGAAGTCCATAACACGGTAGATTGGACTGTTCTTGCTCTTCTGCTCACCCAGTCTCCTGACTTTTTAACACAGAAGGTAGACAGAACACGTTTCTGTGCTCTCCTAGCTGCTTGTGTGGCAGGATGGCAAAGGATAAGTGAGTTACCCTCAGCCATCCTGGATCACTATGGGTGCTTAGGATCATTTAGCCTACCTGGAACACTTCAAAAAGTTTCTTTTTTTATATCTTATGGTAAGGGTCACATTTTTCTTGCAAATGTTTTTTTGGTAAAATGGTCCTACCCCAGAAATATCAGAACAATAACATTTGGAGAAAAATCCAAGAAGAAACATAACAAATTAAAGTTATTTTGCTCCCAGTCAGAACTTTGAATATCACCCTGGTGTTAACTTTTCTCCTTATACGCTCGAGCATATATGGTTAAATGCACATTGGAAGATACAGAATCTGACCACATACAAAACTATTTTCAAGCATCTTTGGTACCCTAAATATGACATGCCCAATTGATTGAGATTGCTGTAGGTTTACAGACATTAAGTTGTCTTAGGTTTGGAAAATAGTAAATGGATTATGAAAAAAACAAAGCTATTCATCCACTCATGATGCATACAATAATTAGAAGAGTGAGAGACCTTTGGCTCCTCATTTCTTAAAGATATCACAGATTCATCTACCATGTACTTTTGAGACTGCAAAGTCAAAATGATATATTAGAAAGGGTTTCCCCCCTTTCATTAATTAAACAGGAAGAGCACTTTCAAAGCACTCAGATGTAGTACCTGAGCTATCAGATAATGTGCTCTACACTTTATGTTCATATTTAATTCCTGAAGATGCATCAGAGAAAGCTTTCGCTGGCTTGTCCAAAAGCTAAAAGTATGTAGGAAGTAATGGTATTAAAAAAGGATGTTTAGATGCCAGATGCATTTATGAGTACATGAAAGAAATGTAATGATGAATTGGAAAACATTGCGAAGGAAAACATGGTATCAAGTTAACATTCAAAGTCACCTTTGTGTCTGAAACTTTCCTAATAAAATACTGATGGCAGGGGGTAGCAGATTTTACCCATATTGCATTCTTCAAAATCCATTCTGTGCTTTTCATCCTGTCCTTTCGAACAGTTGTATGTTTTAGTGTAGCTTTGCAGACAAGCTCCACTCCACCTGACCCTGACCTTCAGTTGTACCCTGAGCATTTCGAAGTCCTAAAAACACAGACCTTGCTGCTCTGTAAATCATTTGGAAAGAATCAAAAATATTTGCAGGAGGTAGGTGTATTATCCCTAGTGACAGACAACAGAAGAGTTTTGCAAGTGAATCTCAGCTATTTCTGCTGTTCAAACACTGCAGATTTGCTGTACAAGGCAAATAGCCTGTCCTCCTCCCCGCCTCCTGCCCACTTCTCCAATCCCAGTCCCATTGTATGCTGTCTCCAGACGAGGAATTGCCTACACTAATATTTTCTGTCTCTAGCAAAAGTTGGATACAGGAAACTGAGACTCACTGACCTAATGCCATAATTGTAATGTCACGCTTTATCTAGTTTAGATTCGTTTTAATTTTCTCTGCACTTTAAGGAAAGCTCTCATTATTCCAGGTGAGCAGCCAGTTCTTATGCTAGGATGTTACTGGATTACTCATGAGGAAAACCATGGCTTCGTTTTAAAGAATTTCATGGTCACTTCCAGTTCCTGGAGCTAGAAAATCCAGTACAAGTAGTGTACTTCCCATTTGTTGTTTTAGCCAGGGATTATAATTTTTTCTAGTTTGCAGAAATAAACCACTTTAATCCATTACTCAATCCTTGTTGAGCACCCTCCCCAAATTGTTTCAAATGACAGGGCAAACTTCTATTATTAGTTAAAAAAAAGCAAAAAATATGTTTCAGGAATAACCATGTCTTTAGTATTAAAGAAAACTGCCAAAAAATATATGTACTACATATACTGATGAGCCTGCAAGTGTCAGGAAAAAAAGACGTAATCGAGCTGCAAGATTCAGGTTTGGAAAGTCTGGATTTTGTTTGCAATATATGCAATATGTTCTTCAATAGGTCACAATTCTCTTTCTGCATGATTTCTCTAGCCTGTGAATAAAAACATTTATCCCCGTGTAATGCTATCAATAACTTCAATTAGTAATTTTTTGAGATACTGGGTTAATAAGCACTGCACAAACATAATTCATTATCACTTTTGTTTTCAGTTTGCCATGAAGTACTGACTGTAAATCGTAGCCGTGGCATATTGGAAAGTTTAAATTATCCAAATAATTACCCATTAAATGAGCACTGCCACTGGACTATCCAAACTACAAAGGGGAACACACTCAACTATAGCTTCACAGCCTTTAATGTAGAAGATGGATATGACTGTGACCGTGACTTCTTGAAGGTATGTACTCAGATTCTAGAAACAAGAAAACTCAGGTCTTCTCCAATAAAGAGAAACAATAAGTATGCAGAAAACCAAGGGGAAATTTGTCTTATCTAAATTTAGGCATTAAAACTGAAGTGTTAAGTCCAAACGATTTGTCCCTATTTCCTCTGTGATCAGTAGGGAGTGAAGCATTGCCAGAGAGCACTTCATCTTACCTTAAGCAGGTGTCTGCAATAGGGAGGATGAATCACTTTGCGGGTGCCTAGACTTACTACAAAGAGTCTAGCTACCACCTTAGATTATATGCGCTGGCTTTTATGGGTGAAGTGAGATGTCATGATTCCAGTTTCATGTAAAGAAGAAATCCTGAGATTAGTATTTTGACTGCTGAAATGCAATGAGCCCAAATAATAAATTATTTTCCTCTTGTTTTTATCTGCAAAGGAGTGGGGAATGTTCAAAAGCTTTAAAATGTGTTTTTTTCTACATTTTTAAAGGGAGGGCTGCCATGTCTCCTTTATAGATTTTTCTTTTCATAATTAATATCTTTCTTTAAAGGGACTGAAAGAAACTGAATTTACTCACAAACAAAATGAGAAATTTTTAGCCAAATAAAACCATTCAGTCAACCTGAAGCCAAGTACCCTTTATTTTCATTTCCTCAAAATTTTTATTTCTAGGGCAGCTGAAAAGATATATTTTCTCTCAGTTTTGTACTTTGTACCGCGGGAAGTAGAGTGTAGTCGTGATCACTGCTATACTGAGGATTATAATCTCTTGCCTACAATTTTTCTGTTTCCTGACCTAAAACATCCTTCAGATCTCATCCTTGTACAGGATGCCAGCATGTAAACCCTGTGCTCTACTTAGCTTTTGCACAAGAGAAATTGAAATCTAGAGAAGTGTTAGAGAAGGCTGCTTACAGCCAAGGAGAGGGCTAAGGAATAGTGCCCACATTTCTGGGGATGCTTCCTTATACTAGGGTCTTGCAGAAGGTCCAGCAGTAGGCCTGGTGATGGGTTAATCAGTTCCCTCTAGATGTCCTCCCTCGCTCCCTCTACCTTCTTTCTATACCAGCTTTCACAGCTCAAAATTGGTAATAAACTGGCAAAGTGGTGTTCTTCCAGCTTTCTTCTCTTTGTGGCCAGGAATGGAGAGAAAGAATAGACATGTGAAGAAAATAAACAAGGGAGCACTGTATTGAGAACTAACTATTAAAGCCTGGTTTGTTTTTGTGAGGAGGCTGAAAAGGAAACATTGGAGCCAAGTGGCTAGTCTCAAGATGCCTGAGCCCTTGATCCATGAAAAGCAGGAGCCTTGCACACAGTAGCCAGCCAGTGAGGAGCAAGAGACTTGCCAGAAGAAGCTATTATAGATGTTAGTCAAGGTTGGAGGAATAGTGCCAGAGACAAGGACCTGATCCAAAGCACTTAAAAGAACAGAAATAAAACATTTTGGAGGGAGTGAGGAGACAGGGAGCAGAGAATTACTTTCACTCTTTGTTTTAACAGTTTTTCAGTGCTACAAATCAAAGAAAATACAGACTGAAAGAGGTATAAAGAGAATACAAGGGAAAAACAGAGTCAAGGAAGTGTGTTAAAGAGGCTTTAATTTGCAATTCATGTTACATTACTTGCAAATCATTCTCTAAATGCCATTAAGAAATACCTCTTGGAAAAGATGTTCTCATCTGGTAGTTGCATGCTGCACAAATATGTACCATAGTGTAAAAAAGAGAACAAGGTTGAACAAGCCAGGGAACTGAATAGTGTTTGCTCCCACCCTGCATCTTGCGAAAGGGGAACATGTTGGCAAGGCTGTGAGTGCTCTGTGGTGTAGGGGAAAGGGGGAATGATCGGGAGCAAGTGTGCAGTTCACTTTCTAAGCAGACTGCAGATATTTGTAACTTTTCTGTCTGAAATCCATGTAGTGTCTGACGCCACTGTAAATTGGAAAAAAGGTTAATAAAAAAAAAAACAACTCAGAGCTGCACAGCTGAGATAAATTCCTTTTCTGCCACATGCGAGTTTTTAGATTCTTTTATTGCGAAGAGGCCTAAAAGGGGAAAGCTCTGATGTTCTGGCTGAGTATAACACTGGGAAAACAGAGGTATAATGCTGTTCACTGTAGTCCAAGTGGGTGGTGCATTGACCACGTGCCAGAGCCCTTCACTGTTTTCTCGGAGGAAATGGGAAGCTGCTGCTCAGACAGTTTTTGTGTAGCTGCATTCACAAACCGGAGTGGCCACTGGTGCTGATCAGGTGCTCTTTTTCCCCAGAAGCTTTTGGGTGCCCCTTTTCCCATCTTCTTGTGGGTTTGACGGCAGCAGCTCTCCTGCCTCAGCCCCTTGCAGCAGGCAGCAACACCTTACTTGTCTTCTTAGCTCTGTGGCATTCCTGACAGTAGCAGCCTGGTGCTCTGTGGCAGTTAGCAGATGGCAGGCTTGGTGACAATATTTGCTGCTACTTGCTGAGAGGCTGGGGATGGGAAGGACAAGAGTTAGCTGTTAGGTTGGATTAGGCGATGATCACAGTTGTGGTGGCAGAGGGAGTAAGGGAAAGTGATATGTGATGGAGGAAGGACAAGATAAAAAATTGCAGAGGTGTTATGGCAGAGAGCTGACCTGCCTGAGTAGAATACAATCAGGAAATGGCAGCTGTAAAACAAACAAACAGACAAACAAACAAATAAAACAAACAAAAAAACCCAGCAGAGCTGCTTTTAAATGTCAGTGGGAGAAATAGATTTAATGCATGTGGACATATTTTTATGACATTGTAAATGTCTTAAACTGGAGCTCTGATTTTTTTGAAATCTTTCTGAATTCTGGAGAAGAAAATCATGGTACTTGGTAGGGTCAGGACAGCAAGACTGGGTAAGCTGCGTTCCTGAGTATTGCTGGACCTGGCCTGCTGGACTCTATGGTTTTGGTAGCAGTCTCCATACTGGGAAAGAGGCCGTTCTTCAGCTTTGTGTTTAATTACGACTTACACTTCTGACCCAAACCCACACGTAGTATACAAGAAGAGCATTTTGCCTCATGGCTAATTCAGTCTGATATACACAGAATATATTAATTTGCTATTTCCTCCCTGGCTTAGTCCACCTATGAGTCAGAAATTAAATATGTAGAATAATGACAAAACCAAAAGTTTCTACACAGAGTTATTCCTAGTGGTTGTCAATTACCAAAGATATTATCATCACTTAGAGCAAATAACTGTTTCAAATACAGGACAAGGGAAAAGATAGTTGATGTCCAAAGAGTACAACTAAGTGCAAATACAGTGCATGGCTGTCCCAGACTGAAATGCAGTCACAGCTGTACAATAAGTCAGCCATGTATTGCATTACCTATTTCCTTTTCTCCTTTGATCATGGGATGCTTCTTGTGAGCCAGACTGCAGTTTGCAGCAGCTGGCTGGTGTTACTCACAGTGAGCAGCATTCCCTCTCTGCAGTGAGCCTAGAGTGACTCTGACTCAGCCTGGCCTGGGCAGGGCCTGCATCTCTACCACTTCAGCACGTACAACTATTTATACCTGTGTCAAGTAAGAAGGTAAAAAGCCCTGTTCTTCTGACTTGGTGGCTATTTTCTGCCCCAGTGCATAGCTGCGAGAAATTGAGAAGAAGCAGTGTGGGAGGGAGGCAAAACTGGAGTTTTTTTATAATATCAGTCTCTAGCTTGAATCTCATATGAACGCTTTCTCAGCAAATGAGCAGTGTGCAGTGTTTAATGACCTGTCAGAGGATGTTGGCTCATTGCTAGTAATGCTCACAGGATGTGTGACATTTTGGAAGGAGTTTTACAGCAAAGTTTCAAGACTATGGGATGAATTGCTTGTGGTAAAGACATGTACAAAAGTGGCAATGATATGATACAAGGCATACCAAATAGCAGACTGTTTCCTACTGATGCTACACTAACTGTAATTAGATTAGATGGTCTTTAAATTATATTGCATGCCTTGGCTTGGCTTAATAACCTAATATTAGTTTTGTAGAGGAGTCATCAGGCTGTAGCCAGTGAGATATTGCAGGCAATGACATAGAAATGTCATTCCTTCCTCTACATTCACCAAGTTATTAGCTGAACAAGCTTATATTTAACTCCCCATCTTTAATGATGAATTACCTTCTTATTTAGTATGACAGAACATAGTCTCCACAGAGAATGTCGTGTTATTGCCCTGAAGATCAGTCTTGCAGTAGGACTGAAATTTACTCCTTTCTTATTCAAGAAAAATATAATTTGAAACCCACTAATCTTTCTGTCCTTCAGTGACAACTTGCCCCTATGTTCTTCTGCTCAGAAAGTACAACTGTCCCTTGAAGTCCAGTCTATTTAGCATCTGCTTTTAATAAGTAAAGGGAAGACCTTGCTCAGCCTTTTGCAAGGTGCCGCCAGCCTGATAAGCAGATAGTAAAATTGTGTCATTCAGCAACACAAGTTTCAGAGCTCTCTGAGTCTCACTGCTTTGGTCTGCGCAGCATGTTAGTCTAGTGGCAAGGATGGAATTATCATTGGGTTAATACAAAAGAACATCTTACCTGCCAGTGTACTTAAGCAGTCCAGACTCTTTTGGCAATTAGTCTCAGGATGGTTAAAATACGATTGCACCCTGATATGTGGAATACTATCAAATGAGTACAGTAATTAATATGGCATCTGCTCCTGAGAACTGTTTTGTTTCCTTCTGGTGGCAACAGGATATGTCTTTTTTTTTTTTTTTCTTTTTTAAACCACAGTAGCATTCCAGGGATGTGCCATAATATCCTTTTTCTCCATCTGGGAATACCACATTAGATAATTGTGGCTTGCGCTCAGCTGGTCATCCTCTTTTTTTATTAGCTTATCATAGAAAGAAAAAAAACAACTTACTGTGTGTCTAGTTTTACTCCCTTTTGTACTTGTAATTAGTAAATACGCTCAAACTGTATTAGGACATTAACATTATTACATTTTATTTATGAGTGTGTCTTTTTAAAGTACTGCAGGAGTTCTCCAAGCACAGAGAGAAAGGCTTTGCTTATGGACGTGCATTGATTTACAGAATGTCACCAGTAGTATGTCACCCTGGGGAAGCAGATGATATATTAAATATACCCATCCAGGTTCTGCACACAGACATGAAATTACAGCCTGCTGGCCAAACAGCAGTAGTATACATTAATGTATTAGCATGCAAGCTGGCAGCATGCCAGCCCATCCCTGAATTCCTTCAGGGGTTTATAGGCCTCCACAAGAAGTCCTTCAGTGTAAGACTGTAAGGATAAAAGCTACAATTCTCCCTGGGTTTCTGTGGCAGGCCTCACTGTTGGAACACAAGGAAATCTTAGCCCTTGCACTGGTTTTCAGTGATACCCAGAAGGAGAGCATTGGGCCAAAAGCTGTCTTCCCTAGACAAGACTGGCTCAGGGCTGATTTATGTTTTCTCAATCGCCTGCATTGCCAGAATCAAAGTACACTTTGGCTTTGCCCTTTGAAAGGTTACTTAGAAGCAGACTTACAAATGTGCACACAAAACCCCCTACCCCTAAAGACAGCTAAATTTGTCAGTGGTTGCGTGGTTGCCTACAGAAACCTCAAATGACAAGAAGCACGAGTGAAGCCAGCACAGACTCTGCTTTTGGACTCAGAAAATGAGTCAGACCTTCATGGACTCAGCATTTTCCACACCCTGCCAGCTCAGAGCAATGTGACTTTGCCTGTACCTTCAGGAAAAAGCACTGTACAATGAAGTGACTGTGAAATACTACCATATGATGGTAGTGTGCATGCCCCTTGTTGGGGAAAGGGCATTTGGGACTCATGTAGTTGCAGCTGGATTCTTCTTTCCTCTGTTCTTCTTCTGTGTTCCAAATTTTGCTGGAAAGCCTGGCCAGCATTTGGGAGACTGTCTGTGCAATGAAGTGGCTTATCCCACTCAGCATGATGAGGCATCATGATACAAAATTATGTGGTGGCTGGAGAAACCCCGTCTGAATTGGTCAAATTTTCCCCTCATCAAAGGGGAGCCCCCAGCCTACTCAGAAAAAAACACACTGGACTTTGAGGAAGGTCTTGTCCCTCCCTTCCCCATTGTTCCCATGAGCAGGCGATTTGTTTTCCTGAAAGCCTAAGAGGCAGGAATATTTCCCTTTTTTCCCATCTTCATTTGCAGAGACATAGCTGCAGCTCTTCTCAGTTGCCGTAGTTATGCATGATGCAAATTTTCTCAAATGGGGGGATTCCCAGAGAGGATCCTGCCCTCTCTGGCCCCTGACAGTGTCAGTGTGATGTTGCTTACACTGGAAGTTCAGTTCATCTGGGCTGGCAAAGCATGGGAGGAGCAGCACTCAGCCCTGCACGGGAGTTAGCAGCCTTGCAGACTGCTCAGACCCCCCTGGGCTTTTCAGAGCAGGCACACCATCTCCATCCCCTCCCTGCCGCCGATCGCTGTGTCACTAGGCACAGACCCATCTCTCTGTAAGGAACTTTTCCCACAGTAGAAGCTTTCTGCTGAAGAGTAACTTTGGAAATATTATTGTCCCAAGCTCAAAAGTAGTCCTGCTCCCTCCACCATGAGTGGATTCTTGCTGCAGAGGAACCGCCTCAGTTTCTGAGGCATTGAGGAAAGCAGACACTTTACCAAAATAGCTGCGGCCTTGTGACCAGGCATGTGTGATCCCGCTACCCCAAGGGTGTTGATCCTCAAGAAGCCCCTTGGTCAGCAAAGGCAGGAAATCACTTTGTGGACCCATTTGGATGCTGGCCATGACAGCAAACCTCTGCCTCTACCTCCGTGAGAGGCATGGGGTCAGGAACAGGACACTGGGGCAGCCTGGGTTTGCTCCCGGCAATGGAGCTGTGATCTGAGGTAAAAGCACCCCAGTGGTTAGCAGAAAGGCAGGCTTTTTGGAGGCACTCTTGTGCTGGACTGCCTTGCTTCTGACTCAGCCTGCTCTGGGGCTGGGACCTTCTCCATCCAGGCAGCATGGTGATTAGGTGGAGGTGCTTTCCTAATATTGTGCTGAACAAATAAGGTTTTGAGTGCAGGTCTTCGTGTTGACGGACTAGGTGGATGTCTCCTAGGCATTCCTTTCTTAAACAGCAGTTGTTTCTTACTCCTATTTCAAAAACAATTGTAACATTTCATCCAAAGATACACCCTGCATTTCTTACATTCTTATAATATATCCAGAACCTTGCTAAAGAAAATTATTATTTTTGTATCATTTGCAGAAATAAACCTTTCCTCAAAAGACAGGAATGAACAGATTTGCCTGTAGTTAGAAATTCTTCTTTTCTTTGAGAAGGTGCTAAGTAGTAATGTAAGACATGAAAAATTCTTTTAAAAAAATACCACTGCAGTCCAATATGGAATTTAACTTTGCTTGAAACTTTCAAAGGACTCTGAGTATTTCAGGCTCAGGTTATGAGACAAAACATAGACTCAGCTACAACTCTTACTATTAAAAAACTACACATCTATACATTCCATATGTTAGATAAATCCCAGTGAGATTAACCAGTGTGCCTATATGTCTAGTGATGCACGACGTCAAACTCCATTGGACTATGGAATAAAATGGTTAATTAATTAAAGTGTGTCATTGTTTGGAGACAAGAAAGTTGCCTGTGGTGGTCAGACCAAGGAGTTTTATCAAAGGTCATCTAGGGCATAAACATGTTTAAATAAACATATTAAAACAGTATTTAGAATGAGTTCTTAAGGGGGGCTTTTCTTCTAGCAGCAATTGCAAACACTTCCCATCACGCAAGCTCAAACATAACCTTATTTTGTTTTCCTGTTTATGCAGAAATAACAAGACTCCACACAGTAAATCACTCAATGTCTTAAGCTGCCTTTGCTTCTATGAAAACTATGTCGCTGTAGTGCTAAGTTAGCACAATGTGCCACATCCTGGAGCTTTAGTTTGTTGGGTTTTTTCTCGGGCTGACAGACCTGCAGGTTCTTAAGCTTGCACTCTAGCTCTTCTGGAAGGAAATATGTTGCTTGGAAATGGATTATTTTTATTTGTGTTAATTCTTGCTTTAATAATTAATTATGATCTCACTTCAGAGTGCATTCTATTACTTGGATGATGATGATTATATTGTCTGGGTTTTGCTTCATTATGTTTTCTGGTAACATTTGTTGCAATTCCGTCAGAATTTCCTTTTCAAAAAATGGCTTGTTCAGGAAGAGCTGCTCAGATACCTGTAATCACTGCCTCTAGTGTTTAGATCAGTCAGAACAATCCCATATCAGGTTTCCCACTTCGAAGAGGAAAGGGATACTTGTGTGTGTCAGAGTAGCTCTTTGGAGATGTCCTAGAGGCTCCCACAGTGGGTGGGGCACTCACAGCTATGCTGTTCTGATCCAAGGTGCAACCTCCTTTCCGGAGTTCTGCAAGTACAGACCAGGGCTGTTGCTGCTGGCCACTGTAAAAAGGCCTTTGGGCTGCAAACTATTTGTTTCAAGACTCAAATTGACACAGGTATTGATATAACTACTCGTAATTATATAATGAATTAATGACATCTGAGAATGGGATTATTTACAGTACCATAAAGATGAGAACTGTCAGTATTCATAGGATGGATTTTCCCCTCATATGAAACTGAAAGTTTGTCTTTGAAGACTCCATCATGTCTTGATTGAGACTGTGTCGTGCCTAACCAATGAATTTAAGCAGCTTTTTGCCAGAGCAGGTTAGGCTGGAGGGGTTCCTTTATAATTATTTTCTTGATGAAAAAATGTGCCTTTTCACAGTAATAAAGTTCTCCAAGAGAAAATTGAAATTTTGCCCTAAAAAAAAGAAATCAGTTTCCTGCCAGGAATACCGAACAGATGGAGTCCCACTACCTGTCTGGAAGGTTCCTGTCAGTCTTACTTTGCAAGAAGGAATAAGCTTGACAAGGTGCTTGGCTAGAAAAAAGTCCCTGCTTCAAGTATGCCCAAATGGAACACATTCAAAGTTTCTTTCCTTCCATTTGTTTGAGATCTTTATTTCTTTCCATGCAGCAGAAACTCTATTTTCCGGTCAGCTCCGTCCTTGAGCCCTTGCTCCGTTTCTGGCAATGAGCTTCTCTGTGACACAGGTCATGCTGTTTACTTTGCTCCTCCAAAGACAGGGTAACAGCTGTGGCCTCCAGAGCACTGTGACTGGTGTCAACAACGTATTTCCAAGATGAAGATTTAGAAAAGCCAAAATGTAATACTGGTGACCATGGTGTCTCCTCTGGGAGAGCTACCTGAGCCAAACCCTTCCTGCAGCCTAGGCTAGTCCTGCTGTCCCAGCCCCACTCCAATGTACTGCGGATGGTTTTCAGCTGTCACTTTGCTGCAGGGCAGTCCCACAGCTTGATTCATCCCTTAGAGAGCTAGTACCTCCCCTTTGTACTTTTGTGTCAGCCTATACGCTTGCTCCTGGGCAGTCTGATAAGGAGTTTCTTGTAACTGTTCTTGAGCCCATGCCTAAGAATTTGTCTGAATGTACTGCATCCCCACCTGGGCCTGGTACTGGGGTACAGGCTGATGAAATGGAGCACTCCAAGTGCTGCTGGGCAATTGCTTCAGTTAAAGAGTGGGGGCTAGGGATCTGAACATGTGTTGCAGCTGTTTGCGTGTTTTGCTTGTTGGATTGTCTGCCAAAATCATCATGAAGCCCTTGATTTTCTGATGGAGGCTAAAAGGTCTCAACAAATAAATAAATTACAAAACAAATATCTACACAGAAAGGGAGCAAGCGCTTTCTTCCCAACGAGTAGCTGGGAGGAGTCCAATCCCCAGTTCCTGGAATAAGTAGGTACTGGAGTGGCTAATAAAATGCCCCAAAATTCAATTGTCTTGCACAGCCAAGGGAGTACCTTGCCTCATACAGCCTAGGGAAGAGCCTTGCCTTGATTTGCAGCAGTTTAGGATAGCACAGCTGACAAAGCAGGCCCTTAAACAAGAAACGCTGTCTCAGAGATCAGAAAAGAAATTGTGGCGCATGAGATCTGCGTTCAGCTTCAGTTTCACTTGCCCATATTTGTGTGAGAGCAAATGTAGTTTGAGAAGTTCAAAATGCCCTGTGAAAACACACAGCTGTTCCCTTCATTTAGAAGTGAAAGACAGCTTGAAAAAAACTTGCTGTAATTCTAGCAGTCGTGGTCTGCCTCTCTCAATGAGTTACAGCTGGCCAGGCACTCGAATTTCCTGCGAAACTCTGCTGTGAACCCAGACCCACGGGGCAGCGCGGCATGAAGGGATTGCCATAGTAACCATTCTTTGTGTCTTGAAAAACTGACTGACTGTTTTCAGGGAAAATTACATAGAAATGTGACATTCGCTGTCTTAGATAAAAATAACACTCCCTTGATGAATCAAAGTTGCAGGAGACTCACGAAGGTTGGTTTTTTTGTTTGGATTGGAAAGTTTATGGGTATGATTTAGTCCATAGTTCTTTAATATGGCTTTTTATTTGTAATCACTAAAGCTAATGGCTGGACATTTAATATGTATCTTAACGTAGTTTTTGCTTCTATTCAGAGCCACAGATTCATGATCTCCACATTGATTCATTTTTCCCCATTCATATTTTTCTGGTGTGAGATTTCCATGGCATGAAGCCACAGAAATATGAGTAGTATATACCACAAAGCTGTCAAAGGAAATAGTACTATTAAAATCTATTTGGGACTGACTTTATTTCATTTTGCTGAACTCAAGCAATAGAAGAATGTGTAAAGCGCTCAGCCTGGCTTGGAGGAAGGTCATAACTATAATGCTCCTTCAAGCTTTACATTTCGAAAGAATACGGATGAATGCTCAACTTCTTAACATCTGATCTTTATGACAATTTCATATCTATTACAAACACATCTGATCAAGACTTTGCAAGAACTACCAGCAATGGGTCTGCAATTAGAAACTTTCAAATTTTCTGATTTCACCTAGAAAAATCATACCAAATAGTGATAGTTCTCAAGTTCCAATACACTTCTTATGCTCTGCACCTTTCTTGGCATTAGGCGATTGAAAACCAAAAAACATTCAGGGTCACCAGCCATAAAATAAGTTTGGATTATTGCAATAGAATTTTTCCTGCAATTTGTCCCTAACTTCTGGCTGAACTACATCTAATTTATTTTTTATTAAAAAAATACTTTCAAACTAGACTGTCTGCTTGAGGATTTGAAACCATTTAAGTAGATTTCTTGGCCCCAACTATGTCTTAAATCAACAGCAAGATTTCTGAAGGTTCTGCAAGACCAACATTTTGAACAGAAAAGCTGAGGGCTTAGTTATTCATTTCCATATGTAAGTCTGCTAGAAAATGTGTGCAAAACTTAGCAGCTAGCATGGTTAATCAATATTTACTGTAATATCATACTTCCATACTATGAGTGTTGAGTGTAGGAGAATTCTTAGTGGAATCAGAGATATTTGGAAAAGAGATAAATAAGAGATATATAAATAAGAAATAAATAAACCTTGGCTGTTTTTCTAGACATCATAGATTTGATTCTTTGCATGGAGAAAACTTTACACTTATGGCTTCAGAACAGAGAAAAGTTTTTGCTGAAATTCTGAAAGAGGCATGCCAAAAATTCGCAATGAGAATGTTCAGACGTGGTTTCTGTGCCAGTAATTTGCTGGGTTGTGTTGAGAAGATATGCTCTGTGAGACAGAAGATCAGATGAACTGTGGCAAAGTGATAATAAAAGAACAAGGGTTGCTGTTTTTTTAAACTTTGAGAATCATAGTAACAAAAGTAGAAATAATAAAGCAACTCCTAACTTGACAACAACCGGCAATCTAGTATCATAAGTCAAAGGCAACTGAGCTAAAATGTCTCATTTTTTACCAGTTTTGCAAAAATTATATGCCTCAACCCTGAAAAACAACACTGAGCATTGGGATATTTAGTGAGGAACATAAATGCATATTCAGTGTGATTTACTGGATTTGAAAGAAGTTACAAATCTAGAATTTGAAAGACCCTTTAAATCTGTTTGGAGACAACTAATGTAAAAAGGCTTAAAAGCTGTAAGCATCCACTATCATCCCATCAAAATATGTATTAAGTGTTTTCATTTAAGTGTCAGTATATGACTAAGTTCGGATTTCAAGATTTAAATACAGGAATTTTTTTTAGTGTTTTATTTGTTTGGGGGTTTTTTTTGTTGTTGTTGTTGTCTGTTTGTTTGTTTGTTTGTTTTGAATGGTGATGTTTTAAGAATAGGATGGAGGATTTCTCATCTGTGTTTGGGGAACAGAAAGATTTTTCAGGCTGACCACATCGGCAAACACATTGTCAGAATACCATCACGTAGAATATGACTAGGAGATCGAACAGAAAGTGTTCCTAAGTACAAAAGTTCAGAAAGCATGACTCAGTCCACTCCTTCTCCAAAGCAGGATAGTAGCATAAGATCACGAAACAATAAACAAACACATGTGAAGTTTACCTTGTGGGTAAACTTGTGGGTTTTGAGGATTTACTTTGCTTTTGGTTTTCAGTTTCTCCTCACTGGTCTGGGAGGCCCTGGTGATGCTGATTGCTTGGTTTTCTCCAAGTCCAGCCAGTCCTGAAATCACCTGAGTGCAGTCTTAAAGAAGTGAAGTTGTAGACAAGAGTTGTCACTGAGGGGTTTGGAGGCACTGAGCATGTTAGATGCACAGCCAAATCAGATCCATGATATTCCCTTTTTCTTTCTGATTCAGTTCATTGCCATTTGCTCTTTATCTTCTTCCCCAGCAACCCCCAATACACACCAAAACAGAAACAGCAAAACCTTCCTTCTGTACACAGTGTGCAGCCACGTTTAAAGAAAGACATATTGCATTATATTTGCTCATCATTTCACCCAAATCTTTCCACGCTCCCCAGAGCTCAAAGGGTGGCAAAGGTGGCCAGTGCGAGAAGTATCACTGATTTTTCTTTGACATCCTGTACTAAACGTTAAGAATTGGAAAGCGGCTTTTTACTCACTGGGATATTTTTTGTTTTATTTCAGCTCTATGATGGGCCTGATGAACAATCCAACCTGATAGGCACTTTCTGTGGACAGTCTCTTCCACTGGCAGGGAGTACTACAGGGACCAGCCTTCATGTGGTGTTTTATTCTGATGGACTGAATGCTAGAAGTGGGTTCCAGATGATGTGGCATGTTAATGGTAAGTTAACCAGGTTTCCTCTGGGAAGGTATGTTTCCTTCTTTCCTGTATGTGTAATGGAGTCCCAGCTTATGCTACTCTGTCAGCTAAGTAGAAATAACCATTACAGCTCTAAAATATTGCATTTCCTCATAATTCCTCAAGTGCTTTTCCAGTGGATGTTTTTGCACATGCACACCTTCAAAGATCATCTGATCAAAGACTGAGAGCTGTTAGTGAAACATGCTTTCATTTGTAGGAATATGCACAGGGATGAGGGGCATCTGCAGAATTTTTGTACTCAACAGGAGATATATGCTCTAAAGAGGGGAATCATGGGTGACTTGGGTTTTCTAATGGGAAACACTCAGCCCTCAGTTTGCCCCATTCTGATATATTTGTGTTTTCTGTGCAGGCTTCTCTCTAGTTTTATTTGTTTGGTGTTTTTGGGTAGCATGTTCACTTCCAGCTGCCCCCCACCCCACTTGCCTGCATGAAATAACATTGGCCAGGATGTGCTTTGGGTGTTTTTTCTCTTGTTCTTACATCACAGTCACAGGCCTCATTAAACAGGCAAGCATGAACACCAATTAAAAACAAATCTGTTAATGACTGTACAACTGCAAACTATGTTTGCAGTTTCTTCATAAATGTGGATACAAATGCAACTTTTTCACTCTGCTTATTTAACATCAGTATTGCACTGTAACAAGATTAAATTGTGTGCCATTGTACATCCCATCAAAGCGGATCCAACCTTGAAAATAATTAAATCGCCACTGTTGCTCTGTCTGTCTAATCAGTTCACACCATTCAGCTTTGACAGCATTGTAAAGCAGCTGAAATCGGCTGCAGAGGCCCCACTGTGGGTTGCTGAGGTGTACGGCATGCTATACATTGTTTGAATAGGAGCTCCTCTGCGCTACCACAGACCGCTGGCGTTTGCGGGCTCCCAAAGGGCTCTTGTTGACTAGACAGTGGTGTTTTGCATTCAGCAGAGGTCAAGGAGCATTTCTGGGCAAAGGAGGGACATATGTGGGAGGAGTGAGATGCGTGGCAGGAGGCAGCAGGGGAAGTGCTGCAGCACAAAGGTACGTTCTTGTGCTTCGAGGTGATGTCATTCTGGGAACTGCACAAAAGAAGAAAAAGTGGAGGCTTTTATGCACAGCCAGATGACATCAGCTCCACACAGTAGCCATGGTGCTGGGTTAACTTGCTTTTCTAAAGCTCTCAAAACTTTCCAGAATCTGCCTGCGTGGTAATCACTCTAGTGCTTTCCCTACACGTCCCCCCTCAGGCATTTCTCGGTCTCTCCAGCCCTCTCCACCCACCTCCCCCACCCTCCACTCCTCTTTTGCACTGACACATTCACTTCTGTGTCAGCCAGCACTGCCCCTCTGTAGTTCCTGGACACTAAAATGCTGCCTAACGCTGCACAGGGCCTGGATTGCTAACATGGGGCTGTGTCTGAGTGGCAGAGCAGGATTTGTGCATTCAAATCGGGCTGGCTCCTAGGGAATGTCATTGCTGGCTTAAAACGTCACAGCTGAGACTCCTGACAGCCTGTAATATGAGTGCAAGTTCCTCCAGGGCTCACCACAGTCATCTTTTTGTTCATTACAGGCATTTCCATTTTTCTCGATTGGTGTCATGCACAAATGTGGGTATTCCTCTTACACTTGGTGGCTGCGTTGTCTGGGCATATACCATTGCCCTACAGTGGATAAAGTTAGATATGTTCCTGTGGTCAGGGTGATATATTTGCTGCTCCCTTCTGAAAATCTTTCAAATGCACAAAAACACTCAGTGGACAAAGTCCCTTAGTCTAGGGGAACTCATCATCGGGAGATGCAGCTTTGAGTTGGGTATTTCAGAGTGAAGCATTCAGGTACCCCCTTCCCTGAGGGCAAATCCCTAAGAGAACCTAAACCTGGATCTGGTAACATCTCACCTGACAAGAAAATACCAAGTCTATATATATTGCTGAGGGAAGAGCTTTTACTTCTGCTCAAGTGACAAATGTGTACTCTAGAGTTCAAGCTGCTGTGAACTATTTGTCAGGCTGTCCATGTGCTCCTTAACTGTCAGTTGTGAAGCATCTATGAGATATACATCAAGGACATTCACATGCTTTGGTGGTAAAAGAGAGCAGCACTTATATTTGCCACCACGTGCCTGATACAGTTTGTTTGAGATACGCTTTCCAGCAGTGTTGCTTGCGATTATGAGGTGATCACAAAAAGCCAAAAGCTAACTTCATTGATAACTGGTGTGAAGAGCTCCTGCTAGTACACACAACACAAATTTGAAGTGTTTTGATCTGAAACATTTGCATCTGATCTTTCCAGTTCTTGAGCTGCTGTTTTCAGGTGCTGAATTGCTAATCTGGGTTAGTGAAGGAAACCTAATCTTTAGGCTTTCCCAAAGGCTACTGATCTTAGGAGAATGCTGTTATTTATGCTTAAAATCATCCTATATAATTTTAACTTGGATGGAAAGCTGTAGTGCAAAGAATTCAATTTAGAGTGGTTTTGGTTCTGAAATAACACTGTTCATCTAAGGGGCTTTCATTGATGAGGCTGGATTTAGAATTGGTTTGGCTAAACCACTAATTTTTTCTTCTGCAGCCAAGGCCTCAGGAGGCTTATTCACCAGAGGAAAGCCTGAATTTGCAAAAATTTGCTTGATCCACTTCTGCTGTTTATTAGGAAGCTTATTACAGGCAGACATATTTTGGAGTTTATTTTTGCCCTTTCAGAAAGACCAAACTCTTGGTAACAGTCTAGATGTTGCAAAGATGGCATGCCAAATGAATTGCTTTCCTTAAAAAAAAAAAAAAAAATCAGAAGGCCAAAAGGCCAAAGGTCTCTCAGTGCAAAATTACACCAGTGACAACTGTCACTATCTGAGAAGACACATATTTCCTAGTCCCGTCACTTACCTTATTAAGCAATGTGCATGTAGGAGCTGACTGCTTTATATATACATCAGCATTTCATTGGAAGCTTACTCATTAGGCTGCTTGACTGTCAGTAGAGCTTATAAATGCAACTAAAATTATAAATGTATAAAATTATAAATTCAACTGGCTCTTCTCAGCATAGTCAAAATTTGCACCCAGTATTCTATTTTCTGTGACACATTAATTCCCCCTGTAGAAAAGAAGCAAAACACACTGTTGAGAAAAAAGAATTATGTAGCCCCAGAGTATTGTATTGCTTTTTTCCTTCGCCATCACCTTTTTTCTGTTGGATTTCCCTAAGAAATGATTGATGGACAGGGTGTGGAGAAAGCTACTTGATTCATGAGAATAAAAGTTTTCATTAGTCTGGGTTTGTGTTTTCAGAAGATGAAAACTATTAAAAGGCATACAATAACTAAAGAAGGGTTTTCAGTATATGTGTCAGATAAAATGTGAAATAGTTTGTTAGTTCCTCAGGGAAGCATAACAAGAACAGATATTAGATTAGAATGCAGAAGCCATTCACTGCAGACATTTGCCAGGCATCTGTTAGGACTGCTGGAGAGAATATTGTATTGTAGGTCAATGAGGGACCTGAGGCCCAGATTTCCTAAGCCTGAATCATAACTCTGTCATTGATTTCTTGTGCAGCCTTTAACAAATTGCCATATGTTCAGTTTTCAAAAATGGCTATTCCTTTTCAGTGTCTTTCTGCTATATTAAGTCTAAGGATGCACAGGGTCTGATCTTTTGAAGTCCTGAGTAGTTGTTTTGAGTTGTGGATGCTACCATGTTCAGAGCTGGCTTTTTGTATTGCAGTCAGGCTATTAAAAACATAGATATGTTCTTTATGAGAGCTAAGGATTAATTAATTTCTGTTTCTTCAGCAAGCTGGACCTCCCTCCACCTCCCAAGCTAATATATAAGAATAATGGCCAAAGTTGTCTTAAAATGATTGTTGCTGGACAGTTCAATGAATGTCTGAAAGCTAGAAAATGGCTTTTTTTTAAACACTGAACACTGTCAGCTGATGTGGGAACTGTGGCCATTCAGTGTCTTGGAGGATTCAGCTCCTGTTTAAATGCCTAAATTTGCCTTTAGGTCTCTGGGTCCCTGTAGTCTATCTTTATTTATTAACCATCTTACTGATTTCAGATTGGAACATGTTGAAGAAAATACCAGAATTCAGGAGACTGATGGAATTATAATAATCAAAGCTGCAGAAGTGATTAACGAATCAGAAAGAAGAAAAAAAAAGTTTCTCACTTGAATTTTTATTGTCTTGCATAAGCCCTCGTCACAAAAATGATCCCACTTGCTCCATTGGATAATATTCCATGAACTAAACCTACTCAAGAGAGCAAAAGATTTCAGAATCAAAACCAAGTTGTACTTCACACAAATATTAGTGTAGTACAGGCCAATGTTCATACTACAGGCTCCTTGGAGCTAAAATCAGTTAACGTTTACTGAAATATTTCACTGTGAGCACAACAAATGGAACAATTCTGAATCCTTTCATTTCCCCAACTCTGATTTTACAGGAACAGTGCCAGTTCACTTTAAACTTTTTGGAAGGGATTCTTCTAGCATGTGGCTAAAACATAGCCATGAGTAAATCTGAAAACCTTGCAAATAATAGAGGTTTCCACAGATTACTACTTCTCTATTCAGCTATAATTATTTATGAGAATAGGGATTCTTTGGTTAATGAACACCATCTGCTAACCAGACAGGCAGTAATACGGAAAGACATCTATAAATCATCCCTTCCACAGTCTTCAATGACTACTTAGATTTTAGCCAGAGGAAAGCAAAGACACCAAATGTATGCTTCCTGAGCTTTCTATTTGTTGTCTGTTTTCCTAGCAACTAACACCAGGTTAGGTAGTTGTTTTACGCATTTTTCAAGGGAATTCCAGAACCTTTACGCTACTAAAAGAGTATCTCCCCTCCCTTTTTTTTTTCTCAGTTTAACTGCAGGAAGTTTCCAAAATGACTGCAAGGAGATCTGCACAAACTGAGCCTGGGCCGTATGCAGTTCAGCTGCAAGAAGGTTTTCCACAGTGCAGCTGTCTATATAGCTGTCCACATACGTTAAGGCCGTGTATTTCTGTGCTGAGAAAAACTGTAAAAGATGTTTTACTAGAAACAGAACGGTTTCAGATTATTCACTATTATCTCAGTGAGAGCTGAAGTCATGCAGTAATTTATAGGTTCTGATTCCTCATTTTTATTTACCCTTAAAGACCAAATCTTTTTTACTTTGTTGCCATAAACAGCACAAATTCAATTTATTTGAATAGAAGCAAACTCTAATCTGATGTTTGCAGACAAATGTAAAAATTGAGAGAAGGTTTTTGTTCATTTAATGGTGATGCCAGAGATGGGGGAATTTTAATTAGCTGAGCTGATTACATCATCATTTAAACTTTTCCTATTTCAATATCTTAATAAAGTAGGCAGGCTAATTTATATGGAAATTATGTTCCAGGTTAAATCAAAATGTATTTCTTAGCTGGCTCAAAAAATAGGAACAGAATCAGTACATACAAATGCATGCCTCAAAAAAACAAAGCTGGCATTTCTCCTGTAGTTTTCCTTTTAAATGCAAAATCCATATATATATTCACATATATTCATATATGTATGTAAATAAATATGCACCTGCATCTAGATGTACATCTTTAGCCTGAACACCATTCATATGAATGTAATTTGTTTGATAAATTTTCTGATTATTTTAAATATCTGCCAAGGCAGATTTCAAAGCCTAGTATCAACATCTTAAGGCAGGGAATCGGTCTTCATAGGTAACACACACAATAAGATAAATACTTGCAGTTTCATTTTCCCTGATGGCTTGTATCTGTCATCCAATCAAGGAAAGGGATAATGCTACAAGAAATTTGTGGCTAATCGAAATGGGGAGGACCCTGAATATCACACAAAGAAATCAGGGATCAAATTCCAAATTCACCTTTTTAAAATACTCAAGACAAAAAATTTGTGAATAGTAAGGACCCATAATGTTCCAGGAACTAAAATATAAGCTGCAAAGTTGGTGAATCAAAGTTTGCTTCTCATTTTGAAACAATATTCCTGGACAACTCTTTTTTTTTTTTTTTTTTTTTTTTCTCTAAGGCTGGGCAAGTCTTTCACATACAACCTTTGTAAACATTTTGAAAAGTTTTTCTATCATTTTTTGAGTTTTTCTCATTTTGGTGTTCCATAGATGTACCAAATGAATTTAAAGGCAGGGACATTTGTTTTGGTCTCTTAAATAGTTCTATAAATATTTTGTTAAAGTCATCTAGCATATATCTTTTCAAAAATGTACAACAGAACTGATTCTTAGCTCATCCATGTAAGAGCAGAAACAGAAGATACAGACTTTCTGCCAGGCGGCTAGAGAGTTCAGAGACTACGTTTCTGCTGTGATACAGAGGTTTCTGCTTCTGTATGCAGGTTAGTCAAAATAGTTCAGGTGTGAAGTTCACATATCTGCAAAGATCAGTTAATCCTTTTTTCAGCTATTAGTCAGTGAATACTTAGCATAAACTCAAGCAATTTCTGGTCTGTTTGCAAACAATTAATAAATGTTTGGCAACATTATTTCAGCATATTTATTATAAGAAATTAATCACAGAGATCTAAAGTTTACCTCCATTTTACTGGAACATTTAAAAAGAAAAATTTATCTTTTAACAAAAAGCCTTTTCTGGGAACACTTGTAGTTGGAGGAATAGAAATGACACATTAACAACACTGATGTTCTTATTCATGTGCTTCACATACTTGATCCAGAGATTATCAACTGAGCTCAGAGAAAATATAAACCACTCTGGAGAGGGAGCATGAATAATCTGAATGCTACCTGCAAGGGTTGCGTAGAAAGAAAGGTCTGTGCCTCAAAGCACAGCACACAAGATTTCCACTCATCTGAGCCATTTTGGGTTTAAATAAAAAACATGTCTTTGTCGCTATCAGGAAACTTAGTAGGAGAAGCTGAGTCATAACTGCCTGTTTAGTTTTAAAATGTTCCCAGCTTTCTTCAGGCTGAGATAAATAGCACTTGGCTTTGTTCTCGCCTGTTGAAACTCCCCTGCCTCCCTGTTCCCACCCCCTCAGGAGCCAAGCCATCAAGTCTGTTTGTTGAGAAATCTTTCTGTTTCCCAAGTTGGCGAGGCAGCTTTCCCCTCCTGAAGTCTGTGGCTGTGCCATTCCTGCTGCTGAGGGAAAAGAGTAACTCACCCTGCAAATTCAGCTGTAAGGCTCCCTGCCTGCTGACACCTTTTTTTTCTCCAGTTGTAAAAACCCAATGACTTGGTTTCTTTGAGGAAAATTAGGCCATCCTCTGACAGCGCTGGGAAAAATAATGGGGTGGTGGGTTGCACTGAAGCTTTCTTCCTCTCTGTCTCTCTGCTGAAATATTCATGGACATCAAAGTTTCAGGAGCTTAACATTTACCCACCTCATGGAGTAAGTGCGCTACCTTTTTCTGTTGTGTTTCTCTCTCCAGAGGGACTGAAGGCAGGATTGGTTTCAAATACATTTAAAAGCTTCTTTTACTCCTTGATTGAGACATCCAGTGGCTTGACAATATAGCTTTGTGGCTGCAGGGCAAACCACCTCAGGGTTATGGAGCGTCCTGAGCAGCAAGGTGGGGAAAAAGGGAGAACTAAGTCTGTGCCAATTCACCTGTGAGGTCAACTTCACCTGTGTAAAGGCTTTCCTGGGTTGTAGCTAACTACTGATCAGTTGTGGGAATTCTTGTGTTTAAAAGGTGGTTTTCTAGTGAGTACCGGCTGATGGGCTGACAGAGATCTGTTACATTGCTGGCATGGCTGGAGATGTCTTCCTCACATCCGCATTTAGATGGCTCTTTTTTAGTTTAAAATTGCTTCCTATTGCTTTGCTCCCTTTCAGATCTGCTGCTCACTTCTCTCATAAATTTGTATTTTGCAGTCCTAAAAGTCCTAGAGCCACCCTTCAATAACCACAAGTTTGTCACAGCAGGTGTTGAGGGAAGTATTTGCATTTAATTGAAGATCTTCATTTATAGCTTCCTGAAGAAAAAAAAAAAGTGTTAAGCAGAGCAGTGGCCAAAGATACCTTGTCAAGTTGCAAATCATGTATAGACTTAGTAAAGATTAGTGGAGTTTTACACATCTGCATTGATTAGTTGAGCAGGTCAGAAGGGTAGTTTATTCATTTCATGTTATAAAATATCTCCTATAAATAAAAGTTCTGATACAGATGCTATTTACCACATCTGACACACTGTAGTATTTGCCTCTGGGAATATAGAACTCATGGTTTGTTAGACAGTTTTCTTAAGTATTTTGGGGCTTTTTCTGCTGTGTGACAGAACCTTCCCTCTAGAGATGAAGCCAAAGAGATTGCTGGAGTGTGAGCTTTACTTACAAAGCTCGAGTGACCCTGTAAAAGCTGTGTAAGCAAAAGATTTGCTAGTGCCTAAGTGAAGCACCTGGGGGCTTGTAATGTAGGGAGGAAAAAAAGTGCTGCTGGAAGGCAGAGTGACACACATGTAAAATCAGATCAAGCACACAATTTCCTTGCTTTCTGCATGTGACAGATATAAACAGCCACCCTACTGGCTTTTCTAAAGGTGAGGTTTCACCATGAATGTAGCTGATCTAAATCTGCCCTGGCACTGGGAAGGCCTGTTGTGCCTTCACACCCTGCTGACACCGGCACCTGGGGATGGAGTCAGGGAGAGCATCTTCCACAGAACTCAACAAAAGGGGGCGAGTGAAGCAGTTGCCACATATCCATAAAGCAATGATAAAACTGCAGTCTCAGGTATCCAGCTGCTTTGTGCTGTCAAACCAGGGCCTGCATTTGATCCATTGTTTTGCTTTTTTTTTTTTTTTTTTAAATCTAGCTCATAATATCCAAGAACTTAATCACACAAGGGGCTGGGGAGTGAGGTTAGGACAATAATGTCTTATCTGAAAAGAAAATACATAACTCTTCAAACATGGCAAGTCTTACAATTGCACAGTAAAAATTCAATAAAAAAGAACATTAAACCCACCAAATGTCAAAAAACCAGTTTATCCACTGTGACTTGGTGGCTTGTAATCATGCTTAGTGGGCTGAGCGAATTGCATTGTCTTTAATTTTATGATTTCTAAAGCAGTGGGAAATGGCATTTTTACAACAATAGGAAGCGTTCCCCGTGTTAACTTAGTTTGTGTATTAGTTGAGGTCAGTAACAGCTGAGGATGGATCTGATTCAGTTTTCTAGAACTGATCAAAGTTAGAAGCCAACACAAAAAATGTCACTTTTTTTTTTTCTCTGTGTCTCAGTTTCTTCAGCTGTTGAAGCAGATGCTGAGGTATGGCGAGAAACATGCCAAAATAGGAGATGAAGTGCTTACTGCATGGGCAGTGCCAGCAGTTCCAACTTGCCGTTCCTGAGTTTCTCTTCCCTGCTAGACCTCGGTTCCCTGTGACAGAGCAGACCCTCAAGCCCACTATACACATTTGTGCATGAGATGTGTGCTAATGCTTGTCCTCGTTGCAGAGTTGTTGAAGAGTTTTTCCAGAGCCGCTCACTGATGGGCTGCTTTGCTGTGTTGTCAGGTTGTGGAGGAGAACTCTCTGGCCCTTCTGGTTCATTTCTCAGCCCTGGCTACCCCAACAGATACCCAGGAAATAGAGAATGCATCTGGTACATTCACACAGCACCTGGTAGCAGTATTCAACTCACCATTCAGGAATTCGACATTGAATATCACCCAAACTGCAGCCACGATGTTTTGGAGGTAAGAGCATCAGATTTACTCCTCAAAAATACACAAGTTACATGCTTTTCTGTCTGGAGCAGTTGATCCCAAGAACTTCAGGAGCAGAATAAATAATTCTACTGCATTTTCCCATTTCTGCTCTGGTTACAGTTACATTCCACAGATGTGGTCACAGAAGCCTCTATGCTCTTATTATTTTTTTCCTTTTATGCCTTTGGTGTCTGTATACCTTAATCAATAATGGTGCTAGGCACTGTACACTTCCTAGCAAGAGACAAAACTGCTTTGAAAAACTCAGTCTTAAAAAGTCCACCTTTTACAAAGAACTAAGCGTAGGGTGCTCTGCCATGGAGATAATATTTCCTAATGTAAAGGAAGATAATGGATCACTGAGGGAATAACTAAGGTGAGACTTTGTGTAGGACCTTCCAAGGAAGTGGGGAGGTTTATAACCCTGAGTGCTGAAGACTGTGAAGAATCTTTATACTCAGAAAATGAATAAAAGAAAAGGCAGTGTCCTAGTCAGCTTAGGATGGTGGAACAAGGAGAAAAGGAACCTCGCTAAGGGTTTACTGACCTTTAAGAGACTTATAAAACTGGATGGTCCTGTTACATAAACATCTTTGTGCTCATGTTGGAAAGCAGCCAGGTGACCAATCCCAGATAACAGATTTGAATAGACTGACAGTGCAGGAAGAAGGGATAGGAAATAATTTCAGGAAGAAATTCTTCAGAAGTATAAACTTTCTAGATCTCTTTCCTCAAAGACATTTGAGGTCACTAATGGAGCTACAGTTGTGGGGTCTTTCAATGTTAACACGTGGGTGACATTTGAATGCTTTTGTAACGAACCCAAGATTGATTAAGAGATCTTGTACCACTCCCCTGGGGCCTTTCTCCTCCTCTTCTCCTGGGTAATGTGATACGTGACCAGCATACAACTAGGCAGCTTTCTGTCCAGCACATACACATATCACTGCTGCCTATTCTCACCTTTGTAGCTTTGATTTCTCCAGCCTATGGTCCTTAGTGCACACTCATCAACAATATTCCTGAAAGACTTAACCCACATCTCAAAGTAGCTCCTAAATATACAGTTGCCAAATAGGTGATTGCTAAGCATTTGTATGAGTAGAGGAGATGTATAATTTAACTCCAGCCTTCTGGCTCTGGAACAGGCTTCCCTAGCTTAGCAATAAAGTGGAAGTCTTGACCAAATTGATGCTGTACTTTGAGTATCCTGTTGATTTTGGAACTTCCGTAGGATCGGGGTGTAAGGAACTTGTTCCTTGAATTAGTAACATTGGCAAGTACGATTGTATGTCACATTGCTGACACCAGTGCCTGTGAGTAGGTGACCTGTGTTGGCTGGTTTGGGTATTGATGAAGTCTGTTGTATGGCAGCTTCCATTGTTGCTTGTGCCTAAAATGACTAGGTTGAAGCTAATCTGCCTGTAAGCTTCAGTTATGCATCTGTTGTCCCAAGGAGTCAATTAAACAGCCACAAAATCTAAGTCTACTGTGGTTGACCGATTTTTGAATAGTGCAAGGACAATGCCTACATCTGCAGGTGGTCACCCAGGAGCTATCACAATCCAGTAAGAGTACAGATGGCTGGCAACCATTTGCTTGAGAACTTTTTTGACTAGTGGGAGAACTGGCCTAAAACCAATGAGTGGTTTGCCAGACATAGCTAGTTTAAATAAGTTTTTTTAAGAGGATCCTACAGTTTGTTGCTCTGTGTCCCTGAACCAGATATTCACCTTAGGTTTTGAGTTTTCTTTATTTACCATTTCAAACTTAGTTGCTATGCTTTAATTTTTTCCAGCCTTACTCATTCATCGGCACAGATGCCTACCTTGCTGTTTGAACTTCCCTGCCTTCCTGCCCTCAGAATTGGCATGCCTCTGAGTTACTTCTCTCTTGATCTTGGCTCATCCAGTTCCCAACACCTGTCTCTGATCTGCTGACAGATAACCTAATGTAAATCAACTTATTGGGGAAAATTTGTTCACGTTTTAGGGCAAGATCAAAAGTTCTGCCTGGCAGTGAACAGCTTCCCCTGCCAAACTGCAGCATTTGGTGGAACTTTATGTAGCTTGCCACATACATATTTTCTTGGTTTTGTTATGAAATTACACATTCACAGCATTATTGATGCAGTCTGCACAGAATAAATGATGACTCAGCTTTAGTGGGAAAAAAAAAGAATGTTAACCATTTTCAGGAGCCACTCTGTCTTGTAATCTTCTTTCCTGTAGCTGTCTACGTATGTCTGGGCTGAAAACCACATGCACAAAAAGTGTCTAATAGTTTGAAAAGTTTTAGAAAAAAAAAAAGGTACCTGGTGTGCCTTTGACACAATGTGTTTAAGTGATCACTAAGGTTCCAAACTTCTTCCATTCTCACATTCTCTTCCCCAGAGTATCCTGTCTACCAATTCTTCAGGTTTTGAAGTCTGCTTTTTTTCATAGTTATTCCACTGATTTCACTTTTTCCTTATCTCTGAATACTGAGTTCTACCACTTCTTGTTTTCTTTCAAACCAAATAACTTTCCAGTTTTAAGAGGAGGTTAAAATCAGTAGTAAAGTAGCTCTGCACCCTACTGTCCCTCCCTGCCCTGTTAACTACCTCTACTCTCTGAAATAAGAAGCTGCCTTTAGAACATTGTGATAAATTGTGTTCTTTTCTATTGCTTTTCCAAAATATATTACATTTATAACTGTAATCTTAATTTTTACAATTATGTAAATATTTGTAATGTAATTATAACAATTATATAGTAATAAAAATTCCCCAGTAATCACAAAACTTGCTCACCTGGATGCATTTAGCTTTTGCTTAGAAACGCTCTCATGCCTTTGACCTGGCAGAGGATTGTAGGAAAATTCTAAGAGATCTTTTTCATAGCAGCACCTTTGCTGCTAACTTCATTTTTATACCATAGTTTCTTGACTATTCCTCTTGCACATTTTTCTGAATCGTATTTGTTCTTGTAAAATGCAGCAACTGTCTCCCTTCCCTTTCCATTGACAATGCCTCCCAAACAAGCTGTCCCTTCCATGTCAGTATCCCAGTCCTGCCATATGTTTCACCAAGACTGTGCAATAACAGTTACATGGCTTCTGCATGGTCAAGAGTTTGACAAATTCTCCTTTAATCCTCCTCCTCCTTTTTTTTTTATGACACTGTTGCACTCTGTCTTTCTCTCTTCCATTCTTTTTACTAACATACAGAAGCAAATTTTAAGTTGTCCTTCAAGGTGTTTTCTAGAAATGTCATGGAAATAGAAGCCATAATTTTGGACAAAATGAAATAACTAAAGACTTTGTTTTAATGGCTTCTATTGAAAATACATACATAGAGAAAAATGACGACACCTACTTTGTTAAATTATTACATCTTTTCTTAAATGTGGACCAGATTTTTGTAAACTATAAATATATTCTGCCACAGCAAGATGTAGCTCTAAGCTGAAAAGGAAGGAATCCTGTCAATCTGTTGCACTTCCAAGTCTTTATTAGATGCTCTGGTCTTCTCATTTAAATATAAAGAAACAACAAGTATTACGATAATTCTTAATTCTCTTTCAAAGCTGGGCTCTCTCTTTGCTGGCAGTTATATCTGAACAGGGATCAGTTTTATTCCCAGAAAAATCTGTGTCATGAGGGTGACCAACCACATAAAACCAGCTTTCTGTTGCTCATAACTCTGGAATGCTGACTGTTAACAATAAATGGAGCTAACGGGGCAGAAGCAAACGATAAGAACAGATTAAAACCATGGGCTTTATGGCAGTGTCCTGCATCCCCGCTGTGCCATCCAACATCATTTTATCTCTGGATCAGGTGCTCTGGTCAGACTAAATGTTTTTGTTTTTATTTTTATCTGTTTGCAGCTCAGACATCCTGTGACTCTGTGAACCACGCCCTGGAATTCATTCTTTCCATCCATTCTCTTTTCCCTCTTCTTTTTTCATGTGGTAACTGTTGGTTTTCCTCTATGTAGCCAAAAGTAACATTTTATTGTTTTTTGTCATGGAAACACTCTAACTTGTTTTTGTTCCAGCCCCTGTGAAAGCATCTGATTAATTGAACTGGCATAAAGGAGAAAAGAAAATATACTACTAACCCTAAAGAGCATGCCTTTGACTGTGCTTTTTATTTTGAAACTGCACAGAAGGCCGTTGCCGAACAGTTAACAATATAAAGGAGACCCACAAACCTCAGATTTCCATCAATATTTCTTCCCCATTCTTAATTCTCTTCCAACAGGCCAACTATAAATGTTCATCATAGGCCAAGTTCATTTCTGAGGTAATACTACAGAAATCAGCAGGGTTTATGTCAGAGCTGGGTTTGGTCCCCTTGCCTGTGGTGTGCAGATGGCCCCAGGGAGCACTAGGGATGATGTTAGAGGCTGGTCCATGGTGCTTATTAGATGCATATTAGAAACTCCTGCTGTTTCCTCTGCCACATAGCTTCTCTGGGCTGGTTTAGATGATTAAGAGCATGTGTTCCTGCTAGATCTCATGCTGTGGCTCTGACTCAGGGAGTATGCCACAAACACATCTTAAAATTCACATTTTGAACAGACTTCTGACAAATGCAGCTATCATTGGGCCTCACAAACAGCCAAGCAGTAACATTTTGCTGAAGACACTGAGCTTCCAGTGGACAAACATGCTTCTTCCCCAGGCTGTTACTGCTTCATTACAGATTCTTAATCTGAGCTGTAATTTCATCCATTCTGATTTCTTCTGAATGCTTTGTGATGATCGATTGAACAGAGGAACCGTTATCCATTCAAGTCATGCAGCCTTCCTGCAGAATGCAAAAAAGTGCCGTCTCAGTCAAAATTGAAATGTTTAAGCTATTAAGCCAATGTAATCAGCCACTAAAACAAAATACAGTCTTCTGATCATCTAACAGACTATGATGTTTATAAAAAAAATTAATTCCTTGTTTCTTCAGGGGATGCAAGCTTCAGCTTCTGAGGTTTCACATTACCCTGGAGTCACTGAATATTTTTTCCAGTTAAAAAAAAAGTTCTTTCCCTTATACCTCTAACTGCAGAGCAGTGTCAGGCACTGTGAGCAGTTAGGGAGCACACGATCAATCAAATGATGTAGCAATGCACTACCTTAGCCCTGGAGGTGGTGGGAATATTTCAGCTATTTCTAAGACTTGCTCAGATATTTAGCTTGGGCAGAACCCAAACTTCTTAAGTTAAAAAGTATCCAGCAGAGCTTATTAAATCCTGAGTTTCCCCTCATCTAGAAGGGATCAGAGGCAAAAGGGCTGGATAGAAGGTTGTTTCTTACAGAGAATCTCAGAGAGATTAATGGATTGCTTTTTTTGATTGTTTTGATATTTACCAGCGTAATAAAATACTGGAGCAGACTTGAGTTGCTACTAGTGGGAAAATCCTGGTGGGATTTGTTGTCTTAACTTCCTATTCCCCAGTTTCATTGTTAGAACCTGCCATTCTTTAGCTTAGCTTTAGGATTTATACATAATATATGCTGATACAGTGACAATCTGTCTACTAGTAGTTCAGTTGCTGAAAGACAATAGCACACTCATTATTTGGTGTATCTGTTTAACAGTTTTCACTTTTGAGGTTACTGTCAAGCTGACTTTTGCTGCTGCTGTCCTACCAGGAACATACCAATGGAAGGCAGGAGACCCTTAGTATCAGATGACATTCCATTAGCATGCAAGAAGCCCCCAGCACAGGAAAGACATGGAGCTGTTGGAGCAGGTCCAGAGGAGGGCCACAAAAGTGATTGGAGCGATGGAACACCTCTCCTGTGAAGAAAGGCTGAGGCAGTTGGGGTTGTTCAGCCTGGGGAAGAGAAGGCTATGGGGAGATTTTATTGCAGCCTTTCAGTACTTAAAGGGGGACTATAAGAAAGATGGGGGCAACCTCTTTAGCAGGGCCTGTTGTGACAGGACAAGGGGTAATGGTTTTAAACTAAAGGAGGGTAGATTTAGACTAGATATAAAGAAGAAATTTTTTACAATGAGAGTGGTGAAACACTGGCACAGGTTGCCCAGAGAGGTAGTGGAGGCCTCATCCGTGGAAATGTTCAAGGTCAGGTTGGACGGGGCTCTGAGCAACCTGATCTAGTTGAAGATGTCCCTGCTCACTGCAAGGGGGTTGGACTAGATGACCTTTAAAGGTCCCTTCCAACCCAAACTATTCTATGATTCTAAAAGGCCAAAAAAAATCAATCATTGAAGGCACTAGGCACCAAAATTAAATGTCTGGTTTTGAAACTTGCACTAAGCATGTGTGTTTTCTTCAGCTTTGAGAGGGAAGACTAAGGAAGGTAAGCCAGTTCCGTCAGTTGTAAATGGGTTCAAACTAAAATCCCACATCCCTTTTGGCAGACAAGAAACAGGATTAACAAGGCTTCAGAACTGCCACCTAAATGACTTGAACTGGTTTAAAAATGTATTTTAAAGTACACAGTACTGCTAATGATGTTTAAGAGAATCGTGGTTTTCTGGTTTATAACTGCCTGAGACATGCTCTTCAGAGTAAGAAATAATTACACTTAAAATTCAAAACCTGTCTTCTGTGGGAAATATATATGATATATATCCTTGTTTCCAGAGAATATTATAAAAATGTAGTTTATTTGACAAAAATCCCGCAGTTTCGATGTTGATTCTGCCACTGAAGTCCATAAAATTACAATGTTTTTTGTTTTATCAGAAAGGGTGATGAAATCTAGCCTCAATTTAAAAATCAGTCTTAACTGTGCCTTTAAACATCAAGGGTGCAAAATATCAACACAAGTTCCTGCAAAGAGATACAGTTTGTTTGCACAAACACACAAAAATCTGGTTTTATATCCCCACAGAAACAAGGTGCTAACCCTGGAGGGATGGAGGAAGACAACTGTGGAAAAGTACCCAAAGCAGAAAATTTTTATTTAAATGCAAGGCTGTTTTGAATTCATCTAGAATTTCATTCTTGCACCAGGTGCTTCAGATACCCAGTAAACCTGCAGAGAAAACAGTTTTATTAGCTACCTTACATTTCAAAATGTGGCATCACTTTCAATACTTACAGATTTTTTTCCTCCTAGCTAAACAAATCTCATGTATTCTGTGTGGCAGATGGTCTCTTTGAAAAACTTTGATGGTGTTTCTTCCATTTCTAGGTCTATGGTGGCCCTGACTTCCTCTCTCCTAGAGTAGCTCAGCTGTGTGTTTCAAGATCAGCACAGAACCCACTGCGAGTCTCTACTACTGGTAATTCAGCTGTTGTCCATTTCAAGACAGATGCAGCAATAGCAGGGAAAGGTTTTAATGCCTCCTGGCAAGAAAATCCAGGTGGTAAGTATACTGATTAAGACCAGGAGAAATTCAGGAAGTCTGACAGTCACAGATCAGCCATGCAAGCATTTAAAGTAGTCAAACAGCATGGGACTGAAAACCGAAGGAGAATTTGGGTGTTACTGGATTTGGTAACACTAAGAGATGCTGAAAAAAATCCCCAGAGTTAAGAATTGTCCAACTAGCTGAAACCTAGGCCTATTTATGTATTTTGTAACAGTCTACCTTGTTGGGGTTTCTTCTCTGTGTAATTAATCAAGATATTCCTCTAATCAGAAAAGAACTTTTGCACGCTAGCACTTCTTCCCACCCACTCACCCACACAGAGTCCTTTATCAACTGAAAGATGCTTTTGGTTTAAACTGCAAAGTGAAAAATATCTGAGAATGTGGCTTAACTTGGAGAACTCGGCAGACTCCAAAAATATTTGGAGTGAATTGTAAATACTTGAACTGTATAAGGTTCGTCCATCCCCCATGTGATTACTTGTTCAAAGCCTTAGTGGGAATCAGTAAAAGAAGAGACATGCTTAAAGGACGCAACCACGTGTCTCTACATGGGAGTTCTTATGAAAAGGCCAATTATTGGAAAATAATTACAATAAACGTGAGGAGAGGCAGATTTTAGATCTTGCAGTTTTGCTTGATTAAGCACACTGATTCATTAGTTTGTCAAGATTTATACTTTTCCAGTCTTACAGGTTTTATGAGAAAGGCACAAGATTTTTTTTTTAATAAAAGAAGTCTACAATAGTCCTTTGAATTAATCCGCTTCCAAGATCTGGTGGCTTATTTTTTCTACTTAGGCACCCTGAAGCTTTCTGAACCCTTTACAGCATCTTGCCTGCTGTATCCGACATCCCTCTAGCCTCTAAAATACCCACTTACCAGAACACAATAACAGTATAGCTTTTATCCTTCCAGCAGGCTGCCTCCATCTACAGCAGTCCCAATGTCTTTCACCCTCCTCCATCCCTTTACAAGTCCATTTGTTTGTGTTAGTCCTGCTGAAAGCCCTGGCACTTCCCACACAGGATCCATCATTCCAGGCTATTTAGATATTCATGAGCCCTGGAGCTGTTCTGGTCAGAAATACCTGAGGGTGGAGTCCTCAGGGAATCCTCAACTGCATGGATAGAGTAGAAACTTGAGGCTTGCAACTGTCCTACTGCTTATGGGGAAAGTGGGTGTCCTAGCTGTCTTGACGTTTTCAGAAATGGTTTTCTCCCCCCTATGCTCAGCTAGGCCTAGTCATTGCTTTGTCAGTGTGGTAGGTCTGTGGCATTCATATGAATGGTATTTTTGATTGCTTTTACAATATCTAGGAAAGAGGAGTACCAGCACTAATGCTTCAGCCTTTACGACATCTACTACCAGCCTGGGGCTATAAAGAAACATTGCTCACAAGCACTGTTGTTGCATATTCACCAATAATGGTAATGTTATACATTCCTGATAGTAATTTCCCTTGATTTTTGTTGTGGACAGGACACTTCAACAGTTGGAGCACTCATCTTACAAAAGTTTAATGCAGAAGATATAAAGATGGAGGTGTTCTTCCCTTAGTTTAAAAATAGAGCTGCAATTTCGCTAAGCATAAAAGAGCTTGTGATTAAAACTGATTATGTCTTTTTCAGGCTGTGGTGGTGTTTTCCAAGCTACCAGTGGGGAAATCCATTCTCCAAACTATCCTCAACCTTATAATAACAACACAGATTGTTCTTGGGTTATCCAAGTTGACTTCAGCCACAGAGTCCTATTGAACTTCACGGATTTCGATATTGAAAATCACCATTCATGTAACTATGACCATGTTGCAGTAAGTAACAATAGAAATTTCAAAAGTTTCCTTAATGAGTCTGGTGAAATGCTTGCAAAAGAGGAAGCTTACTGTGCAACCTAGGCTGCAGTTGGTTTCAGACTGGTAGTTGCATAGTCATATTTATTCACTGATGAGCTAAGTCTTAAACTTACAGCTAAATAGTTATGATCTAGTTCCTTTGCTTCACCAATGAAGCAGCCTTCCTAAATGCATTTCTGCATTATTCCAGGTTCCCGCTTATATCTGGAAGGATCTTTTCTTGAAAGCAGTGGATTCTGCATCCTGGTACCACGTTATCCTTTTGGTGGTGTGAGTTGTAGTTAGTACTGCAGGAATAACCTCATACATAGATGGCTGTAATTAGGACACCCTTGCCCGTTCAGAGTGCAGCTTACCACAGCTTGCTCTAAGCCACAGGATGGACTGCCCAAATATATAAGAGGTTGTCCACACTCTGTTACAAACTCAGGAGAGAGGGAGGTCTACATCCAGAGGGAGCTGTGGCTGGCTGGTTTTCTTTATGTATGCACTGTGCATTCAGGTGCTCCTCACCTGTCTGTTTAATTGCTTCATTAGAGCCCCTGCTCTCTTAAAAGCTTCACACTGCTGTTGATTTGTGAGCTTTTGTTGATGTCACAGAAATGCAAGCTGCTGCTCAATCAGTGCACAACAATGAAGAACTCTCCACGTCTCCACTTGGCCTTTTGGGAGCAGGGACATGAAATCCTGGCCTTTGATGTCAGATTGCACTTCACTCAGTACAAAGGCATGTGTGATCAGTACCAGTCAGATAAAGCAGAGTGGCTGTAGCCCAAAATCCAGCTTTCCTCTTCTTGATAAACTGTCATTCACAGAGAACTCAATTTGGCAGGAACTGAGACTCTTTTGAAAACAGCATCAGTTTTAACAGCATAGCCTCGTAAAGCTTTTTTGTACTGTACCAGAAAAAAGGAAATGTGTCCCCATTTTGCTGAGCAGAACTGAAGATTTCATTTGGCCACAAAGCGTCTTTGTGCAATGACTGTTCATTTTTTTTTCTGGTTCTGAAGCACAGGGAAATATGGTTATGTCTTTTTATTTAAAATGTTTAACTATGTCAGGGGGATCACTGAAAGGGAAAATCTACTGGAAAAATTTCCAAGTCTTCTGTGATATCACACAGGTGTAGAAAATCAGATTGCCTGGCAGAAACACGGGTCATCTGAAATGGCAGTGCTGGTAAAAATGCCCCAAAAATTCACAAATTAAGGGCTAAATTCTGAGAAGACCTGATATAGAAGTTTCTCGCTTAAACCTGACACCAATGGATGTATGTACCTATCTAAACACTTTGTAGGGTACTCAGCTCTGTGAGCTCCTTGCAGTTACAGCCACACTCCCATTACCTTTATAGGCTAGATACAGGCACTGGCTTTTTAATCACTGAAAGGCATCAGTCCTTCAGCTGGCAGAGGAGGTGGCTGTAGCAGAGCTCTTTGTATAAGTGGAGTTTGCAGACCATTGCAGTTCAGTGACACCCCTTTTCCTCATTACCATATGAATATCTGTTGTTTGCATCTGCTTTTTGGTTTTTTTGGGGGGTGGCAGAGGAGGAAGTTGCCCGTCACAAGTTGCCCGTGCAAACACAACTGAAGCAGCAATGTGAGCAGGGAGGGAGATTTAATGCAGGCATCAGTCACTGCCCACCGAGTGGAGGGTGGTTTGAAAATGGATGAGGGAGAATGCTGATTTGAAGCCAAGAGGTAATGAAGGGCCCTGAGGCTCTGGTGTATGAAGTAGAGAAGGGCTCTTCAGTGCTAATCTAGGGGGACTAGCAGAGCAAGAAAGGAGTAGATGGGGTTTCTTTCCCTGCCTGGTAGGCCAATAAGCAGAAAACCGCTTGTTACCAACACCTGGATGTGATTTGTGTTCATCTCATTCCAAGGCGTGCTATATACCTCACACTGTAATAGAAGAACAGAGGGGACAGAGAGTGCCTGGAAATATATAAGTAGATGTATGACTGTGAATGGCTTAGGAATTCCATTCCAAAAGCTGCGTAAATGGAAAATAAGGGCAGCTAAGGAGTCTGGTGGGTTGTTTTTCTCTCTCTAATACAGGAACAACTACTGTGTATGAGTAACACAGTGGTTCCACCCTTTTCTATTTCTTAAATTTTTACTTATCTTTATGGATTTATTTGTTGTGTGAGTTCTCTTGGGGCTCCTCTCCACCCCTGACCATACCAATGGTCTTTTCCTTCATCCTTCCCCTTCTAGATCCAGTCATTTTTCCCTGCGTTATGACTTGAGATTTTTATTTTTTTATTTCTACCGTAAATTCCTTTCTAGGGGGAACACATGGAAATGTATCTTTTCCTGTTGTATTTTCCATTGCACATTCGTTATGTGAGCAAAATGGAGGGAGGGAAAATACTCATGTCTGCTGCTTCTTGGCTATGCTGCAACTCCAAAAAGCCCAGTGGGTTTTTCAGTTCTGCTCAATGATTTCATATGTAAATCTGAGCACAGATCTGGGTTCAGCCAAATGAATTCTAATCCCATAACAGCAACCCATGGTGTAACTGCTCTGAGCGCCCTCTAAAGCCAGTGAGTGGAGTGCACAGAGAGCAGTCCAGGCCACCAAAAAGCTCATTCTTCATTCACTTAGCTGCCTAAATTTAGTTGATTCCTCAGTTTCTCTGCCTCAGTTCTGTACCTTAGCTGTTCTCAGAATGGATGAACATTTCTTCATCTGCTAAATGAGGATGTATAGTCTTACTTTCTCTGATTTCAGGTATAACTTGGTTATATTCTGTAGAAAGCATAAGATCTTTGAGATGAATCTTTCTGTCACTGTCACCATACATAAGGAATACATTTTTTATTTCTCTTTATGTACTAGCCCATTGCTGTCTGGAGACTGTGTCTTACAAGAAACAAATTTGTTTCTTTGAAGGAAAATAGAGGGAAAGAAGCAGTGAGTGCACTAATTCCTGTATTTTTTGTCCATGTGTTAAACAGTATTGTACCATGCTACACCAGAAGTGCAGGTCAGAAGAGTTTCAAGTATTTGGAGACTCGAGGAGGACGTGGCTCGGAAGGCAGTGCTTGTAGCACATGGCACTGAAAAGGGGAGGCAGAAATAGTTTGTTCTTTTCTGTGCCTTTGATTAAGTAAATGTTATTTTTCTTTCCTGTTGCAGTATAACAAGTATAATACAGGAATGTAGAAATGTACGCCTCTAGGAGCTAGAGAGGAGGTATGACTTCATTTATTCCAGGTGCTGGCAGAGAGGATCTTCCAAGAGAGGACAGCTAGAAGTATGTGGAGTTTTATGGCTCAAAGACAAAAATTATCTTCTTTTTGTCATGTGCTTTTGCAAAATACAGGACACACTTGAACCAGAAGCCGATGAGTCACACAGTTATAGTCACTGTGGAAAGGGAAGAGAAGAGCAAGTTGCTGCTATTCACAGTGCAAACAAAAACTTGGCTTTTAAGTAACCAGATGCATCGTTTTCCTCTACTCATACAGCCACAGAAATGCATTTCTCAGATGTTTTCAAAATAACTTTAAGAAGCTGCAGGAAGGCACAACTCTCTTCTGAACTAGTGTGTGAATATTGTGGTTTCTGATCTAGATTCAAGATTGAAATCCTCCTTGTAAAATAGTTTAAGCTAATAAATAGCAGGTGAGAGAAAATGATGCAGGCATACAATATCCATGTGTTACTGTTTCTGCTTAACTTGTAGCCACCATAACTCCTAAGAGTTGCTGCTGTATCTCAATAATGTTTATGCTGAACTATTCCTTCAATCAGATTTTTAAAAGTGAAAAGGGTAGGAATCATTTCTGGGTTTCTGAAAAAGGAGACAGTACTGTTCTTCAAGCAAGCTGCCCAGAAACTGCAAATACACTTGGTTTAGAAAATATTCCTCTGACTTCATGCTCTCTCCCAGTATTATCACAGAAAGACTTCTTTATTCCAGAAAGCTCTTGGAATGAAATCTCTACTTAGCCTCTTATGTTACTCATCCTTAATATCTTCCCAAGTGAGAAAGCTCAACTACTAGAGTCTCACAACAGTCCATGTGTCAATGGTCATATCCTCAGCTGTGCAGAGTGGCACAGATCCATCAAAGCCAGCAGTTTATGTGAACAATAGTCAGGCCCTCTCTCTATGTTCTGTTAATGCAATGCTTATTCCCAGTTCTTGTATTCAGACAAAATCCTCTCACTACTGCCTAGGGAAAGACAGTACCCTAATTCCTAAGGGTTATTTTGTTAGTCATTACTTTTTTTTCATATTCCATGGTTTGTGGTTTTTAACTCCAGCCAGTCTGATTTATATACAGGATATTTGTGCAAAGGAAGAATGAACACTGCATACTATGTATTAAAGGGCTGATAGTGGCAGGATGCCAAGAGAGAAAAGCTTGAATAGATGGATATTTTGGGTCTCTTTACCAGGTACTCATTTTTACAGACATTGCAGTACACTTAATACTCTGTCACAAGGTCCCACTCAGCTAGCTAGTGTTATAGGCTCAAAGGCATATGTTTAATTCATGAATACAGTAGGGTATGTCAGTGGATTAAGCAGGAGTTTTGTCCTTTGTTTCTCAGCTCTGAGGTTTATTTGAGACAGGTCACCTTTCTCTCAGCTACTGTTTTTATAATTTTTTTTCATCAATGTGCTCAAAGACCTTTGAATACTGGAGGCAAAAACATTGCATTGTGTCATACAGTCCAGTCAGAAATTTTTAATTAATCGGTGCTCCATGGCACAGGCTTGCTGGAATTTGAGGCATTTTTGAAGTAAAAGAAGGCAATCTCAATAACTAGATTTCTTCTAACCCAATGGCATTAGCTTGCTCAAAGCGGGCTTTTATATAGCTTTTAACATCCTAGCACCTGAGTGTCTTCCAGTCCTCCTAGTCATATTTTTATCCATATTTTTCTCCATTTTGCTATAGGAAGCTGAGTCATAGGTTATATTAAATGATGTGCCTATGGTAATGCAGGATGTTAATGCTGAAACAGGAAGAGAATTCAGCTCTTGTTGATGCCCAGTAGCCCAAAGGGTCTTCCTCTGTGGGTCATGCAACTGTGCTGCTGGCTACAGTGCTCATCACTTCTGAAACCAGGCACAAGGTCTCTGAGACTGGCCCATGGCTCCAAACACAGCAGCAACAAATCAGGTCTGCTGGAGAGCTAGGAAAGATTAGTGGGAGACACTGACACTGTGGCCATTTTTCCCTCTCTGTGGTTTCTCTTGTTATAATTTTGATGTTGCTTAAGCTAGAAACACATTGGTTTTAACTTCACCATCCTCTTCCTGATTGTGAAACAGAGAGGAAGGAAACAAAATTATCAGCTGTAAGGGGAAAAAAAGAGAGTGAAGGCATTTGTGGTAAATTTAAAAGTGAAGTTTTGTAAACCCATCTTTACTTTCTTTGTCTTTTTTTTTTTACTTTTCTTTACCTTCTGCTTAAATAACACTTAAAGTATATGTGTTAACTCAGCACCCTAAAGCTTTTATAAAGCATAGATATATGGACTCTGATCCTTTATGCTGGGTACATGTATCTAAAAACCATAATTGTACTGTCTTCTCTTTTTATACACAGTAATAGCTCTCACTGGTGCATGCTAGGACCAATTTAGAAGTGTTTATTGAGGCAAGATGTAGGGTTTAACTGAATAAAAGCTACATGGGAACTCATGCTAGCCATTAAAAGAAAGGAATAAATGTATGGGGCTATCTGGATTGTTAAAGGGGAGTTGCTTCCATATGAGGTAGACACAGAGGAAGATGGTTACTTGATGCATTTTTGTTATAATGGCTATGGTAGCTTCAGCCTGAAATACGTGCTTTTTTTTTTTTAAATGGCCACAGAATTAAGATAGGCAATGAATAGTTTGTTTGCATTGCCCATACCAAGGCTGTATCAGGATCAAAATGTATGAAACATAAGAGAGGGAATGAAATAAAAGTCTTCTCAATACTCTTATTGAAACCAAATGCTTTGTTTGATCTCTTCATAACAGATATTTGATGGTCCTAACAACGAAGCACCACTTCTTAGAAAACTCTGTGGAAGACAGCATCCTCCTCCTGTCACATCCTCCAGGAATCTGATGTACATCCGACTGCGCTCTGATACAACCATCCAGCACAGGGGCTTCAGTGCCTACTTTACTGAAGGTAATTTTGTAATTTACATTAATGCATGTTTATCTAATCACCAGTTTGCTCGTATTAGACACAATATTTTAGCACAGCTGATAACAGGAAGTGTTGTTTCTGTACATGCAGCATACCACTGTGTATCTTTAACAGGACTGAATTTATCCAAACTATAAGAATTTAAAATCTAGGGATCATCTAGGCAAGGAAGAAGGGGCAGAGGCATTGCTCTCTACATCAAAATTGATACGGTGTGAGGAGCTGACCCTGAAGAAAAAACACAAGCAGGTCAAAAGCTTATGGATAAGAACCAGAGACAGAGGCAACAAAGGGAACCTTGTGGTTGGTGTCTGCTACAGGCCACCTGATCAAGGGGAGCCTACTGATGAAGGCTTCTTCCTCCAGCTCCAGGAGGCTTTGCGCTCACAGGCTCTTGTCCTTCTGGGGGACTTCAACCACCCCGACATCTGCTGGAAAAGTAGCACTGCAAGCTTTAGGCAAACCAGGAGATTCCTAGAATGTGTTGAGGATAAATTCTTGAGCCAGGTAAAAGACAGCCCTACCTGAGGGGATGCAATACTAGACCTGAATGTCACCAATGCAAGTAAGCTTATCAGTGACGTCAAGATTGGAGGCAGCCTGGGCTGCAGTGATCACGCATTGGTGGAGTTCATACTCCCGAGGGATATGGGAAAAGCAAGGAGTATAGTCAGGACCCTAAATTTTAGGAAAACAGACTTCCAGCTCTTCAAGGAGTTAGTCAGCAAGACCTCCTGGGAAACAGTCCTCAGGGGCAAGGGAACAGAAGAGACCTGGCAGATCTTTAAGGATGCATTCCATAGAGCAGAAGAGCTCTCAGTTCCCAGGTGTAAGAAATGAGGCAAGGAAGGGAAGAGACCAGCATGGCTGAGTTGAGACATGCTAGTCAAACTAAAGAGCAAGAGGGAATTGCACAGGCAGTGGAAGCAAGGACAGGTGCCCTGGGAGGAGTATAGGGACGCGCCCCAATTGTGTAGGGATGGGGTCAGGAGGGCCAAAGTGTGGCTGGAGCTGAATTTGGCAAGGGGAGCAAAGAATAATAAGAAAGGCTTCTACAGGTATGTTAACCAGGAATGGAAATTTAAAGAAAGCGTACCTCCTCGATGGACAAGAATGGTGGCTTAGTATCAACAGACGAGGAGAAGGCTGAGGTATTCAGCAACTTTTTTGCTGAATCTCTCTCCTCACCCCTCCCAAGTCGATGGACTGCAGGATGGAGATGAGGGGGCGGATATAAAACCCCACCCACTGTAAGGAAAGGTCAGGTTCATGACTGCCTAAGAAACCTGGATATATAGGACCTGATGAGATGCATCCCAGAGTCCTGCACCTGGGTTGGGGCAACTGCCGATATCAATACAGGCTGGGGGATGAAGGGATTGAGAGCAACTCTGTGGAGGAGGACTTGGTGGTACTGTGGACGAAAAGCTGGACATGAGCCAACAATGTGTGCTTGCAACCCAGAAAGCTGACTGTATCCTGGGTTGCATCAAAAAAATCATGGCCAGCAGGTTGAGGGAGGTGATTCTGCCCCTCTACTCTGGTCTGGTGAGACCCCACCTGGAGTGCTGCGTCCAGCTCTGGAGCCCTCAGCACAAGAAGGACATGGAGCTGTTGGAGCAGGTCCAGAGGAGGGCCACAAAAGTGATTGGAGCGATGGAACACCTCTCCTGTGAAGAAAGGCTGAGGCAGTTGGGGTTGTTCAGCCTGGGGAAGAGAAGGCTATGGGGAGATCTTATTGCAGCCTTTCAGTACTTAAAGGGGGACTATAAGAAAGATGGGGGCAACCTCTTTAGCAGGGCCTGTTGTGACAGGACAAGGGGTAATGGTTTTAAACTAAAGGAGGGTAGATTTAGACTAGATATAAAGAAGAAATTTTTTACAATGAGAGTGGTGAAACACTGGCACAGGTTGCCCAGAGAGGTAGTGGAGGCCTCATCCGTGGAAACGTTCAAGGTCAGGTTGGACGGGGCTCTGAGCAACCTGATCTAGTTGAAGATGTCCCTGCTCACTGCAAGGGGGTAGGACTAGATGACCTTTAAAGGTCCCTTCCAACCCAAACTATTCTATGATTCTATTCTATGATTCTATCTTAGATTCTTTGATTGGGGAAAAAATATACTTTTTATAACAAGGCATCTAGCCTCTTATTCATCCTCCCTAGAGGGTTAGCTACCCATAACTGTCCTGAGAAAAATGTGCAACTGGCAGTTTCCACAGACTGAGTGACAAAATAACATTTTATATGCCTATCCATGCGCATGAATCTGAAAAGCTATAAAAGAATTCTGTGTGCTGCTGTTGATGAAGTCTGTGGATTCAGGCCTGCAAACCCTGCCAAACATCAACTCTCCAATTTGTGGAGGTCTAATTGGTATTTTACATGGTTTCCTTTCTAATGAATAATGACACCAATTGGGCAGAATTTTTCATGAAATTACATACTATTTGATGATTGGTGATTTTCTTCCATTTTTTCACAACAACTTCAGAAACATCTTTTTCCCCAATATATAGCTTTTAGGTTTTTTTGCAGAGAATATCCCTTTCTCTCATTTTCTTCTTAGGATTCTTTTCACTATAAATTAGTACTTTTCCCAGATTTTTTTTCTTGGGAAATATTGTGAAAATTAGAAGGAAAATGAGGAATTTGCATCAGCAAAAATCTCAGGAACCCGTTACTGAGGTAATAGTTAGGTACCTAATTAGGCATTTCTGGCTAACAGCTATGAGAGCCTAATCTGGTAAACTTTCTCAGAGCACATTTACTGGGTTAGGGTCTGCACAAAACATGACTGGTGAGCAAGTGCTCCCTACGTAGGATGTAGGCAAACCAGATTCCCTCTTCCTGAGAAAACCCTGTAAGTCCCATCTCCTGCTGGATGTTTTAGGCAGCACAGCATGATAAATTAATCTCAGTCTTTGGTACCTAACTCCCCACGCTGCTGTTTAAAGCCATTGTGTGTTAAACTCAGGTCTGGGGGTTTTATGGTGAGTCAGTATGCTAACAAATGAGGCATGGCAGCACTCAGCATCCTTAGCCAAAGTTATGCAGTCAGCCAAACTCTTGCACATGTGCAGCATTTCACACAGTTGCAGTTTTGTTGATGCAGCTCACAAGAGGATCATGCCAATGCAATGTGATGCCATCCTTGGGCATTGGAAGGCTCTGGAGAGTTTCTTATGATTTTTTCCTTCTTAGTTGCCAACACAAGCAAATGATCAGAGAAGTGGGTGTACGATTGCGCTATCCTGAAACCAAGTTATTTTGGCCCCAAGATTGCTCTTTTGGGCTGTGAGGAGCTGATAAAGATGAGGTCTGCTTCCAAGTTAGTCTGGCTTCTCTCAGACGGTCAGCCTGGTGTAGCACGGCCTGTGGATCCAGGCCAGGAGAGTACACCCAGTGCTTGGAGCTAGTCCTTAAGTCTCTTTTTTCTGCTAAATTACTGTCATGAATTTTATAATTTCACATTGATGTAGCATGTTAAATTTTATGCATTCTTTTTCACTACAGATACGTGGTTTGTATTTATAAATATCTGTGTGTGATATGTGTGTGTCTGTTTCATTCTAAAGCATGTGGAAGTTTCATAGAGTCAGATTCAGTTGGGGCAGCAATTTCCTCTCCTCTGTATCCTGCCAAATACCCAAACAATCAGAACTGCAGCTGGATTATTCAGGCTCAGGAACCATGTAAGTAAAAACATCTTTTAAAGTTAGCTGGGATGACTAACATCCTCATCTTCTTTTCTGTAATAACAATGCAAAATTCCTCCCTTATTTCTCTAGGAAGTTCTGCATCCTGGTAGTTGGAGAGTGTGGCTCTCCTAATCTGTCCTAAATCAGATTCCACTGTAAAAGATTTAGCACATAGTGAGGAAAACAGTTTACAACTTTGTCATCTTTGCTGATTTACTGTGACTCAAGTGTTGCAGTTATAAATGAGGTGTTGAATACTATGTGAACTTGGATTAATCCATAAGAAAATCTAAGGGTTTATATATAATTATAAATAGTATTGTATTTAGCTGATCTTATTTTCGTCTGAATTTTTCAAGCTAGAGTTGTGTTAGATCAAGTCTATGCATAAAAAAAAAAGAAATTTAAATAATGAGAAAAGGTACAGAGGAATTTCTATTTCAAATACAAATTTAAAAAAATATAAAGTTGTTTTATGTGCACAGATACACTCTCAGATGTTCCTGTCTAATTTTAGACAGATTTATGGTTGATCATAAAACACCAAATATTTTCCACCAGATACCACTATTACCTTTAACACCCAGTATTACCACATGATAAAAAATTTTAAAATTTATTTTTAATAGCAACTACTCAACTTCAGTTATTCATCTGATATTTAGCTTTTTGTTAAAATAATAGAATATTCCAACCACATCTATAAGTTTATTTTGCTAAATTAAAAAATGAAAATCAATTTGCCAAAGAAAACAACAAAACAAAAATCAGGAGATAAGCAAAACTTTTTTTTTTTAGCATAGGTTCTTACACATAAACACGAAAAGGATATCATCAAAGCTGTTCCTCACCTACACAGCATTTATTTTTAAAGACAATCTTTTCCTGGATCCAGGTTGAAAACTCATAGATAACTGCTGTCTCCTGAATTACATCAGTATGAGAGACAAGAAAAATGCTGTATAAGAAGTAGCCTGTGTATGTAGTGACTTCCTCCATGTACTGCCAGGACCACCACATACCACACGTTACAGGTACACGTGGCTTCATTATGCCAGTCACAGAACATTACAGGGCATAGCCATATACAATGGATTTAGCCAATGGCAAACCACAGCAGAGTTCCTGTTCTGCTTTTATGGAGAAGGCCAACAAGTCTCCTGCTTTTGCCACCCACTGTGTTTTTCATTTTTGTTTTGTATCCTGAGGACCTCCATTGATAGTGGTAATTGATTGACTGGACAGGACACAAAAGAGTGCCGAACATGCAGACTATGCTGCTGAATGCCAGTCAGTGGCACCCTGCTGAATGCAGCGCCTGGGTCTGTGTCTGTCATTTCAGCTTATTCTAGCTAATTAATTGTAGCCCAATGAGAAGCAAAATATTTTTGTCAAATTCAGTCTTGGTCAATGTGGGAGAAAACTTAGTTATCATCTAAATCATGAGACACTTTCTAATCCACTTGAACTGCATAGGAGCTCTAAGGTCAGGAGTAACTACTGTCACAGGCTGGTGTTGAGGACAGCCTCTTTTCTTCCAGTTGTGACTCCACCTTTGTCCACTGCACATTGACTTTGTTGCAGACAGACAAGAGCAATGTGAGAGTCAAAAATATCCTGAGTCAGAAATCCTCTTTTTCAGGACGTAGCCTGCAGTCCAAGGGTGTGGAAAATCCAATCCTGTACCAATATAGCTGAGGGTAGTTAATGATCCTTTAACCAGTCTGATTGATGTACGTGGAACGTTGCAAAATTATGAAAGAACCAGCTCTTTCTAAGCTGGAGCAGGGCAGTGTCAATACACATTTTGTCTGGATCTATGGTATAGATCGCTAGGGACAGAAGGTCACGGATACGTAGAGATAAGTTTTGTTTCTGAATGTGTGTAGATTTTCCATGTTGTATTTGCTGACATTTTCAGTATATAATGAAGCTGTTCAGATACTAGGAAATTTAGATTCATGTGTATGTGTTAAGTCCTGTGCTTCTAGTGTCAGTTGTACTAGAAAGTACAGAAATATGAAGAGATTTAGCAGGACCTTTGCAGTAAGGGTTAGTGCACTTGCATTAAATTCACTCCACATATCAGGGAATGAAATACTTGAGATGTTATGCTTTATAAGGACTGATTGACTTCAGGGGAGAAAAGAAAAGATGGTACATTTGTTTACATGTAATTATTTGTCTGTGAAAAGCCAAACATAGTTTTAAGTTTTCACTCTTTGCTGTTGCCAGTCAACCACATCACACTGTCATTCACTGACTTTGATATTGAAAACAGTAGACAAAACTGTACAATGGATTTTGTGGAGATTTTGGATGGAAATAACTACGACGCTCCTCTTCAAGGTATTGTACTTTTCCCTTGTTTATTTCATATATAGAACTACACCCAAGGTGAGCAGCAGAAGGTTTTGTGGGAGTGTCCTCCTGCTTCATGGATTTTCTCTGATAAAGAAAGTTCCTTGGCCACTCTGGACAGAGAAGACAGGGAATGGAGTATAAGTTTTTAATGTGAATGGCACAGTCCTCCCAGGCTATGACTGTGTTCCTACTAACCTGTAGTTTGGAGGTGACTCCAGCTGCCTTTTCCTTCCTCCTCAGCTGAACAATATTGGGAACCAAGCAATTCAGTTTAAACTGAACTCTCACTTAACTGTACAAAAATATAATGTAACCCACATGCATAAGCACTGTTCACACTAAACATAGGTGAAGAAAGCTGCAGATTTCAGGGAGCAGAAAAATGGATTTTCCTCAAGCCCTGGAAAGCCTGATTTTCTGCTTGTTCCTGAATTTCCTACAGCTTTCTCCCAACATCTGTCCAGAGCCATCACCTCCAAGTGGCAGGAGCAGCCTGGAACAGCAAAATTCAATGCTTATACAGCCAGGAAGCCGTGAGAACACCTTGGCCACAGGGTGGTCCTGACTCCTGTCACATCCCCAAGGTTGCCTCAAATTCCTTTCTGGGAAATTCAAAATATTTGTGCTTGATTATGCTCTCCCTTACTCTACTTTTGTATATGCTCCTTTGTCAGGAGTGGGGGTGCACTCAATTTAAATGGTTTGTAACTAAGGGCAGAATTAATTTTTTGGTCTCCTACCCTTGGCTTTCACTTGGCAAGAGGACCTGGATACTAGCTGCTATCTTTCGTTTTGCTGTCAGATGCCTTTCTGCTAGATCATGATTCATATTCCTAATCCCCATGTTACAATTCATTACAGAAGAACTGGTCTGTTATTTGTCACTTGTTTTTTTTCATCAGATACCAACTGAGTGAAATGGAAACTACTGTCAGATGTATTTGATGGATTTTTTTTTTCAATTAGTCTGTAATTTCTGGACAGAGTGAACACAAAGGAGCTCAATGACAGAATAGCCAGTGACTAGGGTGTCTGGAGTGCAGGAGGTCCTTCCTCTGTTAAAAAAAAAAAAGAGCCACCAGAATTGAGTTCTGTGCTAATGAAATGGAGTGTTTAATTTTTATGTTGATTGAATTGACAAGTGCAGTCATATGCAACAAATGTTACTCCTGGTTGCTGTCAGGCATTAATCCCAAATAAATTCACAATAGTAATTACACGCTGAACACTCCTTTTTTTCTCTCTGTCTTGTTCTCTTTCAGGCCGTTACTGTGGCACTACTATACCAAATCCTATCACTTCTTTTGGTAATGCCTTGGTAGTAAACTTCATCTCCAACAACAACATTAATGCCAGGGGCTTCCATGCCACCTATGCTGCATCATCATCATGTAAGTCCATATGATAGGTGTTGCTACCTTATGCCTCTGACTTTTAAAAAAAAGAACAGATCCTGTATCGCTTTGTCTCTCTGACATTCCCTCTTTTAAAATCCCCTATTGCCCTTCATCTTTTTGGCCAAGGTCTCCGCAAGTATATCAACAAGCTAAAGAACATGGAGACAAGGAGAAATGCTTTTCTGATTAGCAAATGTTCTGATTCTGACAAGGTATTTTGTTTTATGTCATCCTTCTCAAGTCTCTGCTGTCTCCTTCTTGTTGCAGCCTGCGGGGGTAATTTCCACATGGAAAGAGGAGCTTTCAACAGCCCTGGCTATCCCGAGCCATATCCGCTCAACACTGAGTGTGTCTGGACAATTCTCAGCTCCCCAGGCAACCGGCTCCAGCTGTCCTTCATGTAAATATATTGGCAGGGGTTATTATTCAGCCTTTTAACAGACCTGAAGGAAGGATGCTCTGTTTTTATTAGGAAATGTAATTATCAGATGATAAAGGTGACACATGTTTGCAGAGTAACTTGGAAAGAGAACACAGCAGTGGTTAGTGGCAGCTTGCAATTCGTGTTCTCCTGTCCTAGTCATTGCTTATATTAAGGCATATACAGCATTATATAAATAGGTGGTTTATTGCTTAAGCGACATGGAATGCTGAAGAAGTCAGTTCTAACTCACTTATAAACAAGAAAAGGAAATTTAGCATTGCTCTGCCTTTTCATTACAAAGGAAATTCCTACTATTTCCTTACTACCAGATTCATTGTAGTATGTATTATATAGCTGAGTAATATAAAGGGCCCAGATACTCCACAGATTGTAAGGTACAACAGGGGCCTGGAGAGTATCTGAAGAAATTTTGTTTTCCCTTCAGCACAGTAACTTTCCTTTGAAGACTTCTGACAGGAAAGTCATGCGTGATCCACAGAACAATGTGGAGTCCTTTACTAGGGTCGTTAGGTTGGTCTTTACCCATGATGTGGATTTCTGAGCCTCTCCCTTTCCCGGCATCAAACAGTGGCTGCTGCCAAGAAAGGGAGCGCTCACCCTTTGCAAAGCTTATCAAGATCAGCAAGAAAAGAAAAGTAATTCTGAAAACTGCATTTACAGTTAATCAGGACAAAAGGCAAATTTGCTCAGTAACATGCGTAAGGTACAATTTGTTAGGCACGTACTAATTCACTAACTTAATAAAAAGGACATTCTATTCCTCCTTTACTCACTGAAGCAGAGAAAATGTACTACAGCCTGAAAACATTTTCCAAAATACTTCCTACAAAATAATGAATAACAACTTTTCAGAACCAAAAGAGAAATCTAGTGTGAAGCAGAAACTATCAGTGGAACATACATTCAATTATATAAAGTGACACTGAGTAGATGTAAACTCTTTTTCTTCAGTTACACAGAGCTGAAAGGCAAGCTGAAAATACTGAGAAGCATGGAGTAATTGGGTTAGAAAGCAGTATTTATTTTATTTAATTTAATACTAGAGGTTTATAAAGTTTTGTTGGCATGAGGCATCCATTTTCTTCAGCTCAGTCTGAACAGAAATGCCTGCCTTGCAATTTGAGGGTTAGCCTTAAATTAGCCTGAAGTATATACAGATGAGTACTTGGAACCATTTCACAGCATGTGTACACTGAACACATATGGCTACACTGAGGACTGAAGGGGAAGAGTTGTTACCAGAAAATCAGAAAGCATAAATATTTGGGTCATTGGTTATAAGAGGCACTCTCTGGAATATTTACTATATGTTCATAGCCTGCTTCTGAAAAAGTATATTGGATTGAATCAAAGCACTTCACTTAGAATAACATAATGATTTTTAGAAGATGTGTAGCATTCAGCTTAGTGCAATAATTTAGAATTTATAATTTGATTACTAAATCCCATTCCTTTTCTAATGTGAAAATTGGTTTAGAAGAGTTCATAGCAATCCTTATTATTCTTTTGCACACGTAGCTATTTGAAACTCAGAGAGGCCAGAGAAGCCACAATATTTTCTAATTCTGGAGAAACTGCTAAGGGATATCTGAGCTCTGAGGTGTTAACTACAAATTAATCTAGGCCTCTGGAAATTGTTATCTCACCAGAGAGTGTACTGAAATAATACACATATGAAGGGGATGCAAACTGATTTGTAAGGCTACAAGTATTCCCTGCACCCAATAGATGCGCACCCAGTAAATAGTCTGACCTGGGCTTATATCAAAAATCTGTTTTATATATTAGGGCCTTTCCATGTTTCATGGTTGTTGTTGGAGAACCAAGGGTTTGAGAACTCTTAAAAAGTATAACTTTGCAAACTGAAGCCCTCTTGTAAAATAAGGGGCTAGAAAGGAGAGAGCCCCGTCTCTGTAACACTGCCAGGTAAGGAGCTATGACTCTGGGTTCTGGAGTGTTTTGTTGTTGCCCTCTTCTTCACTGTTACAGTAGGTTACCACCTACAGGGGGATTTATGGCCTGGCAGGCCAAACTCTGAAGCATGTGTCAATCATATTCCTGCTAATGCTCTTCTGCTATCGAACAGAGAACTTCAGGTGGAATATAGTAGTAACTGTACCAAAGATTACCTGGAGATTCGTGAAGGGAATGATACAGGCACACTGGCAGGACGATTCTGTGGGAACTCTTTGCCTTCGAATTATACGTCTACCGTTGGACATGTTCTGTGGGTCAAATTTGTCTCGGACAACTCAGGCACTGGCATTGGCTTCAGGGCCACATTTTCTCACTGTAAGTATACAGTATTTAATTGTTGTTCTTTCACAACATTTCCAAAATGATTCAAAGACATGAATGTTTGGCCCTGTAAAGTCTATTAGAAAATGTTTGTTGATTCACAGCAAAGCTGCGAATTGACTTGAAAAATACTTTATAAAATATCTGCTGAATATAAAGGGATGCTCTAAGACATGTCACAATAGAAGTTGTGTGTATGTAAGATAAGCAGAAGAATTAGACATTAAATTCTGTCTTTTTAAATTATCATAACAGCCAATATTATCTCAAAATGATCATATTATCCTTCCAGAAGCAAAAAACTTCATGGATTACAGAAAATAAAATGTTCTCTATTTCATTGACCCTTTTCTAACAGTTTATCACCTGGTTTTCAGATCCTTCCTTCAGCCAGTATTTGCCTGTGAAGGTACAAATAAGAGCTGTGTACTGAAAACTTCTATGGCAACCCAAGTTTACCAGTAGCCTGTTAGGGTTAAAAATACCTGACCATATGTCTTTGCTAATTGAGAACGAGCAATAGTATTTAATGTTTATGTTGTCATTTATTAGGCAATTGACAAATTAAGAAAAAAGCATTTCTCTCTCAGCTTTCCATTTTGCTTTTTGAGCATGACAGTGTCCATCTATGTTTGGATCTAGATGCCATTAACTGGGGAGCAGAATTAGAAGAAAAGGAAATTATGCCAGTTCATAGATCCAAAATTGCAAACATCAGTCCGACTTGCTGCATGAACAGGCTGCTGAAGTTAAACATTCACAGCCATTCTGATTTTGCAAGCTAAGCTTCTAATAATTTTCCTTACTTTGAGACCTTTACTACTAATTTTCAAAAGGAATTATCAATAGGTCAGAGCTCAATCAAATCAGAACCATTTTTCACCAGAACACACAAAGGCATTAAAAAAAAATTATTATTTAATGCTTCTTGGGAAGAAATGAACATGAAGTAGGCAGAGTTGAGGGCAATTTAGATGTGCCATCTTCCCACCTCTCCCACATGTAGAGCTCAGATGGGTAATTTCCTTCAGATAAGGGCACACTGCACCCCTGACAACAAGAAAATAACTAGATGTGTATCCTAGGATTGTTTGAGACACAAGTTTATGCTTCACAGCGCTGTCTAGTCCTAAGTAAATCAAGTCAGATGGGCTGAAATGAAAGCTAGGCCCCCATGCTTCTTTTAACCCATGTGAATTAGAGGCATTAATTTTATTTTTCTTATTTTTCAGTGTATGGAAATGATATTGTGGGAAACAGAGGACAAATAGCTTCACCACAGTGGCCCAGAAGGTACCCTCACAATTCCAATTATCAGTGGCGGATAAGCGTTAATGCTTCACAAGTCATCCATGGCCGTATCCTGCAGATGGATATCGAAAATCATCACACATGCCATTATGACAAGCTAAAGGTGATTTCATTGTCCGAAGTTATTTTATTTCAATTAACTTTGACAAAAATTATGAATAGAGAAACCTACAAGAGGAATGGGAAGAATTTCCAAGGATCTAGTGTGGTTTATTGGTTTTGTTATATCGTCTTTTCAATAATTATTAGCTATAGGAAGGGTTGCATACTCTGTGGCTCCCTAACAGATATTTGCAAGCTGTAAGTTTGAAACTTATTAGAAATAAGTCCACAATGGTACAGTCCTGAATTTTCAAATCCAGGAATTTCAGGTCAGATAGCAGACAGAACTTTGCTCCATGCCAGTTCAATTGAGGACAACGGTGACAGTAACATCTCAGTGCCTCTAAAAATAAGGTTATTTTAAAATCCTACGAGGAACAATCCTTTACTTGGACCTTCTTTTCTCTCTGGATCAATAATTTGCTGTTGGCAGTAGGAAGGTATCTCTTTCTTCCTGTTTGTTTTTCTGTACCCTCCTGTAATACAGTCTAGCCTTTTTACCAGGCTAAAAAATACAGCACGCGTGGTGCTTAGCAAAATGGAGCAACAGAGGCAACAACTTTCTGAACTTAGCTAAACATAACTGCTTAGTTAAATAAAGTAGATCTCTTGTTGTCTGGGGTTTGTTTTGTTTTGTTTTGTTTTTTAACCAGCTGATTCAATAACTATCCTTTTCTTTCATCTTTGGGAAAAATAAAGTCAATACTAGTTCAATGTATTCAGTATATTCAATATTAATTCACTGAGATCCATATTTAATATTAGTTCAAAAAGGAAGTATAACTTTTTCCTTCATCTAATGTCAGATTTTAACAGCATCTCCTTTGCCTGTCCCTCTGAAAGCAAAATGAGTTTCTTAAATCAGTCAGACAATCTGTGGGTTTGTGGTAGGGTAGTGGGTAGACCTTTAACTTGACTCAAGAATCAGATCTTCAGTGTAATGTTAATGTTTATTTAATACTTCCTAGCTTTCTTTACTGAACATTTTTTACTGGGAGAAGAAGAAAGAACAGGTTTGAAATAGGTTTGAAAGGTGGCAAAAGGGAAGCATCTTTTAACCAGCCAAGATTTTGGTTTATAAATACATAACATGAAAATAATATTATTGTATATTTATTTGATGTAATTTAAAATACATGTGTTCCTCGGGGATGGGGGGGGGGGGGGGGAGGAAGAAAAAAAATGCCTTTTTTTCCTGCAGATAGTGTTGTTTTTTCCCTCAGCAAGGAACAAGATGGTACCAGTGGACTTTTTTAATGTAGGAGGTCAGACCATGCCCCCAAAGAGCAGCCCTGTTATGGGGAATGAGCTGAATTTGATGGCTTCCATTCAGATCCTTCTTCTGTGAAATCTTCACAATTAACAGTATATAATGGAAAGAGAGTTTTTGTTCTGTTTTTTTGTAAGACAGGTTTCTCTCTAAGTGGGATTTGCTCAAAGATCCCTCACTCATTTAAAGAGGGTAATTTTCTCCTTGGAAACGTGCTGAGTATGGGGATGGATGAAAATCTGCCTGTGTGAGGAACGGCACCGTTCTCCTTCTCTCTGCAGGTTTATGATGGGCCCACCATTCATTCTCGTCCTATTGCAACATACTGTGGTGCAGACCCTGCTTCTTTTGTATCCTCTGGCAGTTCAATGACAATCCAGTTTCAGTCAGATTCATCAGTGACTGGAAAAGGCTTTCTTTTGGAGTGGTATGCAATGGATGCTTCTGCTGTTACACACACCATTGCTAGAGGTGGGTTTTCAGTGGGTTGCACAGTTAAAAGTGATATAGCCAGTGGTATACTGAGTTTTACTCAAAAAACTCCAAGCCAACCTCACCACAAGAGAAAGCCCTGGCTATTAATGGAGGGAAAGCTTTCACTGACATTTCAATTAAGCATTTTAATAGCTTTTAAAAACAATTTTGAGGGATTGTCAGATATACTGTTTTACAGTGTTTTAAAAATAAGCATGTTGATAGAGGCTCATTTTTCTTTACACAGGTATTTCATGAAAGCTAAATATTTTATATGCTTTCATGAAAAAGTATCCCTCTGAAATACCGTTCTTAAATCACTGGCTATTGTGATATGACACCTTCCACTATAATGCATGTGATATCCATAAATAAAGAGAATATGCTCAGTATGATCACATACCTCTGACAAATAGCTCCTGGAAGGAGAGGGAATATGCTTCTGGTATCATTGATTTTTGTCTGAGAAGTTCAATGCGAGAAAGTTAAGACTAACTAGGACATAGTGCAATGTCTTTTTCCTAAATCTGATGGCAGATTTCTGGGGACAGAGGGACTAAGGATCCTGGGGCTCTGCAGGATAGTAGCAGTATGTAATGTCTTTATGTGCAGGGAGAGCACTGAGCCACTGGATATCCCAGCAAGGACTCCATCTTGATCTAAACTTATAGCACAGGCATTAGGAGTGAAGAAAGAAAAGTACTTCAATTTCAAGAGTGTCTAAATGGTTTATGTATTATTGGTTATGGATGCACCACTCCTTTCTGACGCGTAACCTGCGTTAAACTGTGGTAGATGCTCTTAGGTCTTTTGCTAGATGTTACTGATGGCAAAATAGGTCACATCATTGCTGCACCAGGTAGCACAGGAACACCCTGATAGGTCAGGATTTTCAGGTTTTGTATTCCCAGTCCAAACCGAAACAATGCTTGAAGAAATGCTTTTCTGACTCTGCACACATCATCGCTGAGCCCCCACTGTGCTTAATTATAGGACTATCATCTTAAAATATACAAGGAGTGTTCAATTTAAAAAGAGGATGCTTTCATTTTTGTCTTGTACGTGGCAGGTGCATGCGGAGGGACTGTAACAACTGAAGAAACACCTTCATTCCTCTTCTCACCGGGCTGGCCCATGAATTACAGAAATTTTGCTGACTGTGTGTGGCTTATTAGAGCTCCTGGATCCACTGTGGAGTTCAGCATCCTGTCCCTAGACATAGAATCTCACAGCACATGCAACTATGACAAACTTATTATCCAAGATGGTGAGAAGCCAGGCTTACCCTACCCTGACAGCATGCAATAGATACCCAAAGTCCCAGTACCTGGAACTCTCATGTCCATTGAGCTTAAGCAATCTAGATCGCAATGGGAACATGCTCTAAATCAGTATTATTCCTCTATGCCAAGACATTCTGCTAGTTAAAACTAGCAAAATATTTGGTGGTCTATAAAAATATTTGTCATTCTCTAAGGGGTTAAAGATCTTGAATAGTATCTGCCTGAAAATGTGAACCACAGCAACCAACAGGCAGACATGAACTGATTTAGTTTTAACACTAGTATTTCTTCTTTTCATCTCAGGAGACACTAGTCTTTCTCCAGTGCTGGCTACTCTGTGTGGACGAGAACCTCCTGGGCCAATAAGATCAACTGGAGAGGCAATGTTCATCCACTTCATATCAGATGCAAGCGTTACTGGAGCTGGGTTTAATGCTTCTTATCAAAAAAGTAAGATTTGTTTCTCTCCTCCCCCAGATAAATGTCTGCCTTGCTGCTAACAATGGGGTAAGGAAAGAAAAGACTGGAATTTTTAACAGCTGTCTACAATCTAATTAATCATACAGGCCAATTACTCAAATCTTATGAATGTGCATTAATAAATGTCTGACTCTGCAAAGGTAAAATTTGCTATTTTCCCAGCGATATAATACAACAAAGCATGATTCAACCAGACCAGTCACATTTCAGAAGTAAGAAAAGTATATGCCTAAGTCTGTAACAGCTCAGCTGAAGGGTGAAAGGATGGCCAGCTAAGAGAGGCAAATAAATCACTCAAAACACAGGCACAAAACACAGAGAGACAGATACAGAAAACTGTGTAAATTCCAGCAGGAATTTCGCCAGTTTCCAGTGTCACTCCTTCCACATGCACCCAAGGATGATAACAGATTCCTGAATGGGCTGAGGCATCAAGGGAGGGGTTAGGGTAACAATGGGCAGCCAGGGGAAGTTTTTCTGACTGGCAGCCTGAGTAGGTGACAGTGGTTTGGTCCACGGCTAGAAGCAATGTACTCAGACAGTGTAACAGTCTGCTCATGCCATGGGAGATCTTTGGCATAGCTGCCTGCTTACTTGGCTGTTAAGTCTGAGAACTGAGTCTCACACTCAAGATGTTCGGTGTGTGTCATCTTGCAATCCACTGGCTTGTATTTGAGAGATCATTCACTGTGTGCATTGCTCTATGCCCCTCAACTCCTCATACACTTGCTTCAACATTTGCTTTTACCTGTCACATCTTCCTTTTAGGAGGTGTTTTTTTTCTAAGTGAATATGTGAATAGTTGACACTCATGTTTTCTTCTTTGCTTCAACTCCTTTTTCTCAGGTTGTGGAGGCTATTTGCACACAGGCAGGGGCGTGATAACATCTCCCAACTATCCTCAAGACTATACTCCTAATCTGAATTGTTCCTGGCATGTAGTGGTAACCTCTGGATTTATCATTGCTGTCCATTTTGAACAGCCTTTCCAGGTTAAGAGTGAGGATGCTTCCTGCAGCCTTGGAGATTATGTAGAGGTGAGGTTATTGGCTAGGTCACCCAATCCTCAAATCTATTAAAGCTACTGAAACTTACAGATTTCAGTGTCAGTAAGGCAGCCCAGGTTGTCAGGAGGTGGAAATACCAAAGAGAAATGCCACAGATGTTTTTTCTCTCTCTTATTTATTGCTGTGCATTAATGAATCGCTTGGTTATTGTTTTCCCACATGGCTGGGAGGCTTAAGATGGTGTGTGCTCAAAGTTTACATTCCAGGGCTGTTTGCTTGAGTGACATTAGCAATTTCTCTTCTTCTAGCTGAAGAATGGGTTAGATAATGCTGCCCCACCTTTGGTGTCTGGAAGAGGGAATGGACGGTTTTGTGGAAGCAGCCCCATCTCTACCATGTACACCACAGACAATCAGCTGTTTGTCCACTTCATTTCTGACAGCAGGAATGAGGGTCAAGGATTCAAACTGAAATATGAGGCTAAGAGTCTAGGTAAGTCTAGGAGATAAATGTAAGTTCTGCAACTCGATAGATATAACTTGGAGTTTGTCCCCTTAAAGGAGGTAGTTGTTATAAGTCCTGACACTGTCAAAATCAGATATCTGCAAAAATGCCCTGTTTCCTTCTTTGGTGCATGACTTCTGATCCTACTCTCACATTTCTCCTTTTTAAAGAGAGGCAGCTCCAGGTCATGGAATTTGGAGATATTAAAGCAAAACAACGCTAAACTTATGGCAGACCCTTTGGCAGGGAAGTAGCATCTATAGTCAGGAAGAGATGTCATAATTCATACAGGAAAAGAAAAAGCAAACCCTAGAAACATTATTTTGAACATATAGTACCCAATGCAAGTGCTAAATTATGTCAGGAATGACCTAGGCTGGTGTGTTGAGAGTGGTGATAACATTTTTCACAAGTTTTTCTCTCAGATGAGAAAATAACATTCCCTGCCAGAGCTAACAATTTTTGAAAGAGTGAAGAAAATGGAGGCTCAGGTTCCAGGGGTAAATCAGGTACTTGGCATTTGCAGTTATTCCACTGTATTCATGACACATGCCACTAGGGACACCGGGGACCTCTTGTTAAACAGTGTAGCTAAACACAACTAGAGCAACCTGTCAATCTACTCAAATTTCCAAGTGCTTGTTTTGTGCCTACTTTTCCCTGCTGCCACAAATAATCATTCTTAGCATTACAGTAGGGGGTTCATGAAGGGGGAATCATGAGGGAATAGGTGAAGCTGTACAATAGTATTTCTACACTTCAATTTAGAACACCTGACTAAAACTGTGTGTTTACCAGTATTGCTAGAACATAGTGGGGGGTTTTGACAGAAAGATTCTGGTCAAAATAGAGATATTTTTATAGGATAAATGACCTGAAAAAATCCTCATGTTTGCTCTGATTAGCATTCCTCACACACATTCGTTATTGTCTCAAACAGACATTTCAATTTTTGGAAAGCAGAAGTAGGGAATGATTCACAGAAGCATTGATGGGTCTGACTTGTAGGCTTTCTCGCTCTTGGGAACTGGTGTGGGAACAAGGCAAGAAATACGTTTCCTGCTGGTTTGGAAGGAATCCAAGGAAGAACTAATAGCTGTTTAACTCAGGGCCCTGAACATTGGGAAATGAGGAGGACTAGGTAAGCAGGAGCACAGGGAACATAGGATTCTACTGCGTTAAAATATTTTCCCACAGTAAACAGTAAAATACATTTGGTTTTGATGTAACTATGACACCAAAAGGAAACTGTGTTGGAATATAGTGATGGCTCATATTTTTGATGCCTCACCCATTTCCTTAACAAGTTGTTTTTTATTGGCGATCTTTTCTTTCCTAGCTTGTGGAGGGAATATTTATATCAATGATTTCAACCCCAGTGGATATACATCTTCCCCCAACTATCCGAGCAATTATCCCCTGCATGCTGACTGTGTCTGGACAATAACTGCTCCTAATGGACATGCAGTAGAGCTGCAATTCGAAGATCAGTTTTACATTGAACCTTCACCAAGGTATATATCCATGTTATGTTGCCTGTGTTTCTTCAGAGACTCCATTCTGATTCTTCTTTCCCTGATATTTTCTGTAATTCCTCCCAAAGTGCACTTCCAGATTTACAATCAAAAGTGATTAGGAAATTTTTGAGAGAGATCACTGAAGCTCTCAAGTCACTGGTATACATTCCTAGGACTTTGCAGTGTGTGATATAGATTAATATAACAGACAGAGAGGAAGCATCTATCATAGAAAGGTGCCTTCTGTAAAATCTGTGCCCTTTAGTCCTTTCATATTCAGATTTTCCCAAGTGGTTTTAAGTCCAATGGATTACCACCACAACAGTTTGTCTCCTTCCTCCATTGCCCATCTGCTGATTTGCAATGGGTCTACATGTTTTGCACACCCTGTCTGAAGCACAAAACGAGGCCTAGTTTCCAGCTGACATAATTTCATTGATTTGGGGCTGGACCACTATATGCCAAAGGTGACCCTCACCTGTAAGACCATATCCAGGAAAAACGATGCAGGGTGGAGAATCCCAAAGGTGTCCTTTCTCTCTGGCTTCCCAGGATGCTGTACCATTCCAAAGGCAAAGCTGTTAGTTAAGATATTTTGGGGATTTCTAAGCCCACCTAAGTCCCCAGATTTGACTTTTATTTCCTTTGTCTGTTTTATATCTGTTCTTTAATTCAACAGTCATCAATGAGACTTGACAGGGAATATCTGCTGAATCTGAATGCTGCCAAAAATACATATTAAACATTGTCACAACTATTTTATCAGTGCTGTTCTTACCCTTCCCTAGGACTTGCTTCTGTCAGATCTGATCTGATCATAGGCTGGGCTTGGCATGAATCTTTCTCAATGTTTCTAGCACTTCTTTTGATTCAAATGTTGTATAACCATAATCGATTATGAACTTGTTGATTCTGTCCTGGTCACTCTGCATGGAAACTGATCTAATTGACTACAGCTTCATGGCTTTGTGGACGTACTGAAATGATTCCAAGCCATTACTGCTATACATTGAACAGAAAATTCTCTCCTAGCTGCACTTCCAGTTACCTAGAGCTACGCAATGGTGCTGACTCCACTGCCCCCATCATTGCCAAGCTGTGTGGAGGTTTGATGCCAGGCTTGCAGAGATCCTCAGGATCTGTCATGTACCTGAGGTTCAAGTCTGACAGCAGTGCCACTCACGTGGGATTCAATGCTAAATACTCAATTGGTAATGTTTGCATTTATCACTTTCTCTGATTTTAAAGAAGATTTTGGTCTCAAGTATCAGGCTTTTGTAACAGGGCTTAAATCATGCCTAAGAGGTGCACTGACAGATATGTGCCTCTTTCAATTAGTGTTAGAGCTAAGGCATCAAAATCATCACATGGGTTAACACCAGCATGTTCTGCACCAGCAAGAGGTGAAAATTATGGAAATAGGAATAGGAAAGTGCTCATAGATCTGCAGCAGTGGAAACAAAGACTGGATAACCTCTCGTCAAAGGCAATTATCAAAGGGGCAGTAGAAAAAAAGGTCGACGTGGGTAAAGTCATGTAACATGATTTGATTTTCAGCATGCAAAATTAGTGTCACTTTCATGAGCAGGATCCTGAAGGGGAATGCAACGATCAGCTGAGAGTTGGCAGGACAAGAACAAATTAGGAGCTTCTCTATGTAAATGTAAATCAATCTATAATGACAATGCCGCTAGACAAACAGGGGCAGCACAACAATGGACTGAAAAAGGAATGAACAGTTAGAACCATTATTTGTCAGCTGGGAAAAGAAATACTTTAAAAGTATTTGCTCTCAAGCTGCAAAAACAGGATTAGAAAGCACTAGCGAAGTTTTAAAATTAAATTAAAAATAGTCTTTGATTGAATTCAGAAATATGCTACTTTTTTGTTTTGGTAATTTTAATAATCTTCAAAGAATAGCAGCTATTATGTTAGTGTCACTCATATAGGAAAGTCTAGGACTGTTAATTTCTCAAAGGCAAAGTAGTGGACTATATTGCTTTACACAGAATTTTGCTTAATTTTGTTAATCCAATACAGTGCGCTATTATATTTCAGAATGTGAAAACTGAACCAACTTGCAAGAAAATATCATTAGTAGACAAAGTCACAATTTGTATTTATCCATAACAGATTTATGGTATCTCAGGTGTACACCAGTCACCCTGGAACAAAGCACTAATCACTCTGAAGAGCAGACAATATGAATAGAACTGTCATTGCCACAAAAAGATTGTAACTAGCAGACACACCAAATACACAGTAAAATCTAATAAATTCCACCTGGGAATATTATTTGCTGTAAGCTTTAGTATTATAAACTTACATTTGCAGGTACCACCAAGAAATTAGTTTTCAGAGAAAAAAAATTAAAAATAAGTAGCTGTTTCCCAAATTCTGCATTGATCCCTTACCAAGGCATCATAAGGGGTGGAATATGAACAGCAAGGGACTGTAGGAAAGAGAAGAGGAGTCTGAGCCATAGCCGTAGGCCCAAGCCAGCTGTCAACTTTTGTCAGTCATAAAAAATTTAGATCCATGTGTAGCAAACTAAATTTCTTTATAATTATCTGACACAGCTTTCCAAGATCATCTGATAAATATGGATGTGAGTAGAGACTAGAGATAGACCTTGAAATCTGTGAGTCTATTCAAATTAATAAGGGATATGACAGAGAGGAAGGGATGTTTGCAGTGGAAAGGGGTGTGGAAAAAACCACAAACCAGACTAGGACTGGTTGAATTAGAAGGAGAATGCAGAAGATTTTTAACTGGAAGGCAATTCCTATTTTATTAGGGAAATTATTATATTTAAAGGTCCCTTCCAACCCAAAGCATTCTATGATTTTATTACTAGAGTTAACAAACAACCCAGCTGTGCCTTAGCTTTAAGTCTCATTTAGGAGATAGGTGATCTCACTGAGATCCTTCAGTCAACCAAGCAATGTTCTTCCTTTTGCAGCTGCCTGTGGTGGGACAGTGATAGGACGAACTGGCATCATTGAAAGCACGGGGTATCCTGAGCTTCATTATCAAGACAACCTGCTGTGTGAATGGTTTCTGCAGGGTCCCAGGGGCCACTATCTTACCATCAGCCTAGAAGGCCTAGATATTCAAAACTCCTCCAACTGCACAAATGACTTTGTGGAGATCCGAGAATACAACAGTTCCGGTCTGAGAATTATTTCAGTGTTTGTCTTCCCTTCCCTAGTACTACTATAAAACCTCACCAGAGGTTCCTGAAAGCGTTTCCCTGTGGGTACAAAGTGAGCCTTTTCAATGTACAATATTTGCTTCCATCTGCCTTGTTTGCTGAAGCAAAGTAAAGCAAACAAAACCCTTCTATTTCCCAGCAATTACTTGATGTTACTAGTTTACTCCTGCCTGTTCAGTTAAATTGGAAAGTGATCGTTGAATATAAATATAAATAATATATTGATATAATTTTGTCTTTCTGTATTTAATTTTTGCAGGAAATTTGTTGGGTAGGTACTGTGGTAATACTCTCCCTGATGCTGTGGACACCTCTGACAGTTTTGCTTATGTCAAGTTTGTCACTGATGGATCAGTCAATGCCCAAGGATTCCGACTGCGCTTTGATTCCAGTACTGAAGGTTGGATTTCTAAGGTTGCAACTTACTTTCAGGGAAGCAACATATACCACTGACCGTAACTGCACTAGTACAGCATATATTGTAGGTCACTTATTCTTGGAGTGGTGTGTATTTCTTTGCTCTTAAATTTGAACTCTCGAGGAAGTATGAATACAGCTCTCTGATCATTACTTAGCCAAGCTGAAACTCTGAGATGCAAGCAGTGTTCTGCTATAATGGATGTTGCCATCAGTGGTAGGTCTCACAAAATGAAGCGCACACTTCCACACCTTTTCCCTCCAGCAATCAGTCCAGGGATGTCCTAACATATCCTCTCCACATCCCTTTTGATGAGGAGGAAGGTAAAGAAATGCTGTGATTTTCCTTTATGTTATTCTGTCCCTCTGAGGTGAGTAGTGTTGCTAAATCTCCCTAAAACCAATGGTTTTTAACCAGTAGGTTTTAAGCAGAATCACAGAACTGCAGAGCCATTGAGGTTGGAAGGCACCTCTGGAGATGAGCTAGTCCAACCGCCTTGTTCAAGCACAGTCAGGTGCAGAAAGTTTCCCAGCGTAGTGGCCAGTAAGGTTTTGAATGTCTCCAGGGATAGAGGCTCCAAAACCTCTCCGGATAAACTATTCCAGTGTTCAACCACCCTCACAGCAAAAAGTGTTTTTGTGTGTTCAGATGTTTCAATTTGTGCCCATTGCCTCTTGTCCTGAGCACAATGATTTCAAAGAGCTACCCTGGTGAAGACTAATAACATTCCTGCTTCACACTTCCCTTTCACATTCTTTAGTGCCCTTTCAATGTTTGTCCTGCCAAAATATGGCTACTTTTTGAGAAATTCTTTGCTGTAGTGGTCTTGAAAAATCTCCTGCCTTAACTCCTTCCAGATCATTTAAAAGCTCAGCTGAAAGCTCCTTATTCTTCATGTTTGCTTCTGCAGTAAAATAATGAGGGGGAAACAAACTCCAAAAGAATGTTATTCCACTTCTAGGACTCTGTTAGCAACCATAGAAGAGAAACTGTATCAGTAAAAATTTAATGCAGGTGGATACACAGATTAGATTATTCTGCAGTGTGAGTGTGAGGAAAGGGACTGACTCTCCTACTGCACTCCATTAAACTGTATCTCTGTATTTTAAAAAGAAACTAAGTGTGAGCTGGTAAATTTATACCATTAGTCTCAGAAGAAAAATGCATACTATACCCAAGACCTTTAATGTCCTTTCTTCAGAGCACAATTTGATATTCATAACAAAGATAGGAAAAATACAAAATAACTGTGCTGAAAAAGTGTTGCTTAAAATCCCTGAAAGCTTCTTGTCTACTTTTGTTAACCATCAGAGGAAAAACACATCTTTCATCATTACCCACTCTAAGACCCCGCTCATTCTGTGTAGCTCTGCCCAGTCATCTGAAATGTCTCAATCCTGCCACAGTGAGAGGCTTGTATCTCTTCATATCAAAGCTTGTGGGTCACTCAGGCTTCTGAAACCTGTCATCAGCCCTTCAGAGAAGGAAATATTAATAATTAAACTAAAAGGAGCTGCTATGGTCAATTACTATTCAACTACATTTATGGCTGAGTGATAAAGACTGGCAGGAACCTAGCTATTTAGACAAACATATGGACAGGATAGGCATAGCAAATCAAGCACTCAGGATCTCTTTTCCTTGCATTATTGATGTTTTTTTGCTGTAACTCTATAAGCAATGCTTTACTCTAAGAAGTGTTCCAATATTTGGGTATTTCAGCATGTGGTGGGGATTTTACTGCCCCTGTTGGGACATTTACTTCACCCAACTATCCCAACCTATACCCACATAATCGAGTGTGTGAATGGAGGATCACAGTACAAGAAGGCCGACGTGTGACTCTAACCTTTAATGATATGAAAACTGAAGAACACTGGAAGTGCTCATCAGATTATGTGGCTGTAAGTATTGGGTGTGAAGGCAGAAAGTGCTCTTTCTAATCCCTTTTGTGGAGCATTAATGGGCATAATAGGCCTGAAATGTTATTTATAGGTCTACATCTGGTTTTAAGACAAATCATAATTTAGTACAGGGAACAGATAAATGAGAGAAATTTATCTCTAAGGTGTCTAAACTCATCTGCTTGTTTTAGAGTATAGAAATTTTGAAATTATGTTCCAGGCAGAGGGGAGGGCTTGAAGAAATAATTGGAATTCACTCTTTTTCGGTTATGGAAAAATGTTCCAGGGGTTTTGAAACTTTTCACTGCCTCTTCTCTGTGGACACAAAGTCTGTCAGTCATCAGTCTGTCAGTCTCTTTTGACTTTGGAGGTTGTAACTGCTGTTGTTACTTATTATGGTCAATTAAAAATAAAATTTAAAAAAAGTCAATAGGCCAGAGATTGTAACAAATGGTTACTACTGTGTCAGAACTTGCATATTCTGAAAGAAAGATAGGGAATACCCAGGAAATTCTACTTCTTTATCACCCCTCATCTCCAAAAAGATAGATTTTGGTTATTTTATCATGCTTATTTTAGATTTTTGGTTATTCGGTGCAAAAAAAAAAAATCAAACCTGACACACAGAACTGGAACTGGTTAGATGTGCAAATGCCTCAAATATATAATTCCTCTATGAAATTGCAGGAATAAGAGATCTACTTTAGTTTCCCATTTGTTCAGGTTAGCAGTGCAAACACAAGAGTTAACTTTAGTATGATCAGAAGCTAGCCTATGTGCAAGTGTGAGGGGTGAAGTAGCTCTCCCTTGTGATTTGTAGATGATCTTCCCCTTGTTTTCCTTCACAGATGCTCTAGACAGACCATGGGGAGCTGGCTTTTTATCCATTAATGAAGTAATGATCTCTTAAAGGAAGATCTGTCCTGCCAGTTTTTGTGCCTTCAGCACTCCTAACATATTGCAAATCTCAGTGGGAAATGTAGTTTCTGCCTTGCTTGCACCACTGAGATAGTAGTAGAAAGAAGTAAATTAACTTCTAGGCTACATGCTGGATGAAAGAAACTGAGCAAAATACATCTGGATCATCAAAAAATGAAATGTTTGAATAATATAAAATGCCCACTAGCACTGAAGCTGTTGGAGGAGATTTTTGATAATGCTGACGTTGGCTTTAACAAGAATGCAAAGACAATAATTTGAAATGGAATTAATATGATCAGTATCTGGCATTATTAAGTGGTTGAAGGTATAAATATTGATCTAAAATACAGGGTTTTTCCTAATGAAATTGTTTCAGTTTCTGTTTTTTAAAAAAAGAAAATAGTGAGGGAATATGTTTATGTTTTTCCAAAATAAACAAGGTATTTTTTAATATTTTACTTCAGATCCTCATCCATTCAAGGCAATGGAAGTTCATTCCAAGGTTTTGATTAGATTTGGGAACTAACCTGCTGTGAGGGACATCAATGAACCTTGTATTAAAGATGTAAAGCACTGTTAAATGATACAGGAGATGCTCCTAAGACTGTATTTTTATTTAATAAGAGTTTATTTTGACCCAACAGGTTTACAATGGCCTCAGACAGAACTCTCCCCAGCTGGCCAAGCTGTGTGGTGAGGTAAATCCAGGCACTGAGGTGAAATCCTCTGGAAACACAATGAAAGTCATTCTGGTGACAGATATGTCTCTTGCAACCAGAGGCTTCAGTGTCTCATACACATCTAGTGAAGATGCAGGTAGTGTGTGTTTTTTAATTAAGTGATTGATTTTTGGTGAGTCATTTCATAGCTAAAGTACTGGCACATGTCAAAAAAATGACCCATACAGGAAATAAATCTCTGATACCTTTTTTCTCTTTTACATCTCTGGATGGGAGTAGATATATATCTTCAATTAGTTGAAAGGACTTGAAAAAATGGAGACTCTTTGGGAGTTACAGACTTTATGTGCCTGTTATGCCAAACTTCAAATGGAAAGAACAACCTCTGTTATGGATCACAGTCCTTATTCTCATTACTGATTTCTGGGTTTGTACTTAGTCTTGAGTAAGAGATGGTCTAAAGTGGCTTTATTCCATGAAAAGATCCAGAAAACATAGTGCCATAGACAACTTGAATAATTCAAGTGCTTCCTTATTACTCAGGGGAGTAATTAATTTACTCTACCTTGTGAAAGAGTGCAGCTAGCCTACTTTTGCAAGCTCAGCCTCCAGAGAGGAGGCAGCTGGCAGAGCCTTACTACTACAGCTGTAAGTCTTTCAAACTTGATTTTCCAACTCCACCCCGCCAAGCATCCTACTGTAACATAAGTGTACTGCTCTTGAGGGCATGCTCCAGAAAAATCTTCTCTTGAGTCTAGAGTTAGGTAATAGGTAGGGCTGAGCAATACTGAACTGGAGCTGCAGTGGGTTTTTATCAAAATGTTAAATAATGCTTGTTGTGTTGATGGTGTTGCTGAAATATTTTATTTGATATCATGAACAATTGTGGTTTCTTTGCTTTGCACATGTGTTTTTAAAGCTTGCCAATAATTTCTGGAACACTAGGCATGAAGTCTTTTGCATGTAGCAGTAAATTATAAAAAAGAAAGAAGATGGAAAAAGATTTGATCTAATCAGTACATATGCTTGCTGATGTGCATATCAGGATAAACAGGGGCAAGATTTCTCTTCATACAAGAATCATTATTATTTTAAAACAAATTATATTTTGTTTCTGCAGTTTGTGGTGGAACCCTGATGGGATATGCAGGTGGGAATTTCTCTTCTCCTGGTTATGATGGTGTCAAAAATTACACAAGTTACCTGAACTGTGAATGGACCATTGAAAACCCCTCCCACTATAATTCATCCATATATATCTCTTTCGAGGATCTCCACTTGGAACATCACCAGGACTGCCACTATGACTACCTAGAGTTACGAATAGGTTTGTATGTTCAGCAGGAGAATGGATTAAGCCTATCCAGATTCCAGTTGTGCAACTGCGTTTGTGACAAATCTTGTTCATATATATTTGCAGTGTGATTGTTGTAGAATCTTCACATGTAGGATGTTCACATGCGTGCCTTCCATGTTGCCTCCTAGACCAGGAGTGGGATTTCACTGCCAGAGCAATGGATGCATGGATTTGGTCACCCTTTCTTTCAGGGGAGAAAATGGAAAACTAGATAGGTATTTTGAGAGCATAAATTTTTAAGGTGGTTTCAAGACACAGCTGACTCTCTCTTTACAAGGGACAATACAAATTTCACTTCATCTACCTTGAAAGATGGCAGTCAGGAGAAGGTGGAGTCATCAAAGCAATTTATTTGGTCCACAGCCTGTTCGCTCCCTGCTCCTGAAATATCTCCAGGGACAGCAGGAGTGGAGTAGAGAAGGCTTTAATTATTCATAGCCTCTGGGCTGCATACCCACTTCATACCCCACTTTTGTACTCTATAAAATGATTCTCCAAAAACAAATCCACATTTCCTGTGAGACTGCATCACAAAATACAGTCTAAAGCATTTAAAAGGAAAACAGTCACAGGATTAATGCACCAGTAATATATCTGCATATCTGAGCATCTTTAGCTATCTGTAAGAACAAGCAACTGGACATGTCATATGAAAATTGCTCAGCTAATGCCAAGTGTAGTATGAAAGCTCCAGCTGTCTTCTTCACTTAGAGCCTCCATCTGTGAGTCCCAGAGACAGCAGGTTCTAATTTACCAGGAAATAATTTCTGAAAGGTGTGGCAGAGTTGAGAGCTGGAATCTGTTAGATCCTTATTTGTATTCATTTGAATGAGAACTCTTGGTTGTATAGCATTGGTTTGTCCTATGTAAAGCCAAAGCATGTACAGCTGTGTAGCCTAACAGTTCCCTCCCACTCCCTCCAGTATGCACTGGAGCTGGGAAATAATAGCAAGAGAACTCAGAGAAAGAAATAGTAAAATATATCTGGTCTGTTATTCATCAGTTCCCACTACTCTTACATTATTGTGAACGTCATGCCTCCAGACAATACATTCAAAGGAAAGAGGAAAAAATTTAGTCTCATTTTGCTCTACACAGTTTTGTCATCTAAATAGTAGTGTTCATTTTCGCCATACTAATGGATCTTCGTTTCACAACCAGTCTCCTGTCAAAGGTAGAATACCCTAATTCAGCTGTGTACGCTGACAGGTAACATTTAATGAGTAGTGAGATATGAATAGTGCAGAACATCACCGAACCCAGGCAGGTGCTATTCAAGACTCTCAACAGAGCTGATGTGAATTTGGGGAAGGGTACAATTCAACAGTAAGTTACCCAAGAGACCCCAATTAAAGCTGAGATGTGTAAGATTCTTTTGAGTTACCCATACAACCCACTTTAGTGGTACTGAATGGAAAAAAAAAAAGCAGCAGAATCAACTTTGTGTATTCACTGAGAAAAATTTAATCTAAATAGATAAAAGAAATATTTCAAATTTCTTAGGGTAACTGTTTATATTAAGTTAATTAAATTATCAGGCACGTGCATGTAGTCTGTACGTGGTAATATAGCTGAGCATATTGCTACAGTGAAATATACTCCTGACTTCTGGCTTTTGAAGAATACTCTTGGTTTTGTCTTCAAGACCATTTCCTTCAGTTTGAACCAAATCTTACAGCACAATCTTTCTGTTTACATTTTCTGTTTACCAACAGTCTAGATCTCTGGCCAGCTGGCCACCATTAAAGCAGTGATTGGTGTCACTTTTCACACTGTAGAGACTGAGTAACCTGGGTCACATCTGTCACATAATCAATTACTTTGTAAGAAGTGCAAAAAAGAAAAAGCACACTTCATATTTTAATGCTCAAAGTAGTTATTACTATTTTTTCCAAAACTGTAATTTACCATGAACGTCTTCTGCTTGTATGGATGATACAGCTCAGTATCATTTTAAGTGCACATTAACAAGATAGGTTTTCACATTTCTCTGTGTAACTTACATTAATAGAATTTTATTATATGTCACCTTTTATCCCTGCACTTCAAGGCATTTCATATGGTGACTGTGTCACTGTATATGACAGAAAGATGGAGTTACTCAGCCACATTACTTGGAATAACTGTGAAAGGGCTTTGAAAAGCGTGCAGTTTCTCCCTCCTTCTCTACTGTCTTCTTTGCAAGAACAGCCTATCACTCTGCATGGAGCTAGGAGTTGCTTTTGAATGGGAACTTCTAAGTCCAGCAGCCTGATATCATTAGAGGAGCAAATTTAGGAATGGCGTTGCCTGGATGTCACTTGGAACACTATTACACATATTTCCCTTCTCCTGAGAATATATCAGTAATAAACAGAATCTGATACTTCTACCAATGTGATGGATAAGAGCTTACACCAACACAAGCAAACATTCAGCATCACAGAAGTGCAGTGGCCTGTGTTGTCCTTCCCATTTAGGTTTCAGTGATTTGAGCAAATACTGGCATTATTTTGCCATGCAGAGAATAGTATGTTGAGCTCCCTAGGAAAGAGATGCACACTATTAATACAGCAGTGACAGCTTGTTCATGGATGAAGAATATCCCTATATGGTAGAAAATTCAAAATCCCTGTTGACTTTAATGAGGATGTTACAAACACCTAGGCTCAATAGGCTTCCACGCGATCAGATCCTTGGGCCGTCTCTTCCACTGTTCTGCTCCAAAACATCTTCAGTTTAGGGGCACTGTCCATGTTTTCAGGTCTGATGGGTTATACAAAATGAAAGTGTGCAGGATAGCAGGGAGGGGAGAGAAGGAACCCAAGATATTAAAAGGATCATTAATACAGCTTTGGAAAGAACTTTCTTGTTGTTGAGATTTAGATCCCAGCAATGTACTGCAACACTCTACCTATACCCATAACAAATAATCAGTTATTAAGTGTGATATGTACTTTTCTCTGTTTTCTAGTCAAAACCAAATTAAATGCATGTTTGCCCTATGCATTCCTTTACAATATTGTAGCTCTTTTAGAATTCAAGAAGTGTATTTTTTTTTCTTTCTTTACTCAGGGGATGCTGATGGAGAGCTAATAGCCAGACTTTGTGGTCAGGCTGCACCATCTGTGCCACTAGTCATAGCTGCGCCCCAGATCTGGGTACACTTTGTAAGTGATGAAAACACAGAAGATAAAGGATTCTTGGCCCATTACACATTTGAAGGTAAATGGCTTGATAGACTGTTGCCCTTGCTGACTGAGGCACTTCTGGGGAATGTTGCCATTCATTTGGTGATACTGAGAATACACACTACAGGATCAGCTCTCAAACAGGTCCTCAAAAGTTACACAGTGCCTGCCACTATTTATATGCATCTAAAGCAAACATATGCTAGCAATTGAACTTTCAGATTTATTTTCTGCCTCACTGTTCCCATTCCCTGAGCCACATCTGAGTTTCTGCAACGCAGTGCAACACTCAGAACAGCTGGTTGCTCTTGGGAATAGGGGTGTAACAGGTAACACCAGCCAAGTTTTACTTACTTCGAATAGGCCTCCAGAGTGCTAGCATGGCTGAAATGAATTCTGCTGCCTGAACCTTTGCACTCATTTTGAAATCCACTTGAAGTTGTATCAGTGCGAATTATACCACTTTGCCATTTACATGCCGGCACAACTATTCTTCCTGTCGCAGCTGAATTTAGCCTTGGTGCTTTATCTAGACACATCAGCAAGTTTTTGACTTGATTGTGTTGGTCCAAGAATGGCACTGGTTTGCTTAGGAGTCTGAGATAAATAAATGGAAGATAAGGCGGAACAGGCAGCTCTAAGTGTCAGCTGGCAAAGATTTTGCACAACTATATTAAGTATCAGAATAAATGCAAAGTTTCAAGGTCATTGCATCTATTTACTCACTATTCAATGGCAAGGATTTTAAAGCTTGGATTTTCCCAGATAAATTGTTCATCCTTACCTATATCAGTTCAACTTATATACGTTTTGGTACTATTTCAAGCTGAATAATCTTCCAGTCATTTGCTTATAGTGCTCAGTTCCTAAAATGTACTGAAATGTTACTTTTTTCCTTCAGCCTGTGGTGGTATACAGTCAGGTGAAAGTGGAGTTATTTCAAGTCCTAACTACCCAGAGCCTTACAGCAATCTGAATCGCTGCTCATGGTTGTTGGAAGCCCCTGAAGGTGAAACCATCACTGTGAGTAGCACAATGCCATGATTGTGTGCACAGCTGGCAGTGCAAGAAGCACCCTCTGAATCTTGAGGAACAGGTTTGAGACAATTTAGAAAATCAGAGGTGTGGAGGAATGAAATATCTTCCCATCAGCCTTACCTAAGGAAGGGGTGGGGGGGAAACGGCGATAACACAACCACACTAGATTGTGCTTTTTGAAAAGCAGAGCGATCCTAGTCTGATGACCTCAAAACATAGCACCAACTTCTTTAAACAATTACTTTCTATGTTTAGGAAACTAAAATAACTCATGTTATTAGATGTGCATGGATATTGTTACTATCATGGGAATAAAATGAGGCTGAAGTTTTTTCATCTCTGCAGAAAACTTACAAGCCACTAGAAAGTTACTTAATGGTTAGCCTGGAAGATAATATGATTGCTGGTACAAATTACATCAATGACGTGCTACTCTTCTCTCCCAATAACTATTAATGGGCTGCCTGAGGTGCTACTTTCTTGAGTCAAACTGCTGAGAGACCGATTTAAATAACTTTATGATGAAGGAGTGCTAAACTTCACTCACTGAATTACTTGACTGATCCTTTGAAGAACAGGTCCAATCAAAGATATCTGAGGTCCAGGTCAGAAAAATACCTGAAAAGCAATTTTGTAAAAACAGATTGCAAGTTTTCATATGTAATGCCTTTCACTAATTTCCCTATCATGTTTTCCTTATTTACAGCTATAAAGGAATTTCTTAGAAACACAAACCCATAGTCTTAATTATTCTGCTGCATGATATTCTGACCACTACCAAGATACTTACCTCAGATAATACAGGATTATTTTAGTAAAACATAAAATTTCTATTTCATCTGCAAATTCATTTAAAGTAGAACTAATTGAAGTTATCCCTTTTCCTCGTGGGGGACTTCAATCTACCGGATATATGCTGGAAGTACAATACAGTGGAGAGGAAACAGTCTAGGAGGTTTCTGGAGTGCGTGGAACAACTTCCTGACACAGCTCATGAGTGAGCCAACTAGGGAAGGCACATTGCTGGACCTATTGCTCATGTACAGAGAAGGACTTGTGGGTGATGTGATGGTTAGAGGCCGTCTTGGCCACAGCGATCATGAAATGGTAGAGTTTTTGATTCTCAGAGAAGTAAGGAAGGGGTTAGCAGAACTGCCACCTTGGAATTCTGGAGGGCAGACTTTGGCCTGTTCAAGAGACTGGTTGACAGAGTCCATTGGGAGACAGTCCTGAATGGTGAAGGAGTCCAGGAAGGCTGGACATTCTTCAAGGAGGAGGTCTTAAAGGTGCAAGAGCTGCTCTCCCCATGTGCCAAAAGATGATTCGATGGGGAAGAAGACTGGCTTAGCTGAACAGAGAGCTTTGGCTGGAACTCAGGAAAAAGAGGAGAGTTTATGACCTTTGGAAGAAGGGGCAGGAAAGTCAGGAGGACTACAAAGGTGTAGCAAGGTTATGCAGGGAGAAAATTAGAAGGGCTAAAGCCCATCTAGAGCTTAATCTGGCTACTGCTGTAAAAGACAATTAAAAATACTTCTATAAATACATTAGCAACAAAAGGAGGGTTAAGGAGAATCTCCAACCTTTATTAGATGTGGGAGGAAACATAGTGACAAAGGATGAGGAAAAGGCTGAGGTATTTAATGCTTTGTTTGCCTCAGTCTTTAATAGTAAGAATAGTAAGTTGTTTTCTGTGTACCCAGCCCCCTGAGCTGGAAGACAGGGACAGGGAGCAGAATGGAACCCCCGTAATCCAAGGGGAAATGGTTAGTGACCTGCTACACCACCTTGACACAGACAAGTCTATGGGGCCAGATGAGATCCACCTGAGAGTACTGAAGGAACTGGGGGAAGTGCTCACCAATCTGCTTTCCATCATTTATCAGCAGTCCTGGCTAACCAGGGAGGTCCCAGTTGACTGGAGATTAGCAAATGTGACATCATGTACAAGAAGCGCTGGAAGGAGATCTGGGGAACTACAGGCCTGTCAGCCTGACCTCAGTATTGGGGAAGGTTATGGGCCAGATCATCTTGAGTGCCATCACATGGCACGTACAGGATAACCAAATGATCAGGCCCAGTCAGAATGGATTTAAGAAGGGCAGGTCCTGCTTGATTAACCTGATCTCCTTCTATGACAAGGTGGCTTGCTTGGTGGATGAAGGAAAGGCTGTGGATGTTGTCTACCTAGACTTTAGTAGGGCCTTTGACATTGTTTCCCACAGCATTTTCCTGGAAACACTGGCTGCTCATGGCCTGGACAGATGTACTCTTTACTGGGTAAAAAACCGGCTGGATGGCCGAGCCCAGATTTGTGGTGAATGGAGTTAAATCTAGTTGGTGGCCGGTCACAAGTGGTGTCCCCAGGGCTCAGTTTTGGTGCTGGTTCTGTTTAATATATTTATCAGTGGTCTGGATGAGGGGATCAACTGCACCCTCAGTATGTTTACAGATGACACCAAGTTGGGCGGGAGTTTTGGTCTGCTTGAGGGAAGGCAGGCTCTACAGAGGGATCTGGACAGGCTGGATCGATGGGCTGAGGCTGATTGTATGAGATTCAACAAGGCCAAGTGCTGGGTCCTGCACTTGGGTCACAACAATCCCATGCAATGCTACAGGCTTGAGGAAACATGGTTGAAAAGCTGCCCATCAGAAAAGGACCTGGGGGTTGATAGCTGGCTGAACATGAGCCAGCAGTGTTCCCAGGTGGCCAAGAAGGCCAACAGCATCCTGGCTTGTATCAGAACCAGTGTGGCCAGCAGGAGTAGGGAAGTGATTGTCCCTCTGTACTCAGAACCGATCAGTCCACAGTTTGAGTACTGTGTTCAGTTTTGGACCCCTCAGTGCAAGAAAGACACTGAGATGCTGGAGCATGTCTAAAGAAGAGCAACAAAGTTAGTGAAGGGTCTAGAGCACAAGTGTTCTGAGGAGCGGCTGAGGGAACTGGGGTTGCTTAGTCTGGAGGAAAGGAGGCTGAGATGAGACCTTATCACTCTCTACAACTACCTGAAAGGAGGTTGTAGCGAGGTCCCAGGTAACAAGCCACAGGACAAGAGGAAACAGCCCCAAGCTGTGCGAGGGGAGGTTTAGAGCGGACATTAGGAAGTATTATTTCACTGGAAGTGTGGTCAGGGTTTGGAACAGGCTGTCTAGGGAAGTGGTTGAGTCACCATCCCTGGAGGTATTCAAATGATGTTTGGATGTGGTGCTTAGGGACAAGGTTTAATGGTGAACTGGCAAATTTAGGTTTACAGTTGGATTCAAAGATCTTAAAGGTCTTTTCCAACCTATGTGATTCTGTGTATTCTGTGTGTTATCTTAATCAGATGGAAGTAAATTTCTATTTTAAAAGGACTGAGTAGCAGCCTCCTCAGTGAAGGCAGACTAACCTTTTCCAGTAAAAGCTGCCAGTTTCACTTGCTGGTAAAGTTCCAAACTGAAACCATTTGAGCTAAATTTGTATTTGTTCTTTGCCTCAGGCAGGGTTCTTTTGGAAATTAATACACACAAAGGTTAGAGGAAGAAGTACTATGTATTCGCTAAACTTTTCTATAAAGATCCCAATCCTGGAACTGGCAAAAAAACCTTATTGCAAGAGGGCCGAACAGTCATTAGTGTAAATCAATATTTTAACATCAACAAATCTGGTAGTCTACTGGATCAGCAATGTAAACCTTTGTACTGGAAATCCCACCCATGTGCATATCCCTCCAAGGACAAATGGCATCAGTGTGGGAGGGAGACAGGGTCAGAATCTGCCTGCCCAGCCCAGTCTATTTATGTGACGCATCCAGGCCCACAGGAACCAACCATGCAACTGTTTCTCCCAGATTTAATGGAAACTAGCATTATTTTTAGCAACTGTTAAGTATTCTGATTCAAAATAATAGGAAGAAAAAATCCAAGGCTTTCTGCTTACATAGCTACTTATATTTGAATGTGCAACTTCAGATTTCATGACCAGAAGCCTTGAAAGCAGGAAAGTGGTTCAACACCTGTGCATATACTTAGGTTCAAACATATGGTTAAGTTCCAACAATGCCAGTTTTGAACCTGTGCGTTCCTCTTACACCTCTGTCTTTATGCTAAGTAGCTGCTATTACTTATAGTGGCAAGACTCCAAGCAATACTTACAGGAAAGCACCAAGGTGAAGTGAGGGTCAGATTTCTGAGCATACCCAGAAATCATTGTTCTAGCGTGGCTATGGGATCTGCCTGGAATTGCTCTAACACCTCCGCTAGTGTGGTAGGTGTTAGATCCTGAATGTCACTTTTATGTGTTGCAGCTTACTTTTACAGCTTTCCACGTTGAAAATCATTCCCTTTGTAAGTGGGACTCTGTTACTATCCTGAACGGCGGCTCCCCTGGGTCTCCTGTAATAGGGAAGTATTGTGGAAACACATCCCCTGGGACTATTCAGTCTGGTTCCAGCAAGCTAGTTGTCATCTTTAACTCTGATCACTCAGTTCAAGGAGGTGGCTTTTATGCAACATGGACAGCAGAATCTCTAGGTAAGAGAAAAAATATTGGTTTTATCAGGTCTAACATAGTAGTACATCATGCCTATATAGCCCTCTTCAACCACAAAATGAAATAGGATTCCTCCTCTTTAATTAAGTCTGTATTAAAGAACAAAAGAAATACATGCCAACATCTTCAGCATTCCTGAGAGAAACCAGCAATAAAAAAGTCAAGTATTAAACCAGTGTTGTCTGATCTCACACAATGAAATAAAATTTGGATTGATTTTGTACTTTTTAAGCCTCCTCCTGGCAGTTTCTTGATGTCTGTAAATTGATACTATGCCCATTATCCTCCCAGCAGTGGTATCTATTGTCAGTGACTATGAGACATTTCATTTCTTGAATAACAATTGTTTCACAGTTTGATTTGATTTAAACATTTAAAACTAGAAAGAGGTCCGTTTCAAACAGAGGCACATAGAACCTCTCAAAGAGCACATGTGGAGAACAGCCTAAAACTCTTCCACTTTAGTGGAGATGCAGGTACACTTTTGATGGTGGTACACATCCAGGATTAAATTGGTACATTTTAAAAAGCTACCTTCCCTCTGTTGGAATTATCTCTCTGGATTGAAAAAAAAAAAAAGAAAAAAACCCCAACAACAAAAAACCAAACCGAAACCAAAAAAGTAGCTCACCATTTGCACACTGTACTTCAGGTGACTAAAGGCAAGGGTAGATGTGCTGGCTGGTGCAGGGTAGAATTCATTGTGCTTTCCTACCTCAGTACAGAGCTGGCAATGTATTCCCTAGTGTCATCTCCAGCTGCACACTTTCTGGCTGATGCTGATCAGCTTTCCTTCCACTGATGATCTAGCAGTATTCATAGAGTCAGTTGATGGAGCGTCTTCTTAAACATATCAATATTCTGTGCTTGCTGTCACAAGCAGGTTTTTGACACTTTTCCCTGTTGTCACTGGAATTCCATGTGCAAGGAAGGCCACTCTTCAATGATGCAGTAGACATTAGTATACACATGCCAAGTGCGTAGTTGGTATTCTCTCTGTGAAGGGAGATTTATTTTTTTATATACCTGGTGTGCTTTCCTCAGCTTCCTTCTCATTTGTCCACTGGGAATCTCTGGATTTAGATTCTGTATGTGTGAGCAAAACTTGGCCTCATAGCCTTCTATATACCATTATCTAACATAGAAGAATGAAAAAGAAAACCTTCCTTTTAAAGCTAATATATATTTTTTTAATTAAGAGGAAAAAGGTAAAATGTTATAAAGCTTTTTTTGCTCTTTTTTCATCCTTTTACTACATTGTCACTGGAATAATAATGGGTTGCTAGTACTGTGCACATAGCCCTAGTAAATCATTCTTGGCATGGTACTTGCAAGTATGTTTCAAATTAAATAAACTTATTATGTATAAGAACATGAGCTTCCACAGAGTCACGACCAGCTATTCCCCCTTATAAATGAATCTGTTAACAATTTTTAAAGGCATGTTTTTCAGCCCTTTCCATAATCCCACTGAGATCTGCAGGGCTGCCTGAACTGGAAGAGAAGTCACCATTTTGCCCTGGGTAAACGGATGTACCTTGAGTAGATTCACATGTGGAACTGCATTACTAACATGTTGCAGAGTGAGAAAAACAAGGATTCAGCAGTAGATTGATTCTTTTTTCCCCAGAGTACTTCGCTGAATGGCTGTCAGTTACCATGTGCATTCTGTGGGGTTTGGGAAGGAACCTGCACAGTCTTGGGAGAAGCTCCTTATTAATGAATTTCTGACCCTTACTCTTTTCTGTGAGCAATAGTCCAGTTGTCAGCAGTGTATAGATGGACCAGAGAAGAAGGGTATGAATTGGCATGGAGTAGCAGCTTGTGAAGAAGAGAAAGTCAAGTACAAAGACAGACCTTCTCTAGAATGTAACTACCTCACTGCTGCAGGGGTGGGAGAAGGAAAATTAAGCAAAAGAGGGGTAAATGAAATTTGACTGGGTGTCAGGGCTTTCCTCTCTCACTCTTGCAGGCGTAAAAGCAAGCAGCCATTCAAAGCTGACACCAACAGGAAATATTGGAACATGTCTCCCACCTGTTGCTATTTTTTCCAGGATGTGGTGGAATCATTCATTCAGAGAACGGTATGATCAAGTCTCCTCATTGGCCTCAAAACTTTCCTGTGAACACCAGATGCACATGGACCATCATTACGCATGAAAGCAAACACTTGGAGATGAACTTCCACAGTAACTTCCAGATTCCAGACAGCAACGGAAGTTGCCAGAGCAGTTATGTAAAGGTAAATAATTGTTGGCATTTGATCGGCAGAACAGTGCCTTAAGATTGCAGAATCCCGTTTTGCAATCACGTCATGGTTGGGGTTGTCAAGGCACACAATTCAGGAAATATAAACTGAAGTCCTTATACTAATACAGTCAATTTTCTGTATGCCTTGAGAACTGGCTTGTATATGTTTTTAATTTTTATCAGTTCTTGAGGTTCCACATACAGCAAGGTCCCACCACCCTACATGCTGCCCCAAAAATGAAAAACATGAAAAAAAGTACACGTCTTCAAAACCAGGAAATAATGAGAAAATATAGTGTAATGAAAAGACCTTTTCAACCACTCCAGTGAGTTAAAAAAAAACAGGAATGTGACACTATAATTCTACAAAACTGCTTTAAAGTGTATAAACTGCCCATGTTGCACTAATTTCTTTTTTAATCTCAAAAAAACAAAAGATAGCATTCTTATCTTTCATAGGTTTTCAAGAGCAACTTGTTTTCAGGGCAATAGAATGCAGTGGACATGCTTTGAATTTTTCAGTGTCATTTTTTTCTCAGGCATTTGGCATATGTTCAGTGGTTTTGTGCTCATTTTCTCCATAACAGTACAACTCCCACTTGAAATAAAGGGCAAACATAATTTGACAACACGTAGGAAGACTTGAGCCGCTGTACATCTCATCTATACCTACTAACATACAAACCACAGTTGCACTCATTTTCTGAGGCTGTGGAAAAAAAATACTATTAGATTTGTCTTTTCATAGCCTGCTCCTCTGATTAATTGATGTAATATGTTACAATAAACTTCACTAATATGAAAGTCTTAATGCCTCCTAGTAAATGTGCTTTCATTTCAAATTTCTAAACTGTCTGGAATGACACGGTCAAAACTACATCAACTGGAGATTTTCTCCATAGAGAAAAACCTGAAATTTTTGGTGATGTCCACCTCCATTTCTGAATGTCCAATTTGAGATATATGAAGGTGCCTGGATATGAAAAAGTGCAGAACAGGTGTAAGTTTCTTCCATTCATTCCAAGCTGATCAGCCAAAAAAGAGGAATCCAAAATCAATAGTGACTTTGCAAAATCTTTGGCCAGGCAATGGACTGTTTATATTAATCCTTGGAGCATCCATTGCCTTAAACACCTCGCCAGATGAATGAGGTTATTCATATGCCTACACTTACAGACTAGCCCTTGGCTAACCCTTTCTAGGATGGTTGCTTAGAGCAATCACAATTTCATGTGGTTGTTCTTGTACCACTAGACTTCCTTCAAACATATTATTTTAAAAAGCAAATATTATTTGTTATTAATATATTTTTGGTGTAAAGTACAAGTAAAAAAACTTTTAAAAGACATTGATGAAAAATAAATTTATCATTGGAATAATTTTTTCTTTTTTCTTAAGGAGACATTTTAAATCCTTGGCAATAAACATCCTGATTCAGGAAATTATTTAAGCACTCAGAAACATCAAACATTTATGCCTATGTTTCATTTTATATGCACACTGAAATTCAGTGCTTAAACTGTGAGCCTCAAATACATGTTTAAGTAATTACCTGAAGAGTGTTTCACTTAAATACCTACCTAAACCTGCATGTGCTTCTTGAACACATGTTTTGATTGTACTTAAACTGGCTATTGGTACAGTTGAAGTAATATTTTAATTTTTAATTAGCAAGACTAGATATTAAGGATCCAGGTGTTCCAGTTTGATGTCTCTATATTACCCTAGCACAACAACTTTGAGTTTTATTGACTGATGAATAATATAAGGATTGCATTTAATAATTCATTAAATGCACAGATATTAATATTCATAGGATGTATGGAGATAAGTTAGTAGAGAAAAAAAGGAGGTAGGTAATGATGTGCATAAAATATTTTTCTCTGGGTCCCTGGACCTGATCTATGCTGGCTCTGCTGGCAGCAGAAGTTCAAGCAAATGACCTCCAAATGCCTTTCAGAGGACCCCGGCAACTTAATTATTCTGTGATGCACTGATTGGAGAGGTCTTTTGGTCTCCAATGACTGTAGAGTGAACAGAAAGTGATTAGCTCCAATTTAGATCTCTAAGATTCAGTGTGAGGTGAATCCTACCCTAAGTCTATGGAAAGAACAATTGCATATGCAATTCCTGGTGGGTTCCCGCATGTGGGCTTTGAAAGCACTAAAACATTTCCAATCTGGGCTTGCCAGGTGTGGAGAGGAAATGATGAAGAAGCAGCAGCTTTGTTAAGCACAGGATGTGGAAGTTCAGCTCCTGATCCTATTGTTGCTCCAAACAATGTGATAACCACAGTATTTCAGTCTCAGGATGCTCCTGGGCCAGGTTTCTCTGCATCTTTCATAAGCAGTAAGTAACATTAAAGCTGGATGGCTGCTCTGTTGGTCCATTTTGAATTAGTTTGATCTGTGTGTAGCAATTCAGACCTCAGTGCAACAAGGTGTTGAAGCCTCTGCCAAGCTTTTGAAACCAAAAGTTTCCTTACTGAATGCAATGGAGCTACTGTGTGCTCCAGTGTTGGACTTGCCAAAGCTATAACTTTGTAGTTGTTCTTAGCCACCTTTGCCTTTTCAGTGTGCCGAAAACAAATGAATAGGCTTTAAATTTTAAGAATTTGTTTCTCTTTAGTTGAACTGCTTGGAAGGTGAAGCTATAATCTTCTTAAAAAACAAAAAGGATCTGCTCCTTTAGAACTTTAATCTCTGTTCTTTTCAAGGCACATGCTGAAACTACAGTAATTTCTCCTGTATATGGTATAACCCATGCCTTTCACATAAACTGCTCTCAAGAGAAGAAATTACTTCTCACCACCTCCTCTGGCCTTTGCTTTGCTATGTTGTATTTGATTTCCATGTAGCTGAAGCAGCATTTTTTTGGGAGGGGCCTCTCAATTTCTTTCACCATGGCATGCGCTTTGTGACAGTCAAATCCACCAGAAGTGTAGGAGGCAGTGCTCAGTTGCCATTGGTTGATTGGGTTTTTTGCAGGATGCTGCCAAAGGAAACCACTTTCCCTTTGCTGGATTCAGATTAAAACAGTGAGAAATTAAGTGCTTAGAGGAAGACACTGCTGAAGTATACGGAATTCTGAACTGAAACTGCTTTTGTTTTTATGTCTGCACTAATGTTGTCAGTAACAACTAACATACTCTTAGTGGAGACAATCGCAGGCTTCAAATGGCTGTTCCTAATTTTATACCAGCATTTCACTGTGCGCTGCACTCTTTTAAGCTTATAGCTTAAAATAAAGAGAAACCCCAAGGCCATGCAAGTCATTAGGATCAGAAGGATCTTCATGGAAATGAACAGTTCTGTGTGCTTGAGGAGTTCTGGGTGGCAAATCTGTCCTGCCTCTGCATATAGGAAAGCCACACAGAGATGGCCTTACAGCAGAGTGCATCCTCCTGGTTGTCAAGCATGAAGCAAAGATTGAAAAACCAACAAAACACTTGGAATAGCACAGGCATTTTCAGATGAGGCTAAACTGCTGATGTGCCCCAATAAGCCCCCATCCAGTTCAGCTGCATTTGTATGTACTAAGGGATTCTGAAAAGTGCAGCCTCCAATCCCATGAGAATAGCAGTGCTGCATCCTTCTGGTCAGTGGGCTGAGGGCCTATGGCCTTGTCTTATCCAAGACAGGCAAATATACTGTGTGAGGCTGTAGGCAGGAAGCCCCTGTTTTTCCCCAAAACACTGCTCTCTGTGTAAGACTTACTTTTGCCATCATGACATATACTGCTCTCCCTGGGTTTTTTTGACCAACCTCTTAAGGAGAGTTGGGGTCCTTGTGTATAAGTATTCTCATTGCAAAACCAGAATGACGTTATCACCTGGATTATAACTGTGTCTTATTTATTTATATTTGCAGGATGCGGAGTAAATTTCACCAGCCCAGCAGGTCGCATCGTCTCTCCTAACTACCCTAGTCAGTATGATAACAACTTGAACTGCAGTTATATCATAGATCAGGGACCACAGTCACTGGTGATTCTAGAGTTTGAGACTTTCCACTTGGAAGGTAACTGGTTCTTCGTAATTTCAGTATGTACTATGAAATGTAACTTCTTACTTGAAAACATACCAGTCTTCTATCACAGAAAATGGTTGATGATTTAATTTGCTGGTCCATTCTGTACATCGTTTACAGGCAAACATTTACAGAGTTAGTTTCCAGGGTTCAGTTTTGCATCGCTGATGGCTTCCAGAATAGTGAAGATAGATTTCACTCATTGAATACCTTGCAGCAATGAGGTTGGGAATTTGCCAGGTGGTTGGAGTATAAGAGTGACTGTGGCCAATCTGGCTGTTCGTTCCTGTCTCTTTTTTTATTTTTTTGCCATTGAGCCTTATAATCTTTTTGATCTTAGGTCAGCTGTTTTGCTTTTCAGCGCTTCTGTTTCCCTAACTGATAAAATGGTTATAAATATACTCAGGTGTTTTGCAAGGATGTAGGAACATAGAACTGTGAAACTAGGTGAAAGACTACAGTAACTGAAAACTTAGAGAAGTTGTTACCCTGTATATACCCATCAACAGAAGCCACTCTTGAGATTTTCAAACTTGGCAGCAAGAAATAACAGGTATAATTTCCTGGTCTCATTGGCGTGAATGATAAAACTTTCCCAACTTTGATAGGATCAAATCTTTATGGGTAGAGATGTCATGATAACACAGAGGAATCAGTATGTCCAAATTACTTGGGTGGCGTCACATATTTTGAGGACATCTTAATTTGGTTCCCTTGAAGTTGCCTGTACAAAGAGATTTTTGAGAAATTTTTTACTAACCTGGGGTGCATAATTCAAAATTTTCTTCAGACCAAATCATAAAGTCAGAAAATAGGCAAACTTGAATTCAAGTGTTCTGGTCCAAACTTAATTCAGCTCTGAGATGAAGAGTTGACTTGACTATGATTTTATCTGAAACATTTTTTTTCACCTCCCAATTCAAACCACTACTTTAAGAATTCTTTTTAAATGAAATGTAAATGACAGACATTACATAATTTCTTCATGTAGAAGACATTACTATTTAGCAGACACACCGAACATTAGACTGAATCAAATCATGCCAATTTTGACACCTCTGTGCGTACATTACTGATCTGTATTGTGTCTGCGCATTCAGTTAATTTATAAATGGACTCAAGCTTTTATTATTAAGAAGATTAAAGCAAAGAGGTAAGTGATACAGACGTAATAATAAACATAGACCTAAATAAATACTAAAAATATTCTACTTCTTGCAGGGCAGTTTGCTCCTTCATTGTTTTAGGCTTCCTTAGGCGACACAAACTAGAAGTCCTTAGCCACATGAAAGAACTTTGGATATGAGCTAAAGGACATCTGGTTATAAAGAGGAAGTATGACACTCTCTAGTAGTTGACTATTAATATTTTTCACAAAATCTTAAAATATAGCCCTGTAGCAAAGAGAAATTACCTGTGTTTGAATTGGAAAGAAGATTGAAAACACCATCTTGCAAACTATCATGTAGAAGTGAAACTGTATTCAACCGTCCCACTGGGTATGTTTACCACATGTGCCTATGGTTTTCCAGCATGAACTCCCTTAGTTCTTTTACAAAGGCAGAGCAGTGTTTGGCAGCATCAGTTAAAAATATTTCCAGCTATTCCATATGCAAAGAAGCATTGCACCTGCTTAGATTGTCATGGAGTGTGGCCTTTAGAATCTTAACCATACTAGTACAGATGTTCTAGATTGGGTTTTTAAAGTTTAGCTACATGCCCGATTTACATAATTTACTATCTGTTTGACCTTTCAAAAGATATAAATTTTTTTCATGATTGTTTAGTAATGTAATGAAGTATCTAAAATAATGCCTGTAAAGCATACATATGTCATTGACTTTAACTGCTTGAGATATCTTTTCCAGAAAATTAGAAGGCAGAAAGTAATTGGTTACAGTGTAGTGACATATTGGTACAAAATTGAAGGACTTCACAGGTTAGTCACAGATCTCTGCTATAGAGTAGTTACTTTTTCAATTATGATGACAGGCCTGTTCTGAATATAAAGAATTACTCCAAATGAGGCAGTTAATCCGCAGCAGAAATACAACATCAGTATCTGAAACCAGATGAACATGACATGCAGGTACTATATATTAAATATATATTAAGCATTAAATATAGCAAGTAACAGAGCAAGAGAGAACTGGAGGAAACTACATTTGTTGATTTTGTGATCAAAGTTTAATCTAAATTGGCTGCTTCCTTGTAGGTAGAAAAATTGTTTTTATCTGACTTTGAGCTCCCCTGAAAATAAACATCTAATTTGGATTTATCTCTAGACTTATGTCCTCCTACAGTGAAATGAAAAAGATAGTGCTTTAAACTAAAAAGCAAACGTGCTGTACAGGTGGAATGAATTGCCACCTGAAGTCCTCTCTCACTCTCAGTACCTGTTGACTATTACAGGAAACCATAGACAATAGCTTACACAAGATCCTTAAGAATTAGGCAGCAAAACATAGGCAATAACAACCCTATGAATGGAGTTTGGATTAGTCTCTGTAATTTCCTTGCAGCCCAAAGAATGTCTCTTCCTGTGCTAAACTGAATATGGTTACAGAATTTTTCTTTTGATTTGCCTGTTTCGTGAAGCTGCATAGGTTGCTGTTTGCTTCTTGTAGTACCACCTACATTGTTGTGTTTGGTTATTTTATAAAGAGCCAGACTAATGGGGATGAGTTTGCTTTTTCAGCCCCACTTCTGCGACAGTGATAATGTTGCCTTCCATCTGTTCTACCTCCTTGGATCAAGGGTCTACACAAATCTAACATACTAGAATTAGCCAAAAACATTTATCTATCTGTCTTAGTAGACTTACTACTTAAGAAATAATTAATCACATCCATCTTTTGTTCATAAGCTTTATTCAGATGAATGTCCCTACAAATACAACTCTAGGAGAGCTAGGATAGTGTATTATTAAATGGCTGTAATACTCTTCAAGTATGAGTATAACATGCAATAAGTTCTGAATTTCAAATCATGGAAAATTATGGGAAATGGATGGGGTCCTCCTGCAATATCTGGTTTTAGAATTCTGTAGTATTTACACTCTGTTGCTACAAAAAAAATACATTGTTTTGATACCATGACCTGAAAATGTTTTAATAACCTGTTTATTCTCCTCCTTTTTTTTTTTTAAACACTGTACTGTTTAAAAAAACCAACAACACTGGAACTGTAATTTTGCAATCTGAGAGAGGATCACAGCTTCATTTTGGAGTCTTCTATATTTGCTTTCTCAGTTGTTACTAGGCAATTCAGAAAATAGACAACTTTTGCAATAGATTATTTTGAAAGAGGAGATAGAGAGATATATATATATGAAAGACTTGTAATCCCTTGCTTTCAAAATAGCATCTTGTGCTATGGAGCTGGTTAATATATTGCACAGGAGTATATAACTGCGTAATATTTTTCCTACATTAGTAACTACTAACTGTATTACCATTTATACTAGAAGCTAGAGTTATGAACAAAACCCTTATTATTTTAAGTTTTACAACTTTAGACAAAAAGACAGGTTCTGCCTCAATCCAAAATGAAACAGAATCTATAGCTATAGACAGAAAGATGGAAAGAGGACTTTGTTATTAGCGATCAGATCGTTAGGGGCCCAAATTTGGTCAAGGTTTTTGTGCAGGCATCATATAGAATGATTTTATGGAGAATAGTGAGACCGGACAGAAATTTCTGCTAAATGGAAAGGAGACAACACAGGGGCATATTTCAAAATGCAATGTTAGGACAACTGAAGCTCTTATCATGTGAACTTTGGAGGCAGGAGTCAATGTATCAATGCTGAGCGGTACTGAGAGATGATAAATAGAGGGCAGATAGATAAAAAAAGGCCTTGAAAGCAAATACATGCAGCAATTCAAAGAGGAATATGTTCATAATGTCAGGCCAAATAATTGATGTCTCCAGCCGTATTTGGAAGAAATAGTGTCAAGGCTAAAGGAATGGATGGTACAGTATCCATGTTGGAAAAGTCACTGTTTTTTGGGTGAGAGTCAGAGGTATGTAGAAGGATATGAATGAGTTTTCAATAAAGATAATAATTGGAAACACTTGACAATATTTACATCTAGCCTGGATGTGAAGACCTAATGAGGGCAGGAAAAATTATGAGGCTGTAAAGAAAGGTGTGTGGGAAGACTTGAGGGGGGGGAAAAAGCTCTCCTATTGAATGGTTTTGTTGAGACAAATAAGATTTTAGTCTGAACAGAAAGAGGCCTGGAGGAGGGAAGTAGACTTATGGGGTCATCAGCATTGAGATGGTAGTTGCATCTGTCTTTGCAAATGAGATTACACAGAGTTAATGTGGAGATAAAGAGAGAAAGGCAGGAGAGATGTCTCATTGAATCCTCATGGGTGAATCAGAAGGGAGAATACAGTAATACCAGAAGGATGAGCAAAAGCTCTTAGTAGACAAGTTTTATGAAGAAAAACAGGGCTAGTTATGCAGAAAGTGCTTGTCAGCTCAAAGAGGATGTGGGTCTGACATCTGGCTAAGAAAAGATCTCTGGAGACTCATGAAAGCTGTTTAATTGTAGGGCAAGGGACAGAAATTGGTCTAGAAAAGATCAAAGATGACAGAATTAGAGGAAATGAACCACAAAGAAGAATTGCTGATTATGTACTGAGTATGTGTAGATGCTGGAAGTATGACAGGAGGAGATAGGATAGAGGAACCTGAGGCTGGGGTTTATTTACCAAATAATGCTTTTTAGTATGGTGAGAGGTTAAGGAAAAGTGTAAACAAGTGATGAGTTACAAGATAGAGATCAAACAATCATCTGTGCTGACAGGATTTGTGAGTCATAAATTATATTGGCCCAAACAATGAGGTTTCAAAACTAGAAATTAAGCCTTTTGCTCACAATCCTATGTCAACCATCTTGTTCTTTCCAGTGCAGCTGTTCAAAACAGCTTGTGATGGGTATTGTGGATGTTTGCTTTGCAGAGAAATCCACTTCACTTCAGGCCTTTCTTCAAAGTGTTTCCAGAAAGGGACCTGATTTGCTTTCTCAAATCTTTTCCATTCTGAAACTGCACTTGTCTATTTTTTTTTTTTCATTTCTTTGTATTTTAAAACTGATAATGTTTTTTAATTGTATCACATTATCAAGTATTCTCATAATAGAGTAGGACATGCAGAACATTTTTAATTATTTTATAATTAACAGTGTAATCAGTTATCTGATGTGCCTGCTCGTTTTCAGCTTAGTTATTCTTATTAGAGTGAGACTAGTACCATATTTTCCCATCGCATAATTGTAAAACATGTTAGAATACATTGTCTTAATTGAGAGAGAAAGAATTTTTAATGTAAAACTTCAGAGAGGTTCTAAAATATATCTGGCTGCTGGAAAGACTCTCTTGTTCTTGTGAAACAGAATTATCACTCCATTCCTATTTGTCATCCTGTTTTGCTACAACACTGGGAAGCAGCTTGTTTTGACTGGACAATCTGCAGGAATCACTCCTCTGCAATGCTCTCCTGTTAAATTTAGATAATTCCCGATTAATTCTTTGCAATTTAAGTAACTGCCCCATTGCTGCTAATAGATTGCTAAACATTATAACCTCAATAAACATGTGGTACCCCAGCTTCCATTATGCTTGTAAATAATGAAGAAACAGACAGAGAAAACACCAAGTTGTTCTATATGCCTAACAACTAATGAAGCTTGGTTTTCGGTAGATGTGCACTGTGTTTTTCACTGGCAGCATTAATCCAGTTTCCTTGCATAACCCACGTGGTTCCCTTCTTGCTCTCAGATGATACCCAACCTCTCTAGCTGCAACTATATATCCCTTGGTGGTACCACCCTGGATACCACTAACTTCTCCTTGTGCCCGTGGCTCCCAGCTGGCTCTGAGCTCCCAGGGCGCTCAGTGGAGCTCTGCCCAAACTCACAGCCCTTATGCTGAAAGCACAGCTTGTCCTTCTTTGGGGACATTCCTCTGGCACTCTAACACAGCCACTGACCTTCATGAAACTTATATGAACTTAATTCATTTGAGATCTCTCATCTCAGTCAAATCTGGTTGCAAATGGTGAGGTGGCTAGAAAGTCAGGAAGGTAGGGATCAATCCTCCAGAAAACTAACCTCAAATGAGAAACTGCAAACCAATTGGAAAAAAATATAGAATGCTATCTTCCCCGTTTCTGTGTTTCTTAGTGCTTCTGAATGGGCCGCTTTTCACTCACCCTACTATCTGTACCAATTTACCCCTAAAGTAGTTTGCTCCTGAAAGTCATTGTTTCTTTTTTTGCTCAGTCATCTACAAATCTCCACTGCCTGCCACACTTACAGAATTTCACTGGTGAACTGCAAAATTAAATTAAATTTTTTTTTGTTTTCTGAGTCAAGCTGAAGAATCTGGATTTTGGTACTCCAAACTTTGAGGGAATTCAGAGAGAAAGAAGTCAGCTCTAAAACACATTAGTGTATAGATTTTTTTCATTTTCCCAAACTCTCTCCCTTAATGATTTAAAATTACATGCACTGAGTGCTGACTTCTACATTAGGGGAAAGAAATACCAGGTAGTTGGTTGCCTGTAACACAAGGTGAATTGCTTTGATCTGCAGAGGAGGTCCATGCTTTTGTCATGTCCTCTCATCTCGTAGATGGCATTCACTCAACTATGAACTCCCAAGAGCTCAAGGGGTCTGGAGCCTTTTCTGGACTGTAAGATGTGTTGAATGAGACCAGTCCAATGTCTTATAGACAAGGTCTCTTTGCCTTTTTCTGCCTCAGTTTTTCTGCATGTTAAAAATCGACATTTGCTTCCTCAGCAAGAAAATAATATCTGAGATCCTGGAATGGAAAGTAATATAAAATGTAATTCTTATCCCGTGTGAAGTCTATATACTTGCAGCTCAGTAAATCACATGGAAAATGTGCTGCTAACACTTCTGTCTCCATGCAGCCCCAGCACTCTTGAGCAGAATTTGTCTTTATGATGGAGTAAGCATCTACAGTGGGACCAGGGTTACCCCGCATCCTCTCATCACGCTCTGTGGTAATGAGATCCCTGCCCCAGTCAGCATCTTTGGACCTATGCTGCTCAACTTCTACACTGACTCCCACATTGCAGGCTTTGGATTCCAGGCAAGATACAGAGCAATTGGTGAGTAGCCACTGTCCTGTGCTTTAGGTGGTGGAAATACTCCTATTGGGTAACAGCTCAGTGTAGGAAATGTAGTATCTCATTTTGGGAATGCCCTGGATGGATGTAGATGGTTCATATTCCCTCTGCACTTGCCCAAAAGAGCCCTCATGACCAGGACATGGGACTGTTTGGTGTGTGTTGTCACTGACTGATGTGATATCTCACAGTTCTCATTTCATGACACTACATGGGACCACGTCAGGAACTAAAACACTTTTTATTTTCTGTAGAAAAGAAATGCAACCCATTTTGGCAGGGTTTTTTTGTTGTTGTTGTCATGGTTTTTTTTGTTGTTGTTGTCATGGGTTTTTTCACAATGTTTAAGGATAATCATCACCAGTTTTTTTAACTGAGCTTATTTAAAAGGTTTTATCACATACAGGAGAATGGTCTGAATCTGTTATACCTAAACTACGTTATACCTCATGGAAACCAGAGCAGGATCTTTAAAAGAACTCAGCTACATGCCTCCATTTGATGACCCTCTTGCAGTGCTAGGTATTAATGTAAATAAAAATTGGGATCTAGATATATTTTTATTTTTTAATAAATATTTTAATCAAAACTTTTTGTAATTCACATGAGATCTCTTTTGTTTTAAAAAGGAGATATGTATTAGAAAAAGAAGTTTCCAACTGAGTTTAGAATTTACATCTGCATGAATATAAATATCCCAAAAGGTTAATTTTAATTTCAAAACCAATTTTAATATTTTCTAGGTTTAACTTGTAGAGACAGTACTTCAATTTTTGAAAGCTATTTAAGTTTCTAACTCCAGAGAAAAGTTCTTAACTTTGGTATTTCCCTTAATGCATTCCTCATGTTCAAAGCCACAGCAAAAAGCATAAGGCTAAGTTCTTTATATAAAATGAAAGGCCCTATACAGATAAGACAGAGGGCACTGAGAAATGACAATGTGCAGTTACTCATGGAAAAGACCTTCATAACTCACTCAAGTCAGTTGCTGCTATTTGAATTGTGACTTCTGACATTTAAGAAACATGACTGCAGCCTTATTAGCTTGTTGTATACAAAGCAGATTCTAGCAATTAACATTCCTCTTCCCTCTAGTTGTATTGTTTGCCGAAAAAAAAAGAAAAAGGCTTCTCCCTCCTAGTGTAGAATAATGTTGATTCTTTATCCTCCTGGCTCCTGTCCTTTATCTGCCAGTGCTCCAGGCTGCCAGTCTGAGCATGGCTGAGGAGCCAGGGGCTCTGTATCCAGCGGCACCCTGTATGGGACTGCCTTTGTTAAGGTCATGGCTTGGGCAATGGCATGTCCTTTAGAACATGAAAAGCTGTGTGTGGCTTTAAGCTATTTATCCACAGGACGCAGGGAAAAGTTTTTGCCAAGTTAAGATTATAAAATAAAGGCTGGAGCTAACAATGGAGATTAGAGTTGGTTTTATAATAGTTTTTGTTCCCTCAAGCACTGAAGCTGGGAACAAACATTAGCCACATCCTGGCCTCATCAGCATCCATGGTGTGAAACCCTGAGAAGCCAGGCAGTGCTTTACTTCACAGCTGCAGTTTAACTTGCTTCTCAGCCAGAGAGCAAGTATGCAGTCCTCCATCTCAGCCACCCCGCACTGCTGGCAAGTCCCAGCAGAAGGCAAGGTAAGGAACAGTCCCCAGAGTTAGTGACATGTTGGGACTCCTCTCTGCCTTTCTGCAGAGAACAAATGCTACAGTAATACCCCAGCCATGAGAGGAGGTTGAGGGGTGATGAGAGTCTGTGTACAGTTATTCCAGAAAAGTCAGGGGCAGGGCTACGCATGCAGTTGTGGCTGCTTTTGTGTCAGTGCCAAACTTTCAGAGGCTTCCATGGGGCCAGGATTGGATGAGGGAATTTCTTTGCCTACATATTAGTCAGGTTTCTCTTGGCAAGCTAGAATGGGTACAGGGCTTCTTCAGATACACCTGACACCCTGCTGCACAGGGAACCCTCCCCATCCTGCTGATCCCTGGTCCTGCTGCAGCATACTTGAAATCAGGCTCAATCTTTTACTGCACAAACATGGAGTCATTGCCATTTGGTATGGACTAGTTACAACCTGTTACTTCAACACTGACTCTAGTCTTCCACTGCAGAGCACAACTTGATAGACGTTTCTGCATTTAACAATTCTAGGCATGACAGTGAAGACTGCTCTGAATTTATCAAGGGCTTTTCTTTCCTTATGGCTAAAGAGGGCTAACACGAGCTCCTGCAAGAAATATGAGAATCAGGACCAAGTTGGTATTCAGGCAGTAATCACTCTTTTTCTTCTGTTTCCTCTACAGCTTGCGGTGGCATTTTCAATGGCTCTGCTGGTGTTATCAGCAGTCCAGCCCATTCAGTTCTTGATTATCACAACAACATGAACTGCTCGTACTACATCACAGTTGGAAATGGCAAAATAGTAGCCCTCAAGTAAGTAATCCAAGTTCAGCTTGTCATCGGGGGGCAGGGAGGTCTCTGATTCCAATTAGACAGCTATTATTGACAATTTTCTCTCTATCTTTCCTTTTCCAAGGGGAAAGCTGAACTAAAATGAGAAATGGCTACTGAAGCCCCCTTTATCAACTTCAGGATCCCTTATATCTTTCTCTGTAACTTGTTATGTGCAAAACATCACCACAACTGTAACTTCCCACTTTGGTTAGCAAGAGGGCTAAGAAATTGTAAACATGCGGCTCATGCTTTTAGTTAAATTCTATCAGCCTTTGAGGAGTTATAAGACTCCTATACATTGATATAAGAAAAAAAAAATTCTTTTAGAATGCTGGTACTCACTTTACAGACCGAGTAATAATACCCACCCAGAAAGAGTATACTTCTGAGTGTGTGCAGTTCTGCCTAAAAGAGGGATATGGCTGCCACAGAAACTTGCCACTGAGATATTCAAAGATAGCTACATTCTTCTGTCATATATATGCTGATTGTGAATTAACATTTCCCAAGTAAGTGGAAGACCTAGCTGGGCTGCACTCTGAGCTTGCATTTTATACGCCTCTTACATGCCCAAGGAAATTGCAAGCTGAGCAATTTGCAGAACTGAGAGAGGGTATTTTTGCACAAGGGAGATCTGCTGCTTCACAGAAAGCTGAGGTGTGCTGACAGCTTGCCTTGCAAGAGGCCCAGTGGGTGAGGGTCACTATTTCTTGGAGGCTGTTTGGCTGGAGTGTTTTGCCATGCAGTTAATAGTTCTACTTGCTTGTTCCTGAAGAGAAATGTTTTGTGGCATCTGTGTATGGCTTTGGCTATTGCTACTACTTGGACATGTCCTCAAGCACTAAAACCAAACATAACACAGGAATAGAAATGAAAATGTGATACCTAAAGCTCCAAGTGTATTTTACAGGTTCAACAGCTTCCAGCTTGAAATATCTCCTTCCTGCTACAAAGATTACGTGGCTGTGTATGATGGCTTAGACACCCACGCTCCTCTCCTTGGGAAATTCTGCGGCTCAGAACTGCCTCCAAATATTAAGAGCTCCAGTAATAGCTTGTTCCTGGTGTTTAACACTGATTTCTTTGGTGCAGACAGAGGATGGAAAGCATCTTTCAGGGAGACATTAGGTAAGAGTATTATCAGACTCAACCCCAAGAATCTGCTGGTAAGTAATTTCCATTGGTGAGGAGCAGTTATGGTCTCACTCACTAAGGGTGCTAGGAGCAGAAGAATGTTTCTGATTTTGTAAAAATTGAGTGAACTAAGCTAAATTCTAGGCTTATGGGATCCCTGCATTCCACCCGTGGTTCTGACCCGATTCCTTTTATTCTTTGCTAACCATTTCCTGCCTCTCTGAAGGCATAGAGAGTTCTTGGGTGATTGAAGGCTTAGCAGCACCCAAAGGCCTCTCTTTTGGAGGAAATCTGGCAATACCTGTGAACTCTCATTCTTCCATCGACAAAGGTTGATGCTGTTCTAAAGATGCCTCCTTTCCATCTATCCTCAATTTCCATTTTCTTGCAGTTCACCTCACATCTTTTTAAAAACGAAAGTGTTAAGTTCAGTTAAGGTTGGGGTTCCCCCCCAGGCACGACTGTGCTAATCTCTACTGATTTTGGGGATCAGTCTGGTTAGCTGGCCATAAGTAAATGGGGACCATTGTGAGAAGGCACTGGATGTTAAATGTTTTGATGGACACAATAATCATGGGCAAGCGTAATTATTGCCTTAAAAAAAAGTTTAAGCCCAGTAGTCTATTTTTAAGATCAAGATGTAAAAGGAATTTTTTACCTTCTAATAACATCTGAATTGTTCAGGGATGATAAGCAACAAATGATTTTACATGTAAATTGTTTGCATGTCATCGCTACTAGTTTCCTGTGTAATTAACTCAATGTTTTTGTGATCTAGAAAGAAGTAATTGTCCAGTTTACAAAGCTGGCACTCAGACAGGTCAGAATGAAAGGCCTTTGTAGCAGAACAAACATAGTCTTCTGCTGAGTCATTGAATCCCCTCCCAATCCCTTGCCAGCAACTTTCTCATTTGATACAGTCTGAGAAAGTATTTACAGATAAGGAAAATAACTGGTTCTACAGGCTTTGCCAAGAAAAATATTCCCATACGTCATTACTATTATTAACTCTTTCTTCACTGCACTGTATGTAATTACTATGAGAATCTTTTAAGACCACTCTTGTGGACCGTTATTTCAAGTAACATAATGTTGCTTCATGTGTTGCTGTCTTTAAACTCTTAGGTATCAATTGTCAGAGTTCCACCCCCAGCCTGGGTTTGTGTTTCCAGGGTGAGATCATCAGGAACTCCCCAAGTTCTCGCTCTTCCTGTTGGCGTATAGTCAACTTTTAGCCACTGACTTTAGATTTATTTGCTCAACTTGCCAGAGATTCTGCTTAAGCACACAACAGAACACAGGCCAGGCTCTTTGAGTCAGTACCAAGCCTGATTGTTTCCTAGAGTGAGGAGAAGCCTTTTATGAATAAAATTTGGCATCTATTAGGCTAATTTTTGGAGGGATATTTCTGCAGGCTCCCAAGGAAATGGAGGTTGTGATGTTGCAGGGGTTATTCAGGAGCAGTGGAATTGCAAGTTGGAAAAGATGGCCATGCGGAGATGTGGGTTGTGTGACAAAAAGCCCATGGTGGCAAACTACTTAATGGTAGGTCATCTCTCTCCACTGTGGGAAACAAGCCACAGGACTAAACAACACAGCCATTAGGAAGGATCCTGACAGTCCCATGTTAGTACAGAATGGCCAAAAGGTAGAAAAGTACATTATAAAAGGAAAACATGAGTCACAGTCCTATAAATGTTCCCAGTTTGACTTGTCTGAAAAATAGAGCCAGGAAAAACTGTGACACATCTTTGTACTATGAGGTCTGAGATTCTGCTTCAAATGAAAGAGAATAAAACCATAAAGATCTAAAAGCCTGCTATTTAAAATGTTCCTTTAGAGAAGCTCCCTCACGTCTGTCAAAAGATAAACCCCATGTGGTTTTTTAAGAGTATAAATGCAATCAGATGACAATTAATAATGATAAATCTCTTGGATAAGGAAGATGGTATCTGTAGAGAAACAAGAAGCCTTTTTCTCTGTTGGATGAAAATGAGTGCATTATTCTGTAGTTACCCTAGAGAAGCACAACTGGATAATATAATTATTGCTCTCTGTTTAATGTTGTGAGTGACCCTGATTATGTATTGGAAAGAAGCGAGCAGAAACAGTATGCTCATTTTTAGCAAACTAAACTATTTCCTTTCCTCATAGGCTTTTCCAATTTCTTTCCTGACCAGGCTTCTCTCAGGGGTACTACCAAAATCCAGAGTTATGCATTCTTTCTCTCTTGTGAATTTTATTAGTAGGGAGTCTATGTGAAAAACATTATGGTGGGAGGGAAGAGAGAAGATGAAGTAGGAAACTCACAGAAGCCTAGCAAGACTGACAGAAACCAGGCATTCAAAGAGTTAAACCTTAAAATTTCTGTAGAAAAACATGTTCTGTTTTAATTAAAACAATTTTATTACATCACTGATCCTGCACCCACTAGAATATTTAAGGTGCCCCCCACTAGTCACAAAAAGGAGACTAACAGAAAGTATGAAATGGTATGGATTTGACAGTACAGCAATATCTCTCCCTTTCTGTCAAATGTCTTTTCCTTTAGCATGTTATTCCATACGCTCTGCAATATAATATCAAGTGCACATTTCACAAGCAGCATTCTTTGTCATAATCGACTCTGTGTTATGCTGCATTTGAGGCAGGGGAGCATATGGCCCTTGTTGGTGCAGTTCAGAGGGTTTCTAGTTTCACTGTCTCTGCTGCTAAGTTTGGACACTTATTGACCTCATTTTTTGATTCATTGGACATGCTCTCAAGCTGAGCTGGTGAACTGGGCTGACTGGAGGATCCCAGCCTGCTCCACATGTTAGATTTGTGCAAAGAAAGAATCCTCTTACCTTAGTCACCACTGACCTTTTTTCTGCCGTTATTTTCAGACTGTAAAATGAGAACTATACCTCCTTTCAACAGCGAGTGTGTGCTCCTCTAGGCAATCAATAAAAGGATGAGAAGAGATAAATCAATAGCAGCTTAAGTTATTTGGTTACACGAGATGTCTCTGTGAAGGAAGGAAAGCTAAGATCTCTCCCCAAAGAATGATGTCTGCATGTACTGAGCTTGTGACTCCACCAAAGATCTCCTCATTATCTCTCCAGCTCTAAGAGGAGACCTGAGTTTTTCAGCTGACCCTGGCTGGCAGGGACAGAGCCTGCACATACCTCTGCCATCCCTGCTGTGATAGCATTTATCACATGCTTTTGTGATAAATGGAGCTTCTGCCTATTCCCATCCAGCAGTGGGGTAACCCTCTCATGCCAATTTGTGATCCCTCTGAGGCTTATGATACAAAGGCTGAGAAGACATAAAAGGGTTGGGTTTTTTTCTTATTTTTAAAGAGTCAGCAACCCCTGTCAGGAGATGTAGCTGTGACCTTATTAACAACACATTATTTTCACTTTGCAGCTTTTTGTGCTCACTTACATAGCCCCATTGTCTCAGTAATGAAAAATATCATAGAATCATAGAATGTCCTGAGTTGGAAGGGACCCACAAGGATCATCGAGTCCAACTCCTGTCCCTGCACAGGACAACCCCAAAATTCACACCACGTCTCTGAGGGCATTGTCCCAAGAGCTTCTTGAATATCATCAGGCTTGGTGCCTGTTCGAGTGCTCCACACTCCCCTGGCACATCTTCCTGCCATTCCCTTGGGTCCTGTCATTGGTCACCAGAGAGAAGAGACCAGCACCTGCCCCTCCTTCTTCCTCCCCTTGTAAGGAAGCTCCAGACTGTGATGAGGCCTGCCCTCAGCCTCCTCTTCTCTAGGCTGAACAAACCAAGTGACTTTAGCCGCTCCTTATACCGTTTCCCCTCTAACCCTTCACCAACTTCGTGGCCCTCCTCTGGACACTCTCTAGTAGCTTTGTATCCTTAATGCACTGTGATGCCCAAAACTGCACCCAGCACTCGAGGTGAGGCCGCACCAGCGCAGAGCAGAGCGGGACAATCCCCTCCCTCGGCCGGCTGCAATGCAGGGCTTGATGCACCCCAGGGCACGGTTGGCCCTCTTGGCTGCCAGGGCACACTGTTGGCTCATGTTCAACTTGCCGTCGACCAGAAACCCCAGGTCCCTCTCTGCAGAGCTGCTCTCCGGCCTCTCATTCCCCAGTCTGTATGAACATCCAGGGTTGCTGTGCCCAAGGTGCAAAATCCGGCACTTGCCCTTGTTCAACCTCATACGGTTGGTGATTGCCCAGCTCTCTAATTGGTCTGGATCTCTCTGCAGGGCCTCTCTGCCCTCAAGAGTGTCACATTCTAAACATATATTGCCACGTATATCACATTCTAAATCATCAGGGAAGGGTCTAGGGGGTTTTCTGAAAGGCAGGTTTGCTCATGGGGTCTGTCTGAGGAATCCAAATGAATTTACAAGCAGCAAAGTGTTACACATATTTAGATAAGTGGGTCAAGTGGGAAAGCTGTTCCTGAGCTTTCTTCATACAATAGAGGCAAAACCGAAACAGAGTTGGGACAGTGGGGAAAGTGGGATGGAAGAGGGCAGAAGGACTGCCTGTTTTCTCTCTACAGCCCTAAATCCTGCTCAACTTCAAGCTGCAGCCAGCTCTTTCTCCTCCCCTTTTTTACACTGTCTCTTGGGACCATGCAGGAGAAATTCACATTTATACTTTGTGAAAGAGCAGTATGTTGTACTGTATTAATACTAATGTTGTCCTTTGTTTGCATTTCCTTGGGGCTTACGAGCTCATGGGCCGTGATTCCACTGCACTAGGCACTGCACAGGCAGAATAAAGCAACAATCTGCTGTCACAAAGAGTCTATGATTTAACACAAGATGAGGAAAACCAGATGGATATAGACAGGAAAGAAGAATAGGGTGGCAACAATGAGAAAATTAGTGATGTAGGCTCTAAGGCAGAAGAAATTCCTCCAAAACCTTTGGCAACCATTAGACTGTTAGAATGTGAAGTCCTTAAACACCCCGTCCTCTGCATTGTCCTCAGTTTGCCCAGTTTTTCCCTCAGGGATGCCTCTGTCCTTTTAGTCAAATGAGCATTTCTACTGAATGAATATTAATGATTTTACATAGGGGAAAAAAATCATAAGTGAGTAGAGTTTAGAAGAAACACAGTTGGGAAAAGGAATCTTCTCTGATATACCAGAAAAATGCATTAATAGGTAATTTACATAAATAGTGTAGTATGCATATCATAGAAATAGATTATAATCTCTATGCTTTTCTTCCTGACAAAATGATCTGTAACTTACCTGATAAATCACCCAGAGGTATCCGTCTTCCCTTATTCTATTAGCTGTGTATTGAATTACTTGTTTCCTGTTTGAAATACAATACACTGTCTATCACTAATGGATTTACTGTTATCCTCTCGCTTAATGAAATTAAAATGTACTTTAAAAAAAACTGATCCAGTAGAATTTTCACAGCACTTTTATGTTACTTCATTTTAAAAACAAAATATTTGCTTGATATAGTTCTAAGTCCAGTTCTGCTCTGCAAACTGAAAGCTTGGCTTACTCCATATTCAGTTTCTAGGTGCAGATTTTCAGCAGTGCTCAGCATGCACAGTTGCTGCAGAGATTTTTTGATTGTCCAGAATTGCTGGAAAAAAACCCCACTTCTGAATGGGCAATATAAGGTGTAAAATATTGGTTTGGTTATTCTTTTGCATAGGTCAGGATTAGGTGTTCTTTTGTGAGTAATTTCTAAATTCTTACACCATCAGCAGTAATTCATTGCACTGATTTATGTAAATAACGTTAGCATCTGCTGTAGGTGGCACCAGGCACCTGTACTGACATCATCAGCTATGGCCTATTAGGTGGGAAAGGACTCAGCACAGCTGAATCTCAGGTTCCCTGCAAATTTTTATCGCTCCAACAACAAAATCTTAGAAGAACATGTCCTTGACTATGGTATGTGAATGCTGTTGCATTTTCTCATGTCTTTGGAAAAGCAGCAGTGCCTAGTAAAGATTTCACAGCCCATTAGGACAGGTTTCCAAAGGTGTATCTCAGGATACCCAACCCAGACTTAGAGCCTGGTGCTGTGGAGTCTAGCTGAGATGCAATTTGCTTGAAACTCACAAGCCTTCTTGAAAAATTTATTTTGGCTTTTGATTCACACAATTTTTTACCAGATATATAACACATTAATATTATACATTTCAGATTCATTACATTGTCATGGCTTAACTATGATCAGCTTAACCTATTAAAATAATTAATAAGTAGTGGCTAATAATATCTTTTTTTGATCTTATTATTGTCCCTGAAAATAAGAACATCCATAACAAGCTCAGAATATATGTTCATAAGTCACAATTCCTGGACTGTTTCTAAATGTATTTTGGGGATCAAATATAAAAATATGCATCAGCTTGAAATCTGACTAAATTTAGAAAGCACTTGTGGTGTTGAAATACATCTTTTCAATGTCTCTGAAAAGAATACAACAGTTAAGCTAAGGGATAGTCTACAAATGCCTCTCAGAAATGTCAGTTATTTAATGTCTGTGATATTTCTTCTCCCAAAGCAAAATAAATAGATGTGCTTTGCTTATTCAAACTGGACAGACAAGAAGAGAGGTAGACTTGTAAATAAGACATGTCTGACTGATCTGAAAAAATGAGGTGAAAAATAGTTTTCAGAAACAGTGATTAAGCATAACATTGTAGGTGACTAAACAGTTAAAAGCCGATGGGATATTCAGATTAAAGGCACTTCACACAACTGTGGGCAAACTCTGCTGGTATGAATCGTCTTAGCTTCACTAAAGCCAATGACTGCTTCAGCTGAAAATCTGCACTCTGGTGCATTCAGACAAAGGCTGAAGAGACATTTCTGATTCACATCTCAAGAGAGACCTGCAAAGGCCTGGGCAGCTGTGATGCCAACAGGACCCTAGTGCAGTATGAGAAAGTGTTAGAGTGAGGCCAGACTGCATGTCTGCCTCTGGTCTCTCAGACAAGCATCAAGGAGATGGATAGGATGGAACATACATTACAGCTTTGCAGAACCAGGGCAGGCTTGGCACAGAGCATGTCTGGACTGTTATATTTGGGATCAGCCAATAGTCTAAAAAGTTAAGAATATGAACTTCATCTGACTGCATTTGTGAACTCCCGCTAAAGCAGGAGACTGGGGCTTTACAGTCCTAAATGTCACTGCTGGAACCATTGCCGGGCCATCAAAACAGTCAAAAACCCTTTCTGTGTAAAGGCTAAGCTGAGGACTAAAATGTCATGTGCTTTCAGAAATGTCCTCCTGAAATGTTGCAGGCACTGTTGTCGGGGTGAGCACTGTTGCCTGCTGCCACGCAAAGTCACGATGTCTGTACAGCCATTGCCAAACACAGGAACTGACCGCTACAGCTCAGCTTGTGAAGGTTTACCAATGTTCAGTACCAGCCATGAGACAAAGTACGACAGTACTATTCCTCTTTCCAGCCCTATGTCCTCCCAAGCCTTACTGTTTGAAGCCATGATCTAAACAAGCTATCAGATAATTATTACAGCCACAATTAGTCCAGCCACTCCTCCGCACTGGAAGTAAGACCTGTCAGGAAAGAAGCATTAGTCTTGGCAGAGTTAATCTTTGCTTATTCTGATTTTTAGTTCAGATCAGAGAGAAGCCTAGAGTACCCAGGGATGCTTCTAGGTGATACCTAATGTGATTCAGATATCTGGGAGAGGATCTTATTACTGTTCAAGCAGAACTAGAACAGTTATTTGAACTTTGCTGCCTTCTCGTAAACATTTCTGGTGCTCATTTAAGTGAGAAGGAAAGGACAGCAAAATCAGTTTGTTGTGTTTTGAGGTGTCATTGGTTTAGCTGTTTCTGACAGATTAAAAACTATTCAGCAGGCTTCCTTTCATAGCATCCCCACCTGTATAAATGAACCTTTCCCCCGGCTGTGCTTCAAAGGCAGGCAGCTTTAAAGATTCATCTTCATCTTTGTTCCATATCTAGAGGACGTAACTATTAACAAAGAAACATGTGCTTGCTCTCTACTGTAATTATTTCTATTTGCCATAGGGAACCTTCAATTCCTTCTTCTCTGAATGGTCCTTCAGCCTTTTAGTTTCATTAATGCTTCTCACCAAAAGCAATTAGTGATGACAGTGTGTGCCCTAGTTCTTCTGATAATTTGTGTTCTCAGGCAAGCTGTTTATGAGGAGGACAGGATTGCAATCTGATTTATGATGACCTTATGATTTTTTAATTTTAAATAAGAAACCAGAGACTGAAACAACACAGTAAGCCATGTAGTCAATCCATCTGCTCACACACAGATTGTTCTGTAAGTTGTATTTCCCATTATTTTTATCAAGTTTATTTTTTAATATCTAGGAGGCTATTCTAGAAATTAACAGGCTTTTTAGACCCACATTTGGCCTAAATTTTAGCTACAATTATTTCTGACTGTGTTAGCCAACGATAAATATCATTCCATCAGTGCTCACGGGAAGGCTGGATGGCTACTATTTGGCTTTCTGTTCAGAAGTGGTGCTGATTTTTAAAATTATGAGTTGTGTCCTGGGTAAAGTGCAGTGCATTAGTGTTTCTTTCAGCATGAGTTCCCTCCTGTTAAGCAGCTGGTTCTTCATTTACTTGTGGGTGTTCCCTAGATCTACACAGCTTCACTATTCTGTAACTTTTAGTGGTTGCAATCAGATGTAAGGTTGAATAATACTGAAAAGCACCAAGATAGACAGCTTTTTCGACAAGGGCTTCTCTTTATTTGGCTTGATGCAGGGCTACGTGATATCTGGTTGGCTTCCAGTCTAGCTGTTATTTATAACGTACTGTCCTGTAAGCATTTGACTCAATCCCGGCTGACCAGGCTAAGCATTGTGAAAGCTAATGATGAAACCTCATCTTTATTAACTGTAAATCATACTTTTACTTATTTTTCCTCCCTTTAGACACTATTACTGGCTATGCTAGCTAGAATTAATTTTCTGATAAAGAGGATTTGGCCTGTTTTTTTTTCTGTTGGGTCCATTTTATGTGCTGTACATACACAAGTTACCCACATCTATTTTTTGTCATCTGAGCTGCCTTTATAGCTGCAGAGCAAGCAGTGAAGTGCACCACTCCAAAGGTCCAGTTGTTTGATAGCCAAAAAAAAAAGAAAATCCAACAGCACTGAGAGCTTTCCTGTTGCGTGGCTCTGTGGCAATTCCCTGCTATCTGTTGCAACAGTCTGACTGGCATCTCTGCAACTCTAACCCTGAAAAGGGTGAAGGGGAGATTTCTGAGGTGTCTGACTCATATATCACTACAGATTCAATGTTGCAGGGCTGGATAGTCAGACTATGATCTACGCCTAATGATTATATGCTTAATGTTATGTTTACTAGATGGTGCCCAAAATGTTTATCAGCAAGTGGCTCCAACAAGTTGTTTCAGGGGGGCTGAAAAAATCATGCAGAAGGGTGAACCCAGAGAAAAATATAGCAAAACTGCCCACTTAGGGCCCAGGCACCCTCCTGTCTGACATTTTCCTCATTTCGAGACTATTTGTGAGAACATGATTTATTGCTCACATTTCCCCCGCTGTTGTTCGCAGCTTCTGCAGTGGCATTGGAATGAACGCTAACACTTTTCCAAGTTTCTGACTTCATTAACAGCCCACAAAACTGGACCAGAGTTTATTGATCCCTAACTTTCTCTCTTTGTAATACGTTTCTTCTTTCAGTTCATTTTTGGATATAGCAAAAGCTTAAATCTCATGTTATTAAGATTTTGGTTTTAAGCAAACTTATTTTCAGGGTGGGGTTTTTCCGGCTTTGGTTAGTACAGCAGGATGACATTTAGCCTTAGTCACTCGGGTTTAACCATTACAGTCTTGCAAGACAGGGCTGTCTCCAACCCTGGGTTACTGATGCAATCCTGATACTTGGATGCTGATTTTTCACCAGAGTGATCCTTTGTAACACTGTAGCACAAGTAGGGCGCAGTTTTATATGACTGGTAATATACCTGTGTGTGAAGGTTAAGTCACTGCGTGTCAGCCAGACAGGCATATTTTACACACGCATATGAAATTATGAAATTCTGCTCATGTTGCTTAGCCACAGCTGTAGCTTCTTTTATTATCTAATTCTCCTGAAAGGATTCGCTGTGGGAGACAGCAGGTTGCTTGCAGTTACCGCTTTGCTCTGTGCCGTTTACAAAAACTCTCTCAGATTCAAAAGCAAGAGTATGAATGACACTTTATTTTAATTCCTGAATTAAATAAGTGGCCAGGAAACCCCATAGAGATGTGGGAAGGAAGCATAAAGTTAAAAAATTGATCAGATTTACTAGCCCAGTCCAACCTCTGGAAATCAAACTATATAAAAAAAACCCAAGAGAAGTAAAAAAAATAAAAAAGACATCCCTTCAGATAGCCTGTATTTTTTGCCTTTTTGTACTTAAACACAATAAAAGGGTTCTGATCTTCTAATAATTTATTTTCTCCAAAAGTAGTTTCTTTCAGTGTGACTGAAAATATTATAGGGTTTAAATTTTCCCAGCAAGTAACTACAGTAAGGGACTTAGCTCTGTATGTGGGATTCAAATGAAAAGCAGCCTGCTTTGCAGAGGGGTTGTACGTTCCCACTACGAAAATTGCTTCCAGAAGCAAGTCTCTTTTAGCTAGATTCCTGGATATGAGTCTGGGTCCCAGTGTCAGGCTGCCAAATTCGATCCCGGCAGAACGAGGTCATATTGCCAAAATAAGCAATTTAATTTTCAAAGTCAACAGTCCAGTGCCCCCTACTGTCCAAATACTCCCACTAGCAGGTAAGAATTACATTAAAAGGCTGCCTAACCACTATTCTTCTATCTAATTTTTGTCCTCTGTCTTCTTACAGGCCCTTTTAAAAAATCTGTTGCTTCATTTTCAAAGTGGATACTGATTTTATATTCAATAGAAGACATAAGCCTTTCTTAATTCACTCTACCAAATCTAATTGTGATTCATATCTATTTAACGCTGTTTGTGTTGAAAGCCTTTTAATCATTCAGATAGTCCTTGTGAGACAGATCAGTAAAATTCTGTAGCACAGAAAAAGCTGCCGGCTTGACATTAAAGATCTGAAGATTAAATAAATGCCAGGAATTGCTTTTAGAAAGCTTCTGCTTCTTCAACAGGACCTCAGAATGGCTGTGGTGGTTACTTGACAGATTCAGATGATGGCTTTGGCTCGCCAGTCTCCAGTGCGTTCAGAAGATATGAGAAAAATCTGGACTGTGTATGGACCATAACTGCACCTGTGAACAAACTGATCAACCTCACCTTCACTTCATTCGCGCTTGAAGCACAGTCTGCTCAGGCTTGCCGATATGATTATGTCAAAGTAAGATAAATGCGTATTTTAACAAGAAAATACCAGTGAGATACAATCCATTATCCTCTCCATGAGGCTAAAACTTAATCAATAGAAAATAGTCTTAAGAAGAAATTAAACTGCTTAATATAATTACAATTTTTTTGTTGGATTAGACTACTACTTCAGATGACATCTTGCCTTTTTGGAAACCAATAAGAGTTTTAACATTGTTATGGGGACAAGCTTCTAGTCTTAGAATGGCTATATAAATGAGTATTTCTTTCACAGAATAGAAACAAAACAAAACTCAAGCACTTTGAAACTAAGCTTGCAGATTCATTATCATACACAATTTCATGAAAGGACTTTAATTTATAAAATTTTGAATAAATAAGTGTTGATGCTCAGTGCTTATCTGTGAAAGCTATTTTCTTGGAGATGAGCATATAAAACGTAGGATAGCAGAATGCTGCTAAACAAGATCCACCAAGGAGTATTACAGATATTGCTGAGCACTAGAGATGCTCAATGAAACTAGGAAAGAATCCCACATTTTCATGAATAAAATAACCTTTCTCATTGAAAAGCGCTTTGAGATTACCTATAAAATAGGAATCAGAATGCCAAAATAAAATAGAATAAATTTTTAATAGGTTTGCTGAGATGGGACCAGAATGTTCCATAATGAGATTTACACTGTCCAACAGAATTAGTTAATATGGCCGTGAATAATTATAGCAATTAAGAACATCCTGTTAAAGCACAAAAGCACCTACTGTGTTTCAAGTAAAAGAAATTGTAATGTCAGGAGGGGTCAGAGAATTTTATTTCTATTTATTTGTTTGCTGTGCCTAAACTATTTGTGGCTTATATACTTTTCTTCTTTCAGGTTTTTGATGGAGATAATGAAAATGCCAATTTAGTTGGCACATTCTGCGGATCTACAGTGCCAGCTCCTTTTACTTCTACACGTAATTCCTTGACTGTGAAATTTATCACAGACAATTCTGTGGAAAGGGAGGGTTTCAATGCTACCTACACTACAGTGGATCGTAAGTATACATATATATGTATCCACACATATTGTTGTGACTCTTTTGTGGAAATTGATATTTAAATAATAAATCATCAAAATTTGTTGTAGACATAGGGCTCAAGAAAGGGCAAAGACAGTCCTTAGTGCAGCATCTCTAAGCAAGATAAAAGCAGTACTGCTAGACCCCAGTGCAATTCTCTTTGGTCTTGACTAGTTGCGGGGTGGCTGTCAGTCTGGAGCGCAAAAGAGGAACGCTTACAGACTTAACAAATATGCTGATATTATAGGGAACAATAATTTATTTTAGTTTTATGTTGTACATTGACACAGCATAAGCATGTGTTTTACATTTTTTTTCTTCTAGAGAGTCACAGGTAAATACAAAACTATATTGCTCAGTGTAGTTTTGCCCAATAAATATTTTTTCCAGTTGGAAAGGTTTTCATTCTATGATGCATTTACTACTGTTTTACACAGGACTGTGTGGAGGAATATATAATGCAACTTCTACATCCCTGACGGCGATGTCTCCTAACTTCCCCAATGAATATCCCCCCTTCACTGTCTGTACTTGGGTCATTGATGCCCCTCCACAGCAGCAAGTCAGGGTGGTGGTAGAGGTCTTCCACCTTCATTCCCGCCAGGACTGCTCTCAGAACTACCTAGAGCTCCAGGACTCACCAACAGTAAGAAATTTGCAGTTGATACCATTCCCCATTCACATTCACCTCCCTTCACTCTTTGTAAAGAGAGGAGAAACCCAAGATTCGGTAATAGATTAATTGATGATTCTGTGTGAGGGACACATCCAACGCATTACACCCTGTACCCTTTTTAAGGTGTGTTAACTGGTACACAGACTTGATGGAAGCACACTATACACGCATTCAATTAGACCTGGTAAGCGTTACACATTTTTTCACAGTTGCACCAAGTAACAGAGCTGCCAAACTTAACACAGCAACAAATAACACAGAAAATAACTGCCAATAGCAAGTTTTCATAACCTAATTGTACTTTCTCCCATCCAAGAACCATAATAAAAATGAATATTTGTGCCAAGACGACTATTTGTAAAAAGCACCAGAAAAAAAATCCCTGTTTATGTCCCTTGTATTATACTATTCTAAACCTTCTTTCATTCTTTCTTATTTTAGCATGAAAATACCTGTTACATTTGATTTGTTTCTTACAATAATTGAACATAAAATGTTGAGATATTATTAAGTGATTTCTGTGAGAACTTTAAAATGCAATTGCATAACTGGTACAGAAAGTGTTGAGAGATTTATTCACCTCAAGTTCAGTAGGTAGAAAACCAAAATATATCATTAGGTAATTTGTGACATGTGTTGAATTCCAGCACAGCCAAGGATCAGTCCATAGATTCTGTGGCACCGAAACTTTTCCAGTCCCTGAATTTTATTCTTATGATCGCACTGCCATTGTGACTTTCAAATCAGATGAATATATGATTAATAATGGAGTCAAATTTACCTATCAAGCCACAGGTAAGCTTGAAGAAATGTCTAGAAAATCTACCTACCATTGTCTTTGTTTATTCCATACAGTGTAAAGCAATACAGAAATCTGAAATGCTTACATGTTTCTGGTTTTCTGTCTCAAGGTTGCAGCAGAGAATATAACCAGCCATTTGGTTACCTGAAGAGCCCTGGCTGGCCTGGTCATCATCCCAATAATATGGACTGTTCTATCATTCTACGAGCTCCCCTGAATCACACAATTTCTCTCTTTTTCCATGCTTTCAGTTTGGAAGACAGCATCCAGTGTTCACATGATTTCCTAGAGGTATCAAGCTAGTATCCATATTTTGTTGGCCTGTGTCAAAATCTGATGAATTCAAAGGATATTAATAAGCCTTGATCAAGTCTGATCTGAACTGACAGTAGGGACTAATTTACTGCTACATTTTTGTGGTGATAGGTACTCAGATGCTATAGTACGAGTTTAAACAATACACACTATAGTAAGTCCAAAACTAATGAATAAGTAGTTTAATTATCAGCTAACTCATCTTTACCTAGCTCTTGTTGATGTTACACAGTTAATAGAGCATGTTGGGATAGTTTTCATCTGATATTAACATCAGTGCACGAATGGAAAGCCATAAATCTGAGTGTTTTTATTCCAGCAGTAGATTTCATCTGCTTGATATTTTTCCTTAAAAGGATGGGTTTTTTCCTAAAAGAGCATTTTTGTTTAAACAAAACAAAACAAAACAAAACAAAACAACAACAACAAAAAAAAGCTCTTGTAGCAAGTGTAGGATACTTGCAAAGGTACTTTGTATCAACAAAAAAGCATATCCTCCTACACAATCCTCACTCTCCTTTCGTGCTTGTTGAAGTTTTCGCTGTTCACTGGTCAGGTGACAAAAATCAGATGTCTGTGGCAGAATCATTATTTAGCTCTCCTTTCATATCCTCTTTACTGTCTCAAGAAATGGATCTAAGCACCAGCATTATTGGAGCTCAGGAAGAAAATCAGATTAAATCTGAGCTATGTAATATGATTTGTGTCTTAATGTGACCAGGTAAAAGAGTGGTCTGCAGGGTAAAGAATTAATCTTTTCACCTGGAATATTAACATTTCCTATGAAAAGTAAAACATGGGCTTGAATTTCAAAAGCACATCTTAGCTATCAGTCAAATAATTTTTTTCAGTGAGATTTACCACGCCATAAAATTTAGCTGTTTCTGATGATACTTCTTCTGTGCAATTACTTACAAAACCCATACATTCCTTCTGTAGAGGAATATATAGTAGGAAAAGTGACAGTGTTAAAATGAAAATTACGGTATGCATGCAACTCATGACATAGTTTGTGCTGTGCTTGTATTACTGCATAATTTTACCAGTGTATAACTGGCATAGGGAGTTAATGTTGACATTTTTTTTTCTTGAAGGTCAGAAATGGGAGTGATGTGCAATCACCACTACTTGGCAGGTTCTGTGGAAACACTGTTCCCAGTCCCATCTTCCCCAAAAATCATGTTGTCTACCTTCGTTTCAAGAGTGATTTTTCAGGGGCTCATGATGGATATGAGATTACCTGGACTTCATCATCAAGTGGTAAGGCTGTAAAAACGAAGTAATTCCACTCAGCAATTGTACATAGAGGGAAAATACACAAATGTAAAATTCAGCCTGCTCAGTTTGGGCCCTGACTCATCAGCACTTAAGACCTTCCCAAGCACCCATAGTCCACCTTATTCAGTCAGTGGAGAGGGGTAGTTGTTCTTGAAGACCAGCGGGGCAAGATCCATTTTATGGGATGGGAGCAATTCCCTCCCTCTAATATTGACTTTAGCAATCCCAGAGGATGTAGTCCACGTAAGATTAAGGTCTACCTCTTTCACTGAGACATCAGAAAATATCAGGAACACCTATCCTGGGATCCAGAGTGGTGTTAGTGACTCAGTGTACTCCACTGGTAGTCCAGTTGTGATATGCCCTAGGACCTAGGTACTGCTAAGCCTGAAGAGGACTGAAATTTGCCCCAAGAAAATAATTTAACTATAATGCTGTGCAGTGACTATATTGTAGACGCGTTCATAAATGGCTTCTGAAATGGCAGTGAATAGCTGGGTAATAGTTCACAGAACCATAGAATCATAGAATGTCCTGAGTTGGAAGGGACCCACACGGAACATCGAGTCCAACTCCTGTCCCACACAGGACAACCCCAAAATTCACACCATAATAGTTTGTTTGTGACACTAAGTTACCAGAGGTAGGAAAGTTCATGGCCATCTGAAAAGCACTGCAGAATAACCTTACAGTATTGAGTGGCTTAGTGATGAAATGGCACATTAAGTTCAGTGTAGGAAAGTGCTGATGAAGAACATGGGCAAAAAAAGACAATCCTAACTTTCCTTACAAAAATATGGGCTCTGAGTTGACTTTTATTACTCAGCAACAAGATCTTGGGGCTAAAATAGTTCTATGAATACCAGATCTCACTGCTCACTAATAATCAGGTAGGCTAGCAAAATGCTAGGAATTGTTGGGAAAGGAAGACAGACAAACAGACAGCCACTGTAGAAATCCATAGTTCACTCACAAATTGAATGATGTGCACAGTTCAGGTGTGCTCCTCTTATAAACAATCCAGCATAACCAAGGGCTCATCATAAAATTGGCTTCTGCATGAGGTATGCTGAGACTTTTTAATCTGGTTAAGAAACTACTGAGGTCTATAAAATTCAGTGATATTGGATTATAAATAGTGATCAACTCTTCGTTGGCTTTTCCTTTATAAGAACTAGAGACCATCAGATAAAGCCAGGAGGTGGTAGGTTCAAAACAAACCAAACAAAACAGTTCTTCACAAGGTATGCACTTAAGCTGTGGAGCTCCGTCCCATAGGATGCTACAAATGTACATGGATTCAAGGGCTACCTGAACAAGTTCATGGAGGACATCTGATAAAGACTATTAAATACAAAGATGCCATTGCTGGGAGCTGGGAGCTGAAAACTCTTGGAGACTCTGAGAGTAATCTGGGACATGGTCTGCACATGCTTACTCTTACTCTATAAACTTGCATTTCTTTCAGGGCATCTGCTTCTGCTCACTGTTGCAGACTGACTTTTGGTAACAGTGGCCTTCAGTTTACTTAACATGACTATTTTCACTGAGTCGTTCTCTGTATTTTTCTATCAGATGAGGATTCACTACTTTTCATTCCAAGAAACAGCCAAAGAGAATTTGCCTCTAGTTGAGTAGTTGGGAACTGAACTCACCATGGCACAGACTTGAGACTTTGGTTTGTGTTTCAGAGTTTTGGGGGTTTTGATTTTTAATAACCAGTGATGGTCTAATGCTCATTGCATATTCTTCTCAGGCTGCTGAACCTCGAGCCTCAGGTTTGTCTCTTATTGGAACAATGCTCTTATCCACATTCGTTGTTCTAGCTCCCAGTGTCTCTCTGTTTTTCAGTGCTACTACTAATACTGTACTAACGTACTACATCGTGTAGTATCTTGTGAAACTAAGCCTTCTAAGCTAATTAACAGTCTCTGTTTCCAGGATGCGGAGGAATATTATATGGCAGGACTGGCTCATTTGCTAGTCCCAGCTACCCTGCAACTTACCACAACAACACTGACTGTGAGTGGTTCCTTACTGTGCCCAAGGGACGAATTGCCACAGTAAACTTTGATTTCATCAGCATCGATGACCAAGGCGATTGCAGTAGCAACTATCTGATCCTTTACAATGGGCCAGATGCCAGCTATCCCCCAGCCGGGCCGTACTGTGGGATGGTATGTATTCCCCACTGTCTGTGACCCTCTAAGTGGTTAAAATGTATCTTTTCTGTTTCATATTTAGGATTGTTTCCCCAGATCTGGCATGTTTTCCATACAGATGAGCAGAAGTGAAGGCATGAAGCATGTGTGGCAGCTTAGAAGCCTTCCAATGCAGACCTTACAGTGACATCTAGTGGGAGGTGTCACCAAGCTTTTGCTCTGTATTTAGTTGTATTTGTGATTTAAATATTTGTAATACCCTGGGGGAGAAATGCAAAAGCAGTAGCTAGCACAGACCTCAGGTCCCTTCCAAACTATGTTCTGATTTGTGCCTCAGTTTTAACTCTCTGACTAGCTTTTCCACAGGATCTTGGTGTTCTATAAGGCTTTTCATTTTTCTTGTCTTTACTTTTAGGATACGAACATCTCTCCATTTACTGCTACATCTCATCAAGTCTATATAAAATTTCATGCTGAATATGTGACTTTACCATCAGGATTCCAGTTAAGCTGGACGAGCTAGAACACTGTTTAGGAGAAATATATTACCATTCCTTGCTCTACTGAAGAGACTTTCCATTATAAAGTAAGTGATAATGATAATTGCAACAGAAGTCAGGCCTTTTAAAAATTACTGTAATTGTAGATTTTATGAATTTAGAATTCTGTCAAAAAAAAGTGATCTCCCATTGTACTGAAAATAAACTATTATCTACCCAACTGTGAAAATGAGCTTTTGCTAGTTTTTGAAACATATTTGTTATATTCTTCTACATAATTTCAAACGCTCTGAGTAAATATGAAAAAAAAAAAAAAGTTTTACATTTAATGCTATAGGAAGTGAATTAGCCAGGATAAAACAAAACCACAAAACAATCAACATGAAGTGGATAAGAGGAGTCAAGATACAAAGTTGTCTTCAATTAGGTCTATAGACTTATGCATTTTTGTCCTAAGCATCTTCGAAGCAATGGCAGGATCATGTGCAGTATACACAAATACCTGTGATTATATTTACTGAGTTATATCTTTAAGCTTTAGAATCTACTTTACAACTGAATTTATGAAAAACCTGTAAGACTTTTAGTAACCAATTCAGCTTCCTTGTCAACTTGTAGGCAACTTCCCAGGCATCTGTAAAACAGAGATAGCTTCAGAATAGGGCAGACATAAAAATATCTGTTGACTTGTGACTACTATTAGTTTGTTCCTTCCCAAGGCTAACACACATCATACATAAAAAATGTTGGTGGTATACAGAGGACACTGATTCCCACCATGAAATATTTCTTGTCACAACCCAGAACGATTGACTAATTCATTTCCTGAACGTCAGCTGTGATGGGCAGGCAAGAGGAATTTACACTGCAGCAGAGGAACATGGGCCTTATCAGAACTCTCACTTCATAACTATCACAAAGAGTCAGTCACAGTGAAAGTAATTCCTTAACATGATTTTTGCAACAATTAATTATGAAATGGCATTAAAGTGTTAATGGCAGTTCTAAAAAATCTAGGAACTCTGAAGATTTCCCAGTCAATGCCAAAAAAGCCATCATTCCACAAACAAAAAACTTTATAGTGCCTGAGAAGCCATCCTGGTTAAAAGAAAATATAGAAAACGCAAAACAGACAAAAAGGAAGAAACGGTAAATGGCAAGCTATAAAATACAACTCAAAATGACCTGGTAATAAGTCAGAAAGAGAAACCTATGATCTCCCACTAGCCAATGGAATGAGAGGTAAGCCAGCATTTTAGAGTCATCCAAGCACTAAGAAAAGCCTAGCCTATGTACAGGTGATATTCCTGCTAACATGCTGAAGTAGAACATGGGAAAATGAGAAATATCTGTATTTGGATCAAACTAGGAGGCATCTATGTCTCCTATGTATCTATGCTGGCAGAACAGAAAGTTCCTCTAATTAGGGAAGACATAAAAGACCATATAGTCAAATTAAACTTTCAGATTACTGGCCCAGAAAACTTTTGCAGAGTCCATGCCAAACGGTTTTCATATTAGCAATCAAGGGATGATACAATATTTGTCCATAAAAATTATTTAAAAGCCCATAAGGGGGATAGTAAGCAGTAAAGAAAACAAAGTAATCTGAACCACCTGGAGATAAAGCTACAAAATAAGCTCTAAAGATAGCAGTGCATAAGGCACTGCAAGTACAATCAAGCGTGGCTTCGGCTGTTCACCTGCAGAGATCAGGAGGACTTTATTTCTTCCTTTTGGACAACTGCATCACTGGGCTTTGTGAACATCGATTGTGGTTTTGACCTTCCTATGACTCACTGTGGATTTGGTGCAGTTGCTGCAGGGCACAGCACCCGCTCAAGATCTGGCTGCTGTCTCCTGCTGCTAGGTGGCTGGTCATGGAAGCGTCAGATTTTTAGGCAAGAATCAGCTTGGCAAGAATGTTGTAGTTTTCTACATTTCACCAGCCTGGAGCACAGCTCAGCTGGAAGCTACAGGCAAAAGTGAAGAGCATGTCTTCCCCAAACAGCTCCCTGACACTGCAGGTGGTGCTCTGTGGTACGTTCATTTCTCTTATTAGAAATGGATCATGCCCTGACGGACAACGAGTTATCAGGTTAAACCTTGGCTTTGTCAGGAGTATGACAGAGCAGAAACTGTCAAACAATAGAAACCTGTACAAGGGTTTTAATGAATGAAGTTAGTGATTTTTGAGACTGGTATCAACCACACATTGTACAGTTTATGGACACAAAGTTGAGTTCCCAGAGGACACCCCCATCCTGCCACGCTTTCGCCGTGCTGAGGCTGGCCTACTGTTGACTTAGTGAACTGTATGTAGATGGGATCTGGTGACCTGTGATGTGCACGAGGCCATTCTGGTAACACAACCTTTGGCCTTAAGCTCTAGAGAGGAACTCCAGTTAAACTGATGAGTTTGCTGAAATCTGTACTTCAAAAAGATTCATTTCACTGAGAGAAAAGCATGTTTCACTTTAAAGCAGATTAAATGTTTTCTGACATTTTTTGATATGGTAAATACTTGCTCTTGGCATGACTTTCTGTCAAAATTTTATGGAATCATTGTACTTCTGCAGAAGACTAAAGAACACTATGAATGGGAAGAAGAGAAATACGTAAGTTTTTTTTTTTTAATCTAACAATAACTAATGCTTTAAATGTTACAAATACTCCATACCTGTACATAATTTTATTTACAAATGAGTAAAGTGCTTGAGGTTCTTTAGAAAAAAATGAAAGTCCAGCATAGAACTTGTGCTCATGAAGACTGTTGACTGAAGCTGCTGGTACAAGGTTCAATTGATCTAGCCCAACTGACTCTTGCCAAAAATAGTCAAAGTCTAAAATTAGAGTAAATTATCAAACCCATTCTTTAAAAAAACAGGAACAAAGTAACCAACTGCTGTCCTCTAACATTTTATACGAGGAACCACAACAGAAGTACCACTGCAGATGTATTAAAGTGGAGGTCCTTAGAGAAGGGAGCTGGTGCTAAGCCATGTTTCTGTCTTGGAAGGTAAGCAGTCATTTAAAACACTTGCTTTAAAATGAATGCACAGCAAAAGCAAACAGGAACAACTAAACAGATAACTTAAAAAACAATTATTCCATGAAACTTCTATGTGTTTTTTGCAGCATTCAATTCAAAAGACAAAATCTGTGTTTAATAAGATTTATGGCTTCATCTCACAATACGGGCAAGAATCTTTGGTTTTATGTCTGTGCACATTGCTGTTTGTTTTATAGATAATGTTGTAGTTCTGAATGCCGCATGTCCGTAATATAATACCTGTGTGACTACAAACAACCTCCCCCCATCAATGACAAAGCACGGATAATGAACATGCATGTTTTCAACTTATGTGTAAATCTTCTTCTGCACGTTACCATACATATTTATTACATAAAGGTACATTTTACAAGACAGTGATATAAGAATGGTAAGCATTCTGAAGACTAGGATTTGAAGAATAAGCACTAATAGGTCCATAATATTATTTTTAATTTCCCTTCCCATGTGGTGGGGCTATTCATTATAAACAGTAAATGAGACATAATACCAGAATGAGATCAGTGGTGCTACAGTTACTTGAAGTAAAGGGGAGAGAAGATATACGGCTAAAATGCTAGAAATTGTGGTGCTGGTGATTTAAAACATTAGCTAATTTTAGTTAAATTTACAAAGTAATTTTGGCTGAAAGCCAGATTTTATTTGGCTCATAAAGCAAAGGAGGAGGTGTCTCAGTTTTCCACAGTAACTCGAGATACATGTCCTAGGCACCAGCATTTACATATTTATTGTAATTATTGTCAGCTGCCAAACTAAAACCACAGAATTATTCTGCAGTCCTAATTAAAATGAAATGTAACAAAAATTTATAGCATTGACTACTGTTCATAATAAAAACAGCAACAGTACACGATTACTAAAAAATAAATGTTCAAAATGTTATTAGCTGATAATAAAAATAAAGGACAAATTCTCAAAGTTTGCTTTTATAAGGCAAAGATCAGTAAAATAAATATTGTGTGCCAGTTATCACACATAACTACTGTAACGTTGACAGATAAATTTTTAGTGGCAGTGCCTAGCAGTATACAACTGTTTTTGCAGGTGCATGTTGCTGTTGTATCATTTTGATGATACGCTAACTATGCGTTTATGTTGTTATGTTAGCTGTTCTTGGAGGAGACCAAAAAGGATAAAAATAGAATAATAATGTAAAACCTCATTTCCCTGGTTAGAAGAAGTACTAGGACAGCTGGAGCAAGGGCAGCATCAGAGCCACTTGTCCCCTTGCTGCTCCCCAGCACAGCGAGAGGAGCCGGGGGAGGCCTGTCCAGTGCCCACTGCCTGGCTGGAGCAGGCTGGGGGAAACCAGTGCAGGGAGCAGCTTCTCCCTCCTCTTGCTACCACACGGCAGCTGCAGCTCTGCCATACAATCCTGGCCATACATCTACCTCACAAGTACCTACATTAGTTAGCCTGCTGTCCTAAGGACAGAAGGCATGTGCCAGCCACTGCAAAGAATTCAGGCATTTGCTCTACAAACATTTAAGCCAAGGGAAAATTTAGAACAAATCTGACAGACATCAGAAATATTTTATAGTTGTTTCATAAGCAAAAAATCAGTAGCTGGATGGCACAGCCAGACTTAAACTGGAAAAGCCTGTATGGTGAGCTCGAGCTCAACCGCCATACGTAGGGGAGGGCTCCTCTGGCCAGTGCCCAGACACAGGCTGACCGGCCTCTGGCTGGGGATATAGAGACAGCTGAGGATATTTGGGGTCGAAGGGGTAACAGAAGAAATGGATGACCTGGGAAGAGGTGGTAGGGGATAAGAGAGGGGAGATGGGGTTACTGCACTGGCATAGGCCCTCTGCAGGAAATTAGTCTTCATGACTATGACTGCTAATGGAACAACCTGAAAATTAAGTTTTCAAGATCAAGGAATGACCTGGCCTTTGGACAGCACGTCATGGGTACTTACTTTCCCACACCTTCTCATCCAATTGACATTTAGTGCTTCATGAGGAGAAGAGAAGCTTCAAAAAAAAGGCTTGACAGCAACTCCTCCTTGCCAAATCCAGCACAGACCTGACTAGGGTATTGATTAGTGCATTTACTCAGATGAAAGGTTTGCTAAAGCAGGAGCCAAAGTAGATCACAAGAAGGTGTGAGTGATAGATGAGCTATTTACACAACAGCAGGAGAATGAAATTAGGTGGATGGTAAAAAAAAAACCCCAATCCTGACAAAAAGGATAATGGCAATATGTTTATGAAGTGGGGAGTAATTAAATACTTCTATGGTAGGGGTAGAATGTGGACATCCAGGCCATGTGCAATGTAATGCACTATTGTTTTGGCCACTGCAGAAATGGGGCAGTGAGAAGCCCGGTGAGCTGCTCATTAGACATTACACCATTTTGTGAGTATCTTGTCACAGTCACATGTACTTTTATCTGTTTATTGGAATAAGCAAGCTAGGACCATATTTTACAGACAATGGATCTCCCCAAACCTTTGCTACAAAATGAAGCCTGTGATGGTTCTCCATGAAACAAGAAGAGTAGACATGCTAGCACCTACGTCTTTGGGACAACTGACTGGTGGAATTCAGGGCATTTAAGATGGGAAAGGGGTCTGGATTCACGCTCCTGCAGAGAAAAAGGAACTGTTTGTCATTGTCATATACATGATATGTATATGTATATGATATGTATATGTATATGTATAGATCATATGTATATGATCTATACATGATCTGAGTGATCGTGAGTTCTGCTGAGCAATCTATATGAAAGGAAGTTTTTCCAGCTATGTTTTCTAAGACAGACCTGAAAGTAGCCTGTAACTTCAGAAAAGGACTCAAGGTAGTAAACGCAATTTAGGGATAAACATACTGCAATTCTGTAATGCAGAATTAAGCCCTTATATTTCTAAAAAAAGGAAAGCTAAAGTCACACCTCCGACAGTGTTTTTCATTTGCTGGCTTAGGCACCTTCCCATTCATCACCCTGGTTTCTGTGGAAATTATTTTTAGGCTTCTAAGTAACACTGTGCCATACATAAGGAGTGCATATGCAAAATTCAAGGCTGTAGTTCTCAGTGGGTGGCCTGGCCATAAATAATTTTATAGATTTAGTCATTAATCACTCTGAGCTTCCATGTCTGTCGACTGACAGTAAAAAGGAGCCTCTTAACTCCTACCAAAGATGTTATATGCATAAATACATTCCAAGTAGTAAGGCTTTAACTTCAACATTATGGTGACAAGGTCAATTAAAACTGCTCAGAACGTGGGCCCAAACTTGTGAATAATTTTGCAACTGGAGCTGACTAGAAGATCCACAAAGACATCTTAAGAAATGGAAACCACTGATTCATCAAACCCTTTTTTTTTTTTTTGCCTTAGGTAGGCTTTGCCAAACTTCTGAATGCTCCAAAACCCTACTTGGTCAGTCCCTAGGGAGCCTGAGCTTTCCAGCTCCGTAGCTCTGCAGCTTCCCCTCTCTCCTGTCGCTGACCGGGCAGAGCCAGAGCTCCCAGACGCCGGGGCAGAGGTGACCAACGGCCCCGAGCACGGCCCGGCCCTTCCCAGAGCCCCGCCGGGGCGCTCCGCGGGGAAGGGCACCCGGGTGCACATTCTCCTCTCTGCAGAGCGGTGCCGCGTCTACCACCACCCGTATTCTCGGGTCTATGAAGCGTTTTCTAAGCGCTGAAGAAAGAGACAGGTGTTAGTGCTGTATTTTGACGAGAGGGCTGCGTAGCCAGACGAAGCGCGAGCCAGGGAAGGACGATTAGCCCCAGCCGCTGCGACAGCCCCAGCTCCCCGCCCATCCCGATGCACAAGCGCCCCAGCCAGCCCACTGGGACACCGGCCGCCACCCGAGCGGCGGCGCGAACGGCGCCCTTTCCACTCTCACGGGGCAGCTCCTGCCCGCCCCGGGGCCTGGCGCCGTGCTGGGGACAGCGAGGCCGCCCCCCTCTCCTCCCGGGGCCGCGCTCCTCCGCCGGGCAGGCTCCTCGTGGGGCCCAGCGGCCGGCAAGGCCGCGCTCCCCAGAACCGGCCTAACAGCGGGACGGCGCCCCCGTGCCCACACGACGGCGGCCACTACCACCCTCCCTCCCCCACCCACTCCGCATGCGCCAAAGCCGCACCGGCCGGAGCTGAACTACAGCGGCTGGCGGCCTAAAACCCGCTGTCACCTACGGAGCGCGCTTATTGGCCAACGAACTTTCCTCCAGCCAATAGCCAGCGGGCCGGCACAGAGGAGGCGCGCTGATTGGCTCGACACCTTCCCAGCCATGCGTGGAGCCGCTCGGGCGGGCGGTGCGGAGAGAGCCCCGCCCCCGCTGCCCGGGAAAGGGCGGCAGCGCGCCTGCGCGCGAGGGCCGTGGCGGTGGCAGGGCGGTGGACGTTGTGACGGGGTGTGACGTGACGGGGTGTGGCGCTGTGGGGCGGGCGCGTGCAGTTGCGGGGAGCTGCCCGCCGGCCCACCGCCCGCTGTCCAGCCGCAGCACTGCGCGGTGAGTTGCCCTGAAGGCAGTGGCGGGCCTGTCCGTCCGCTCGGGGGCGGGAGGGCGGCCGGCATCTTGGCCAGGGCTCCGCTGGGGGGGGTGCGGGGGGACGGGGCGGGGCGGGACGGGACCCCCCGGCAGCGCAGCGCGGTGCGGTGCGGAGCGGGCTCGCCGCCTTCGGCCCCCTCTGGCCGGGAGCGGTGCCTGTGGACGCCTCCCGTCCCGTCCTGTCCCGCCCCGGCTCACGGTGCCCACCTCTGCCCCGCCCAGACCATGTCCAAGTCGCTGAAGAAGATCGTGGAGGAGAGTCGGGAGAAGAACCAGCCCGAGGTGGACATGTGCGACCGCGGCATCTCCAACATGCTGGACGTCCCCGGCCTCTGTAGGTACCGGCGGTGGCGGGCGGGGAGAGCGCGGAAACTTCCTTATTTGTCCCGGGGCCGCGGCCGGCCGGCGGCGCCGCCCGGCGCTGGGTGCGGGGAGCGGCGCGGCGCGCGCGGCCCGGCGGGGCCTCTCCTGCTCCGGGGGTGCCCTGAAGCCCCGCGTACCGGGTGCTCGGGGGGGGGGGGGGGGGGGGGGGGGGGGGGGGGGCTCGCGGCGGGGGCAGGGGGGACGTGCTGCTTGCAGCGCCGTGACGGGTCCTGAGGGCGCTTGGGAGAGCCCCTGCTCCGCAGCACCGGAGGGACCGGCGTGGGTCCCGTCTGTCTCTCGCGTCACCCCTGCTTGTGCCTCTCCTGCAACCCTAAGCGCTCCCTGCCTCTCACTGCTGTCATTCTGGCTCTCGAGTGATGGCGAGCCTTTGCTTCCTGTCCCTCCTTGCCTCTTCCCGCTGCCAAAGCGAAACCACCAGCCAAAGCAGCATCTCCACTGGTTTTTGAAAGGGGTAAAGTAACACTAGCCTGAAGCTAGGCATGGCTGGTCTCTGTAGGAGAGTGTAGTAATACTGTGTCACAGACACAGCAGTGTCATACTTTGGATATTGCATGATCACATGTGCTTCCAGAACTGTGACAGAGTGGTGTTGTTGGTATGTTGCATTTGCTGTAGCTAGCTTACTGTCACAGTGTTGGAGAACTCATAATGAAGAGCGAGGCAGGTAACGTTGCCTTGCTTTTGCTTTGGCTAAGAGTGCTCATGGTGCAGCTGATACACAGTAACTTAAAGTTGTGACTGGCTGTAGCGTGCCATGGGATGAAGTTTTCCTGAATGCATGATGTAATGAGAAAAAAGTAAAATCCAAAATGACCAATGTACTTGAAACCCTGATTGTATCCTGGTTTAGCTCTTTGCCACATTTGTTACGCATGCTAGCAGTCAGGAGCGAGTTTATGCAACTCTTTTTACATGATGGAAATGACTTCAGGGAAATGTACAGCTCACTACCAACTCACCATTATCTGCAGTTGAGAGCAGCCCAAAGTATCTTCAGTCCCATCAGTAAAGGATGAAGAATTAAGTACGGAACTTAGTTGTGCAAAACTACTTAAGTCTTCCACCTTTACTGATTGTTTTCCTGCTTCCGAGTTGCGCGTGAGATTACCTTGTAAAGCCTGTATGTGTGAACTCATGTTAAACAGGAAGTTTCACTATATTTCTGTTGGATGAACAGGTATGTGAGACAAAGTAGTGTTGAACTCGATTAACTACAGACCCATTTTCAGAACAATACTTATCCCTTTCAGATAAACTAGCGCAATAAGAATATGGGGCAGCAACAGAATACTGTTGCTTTTGTTAAGTAAATTTGGTGCCTATTAAGCTTATCAACACTAAGACACATAATTAGCCAGCTTTGATCTTTCAGATGGGGAGAAAAGATAATGTTGAAGTACATCAGTAATGCTAGAGTAAGAAAAGCTTTTCTTGTACAAAGGCTGCCTTGGGTGCGTTGTGCAGGCAGGGTCAGGGACCACAGTGTGGGGTACTGGGGTCCACAGGTGGACCGTGACACCAAGTTGCTAATTAAGCATGTGAAGTTCTTTTGTCAGGGAGTTCACTACTTGAAGTGTAGACTGGTGGTACCCTAGTTACACTGCATCCAACAAGTATGTGCAGATACTCTTGGTGCACATTGTGTGACTTGCTTTAGTGTAAAGATTTGGGGCCTTCTCCAGTTTAAGATGGAAGTTAGGGGAGGGAGAAATTATGGCTGGTTTCTGTTCAGTTAATTGAGAACATCTTGTTTTTTCAGTTATTCTGCAATCTGGCAGAGAAAGCATTATATGTCAGGGTTTTTTGTTTCTGGTTTTTGTTTTGGGTGATTTTTTTTAATTGTCAAGGTATTTGCTGTTTTCCATCTGGAAAAGGAATAACTTCCTCCAAATATGCCTTTAAAAAAAGTAATGAATAGGTGTTACCGCTGAATTTTAGGTAATGGTTTGAGAAATGTTAAATTTGCTTGTTTTCTAAACCTGTCATCTGACTTCTAAATGGATGACCTTTTCTAGTATAGATTGAGTGTTTTGGGTTTCTCTGACTCTGACTGGCAGGGAAGCTAAATGAGTCTGACCTGGTGCCTTCCCTTCTAGATGGGTTGGATCTCTTTCCAATGCAGTGTTAAAGCTCGCCTCTTCAGAAACTTAGGGTTTTTTCCATGAAATAAAGATCTTTGTTGAAAACAACCATCATGATTCATGCCCCATGGCTGTTCTTTCCTAACCTCTTGTCTTTAATGAGGGCCACTAGTAGATGTTCAGAGATAAGCCTAAGATCAGGTTACGATTGGCGGGAACATTTTGGTGGTGGTTTCCCTGTTTTTGGCCATTTGAGGTTTAAGAACTTAGTAGGTTGGAAGATACTTCTGAGTTACTGTGTTCAGTAGCCCCTAATGAGGATTTTGTCTTGTGTTATTTAATGGTTGTGAATGGCCTCCCTCCAGTGGCCAGTAACTCTTAAAGCTGCTCCCTATAGTCTTGGTTATTCTTCAACAAAGGACCAAGCCTTGTCCCACTACATATTTGGGCACTTGCTGCAGAGTGGCTAGTGGAGTCATATTTAAGCTTTCTTAACTTTATTCACATAGAGTTAATGCAGGCACAAGGATTTGGAAGCAGTGCACTGTGTAGCATCTCCTTAGTGTGCAGACCTATTCTTGTCATATGTGTTTAAAAAAAAAATCATAAGTGGTCATAGAAGACTGGGGGCAGAGAGGAGAAAAGGGAAAGGGGAATATATGCCCTGGCTTGGTTAGGGTTTTCTTCTGGCTTCTCTTTCCAGTCTAGTGAATGATTTGCTACAATACGGGGCAGCCACTTGTATTTATTTCTGCTGTGACTTCCACACTCTGTGGCAGCTGTGGGAGAGACAAAACAGACCAAACTTGCCTCTGTCAAATCCCAACGTCTCTGTCCAAATCAAGATGAAATCCTTTTCCTATCTGGATGGAGATCAGCACTTGCTATCTGAAACTGTCTTAAACTATCTTAGACCTAGAAGCCTGGCAATCTCTACACCTCCTCCCACTTCTGTGTTCAGTAAAGAGAGAACGGAGTTTTCAGGTTGTTTATAGTGTGGTGTTCAGATTCACAAAGAAAAGTTCAGTAGTCCCTGAACCGCTGCTTGCTCAGGAGTTCATTAATGTCGTTACAAGTTGAGTTCTGGTTTTGGAATATTCCTTGAATCCAGGCACTTCTGTGTTTTCTACTAATGACTTAAAGTACTAACTAGAATTGTGCTACAGGCCTTCAGGACATCTGAATTTTTGAGGCTTTTGGAAATGCAGTATGAGAAGACATCTTTTCAAAGACGTTGTGTAGAAAAGAGATTTCATTTGAGACTAAAAATATCCCTTGATCTAGGTGTTCTGCACTTTAGCTCGTCATACTAATGCAAAGACCATGTGAAACAGTTTTAAACTTTAAAGGCTTTTCTTATTTTTCTGGAGTGTGGTAAAACAAATGTTACACCATTTGTGAGCATGTCTATGCTATAGCTGTGCATCTTTACGTGAATAGTTTTACAAAATGTCTTGCCCTGTGCAAGTGTTCTAATGTTCGTGGGTTTTTTTGTTTTGTTTTTAATTCCACATTGTGAAGTAAATCATATTTATTTACAAAACACCCAGGTATTGACAGGTAGCGGTAGAGAGTGTTAATAGACACCCTTAGGGTGAACAATTGGATTTGGCAAGTAGGGCATGATGTGCCTTTTCCCTGGCCTGATGGTTAGGGCATTAATTGGTAGGACTTTAAACAGGCATCAACAATTATGGAATTGTTCTTGGAGTAGGGACCAGCCTCTAAACTCTGATTTATTTATCTTTAAGTAACTGATATGGGGAAGCTATGAATTTAGGAATTATTTTGCCCAAATAAATTGAGACATCTGCTGCTTTCTAGTCTTGTTGTCAGGGAAGGAATATTGGATGAAATCCTATTTACTCTGTAAGTGTTAATTTGCTCTCGTTATCATTCCATCTGTAAGCTATTCATATTTTACATAAAGTACATGCTTGTGTGGTAAGAACTAACATGCCTAGAATTTTGTATCAAAGTTAGCGTTGATATAATTGCCCGCTCCTAAAATAACCAGAGCACAGAAGATGGAGGGACAGGCTATTTGTAAGTCGTTTTGTGTGATACTGTAATGCTCATCCAGCATTAACTTCCTCCAGTGGGACAGACAAGGGCTTATCTTAGTTCAACAAGGTCTCTGCAGTCTTCCTGTTTTTTTCTTCTTTTTAAAAAAAAACCTAATTCAAGTCTTGTCATCTAAATACTTTATGTAAACTAACTTGCAGTGTGTGACAGCAGTGTATGAAAAGGCTTGATACTAGGGCCAAAAGGGGAGAGCTTAAATATTCTTCCCTTGGCCCGCTCCATTTTGAACCAGTAGTGGGATTGCGACTGTTACGAGAATTTGTAATTACTATGCAAGTGAATTGTTCTGACAAATGGTAATATCCTGAGCCTCAAACTTCTGTGTGGATATTTGGTGCATTCTTGAAATCAAAATAACTTACTGCCTGTATGCTAATTGCTGTAATGTTAACAAGGCATCTGAGGTCTGCAGTCCTCAAGAAGGTGCTTCTTAGTGCCTAGGGGCTCCTCTGATGGCATCATGCAGAGGTTATAGTAATTCCCCTGTGGGAATTGCAGTGCCCTTTGAATCTCAGCGGACTGGCACTCAGGGTGACTCATCGGACCTGTTGAGTGATCCTCAGCGAGTCCTGCTAGTTATACTTATCCGAACTACGTACGTCCAAAGCAAAATGGCCCTACTAGGCCCCCTTCAGCCTTCTAGATGTTACTCAGGATGTTAATCAGTTACTTAAGGCAGGTGTGTTTATCAGAAGAGCTGATAGTTTAGTTGCCATGCGTAATTGACTTATATATAGGATGAGAAATAAGTCAGCTGTTCCCACAGCACAGTCCTTTTCACAGGAGTAGACAAGTAGCAGCGTACTGAAAAACTTGATGTTTCCAGGGGCTGGTTGTTTTACACAGGTCAGTTTAATATAAGGGAGCAAATTCCCCTCCTTGTAAGGAGTGACCAAATGCCACTTTATATCTAGGCTCCCTTTCTTAAAATGCTTGCAAATCTGTCTCCGACCTGGTAGTAGCTTTGGACCTTTCAAGACTGAAAACTTTTTTGTCTAGATATGGCTGAAATGCTGCTGGAAAGTAGTCCAGAGCACAGATGCCTAAACCTTTATTCTTTTCAAAATAGTATCTGAATATTGCCTTTTTGTTCCTTTGGGGGAACGTCAGCCTGCTTTGCAGGTCAAAGATGCAATGTGATTCTTTTTCATGCATCAGGATTGACAGAGGTAGTAGAGTTTGACAAGGTGTCTAGACTTAAGTCAAATTTGGACAGATTGAAATGTCTTCAGTCTAGGAATTTTGGCCTTGAAATTTTTGATATTGGGACTTTGGCCTATTCTGTATAGAGATGTGAAAATAAACCCATCTGAAAATACTCAGTTGAAGAAGACAGATGTGACAAATACGTAGAGGGAGCAGTGAGAATAATGCTTGTAAGCTTGTGTTGTTAAAGGCCAGAAGTATCCATGGCTTGATAGTTTAGTCAGCAGGATTACCTTTAAAAACTAAATATGCACGGAACTTCTTATGATATTTAAATTCAGCAGGAGTTTGATGTTCAGAAGACACAAGTCTGCAGCCCAAAGCCTCACTGCCCTTGAGTAACCATCCTCACTTCCTATGGATAGAGGCGATGAGATTGTGGCAGGAAAGGTTCACTGTATGCCTACACATGGATTAGATCAGGGTCTGTATCAGTTCTCTTAGTAAAACACTTCCTTTTCTTACTCTTGTTTCTTCGTTAGTTTGTAAGTGAACCAGAGCAGGTACTTTCATGTGTGCTGCTGTCTAGTGCTTAGTGCAGTTCACTGACTTTATACTTCTGTAGTGCAAAGAAGTGGCATGCGAGTGCTGTCTCCTCATAAGCGGGCTTCTTGCAGGAGTTAAATATTGTTTGGGTTTTTTTTTTTTTCTTTTAAGTACTGAATTACATCTTAAGCACAGAAAGAGAAAATCCTAAACACTTCTTTTAGTCTATTTGAGTTGTAATTCTGATTTGTATGCCTTAAATGGGTGTTTCAGTTAGTGGGGGATGGGCGGGGGGGATCAAGACTACTTCCCTACCACTGCCTTAAAGGGTTTATTTATTTTGCTAACTTTGAAAATGTCTAGCCTTAGTGTTAACAAATAGTCATTCATAAAGTCATATCCTCCTCACAGGAGAGCTGGTTCATAGGCAGAAAAGGAGTGAGAAAGGCCTGTCATATTGGTGGATATTTGAACTAAATTTGAGCCTTTCCTCATGTAGTTTCTCAAGTTAGTCTAGCTGCTTATTAAAAGGCACATTATGGCGATTGTTAATGTAATGAAGTTCATTGACTCCAGCAAGTAAAGAATAGATTATCTGAATTTTGGATACTGTCCTGAAGGTGGCAAATCTCTGTGCAAGGCTAGAATGAACCGGTCAAGGCCACAGAAATGTGGTGACAGCTTCAGTCTTTGTTCTGCTTTAATAAACCAAAGGAAGAAAAAAAAATAGTGCAGAAGTTTTCTTAGAACTCACCCTGTGCCTGGCTACCTGATTTGGCTTTCCAGTCCCTGCACCTGCAGTTCAGAGCGGGTGTTGCAGACCTCTGCCCAGCAGCAGCGATGCAGGGGTCCCGCGTGTTAGGAGTCCTTTTGTCGTCATGCTCATGGTGAGGTGCTGGCTTTTTAGTATGAGGTTGTGTTAGTTGGTCTTGTTCTGACACTTTAGTTCAACTTTTCTGCTTTAAAAACAAGTCTTAAAGTGAGGTGGGAGCACCTTTGTACACTGTCAAAAAAACAATAATGGATTTTTTTGTGAAAAAGCAGATTAAACAAAATCTTTACTTTTCAATGCTACTGTCATGGGGAGGACAAGGGAGAAATTCTGAAATGTTCCTGTACCCCAAATCTTCAAGAGCAAAGCTGGAATGTCATCTCCCCCTGCTCTTTGCACTTCAGCTTTACAGGCACTTCTCAGTCTCCTTAACATGCAGAGCTGCCTGACATGCAGGTGTGGTGATTTGTAAAGGCACGGTGACATAGCTGGTCCTCACTGCGCCAGTGTGAGAGGACTGAGAGTATGAAGGTGGTGGAAGTCTTTGGTACGTATTGTGTGCTTTGACTTGCCTTTTTGATCACCTAGGATTTAATTGAACATCTGAGGCTTGGGGAAGGATATTACTTGACTTATTGGACCTTTCCTATATTGGCTAATGGGGGAAAGGGGCATCTTGGACAGGAGGACATTACATGGATGGGCACACAAGGTGTTTGCATTGTAATGCAGATGTCTATTACTCTCCTTGTGGGGCGGGAGTAAACGGGCAAGAGCAGAGAGTAGGTAACTCCACTGCCTGGTAGGAAAATAATTGACTTTTTAAATACAGTGGAGCAAGGCTGATTTCTTGTTGATACTGGTGAGTCTAGCCAAAGCCTCAGAGCTCTGGCATGACTTGGTTTCTTCAGTTAAATGCAGGAAAAGATGTTTTTTCCTGGCATTAGTGATCTTGTTTTGGGTCTGGCTCTGATCTAGATTAGGTTGTCTTAGAGCTGGAGATGTCAGAGTAGAGCACTTCTCATCTCAGGATGCCAGCAGATGGGTTGCCCTACTGATGGCTGGGCTCTTACTAGTCAGGGCTGGTTATCAAGGGCCCATAAAATGTTGACTTTCGCTGGTTGTCACAGCTATTAAAATATTGAAAATGAGAAATAAATGCTGCATAAGGAGAACTTAGGCATTTGTTCACAAGCTTGTAAATTATCCCCAGCACCTTCTCTTAATTACTTTGTGTAAATTGAGGTCATGTATTTAGCTTTATGTGTAGGTAATCACTAGTGTAAGTGGTTGCTTATGTTTCAGATGCTGCTGTGCCTTTTATGTTTTAAAGCTTAGAAGATGTTTATGGAAGCTGCTGCACTTGTCTGCCCTTTAGTGCTGGTTTTTATACAGTAGTCTTACAGCCTTTCTATGGGCTTTGTTCTCTGCCCTCCTGCTTCACAGGCTGGGGCAGGCAGTGCTTACAGCGCTCATATTTTAGGAGAAATTTAGGGTGCGTGCACTGTTTCTTCCTTTCTCTCCCCACCTTTCCTTCTTCCGCAACCTGCAATTGCACAGGGAACTGTGGCAATGCTTCTGTTTTTTTACATTGAACTTTCCAATCTGTTTGTGCCTTTGAGTGAATGCTTGCATTTTGCTACCAGGCTATATTTGCCTGTGGCAAGTCATAAGCTTTCAAAGGCTAGCTGAAACAGGTTGCTATATTGGTAAGTAAAAGCTCTCCAAGCTGTTTCCTCCAACTTGCAGTGTACTAAGTATTGATTAGCATGGCCGTTCTCACACGTGCTCACGAGGATACCTTTGTTCCCTGAGGCAGCGAGACCCCTGTTGGTGCTCTCTGAGCTAATGTTAGTGATGTCTGTTGCTTGAGGAAAGCTCTGAGGGATGAGACGTACCACTATCAGCTGTCCTCCAGGCAGGAAAACTTCCCAGCTGCCAAGGAGGGTCAGCCAGGTAGTTTCTAGAGCTGCTTTGAAGAGGCTACACTGCAAGTAGCAGAAAAGGCGTAGGGGAGGAAAATCTCATTTATCTAGTTCGATAAAGTATATCCAACTTTTTACAGGAAGGAGGAAGATATTTGAGAACTACTTCAAAGTGTGAGCTGCTCCTCTGACTATTTTAGCACATTTTTCTGACCAGGTAATGTTGTCAGTTGTAGCTGTGGAGCTTCTAGGGGAAGCAGTAGTGGTGTGAAGAGTGGAAGTAAGCAAGAAGAAACAAAGTGTAGGGGGAGTGCTGGTCTCGGTAGCTGCCTTGTGCCCCACACTGGTTTGTTCAATAAGGTGGAATCTGAGGGGCTTTGATCAATCGGATGATTCAGTTAATTTGAGTAAACATTGCATGTTGTCACCTGGCCATTTGCCATGCAAAAATGATGCTAATTGACTGTGCTTTATAGGTGCAAGTTTGTAAATGCAGCTGTTGGTACTCAGGAGTTAAATCTAGCGGTGGCTTGAAAATAATGAACTGGGAACATGTGGAAGTATAACTACTCACGTGGCATTTGTTCCCATTGGGATAAATGTCGGAGTACCTATCAGGTTTTCATTGGGAAGGATTCAAGGGGTGGAAGTGAGAAAGGTGTTTGCGTGCCCAGAACCAGAACTCTGCTGGGAGGCACCAGTACTTACTGCTTACGTTGTGTTTGATGCAGTAATGGAAACGTGAAGGAAGGTGCAGAGGAGTGGCTGGGTATGTCCTTCAGTCTTGAGTTTGTCTTGTGTTTTGTAACGGTGCTTATGAATCTGGAGTTACTGGAGCATTGAGAATAATTTGCCTCTCTTAGCTGAAATAGATAACAAGCTCTCAGTTGCCATGTCCATAAACTAACTTCTTTCTCTCTTCATTTGCAGTTACATTGTCTCATATCACGCAGCTGGTTCTGAGTCACAACAAGCTTACAAGTAAGTATACTCCTGTTTTTCGGGCTTCATTATCCGCAGTTGAGCAATATTGAAAACCTGACACTGCTAGTTTAATTTTTTTTTAATACAGCGCAATGTCACTGTTAAAGTGCCTCTTTATTAAACATAGAGATTGAGGATGTGATTTAGCAGCTGCATTCAACATGTCTTTCCAACTTCAATACAAATCTGTTGCATACTGGAAGATCTGTAATTCTCAGTCTTGTTACCAGTTCAGCCAAAAATCCATTCCCTATCACAGCTCTGAAGTCCTTACATTTAGGTGAGGACTTCTGATTTTTTTTTAACTGTATCAAAAATTATACAGTTTGCATTTTAGTAGATGTATAACTAGTTTGACTGAAGCAAGTGACAATAAATTACAACTCAACTGCATTATACCTATAACCAAACATATGCGAGCAAGGTCAACTGAATGTGAGCTTCAGGCATGAAAATCAAGCAGTCTACTTCTGTCAAAAACAAACCTTTTGAGTGTAAGTTGTCTTGCTTGTACTGCACACACCACCTTCAGTTAGTGCCTTGTGGATACAACTTCCCATAGTAAAGAAGCCCTCAAGTGAGGTGTTGGTGAATAGCGTGTCATGAGAGCAGCATAAACATGAGATTTAATTTAGTGGAAGCAGATATCAGACAGGCACTTGCAAGGCAAAAGAAATTATTTCTTTGTAAGAGAAAGGCTTACCCATCAGTGTCTTGTGCAAACACTCCTGCTTCTTGGTTGTTGAAATAAAAGGAGTGAGTTTCGGCTGGTCTGTGCTACTGTGCATCTTCTGAAGAAAACAAAAGTGTTGGTCTTGTTGATGTTCTGTTTGTCCTTGTCTGCTCTCTGCATGTGCAGTGGGTTTCTATCTCAAGCAGTCCTTCCATTTTGGAACTAAATTTTTTAAGAGTGGATGAAATGGGGCAGGGAATGGAAGCACCAAAGTGGGGGGGTGCTGGGACATGACTGTGCAGGTGCTGTAGCATTTATGTCATGTCCCAACCTGCGAGGAAGAGGGAGAGTGACCAAGGTTCTAATGACCCCCTCGGACTAAATTAAGGTGAAATGACACCAAACGATCAATTAAACATTTTATTTCAATGCAGAAGTAGTTTGAACTTGAAAAGGCAACTCAAACTTGAAAATATGGAAAAGCGTTGATGGTGAGGATTCTTGTTAACCATATTTGTAAAAGAAGAGGAAAAGAAAACGGGGGAAAGAGAGAACTAAAAAGAGAGATAGGGAGATATCACCACCCTTGGATGCAGCACTGATGATGACAAACATGAGGATTGTTGGTGGGCCTGCACCAGTGTCTCGGTTGTAGTGTCTTTTATAGTCTAAGCCCTGAGGCATACCTTCAGGTGTGCCTCCTGTGAGCTTATAGGGTGCTTGTTCCAGAAATTTCATGATCTTCTGTGCAGGTGCCATTGTGAGGGGTGGTTGCGAGGGGTCTTTCGGGCAGCCATAAGCCCCTTCCTCAAATAAGCTTTGTATGACCTCAGCGAGTTGCTATGTGAGGCTCAGCAGAACCCGGGACCGCGCACCTTCCACATGCCCCCCACGCCCTGTGCCCAGCAATTTCCCACCTGCAGTTCGCTACATCCCACTTCACACCAATGTTTGAGACATTAACTCTTTCAGTCCCCTACAATGTACCAGGCTGTACCCAAGAAAAGCTTTACAAATTGAGACTAAGGTTAAAATAACCCAGCAAAACCCTCTTGAATTCTGAACTAGTTGCTGCATGAGCTGTAAGATATTATGTGTTACTCTAGAACAGATGCATTAATGCAAAAATCTCACTTTAAGGCTTTGAGCATTTGCAGAGGAATAAGTGTGAGGAAAATATGAAAATATTCTTAGATTCTAGCACATAAACTACTTCTCTGGATGCAGTTTATTGGGTACTAATGCATAGCTTAAAGGGTTTGAAGTAGTAGTAAATAGGTAAAAGTATGGGCACTATGTGAGTGGCCGTGAAAGGTATGAATTGGTTATTCTAGGCCCTCCTTCTGATTCTATAGTGTCCTCTAGACTGGCAACTTGCTACTTGTTTTTGTCCTTTTCTTAGTTTTCAAAGAAATCTCAATTTATTTATAAATATGACCAGCAATTTCCAGCCATCTAACATGTAAATGATGACACATGGGTAAATTCATGAGCAAATTCAGGAAGGGAAAATTGTAAGCATTGCTATTAAGCACGTAGCTCTACCTCCAGTTGAGAAGGTCATGAAGTTACAAATAGTTGGAAGCTGAGAGAATGTTTTGCGAAAGCATTATGGTGAACTAGCTTTGGGCATCTGTTATCAGCCACTGATGGAGCTGGGCTGCAGGGCCACCCAGCTAGTGGCTTTTGTGTTCCCTCAGGTCACAGCAAGGAGGTGCCTGTCTATGAACTTGAGCTGCCTAAAAGCTAGGCAGTTAAATCCAGTATCCAGCCACTTCAGCTTTCTCTGCAGCTTTCAGAGGGTTGCAGGCACCCTGAGGTAGCGATTCATTCTGCACACCTCTGTCTATTGCCTGTGTGACAAGGTCAGACGACTCATCCAAAGCTGGGTACTTAGTGCTGCCAGGCAGAACTTCTCTCTGGTGCTGATTATCTGCTCTGGTATCTTCTCTCTGAATGACTGCTTAACTGGCACAAGGATGAAATGAGTTGTAAACATTATTCTTGGAAAACTTGACTGTTCTTTCTCTGAGGTTTGTGAAAATCCTACAACTTTTGAAAGCTAACAGACTTCAGAGGACTTAATCATCTGTTCCATGTGACACCTTCCGCATCTTAAATGTAGCTGAAGGGTGAGTTCAGCTGGACACACAACTGGCTGGGCAGGCAGCTGGTACCTTTCTTGCTCTGAGGAAGAGAAGACAGGCTGAAACTCCTGCAAGGAGGCTTGGATCACAGTAAACTTGGCTGTCTGAGAACTGAGCCTGGGGAGGATGATATACTTGAGCATGAGCACCAGAATTAAAAGCGAAGTAACCTATGTCCTAGCTACGAGTCTTAGCTGTAGGCCTGACTGGGAGAGGAAGAAGATATGGTAATAAGGGGTTTCCACGAAGGATGTTTAACTTATTTGAGAAAAATCCAGACTATACAATTTGTTTAAAGCAGTTTTTGTTTTCAAAATACCGGTTTAAGGATTGCTACTGCTCTAAAATTGTATTATTAAATAACACTTCTAATTACTGCTTTCTTCTAAAGTAGCCCTTAGCTCAGCAAGCTTCAAGTATATCTGTTGTCTCAGCCAAGGGATTCTGTCAGCCTTTCCAATTGTTACGTTTGGGTTTCTTTTATGGGAAGGTAAATCCACTGCTTCTCCTGAGAAGTAACCCATCAAGTCTGAAACTTACTAATCTTTCACAATTTGATGTGGACATTTAAATAGACAGCACACATTTTTAAAAGGCTAAATTTCCAGTTCATATTCTCATATTTGACACTGTTGACCTAATCTTTTAAGCTATGTAATTAATTGTCTTATCAGGTTGTTCTTAAAATGACTAGGAAAGTGGTGGCGGTGACACTTGACATGCTACACTAAGGTCATATTAGCATCTTCTACTAGTTTTCTGCCATTTAAATGAGTGTTCTGCTTGCTGATTTTTTTGTGCTGTTTAGAGTAAATATGTCTATCTGGAAGAATAAATACATGTGAAAACTGGATATGCATATATTATGTAACCATAGTTCATATTTTTGCCAGGAAACTATTAAAAGTAAGTAAAGTTTCATTAGCAAGTATGAGGACCACACTATTAAATCTATCATACTGCTTAGAATATTTTTGTAGCATGGTTTTTGTTAATATTTCTAGTATGCCATTCATACTGCTGGTGCTCGTGCATTTACATGTCTGTAAATCATTCATTATCAGAAGTACTCAAATCCACATTAATTTTTTTTTTTTCTGGAGGATATTAGGCTGGATTTTTTTTCAGCTGTCTGGTGCTGTGCTAATGGAGTCTTGAACTGGCTGTTTCTGCTCCAGGTAGCTTCTGGAACAGTTGAGTCTGTCCTTTGCTGCTTGATGAGAACTTGTTGTGCTTCAAAATCACAAGTAAACTCTAGGGGAAGCTAAATAGCTGTGATTCTGCAGTCTTATGCAGCGACTGGCTCAACAAGTGACAAACCTAGCATGATTCCACTTTGGGGTCTCCTGTCACAGTACAGTTGAAAGCAGAGGAAGAAAGCGAGTGTGTGTTTTTTCCTAACTTAACGTAGACATATAAGCCAGGGCCTCCATATATTGTACTGGGAAATTTTTGTTCCATCATTTAGTGATCTAATGAGAAGCAAACTTAAAGACAGTCACGCTTGCTTATGCTCTTAGCCTTCATAGGTTGCCTGATCCTGACCCAGGTGTCTTTTGAACCCATTGGCTAACATCCAAATAAATGGAATAGAAGTCCTGACAAATGTTCCTCAAATTTGTGGAAATGAATGGCTGAATGATAGAGATCTGCCTTTCAGTGTGATGAAGTAACTTGGGTAGATGTGACCAAACAAAGACAAAGTTGTCTTTGTTCCATGCCATTTGATGGGAGCTGGGGGACATATGGGTGACATTCACCTCCTGCTCAGTGGGATCATTAATAGGACATGAATAGTGATAGGGAATTAGGGTAACTGTGCTGGAGGGGTATGGAGGGAGTTGGAGGCACAGGACATACTTCTGTAGAAGCCATGCTTGATCACTGTGGTCAATCACAAATATTGTTCTGCCTCTTCTGTGCAACAGTAATGATTTTTATGTTTATCCATTGTGCTGTTTTGTGTGCTTCCACTTAGGACTGCTTCACCCAAGTCTTAATGGAACTTGACTTCTCTTGAAGTCCACAGTAATCTTGGCCACTTGCTCTTTCTGATACCCCTGTGCAGGATGAAGGTGAACTTAAGGTGTTGATGTAAATCTGCATGTTTTGCAGGGCCAGCCAGCATGCTGCTGCTTAGGTTCCTGCTCCATGGTTGTTGCTGGGGTGGCTGTGTCAGTTGTGTATTCTGCTGTGTTTGGTTTCCAGTGGTTTGGAGTGTCACGAGGCTTCTGAAGTGTTTAAGGAATTTGTCATAGAAGTTCTTGAAATCAAACTTTATCCTACTTCATTCAAAGCTCTTCAGCTAGAGTTTGTGGGTTCATAACCACATTTCATTTCTGAGGGACAATTGTTGGGAAGTGCAGAATACTGGGGTGCCTGGGGAGCCCAGGTCAGGGAGAGGAAAGGCATATTGCTAAGATTGTCTGTCTTCTACTCTGGGACTTGCCCCGTGTCATTTCAAGCAGGATAGTTTGGAGCTGTAGGAGAGATGGGGAGGGGGGCGGAGAGAGGGCATCCAGCTGGGAATAAGGTTTCCGTATTACATTGTCTTGAGGGCTTAGGGTTTTTAAAAAATTAGTTACACTAGACCACCAAAGGGCTACCTTTGGGGGGAAAAAAGTACCTCTGCAGGCTCGAACTGAAGTCAGCAGGGCAAATTAGTCTTCAACTTTTGGTAGCCTTATGCCACCAGATTTGTAAGTGAGCAATAATTGGACGAGAATTAGATGTTTCCTTTAAAAAAGGGTTTTTCTCTATTGTTAATACTGTTTGAGCATATATATTGTGGCTTATGCCTTACGTGCCTTTCTTTTTTTCCTTGCTGAGCAGAGTTTGTGAACTATTTTGCCATGAAGTGGTACTGAAATTTGTAGATTTTAGATAGCTAGGCTAACTCAAGGTATTCTCCAGGTACTTAAAATTTCACATCCTACTATAATCACGCTTAATATCCTTACTTGGTATGCTGATGAGATTTAACAATTAAAATCCCTGCACTGCATCATGAATAGGAAGTATGCCTGAAGAGCGTTCGTAAGCTCAGGTTAACAGTAGTCCACCCAGGAGTGCACAGAGGGGAAGACGTGACTGGGAGAGTGGGCTGGGATGTTAAAGGTTACTTCAGCATTGACAATAGGTGCAAGTGCTGGGCATCAACATGTGCGCAACTATTGCGCTACCAACTTGACATGTTTTATTTTCACTTATTTTTGAGATATACTGTAAGTTTTTGATGTTTTGTAGCTAACAGTTATTTGACTGACTTACCCGATAGATTAATTAATGCTGGAATCATTTGTAAAATCTGTTGAGAGATTATAGCTTTTGTGTCATTAGCTGGTTGTACCTGGAGTTCATGAGTGTTTCTGCCATCAGTGGAAATACTGGTATTATATGATTTGTCCATTAGAGGTCACTGTTTAAGTAGATTTAGAAGTTTCTTCCATGGGAAGATGCTTATGCGCCTGGTGGCGATTCAGTCTGCCTGGTAGGTGGTAGGGAACAGCAGCTTAGTTTTGCTTTTCTCCTCAGTCTCCTTAACCTCAGGTGATCCTGTGTTTGTGCTGCCTTTAGACGTCCTCAAAAGTTGTCTCCTATTCATAGTTTGCTCCTGCTAATTTTTCTACCCATTTGCTTTTGTGCTCTGACTCCTTGCCCAGTATTATCAAATGTCTGAATTACAAAAGATTTGGAATAACTATTTTTTTTTTCTGAAACCTCCTGTATTACCTGATGTCACATTCTCTGTCCTCTTCTCCCTTTCCTCTGAGCTGCTGTCCCTTGATGTTCTCTGCTCTTTCTGCTGAGTTTTCCTTGGTTCTCAAGTGTAATCCTTTCCTCATCTTTAGTCCGTTTCTTTTTGTGAGATTATCCATTAGCTTTTACTGCTGGTTCCCATTTCCACAGTTGAATTTTATTTCAGAGTTAACTTTCTGATCCTATCAGAATAGTTGTGTCTCATCATGTTCCTTTGACAGCTATGTGGCCACTCTTTATCATCCTTGTGCATTTTGCCTTCTTCCAGCAGAGCAGTTACACAGTTCAAAATTTTTGTCCTTTTTTTTGCTGCTCACACAGCTTACTGCTTCTTTGCTCTACCACCTCCTTCCAAATTGTTTTGCTCTCTGTGCGTGACCAGCACAGAAGCTTGTCCTTTTATCGCTGCTAACCCTCTTGAGGGTGTCCTTGATCTTATTTAATATACTGCTAGGTTCCCTTGATGTCATCCTTATGTTAGGCCATCTTCTTTATAAGTCACCTTTCTGGCTGTATACATCTGTCTGGATGTGTTGGAGGTAGTCCAGAGACAGTTAGCAACACTTCATCTGTCTGTCCTGAATTCTTTCCCAGTCTAGCTGCTTTGTCTTCTCCAGACTGCTGAAATGTGTTATGGTGTCTCCCACTGGTGTTGTCTGACACTTTGCATTTTGCCTGGTATCAGGTTATTTATACAGCAAACTTGCTGACTGCTACGGGGAACTAGATGTCCATATACTCTTTACTGCTTCTTGTATTCTCCTCTTCTTGTATACTCCTCTACTTCTGCCTCTGCTTCCTTCTGGTAAGTTGTTCCACACGGTTGTACTGACATGATATACCCCAAAATGGTGCAAGTAAGCTATCTGCATAGTGAAACTAGGGTTGTGTCCAAAGCACAAGACCCCCGCCTGCCTGACGGTGGCCTCTCAACTGTGCTTGGGAGTGGTGCTTTAAATTAACTGTAAGCCTTTCATTTTTGTTATATATTTGTATTTGTTTTTACTTCCCATTTCTGGTGCAGGGATCTCTAAAGGGAAATCTTTTTATGAACTCAGCACACAGGGGGACCTATACATATGCCTTACTAAATTTGTGACATCTGAGTTTGCACAAATGTTTAGATTAAATACCTTGTTAGCTTTTTTCTGTTCTCCCTGAAAAAAAACCCAAACCTTTGGTTCTGAGAAAGTACAGATGGTAGAGCATTTTAGCTTTAAATAGCATAAATTTTGTTTTTAAGAATCTTTGGGAGAATGAAGCAGAATAATTTATGAAACAGTTTTGTGCTGTAATGGTATAAAGAGTGCGTGCTGAAACTACCCCAATTTTTGCATAATTTAAATTGTCGGAGTTTGTACTGTATGGCAACAAAGTCAGTTTTACATCATAAGTAAGTGTACATACTAAATACGGCACTAGACACAAATCACTTGTGTCTAGGTCATAGTTCTTCAGGAGCTGTTCTTTTATTAAAAGGTATGTGCAAACACATTAACTCCTTTTTTTATAAGTCTCAATGTTTCTGACATGTTTTAGTGCAAATTTCTTGTGTCTTTACTTACCTCCCAGTGGCTTAAAATAACTGTAATTTTTTTTGTGGAAGCCCCATATAAATGATCTTTCGCCACGTGTATGTACAGGTTGTAATGTAGAATTGTTGGAAACCCTCTTGCTAGATATAGACTGTTTTGAAGTTCACATTTTCAAAACTAGTAAATGTTGCACAGGTGAACTCACATCATTAAAGAGCTTAATTTTGTATCATAAAGAATTTGCTGTCTAACAAGCCAAGTGGAATTTTTTTGTTGCTAATATTGAAAGATGGAGGTGAGAAGGTAGATTTGGTCTACACTGAGGGGAAACTGGATTTAGTTTTGTATACTCGCTTTTGTACTCTATTTTCTAGGTATTCTTTTTGTTCTTCTAGTAATCAGGTGTGTTGGTTTGAAGTGGATAATGACACATTTCCATTGGTGCCCTGTGTCAAAAATACTGTGGAGTAAAATAACCCTTAGGGTGAAATAATTTCCTGATCTTTATCTCAAGCTGGCAATTTGTGGTAATGTGGTTTCTCTTGTCTAGAAGGAGTATCTGCTGTAGCTGGAAATGAAATATGTCAGCTGAAGCCTGGGATCAGTTAATGTAAAGGCGCAGGGAGGACTCTGTACCATACAGACTCAAAGCAGTGGCTTTCAGTACTGGGTAGAGGGAGCCCAAACTAGGAGGGAGCTTAATTCGTTCCCAGCTCTGAGGGCTGGAATAAGGGCATGTGTAAACACGTGCTGACTTTGCTTTTGAGCAGTGTGGTTTTTTAGCACAGTCTTTTCCTGTGCATGTGTTCAGAGGACAAACTGGTGTCTCTGATAAATAGCATCAGTATGGCGGGCTGTGATGCCGAGTTGGGGAAGAGTCAGTTGATCCAAGTAGCAGTAGAAAATAGTCCTAGGGGAGTTCTTAAAAACATTTCAGTGGTATAAAAAGTGTACTATTAATACTGCCCAATAAAGTGAACTGAAATTATGGACTATTTTTCAGATACAGTGAAAGCAGGATTTTGTAAACAAGCTCTGCTAAGCACACAGGTAGGTTGGTATGCCTGAGTAAGAGGCTGAGTGACCTTGACCTGTGAAGGGTAACCTGTAGTATCTGTTCAAGACCTGGTGTTCAGGGCGTCTTTGGTTAGTCCCTCTTGTGGACTGCAGAAAGCATGTTAAATAGACTGAAGTAAAGAGAATTGGGGGCGGGGGTAAGGGTGAACATGCAGAACTTAAGCTGGTTTGATTTAACTAAAGCCAGCTACTGTGCAGTAGTGTGAAACTCTGGAAAGATCGTGCTTAAACAACTTAAGCACCTCAAGGAGACTCACTGAGATTTAGTGAGACCATTTGCAATTGCATTTGGTGGAAGCCTGATAATAAATCTCAATTTAACACTATCCGCTAAAGTTCTTCAGTCCTGCAGAAGTTATTTTTCTTAACAATTCCCTGTTGTTGAAATATCAACACATCTGACCTGTAATAAGGGGGTGTAGCCTGAGTTATTCAACTTTTTGCATGGTATACCACATGTTTAGGTGTTTTTGTTTTTGTTTTTTCCTTCTGACATAAAAGTAAGGTAGCAAAGCATCTTGGCTGAACTATGTACTCCTGACAAAACAGGTATTGAAACTGAAGATGCTGTGGTCCCCTACAGTACTTGCATGTCACACTAATTCAAAAAGCTTGGCTAATAGTGTGTTTTCATCAAAATTATTTGTAGAAATTAAGGGACATGTTTATATCCACGTTTTTATACCCATCCTCACTTGAACAGTACTGTTCCTTTCTGCTGTAAAAAAAGCTAACAATAATCAGATTTTTGTGAGCTGTTTTGGTGTGGTTGCAGTTTTTTGCTGTTAGGTTATTTATTTTCAACGTAGTAATTGCTTCCTAACCTCAGCCCCTGGTTTCTCGTATTTCTCTACAAACTCAGAAGTGCATCTTAAGCTTTCTTCTCAGAGAAGAACAGATTTGTCCTTTGTCTTCACTAGATGTCACTTGATTCCCGGTCTCTTCTCAGCTTTCTTGTGCTCACACCACTTCTTAGACTCTGGCTTCTAAATTAAAACGGTTTGTTGATAAATTATTTTGTTAGCACAGTAGCAATCAGTGAGCTATAGTATAATTTAAACGTGTTCATAGGAACTTTTTCATAACTGCAGTGCTTCTGTGGATGATTGCAAAAACAAACTCTGCTGGTTTCTGGAAAGAGCTGAAGATTAAGGAGCAAGTTTGGTTTTAATGTTTTCAGTGTTGGGAAGGTTAGTATCCATCTTTGGAAGAGGGTGGAGAGAGGGCAGAAGGGGGAACTTGAACTACATAATGTGTAAACTAAGTACTGCATGCTTCACTTGGGATAAGGAGATTCTCTCCAGTTAACTGCCAAGTATGATATCAGCATGCCTATGAATATTTAAAATGAAAACTGTTGTGTTCTCCCTCTGCTAATTCCTCTTTCATTTTGGTGAAGCTGATTGCTTCGCTCTCAGTATAACAGAACCCTCGTCAAATGAATCTAAACATGACTCCAGCTCTAAGAGCGCAGTTATATTGGATGCACAGAATGCATTATGTATTTAGTATTCTAAATTCTTCCTCCCCCATGAAATGTGAGTAACATTTCATGTCTTTATGACCTTTACTCTAGGGGATCCTTACTCACGAAAAGTTCCTGTTGACGCTAACTGGATTAGCAACAGTCTGCAGAACTGGGTTTGTTATATAGTTCACAGGTTTTACTTGAAGTTTAAGAAGTAGATTCTCACTCTTGGCAAGAAAACCTTATCTAGGATCTGCAATGGACTGATAGCACTCTCAAAGGTCTGTACTGAGTTCTTTTTACTCTGTATGACTCTTGACCAGCTTTTAAGTGGAACGATTTGATGAGAAACTGGCATAGTCTTATAAATCACTTCTCTGACAAGTAGTGCTATTTTAATAGCTCTTCTGGATAAATATTCCCTTAGAACCTGTAAAGGTTTAGAGTACTACTGAATGTCATGTTCCTAGGTACTGCAAAATTATTTCATTAAGTAAAGAAACATTCTGAAAGAATGAGGGATTCTGCAGCTTAAAGTTTCTAAACATATGAATGTCAAATAAACAAATCATGTTTTAAATAAATAAATTTCTTATTTCACTTGATGTCTGATTCAAACCCCATTGGATTCAATGGGAGGTTTTCTGTAGCCTTTGAATCATATTTATTGAGGAGACTGTAAGCTTACTTGCACATAGTTTTATGAATAGTCAGGTGTTACAGATACGGTTTTCTGAGCAGCAGTGGACAATGTTTATTCTGAACATTCAGTGTTAAGGTATACATGAATTGAACTGTTTATCTCAGTTTACATGCTATGTGTTGCTCTCATGGAGACTTTTTAACAAAATAATTTCACTTGTCCAATTAGGTAGTTTATTGACTCTTGTCACATTTTTCATCTGAGCTTCCTTGTCTAAAATGTTTTTTTATTTTAGTTTTAACTTGTAAAGGAAATTTTTATATGGGTCTTTTTTATTAAGAGTGTCTTTAGGAATGTTTGATTTAATGTCAGTACCTGCTAAGTATAAAAAACCAGACTAAATTTCATCTTTTAGATCCAAAGCAAATGGAGACTTAATCTCGCAAACACCTGAGTTTGTTCACTTTTAAAGTTTTGGGGATTCCTGTTGTTTTCCAGTGTTTCACAGAAGCTTTAAGACAAATAATCCTGGAGGTCATTTGCAGAAATAGACATTTACCAGAAAACCTGTGCATTTTCAGCTGTATGAAGACCCTGCCACCTAAAGAGGAATTGTATTGAAATCTAGATGAATGACTGTAGAGTGGCAGTGTGGAACTGGAGGGCAAGAGATGTGCCTCCTTTTCTCCTCTTCCATTTCCTCCTTCTTCCTGCTTTGTTAGAGGTTGGGTGTACAAAAGGAGCTGGATCTGGATGTGAGCGCTAAGCAGTGGTGTGAGAACCTCTTCCTGCTTTACGAGAAAGGGTTACATCTGAGACACGTGTAACTCCAACCTGCTTTAACTGATTTAAATGTTCTTAGCATGTTTCTCTGCATGATAGTTGTCTCAGTTAAAAGGTCTGTCTAACCCATCATCCGTCCTCCAACAGAGGGCAACATCAGACCTCTAGTAAAGATAGGTGTCTAGTGTTGGTTTCTGGATCTTGATGTGGAGAGAGAACTAAGGTCCAGATCCAGGATACTTAGGTGTGGAGTTATATATAAGCATTGATTAGTAGAGTTTAATCCTTCTTCTGATATGATTTCCTAAACATACACAACTTTTGAACAGCTGCTGCTTATTTAGGAATAAAATTAAAAACTTGCCTTGAGTGAAAGGCTGCTCTGATGAGAATATATTTTAGTTTGTAAAGAATTGCTACTAACTTCAGGACAAAAAAGAGCATATTTGTTTTTAAAAGCTTTGAAGTATAACAAGTTGCCAGTCCTTATTTACTCTTATTCCTTGGTGTGCTGTCTGTAGACCCTCTCTTTCACTCTCAACCAAGCTCTTGAAATCAAGGTGAACTCTACAGCTGTCACAGTGAATCCCTCTATGCAATTTCCAGTATTGAACAAGGGGAAGGAAGCTATTACTGGTCTTGTGAAGTGAGGCTTAATATGAATGGGGCTTCATGATGTGACTGAAGCTTCACAGGAGAATTCAAAGGCGTCGGTCTGCCAAATTTTACTAGCATTTGCTGAGGGGGAGTTTACTTGTTAATGACACTGGGCAGCAGATGGTCTTAGAAGAGTTGTTAAGACACTGTGGATTGTACTGTAAATATGTGGGTGAATGGAACCAGAATGCCGGCAGTTCGGTCTCACCGCTCATCATGAGAAGGTGACTTGAGTGGAATTCAGTATTGCCAGAACATGAATTTCGTTGGTGTTTGGCAGTCTGCTTTGTATCTGGGAAGAATTTGCAGCACAACAGTGGGATGGTAGTTGGGACACAGTTGTATAAACTTCAGAACAGAGAACATTATATGCCTAGTTAACCTTGCTTGAACCACTGCTTGACCTTCACTGATGTGAAGGTACTGAACCTGTGCAGTTTAGCTACAAGACCAGTACAGGACTTAATTTCGGTCTTCTAATTTTGAATCCAAGAGAGCATTCATATTACAAATGAATCTTAACTGTTGAACCAGAAAATAAGCTGTTATAGGAAAAGGTCCTCTCTCCCCTACCATAAGCCTGTTCTGAGCTATTCCTCTGTTTTTCTTTCTCATGAAATACCTCCAGCCCCTCCATCCAAAACCAAAAATACAGTTGTGGTTTGGGGCTTTTAATTTTGGTTTAATAGGGTGAGACACAAAAAGTATTTCATTCAAATCCTTTGCTAAATTTTTAGCCTTTTTATCTCAGCCTGATTACCTGTGCAGCTTTTAGTATAGCTTGAAGAAAATAATGATATAAAGTATCCTAATTCACAACATAAAATACAGTATGTGGGAATTACGCAGATATATCAGAATTTAGCGACAGTGTGTAAGAACACAGCTCTGGTTGTTCACTAGGAACACTTACACCTGCGCCCTGACAAAAGATGACCAAATTAAAAACCTCTGATAAACTAGCCAATGGAAGGTGAGTTTTTGCCCTGTGTTTACAAGTGGGATGATCAGGTAGACTTCGAGAATTTAAACTGTGTAGTAACCCCCCTTGAAACTAGTGTTCTCTTTGATGTTGTGATCTGCAGTGCAAGTGTAATCTTCACAAAAAAATCTCTGGAAGCCATTTTCTTCCTATCTTGATGTCTAGGTGTAATTTTTTTCCAAGTAGTTTCATGTTGTTTTTTTTAAATTGTTTTGTTGTTTTTGGTTTTGTGGAGGGGGTGTTCTTTTTTCTTTTTTTTTTTTTTGTTTCTTTTAAAAGGCAGCTGCTCACCTTCTTCCTTGAAAGGATTCTTCATCTCTCCATAGTCTCCTAGCTTAAGTCAGAAATTAAGTACAAGCTGAAGAATTCATTTTTTCTTAAGGGGGAAGCAAGCTGGTTTGGACAGGTATTTGAAAGGATATATCCACTAAATCAGTGTTGCTAGTTCAAGGTAGCTCAGTAACTGGGTCCAGCTTTTTGCTTGATGTCACATATTGTTTGGACTCTGTCAGGCTGCTTGGAGGGTACTTGTCCCCATCTTGCAGTTTGCTCTCAGATGCAGAACAGCTTTGCTGCTACTTCATGATGTAAGAGGTTGTTAAGTATCTAAATCCACTGTGGATTGGACTGACTAAATGTAAGGTGCCCATTGACCAACACTGGTTCAACTGAAACACACGTCAGGTATTGCTGGCTTTCCTTGCATGAGTGTAGCATTAACAAATTGTCACTGTAACCTGACAGTTTCTGTAGGCTGGCCTCAGACCATGAGCAAAAAACTTTCATGGGCTTCCAGTCTTTGTAGTGACAGTATTTTCTTTGGTGTAAGATATGATTTTTTTTAGTTGTCTTTGCGAACTCTGTGTCTTGGATAATAGCTTCTTAATTTCTTTATCGTCTCGTGGTGCGGTTCAGCCTGAATAACTGAAATGCAGAACTGACACGCAGGCAGCCAAGCTGACTGTAGGTTTGGGAAGTCTGGCCTCCTGAATGTCAGGCTCTTGTTTCAGTGTTCCCACAACTGGGGTCTGCGTTACATTGAGCGTAACTTGTGATGTTAAGTTGCTCTGTGTTTTTTTAGGAGAGCGTAATCTCATACACTGTCAAAAAGGCCAAAACCTTCATATCAAATTTTTATTAATTGCATCAACAGTGTAACTTCAGAGACCAAATACAATTCCCCTGTACTGTTTAGGCTTTGACTAGACTAAAACCTGTTTGCTAATCCTTCGGATTCCTAGTCTTGCATAAACATACTATATGTTTGAGAAGGCAGAAACGTGGTTTGCCAGTCCATTGCATCTCATCAAAGTCAAATTATAAAGTCTAATTTCTGAAAGGAAAACATTTTAATACTGGTAATTACAGATCTGGTGAAATATTGAGGCTGGAAACAGCTGAATTATGTCAATTAAAATCCTCAGTTAATTTCTGTTAGAGAATAATTTAAAACAACAGTAATAGTAGTATGTTACCCTTTACTTTCTGAAGACACATAAGTCTTGCCATCATTGAGTGACAGATATGCATGGACCAGTTGGAAAACACCACAAAGGGAGGGCTTTTAAATGTTCAGATTTGCTTTAATGACTTTATTTTAAAAAGTCTGTTTAAAAATCTCCTGCAATGAATATGACCCTCACCAGTAATATTTATGTAGTGTAATTAGAGTGTTTGTTAGGGATCCTGTTATTATTCACAATGTAATTAGGCTTATAATCTTGTAAATGTGACATACTATAATGTTCTGCTTTGTAAACATTATTGACTCCATTTTAAGACTGAGATTGCCTCATGCCAACAAATAAAAGAAAATCATGGCCTCATAAAAACTTCTAATTATTTAGATGTGCACTCTATGGGTTCCTGATACAGTCAAAGTTGAGAATGAACGAAGGTGAATATTGAACACAGGTGCAAACTTCAGTGCAGGTGATTTGCCAACCTCCTTTTATATAAACCTCAGCTGTCTGCTTAAATCTCACTAAGTTTAAGGGGGAAAAGATAGCTTTTTAACCTCACCTGCACTGGCATATTCATATTGTGCTTCTTTATTTTTCATGTTTCTGGATAATAACCAGGTATTGATTTCTTGCTAATCCAATGTAACCATTGTATTGATCAGTTATTCATTCATGGGAGGTAACTGAAAATGGGATTGGCTGAACAGTTCATCTTTTAGGGCTGAACTTAATTTTTTTGTCATTTTTGTTGATTCTTAAATGGACAACAACGTGGATACTGGATTACCTGACCAGTAAGTGGAATGGGCCAGCACTAAAAGTCAGTTTTTATTTCATGTTTGCTATTGAAGACCTTTAATAAAACTGTTACCTTTGGTGTAACTACTTGTGTATCCATTTTTTTAAAAACTCAGAATTACATTATCTGTGTCCCTTAACCTGTGCTCTTTTGAGACCTGTGTGCGCTACATGAACACAGATGAAGCCCTGCTTCTCCTTTAGTCTATGAGAGCATTCTGTCTGCAGTGGTCTTTGTTAATCAAAAGATCTTACAATACTGGTAGTAATTTTCTGAAGAGTACAAAGCAACTCAGCAATGAGAACAGATTCCAGATAGGAGACTTTCTCTGATACAAGCTTTGCTTTTGTTGTGATAGCTATTAGGTGCTGTTTCTACCATCAGCCACTGTACAAACAGAGCAAAAGACTAATGATGCTAATAGAGCATCTGTAGTCTAGGTAGGTTGCTCTAATTGCAGTCTCTCACTGTGAAAACTTTTCCACAGCTGTGCCAGCAAACATCGCAGACCTGAGAAACATAGAAGTGCTCAACTTTTTCAACAACCAGATTGAGGAGCTGCCTACACAGATCAGCAGCCTCCAGAAGCTCAAACACCTGAATCTTGGGTGCGTATCTTAATGCAAAAATTTTGCTGTAGTAGAGGTGCTGTCAAACATTGTTGCAACTGAAACTGGAACTTTGTATTTTTTGCTATTAAAGTTTCTTTTTGAAAATGTTTGTGATGATAACTTGGCAATTATGGCTCCAGGGTGTTTATCTAGCGTCCTGGATAATCGGATACCCCATTCAAGGTTGCCATTCAAGGGCAACAGCAACGCGCATTCATCTAATACTGAAGTCAAACAATTACTGAATTTTACTTCCCTAGCAACTCTCTCTTAATTTTGTGGTTGCTGTGGAAGAGCCAGGCTCTATATTCTGTTCTGCTTTAATTAAAAAAAAAAAAAAAAAAAAAAGAAAAAAAGAAACCAAATACTCATTTTCCATGTTAATTTAGGACTTTAATTCCAAAGTCCCAAATTCGAGATTAAAGAAATTTCCATTTCTGCTACACCTGTAAAAGAAGGAGCAAACCTTTAAATGTGGTGTGCATTTAATTCAGAAAGCTAATATTGACTGAATTTGAGCCAGAGGCATTCCTGTTAAGTGTTCATGTGCCATATTCCAGTAGAGTTGGTGATTTTTTTTTAATAACTACAGTTGCAGAGGACTTTCTCAAATTATTAAGAAATGTGAACCTTGTCAAGACTAAGTGGATGAATTAAAGGGTAACTACTTAAGAAAGCACTAGTAAGGGGGGTGAGCTTTAGCTTTATAGGCTTCTCATAGAAAGAATGCTTGTATTTTATAAATTCAAACTTCTGAACTCCTTAATCAAACAGGATATTTTATTACTTTAAATATCAGATTATTTTGGCTAGGCTCTGTGTATCCTGCTTTAGATACTTTTGTAAAGTGCTGCTAATTGAATTGCATCCTGAACCGTTGGAATGCCAATAAATGTTTTCATGATGATCTTTTTCTCTGGTCTTTACTTGATCACTTTAGATCTCTGGCACACCCTAATATCTGTTTGAACATGGATTAGATCATTAATTAATATTTGCTCTGAAAAGCAGCATTTTGTATGCCTTGGGAGTTAAAAATCCATATTTTGGAATTGCGTATGGAAGTGTTGCAGTGTATAGAGGGAGGAACAAGTTGGGCTCTTTCCATGGATTGAAGCAGTAACAAGTGCTTTTGTAGATGAAGTACTGGTCTCCACTACATTTTTTCTATTAATGTAGTACAAAAGGCCACTTGGTGTTAAGACCAGCAGACGTTTAGGTCTGGAACCACAGTTGCCACCTTCATGTGTCATGTGGTCCAAGACCTTGTAGATTAAATGCTCTTCCTTCTTAATGTCCTCCTTGCCCATATTCTTCCAGACATAAGTTTAGTTCTGCAAAATGGGTTTGGCTTCAGAGGTCCTTGGAATCAGTGAAGGGGAAACTGCTCTGCTCTAATAGTTTGGGGCTCGGTGGGGGGAGCCCAGAAACCCTCTTGTCATCTGCAGTGCACGTACCCACACAGGGCATCAAAACAACCCTCTGAGAGAGAGGGGAAGCTTGAATAAGAGCATAGATGATTTTTGGGAGGATTTTGGTGCAGAAGGATCAAGTAATGGGTGGGAAGAGGGAAGATGTACTGCTGCACTGAAAGCTTAAAAAAAAAATTGGAAGGCAGGTATGGCCATGGCATCTGTGGCACAAGCTCAATATTTGAACTTCTGCAGGGCCAAATAGTGCTGGGCAGGGACTTTCAGCTGGTTCTTTTTCCATGCCAAAGAACAGATATCAATCTGCCTGTTGGCAATAGGGAGAACACTCCTTCTCTCCCTGTTCCTCCCTGTTCCTTGCTTACAAAAGGGAAGGCCATCAGGGGCACTTACTCTTTTTACTAGTGAAAAAGGAGCTGCTTTCTTTAGTCCTATTTGATATAAAGAGCAGTTTTAAAAGGAGTAAAAAGTCTGCAGTAAAAATAGTGGAGAATGCCTTCCTGTGTTTTAACAGCTACTGCTGCAACAGTAATACTACAGGTGTGTGTCCATGGTAGTACTTCTTATCAGGGATGATGAGGAATAAGATTTTAGCTACAGAGGGCTGATCTCTAAAGGTTCTTGCTCTGGTGGATCTGGCTTTTGCAAAAGTGGGAGAGGAAAAATGAGACTGGTGTATCGGTCTGTAAAAAAATGTTGTATGTGTAGTCATCGTGCTTAGTCTGGAGGTGCAGCTGCCTTTGTGTTTAACTCAGCATCCAAAGGACTTTTAGAAGATGGCCTTATTAGCTGTCCTGTAGATACCTTCCACAGTACTTATCACCTAGTATAGCACAGTGTTTGACAAACATTGCATGGGGGGGAGGGAAGGCCCTAGAGAATAGAGCCAAAAGTTGTTATTTTTGGGTACATGACTTCGACAAGTCAAATCTTTGACTTGAGTTTTCATAGTTATTAGCATTACAACATTCTCCGTAAATTCACAGTGTTACATCATCTTTTGACTTCAGTTGTAGCTATTGCTGTTTATCACTTTTGTGTCAGAAGGAGAGTCCAATTAAGAATATGTTTAGACATAACGTGAAAGGTCATGATTGTTTCCCATCATAAGAATAAAATCCTGTTCTTCAAAATAGCTACGTGTACATGCTCTTCCTGAAGATGCCTGTCTTCTCTGTTCCACTTTCAAACCCAGGTTACAAACGAAGCAAGATGCGTACAGGCAAGCTATCTGTTTGCTGTTCATATGCTAGGGACAGTGTAAGTAATGAGCTGGTAGTTCTTTTCTGTTCCTGTGATAAGCAGCCAGAGCTCTAGCTTGTACGCAAACAGTAAGGTGCTATGAATATAGTCTCCAGCTCCTTGCCTTTGTCATTGCAGCAGCTCTAGTGACTATTTGGATCCCCCCATTCAAGCCCTTTGAGGTCAAAGAAAAGTTACTGTGTTTTCTGTAGCTTGTCAGCTCCAGGTTATCAGATAAATCTTTTTCTCCTGTGAGCTTTTCCCATCTTTTTCTGGCTTTTGCCACTAACAACTGGTATTCTAAACCCTCTAAGACTGGCTGAATGGGCTATTTTTAGGCTAAGCCTCATCAGTCAGAGGGCTGACATTTTATTTACCTCAAGCTCCATGTGCATCAATAGTTGTCTAGTGACACAAATTTGCTGTTCTTAAGGGGTTTGAGTAGCAATTATCGATGAACGTAAATACCCGTGCAGTCAAAGTACTCGTATTCGGTACCATGGTGACGAACTGTATGTATGTATGGGGGAATGGTAGATGGCAAAGATGCTGTGCAAAGGGGTAATTTGTGGTTTAGCTAGAAGACGGGTCATCTACCAAGCACCACCTTGCCTAGTGGCATGCTTTGAGCTGGGCATAGCACTGTGGCTCCTCTCTCCCCTTTGCTTTGTGTTTCAGGTGTGGCTGTTGATTGACAGACAGGATCCATTGCGGGAACATAAGTTTTGGGCATATTTGAGAGTAAGAGCTGAAAAAGGTCTGTGTTGCAAAAGGCTTGCTTAGTATCTTGTAGCATCAAGCCCTTTTCAAAACAAAACGAAAGGGAATTTTGGTATAGATTACTTTTTTTAAAGAAATGAAACTTTTGTTGCCTGTATTATTTCTGCCAGATGAAGTGAATACTGATGTCACATTCTGTTTTTTCCTCTTCACCTACAGCATGAACAGGTTAAACACCTTGCCAAGGGGATTTGGCTCTTTACCAGCTCTGGAGGTTCTTGACTTGACTTACAACAACTTAAATGAAAATTCTCTACCAGGCAACTTCTTCTATCTGAGTAAGAAACTTTTCTAAAAACTCTACAAATCATCATGATATGGTGCTTTGCTTTCTGCAGTTGAAATATATTTGATGGAGACCAAACTCCAACAGAATTTTTTTCTGATATTTATGTTTTCCTTTGAATATCTCTTGAATATTTCTACATAGCTCAGCAATGTTTATCGCTGATATACAATCACCTGACACCATTGGACATGAGCAGAGTTGGTTAGTAATGGTATATTAGTTTTCTTTGGAGTAATATTTCCTTGGGTGCCATACTCCGTTAAAACTTCATGGAAGCTTGCGAGCCTCAGGGGAAAGTAAAATGTTTTACAAGGCAACTGTAGTGTGTTGGCTCTGGAAATAATTGTGTTCCTGATAGTTCATCACTGAAATAGTTTTAACAGCTTATGGATGTTGAAGTGACCAGTATGTTAAAAAATACACTAAGGTTACAAAGTTTGGCACAGGAATAGTAGAGTTAAGCTGACCTTTGTAGATGTTAAAAATACATACTTGGAGAGTTAAAATAAAGGTATTGTAATGCATATGTGCAAAAGGGATACATTATGGTTGCCTAAGCAACTTGACTTCAGGCACTTTCTGGATTTCAGTGATTCTGCTACCTTACTGATCTTTTCAGTGTACTGTGCTGATGTGACTTCAGGATCAGTGCATTTAGCAGCAAAAGTGACAGGTGAGGGGAGAGGGAGTGCCACTGTCCAAGAGATTTCATGATTGTAAACTGGCAGAGGGAAATTTTTAAGTCAGCATTATTAAAAACAGTCACATATAATGAAATGAAAAGAGGAGGAGGAGTAAACTGCGTAAGAGAAATGGGACCTCCTCTCTGGAAAGGGGAGGAGAGGTTTTGCTGACCTGACCACCTTCCTTCCCACTGCACACAACAGTTCTTTTTAAGTCTCCATTTTAATTTTTTTTTTCCCCTCAAACTGCCATGTATGCTCGTTCAATAATAGCAAGCTACATGGTTGTGCTGGGTCATCTCTTTTTCTGTGAATTTCATAGAGTCTAAGCGTGGAAATTTCAAATTACACAATTTGAGTCTTCTGTACTGCTCTCTTTTAAGGTTTGTTTCACAGTGTTAGGCTGTCCTTTCTATAGAGCTTAACATAGATGTGTACTTGTCCAGAAAACTGAGATGATTTTTTTTAAGGTTTGTTTAGGACGCAAATTGATGTAATGAATAAGAATCAGGGGTAATAAGGAGTAATGACTGTATTCTGTCAGTTGAGCATTGAGACTATATGCCAGAACCTGCCAGAGTCTACTATTGTAGAAATTGTTAATTGTGCTAGTCCTTTTGAATATAGATGTTTTCCTGAACTCACCAACAATACAATAAGCCAGTAAATCTAAGTTTAACCTGCTTGTTATTATGGTAAGCCCTGGGTATGTCAAAGGCTTTTCACTGAGTCAGGGTTATTAATCAAACCTGACTCCCTTTTATTGATTAGACCTCAAATGGTTGGGTTATATGCCACCCTGTTTATATATTGCTATTTAATTTGCAGCCACCCTGCGTGCACTCTATCTAAGTGACAACGATTTTGAAATCCTGCCGCCAGATATTGGGAAGCTCACAAAGTTGCAGATAGTAAGTAATTTATCTAAATTCTTGGAAAATCAATTCACTTTTGCAACGCTTGTAGGAATAGAATCTAGTCAATTTGAGGAGTAGTAGGGTATGTTTGTAGGAATAGACCACTACACCTGGAACTGTTTCTTGTTTACCAGCAGACACTTGTAAATAAATCGGAAGAATTGAGTTTTTAGGAGAAAGCAGGGGGCAGAAGGAGTAGAGTTCTGTTTTAGGCTGCTTTATGGTCACTGAAAATTGTTCTGACTACTTTATGTCCACTCTTAGCTGAGTCTTAGAGACAATGACCTGATATCACTGCCTAAAGAAATTGGTGAGCTCACTCAGCTTAAGGAACTTCATATCCAGGGAAATCGTCTTACTGTGCTACCCCCAGAACTAGGTAAGATTATGGATGATCTTTTTTTTTTCATTTGAATAATAATGATAATGGTGCACTGTGTTTCCTCTGAAACAAAACCAGTTGTTTAACTCTAGGAAATTATTATGCCTAAGTCGTCATTGCTGCTAATATTTGCTTTCCCCTGAGAAACACTCCCTTTTTAACATCTACTGGATATGCAGCAGGGGCCAGAAGACTGTGTGTTTGGTTTTCTTACTTTTTTACATGCTACGTTTTCCTTGTGTATTGGTACACCTGACTGCCAATTTGTGTATAGAATCTCGCTTTATATATCATATCACAAATATTGGGTCTGCAAAGCTATTCTTGTCTCTGGCTGGGTTTTGAGAACATTATTTGGATCAGCCAAAATTATATTAAGCAAATATGACAGCAGTATAAGTGGCTTTTTTTGGTGACTGTTCCTGTAAAAATGGAAACTTGATCAACTAGAGTAAAATATAGCTGAATTAGAGGAATTTTCCATTTTTCTGTTTCAGTAGCCTACCTTTCTTAGTAAGTTGACAGCTTTTTCACTTACAGCAGTGGAGCTGGTTGATTAACTTTGAATTTGTGATATTGGCCATTTAAATATGATTACAAGTGGCTTCTTTCAACCTATAAGGTAGTGTTTTTTTGAAACTTAAGTATTGATTTTTCTGAATTTGTATTGCAGTATTCCATTTCATATGAGAAGCATTAACTTCAATAGAAGTTGTGCCTGTTTGCCCCAAGCCAGAACTTGTTTTCAGATCTTTTTAAAGATTGTCGTAAAATATTTTTGTTGGGAATAATGTAGCTGCATCAATTACCTGTTGTTGAAACACCTGTTACACAGGGTTTATGCCTTGTTTCTTGTTATTGTGGACTGTTTCATAGGGAAGCTTCTTTGTTTCTACTAGCACCTTCCAGATAACAGTTCCCAAAACTCAGAAAGATAGTGAATGAAGTTAGCGTGATAAAGCAAAATTATTTGTTGTCGTAAGAACCTGCTTTGACCCATTAGAGAATGTGGCAGCAGTGTGCATAAATGTGACAGTCTGGCTTTTTGTTTTATACAGCAGAGGAAAGCATCTCCTTTTTTTCTACAAGGTGGGGGAAGATGTTTGTTTTGACTCTTATTTGTTTACCCACCATGGGTGTTTTGTCTTTATCAGTGTAGTGGACTATATGATGTTCAGTAGGTTTGGATTTGGTCGGTGGTGTTTTGGGTTTGTTCCTTTCCCCCGCCCCCCCCACTGGTAGATGAAAGATACTCTCGTTTCCTTAATTTCAGGTGTTTATTCCTTGACACAGGTATACTTCCTTAGCTTTTAGTCAAAGTCATATTTATTTATAAAGTCTCTTTCAATAGCAATAACATCTCAAAAGCGTGTAGTATCTGTAAATGTACTTTTTGTAGCTTCCTAAATTATAGCCTTGGTTTTTTCCAGAAAGTGGAAGTTGAATGCTGCACTGAGTCTAACCACCCTCTGTGGCTAAATAACTGTTCTAAACATGCTGTTGCCTTACAAGCATAACAACAAATTCACTTCAAATGGTTTTACCATCATTGTCCAAACCAAATGGAAATGTTTGAAATAAAATCCTTGATGTTTATCTTGCACTGACCTGCAAAACTCAGGATGGCCAAGGGAAGCGTTTCTCCTTTTAGTTAGCATTTGTTTGTGTTCCAAAACAAACAATATCACGACCTGCTAGAAAATGGGTTTGTAATTTTGCCCCACCCAATCTAGATGAGGTGCATTGACACAGCTTAAGTGCTTGTCATCTCCATTCTTTATTATTCAACTGCTATTCTATAAATTATCCGTTCCTCTTCATGTATTAATTTACCAATGTTTTATTTTATGATCTTACCCAAGATCCTCATTCATGATTGAATGGTGTAATTTCTATTGCAGTCTATGCCATGGGTAGCACTAGAACTAAATAAAATATTTAAAATGGCTTAGATTTTGGGGTCTATTTCCAGGGAACATTACACTGAAGTCTGGATTTGTAACTTGTGCAACTTGCAAGCATATTTGCGGTGCAAAGCAATGTTCTTGCTTATTTAGTAAACATCTAGGCAAACATTTAGGGAATGGAGTTTAGTAAATGGAGCACCAAACTGGGCTTTGGAGGGCTAATTTGGGGTGAGGTAGGAGAAGGCCACAGGCAGCATGAATCTGCTGAATTATTAGAAAAGGTCACTTTATCTCTGCAGCCCTATTTCCCTTCTGCAAACTAGGACAATTTAGAGAAGCAGGCCCCTTTGCAGTTTTAAAGTCTGCCAAGGAAAGGTGGTATGTGAGTGTTACACCCTAATAAATGGATTGTTAATTTTATAGTCACCATCTGAGGAAAAAACAATTTTATCAGCTCGCTGAGTTCTCCCTCCTAAATTTTTAAAATTGAATTATAATATAAGGAGAACTATCCAAATACTTTGTGCTGTGCATGTTGGATAAATAGATTTTCAATGAGTAGGTCTTATTTGCATTAATTGGAGGTACTGCTGTTCCACTTAAAGTAAACAATCTTTCCTCTCTCATTATCACTTTCATAATTAAAGGTGCTGAAGGCTTTTATCTGGCTTAGTTCGGGCACTGGTGGACAGCAATGAGTCATTACATGTTGATTTACCAGGGAGATGGGCACAATATAAACACCTGAATAAAACAGTGTATTTGAATGAGGAGAAGGGGAGGAGTACATTAAACCGGTTTTTGAAGGTGATGGAAGTAAGTGCAGAAGAAGGAATGGAGAGTCGGGTATGAGAAAAGGCCACAGACAGGCATTGGGGTCGCAATTTTGGAATGGAGAGAGATAAATAAAACCCTACAGTCTGCTCTTAATTTCACTTGATGTGATTGAGTGTGGCACGCACCAGTAAGAGGGCTGGTAGAGATCAATATTATCCTCCTCCATGTTTAGCAGAGAATACCTATCATTAATTTGAGAAAAATATTCTTGCCCAGGTGGAAAAGAGGGGTCTAGAAGAGTGCACTGGTGCTCTGGGTGAGGATGCTTGTCTGTAAGTACAGTACGTGTGAGTGATGAAAGCAGGAAATGGCCGGGAGTAGGTGGGTGGAATTCGCAGCTTGCTTTTATCATTTGTCTCTCAAAACCTTGTTCATGAGGAATGGTGGTGGGCAGTCATATATAAACTTTAAAGAAGCTCTGGCATTTTTTTCCCTAGCATTTAAAAGGTTATGTGCTGCATTGCGAGACAAATAAATCATGATTCACTGGAACAACAGAGTTGCAGTCAGTTATATAAATTGCCAAGGAAGCACTAAATCTGTCACTTTGTGTATTCTGACCATTTAACAATTGGAACGGTGTTTGGAAAGAAAGCCAAGCAGAAACAAGAACTACGTAAAGTAGCAGATGCAATTAGTAAGATCAATGGTGGTGGTTTAAGTTCATTATATGGTCATCTGGATGGACCCATACGTGCCACGTAAGATTTTCTTAGGAGAGTCAGGAGTGTAGGAGTAATATACGGTGCAGAATATTCACAAAGTTGTAGCTAAATGTAAATAGGCACCCAGAGAATGTAACTAGCTTATCTGTAGGTTTGTGTTTTTAATGTGAAAACAAATGGCATGATTTTTAAAACCCAGATTCTAATGTTGACTGTGTTTGTTACCCTGCTGCCAACACACGTGTGTGCACATGTACACAGAGTTGGCTCCTGTTTATGAATGTCACAGAATGGCAGGGGTTGGAAGGGGCCTCTGGAGGTCATCTTGTCCAACCCCCCTGCTTGAGCAGGCACACCCAGACCAGGGGGCAAAGGAACGTGACCAGGTGGGTTTTGAATGTCTCCAGGGAAGGAGACTCCACAGCCTCCCTGGACAGCCTGTTCCACTGCTCTGGCACCCTCACAGGGAAGAAGTTTTTTCTCATATTAAGGTGGAACTTCCTGTGTTCCAACTTCTGCCCATTGCCCCTTGTCCTGTCAATGGGCACCACTGAAAAGAGTCCAGTCCCATCATCCTGACACCCACCCTTTAGATATTTATAGGTATTGATGAAATCCCCCCTCAGTCTTCTCCAGGCTGAACAAACCCAGGTCTCTCAGCCTTTCCTCATAAGGGAGGTGCTCCAGTCCCCTGATCATCTTGGTAGCTCTCTGCTGGACTTGCTGAAGCAGTTGGGAGAACAGCAGTTTCTAAGGATGCATTTTTAATGGCAAGGGCATCCCCTTTTTCCAAAACTGAATGTTGGCATCAATGGCTTTTAAATATACTATTCAACACTGTTCTAGTTTATCAAATTATTTGCTTAGGTAAAAAGAGGCACTATCAAAACTGTGAAGTTAGGCACATACTTAAAGTATAAAATTCAAGCTCTTTAAAAATGAAGAAAAAAAAGCTTGATGGGGTAAGTAGCAATGTTCCTTTTTAAGGAGGGTGAAACATTTTGTAAATTAAATCTGTATGTCAGAATGGTTAAGTAAATCTTTCACCATTTTTTAGTTTTGAACAGCTAAATTATCTTCTGTGGATAAAGGATTGGCTTTAAATAGAAAGTTCAAGGAATCCTGCCAAAAGTCTCAATGCTTCCATCACAGGAAGACATTTTATAATTTAGGCTTTTGAAATGACTCTAGAATTTGTGAATGAACATTACATTACGCAAAGCATTTTTTGCAGTTATTTGTTAAAGTTAATATTGATCGAAATAGCAGTTCACTTAAGTAATTATAACAGGCGTGTGCAAACATAGGGATCATTTATTTCGCAAAAGATATTTATTTTTCTAAGTATACTTCACGTAAACATCAAATTTTTTTCTTATTTCAGTATAAACTGGTGCTGCGCTCTACCTGTGTCACAACACAATGCTGCTCACACCTGAAAATACAGGTCTGCGGTGCTTGTTGGAAGCCTGAATGTCCTTGGGGTCTTTGGACAACAGCTCTGAGCACTAATTGATACCTTGCAATTTTAAAATAACTGGTTTCTGCTTTTGGAACTAGGGCAAAGGTGGTGTAAGAAAGTAAGGAGCTTTACTAAACATCCCAGTGGATAAACAAAGTAACTTTTTTTCCTAGGACTACTGATATAGCAATTACTAGTTAAGGAATAATAGAAAAATGTACATAACAAGATAGGTCACATGCAGATTATTTATGTAAGAATAGCATATCTGAAAGTTTGTGACTATTCTAATTGTGGTTTTCATTTTTGGCTTATTTTAAGTTAAAAAAGGAAAAAAAGAAAACCTAACAGCAAAACCCACTGCTTTTTATGTAGTTAGAAACCAGGCTCATTCCAGAGTACTTAATGGGAGTTAAGGTCTATGGGAAGAGATGACAACTCTGCAGTTTCATTATACACAGAAAGACGTTTTCTGTACCCCATCATTTAGATATACACCACAGGCATTCATTTTCTTACACTGCTCTAATTCTTGCCAAACTTCCTAAGATTCAGACTTTATCTCACATTAGTTTTTAAAATATGCAAGTCCAAGTGTCACTTCTCAGATGACTACAGTGTGTGTGTATGCTTTCCTAATGTTGGCTGTACTCTGATTATAAGTACCATCAGCATGATAATGATGTTTCTGTCAGCAAACATTTCATCTGTTCTGTCGGAGCTGTGGTAGGTAAGAGTACTGTAATTAGAGTCACTCTGAGCAATGTTGTAATTGTTGTTAAATTTGGTTAATTTGACGTGCTTCATAGTACTTAAAGGTGGTTTCACTCTTCTGGGTACTTGGCAACCTGTGTTTGAATGGAGTTTAAGGTGTGGGGCAAAAGCAATACAGTGAATCCTTTTTGAACTTATATTTTTAAATTAACTAGAATTTGGTCTGATAGGGACCCTTCAAAGAGAGAATGCTCTGTTGAATTCCAGTGTAATTGAGAATCCCAGGGGAGTTTCTGTGGTTGGAAAAAATGTGCAATATATTTCAAAATAAATTGGGATGCTGATCCTCTAAGCCTGTAATACTTCCTGTGCCATTAAAATGTCTTTGATGTTAAACTACTTTGACATCATGTTAATTCCCTTTGTTCCAAAACCCATCTGCTGTGTAGTGTGTTTCTTGGGTTTCTTCACTGGGAACACTCAGCAGTGAGTGTCAGTTTGCCCCTCGAGGCCCCGGCCAGTGCCGGACGTTAGTTACACAGAGGAGTGAAGGAAATGGTAGTTCCAGCACAACACATCACCTTTCAAAGAAAGAAATCGGTGAACCCTAGCAATACTTGTAGGTCTTCTAGTAAATTGTCTCTCTCTTACATTAGGGATGTGGGAGAAATTAATTTAATCGAGTCATAAGCAATTTGAAATAATTTTAGAAAGAATATAGGACACATTTTGAAGTAATTTATTGGATTTTTATCAAAATGCTGTTTCTTCTGCCGTTCCCCTTAGCTACCCACATGACTGCATCAGCCAGGCTGGTTGCCTTGGTACCTGAAGGCTGTGTGTGGTGGAGTTTGGCTGTTGAAAGTGTGTGATTTGTCATGTGGAAGTACAAGCCATTAGCGGAGTGTTGTTTGGCTAGGAGAGCCTTGTGTGCTGCACTGAATAAGTACCTGTTCTGTGGCTTTCATCTGTGAATGTTAATTTTACTCTTTCTACTAGTTGTCCTGCTAAGGTCAGGTTGGTTGTGTGGAGTGATGGTAGAAATTGCCAGGGCTCTCCCCTTGTTCTCAGAGAGTTAACTGCTCCTCCTGTCACCTGAATATGGAAATGTGAGTTTTCCCAGCCAAGTTAGGTCTATATTCTGCCTGTATTAAATACCTGAAATGTGGTTTAAGGGATAAGTTCAGCATTTCATCCATCTGTTGTCTTTCCCAGGCTGCTTCTTCAGTCCTGACACATTCTGGAGTGGAAGTCTCCTCATGCCAGACTCTCCATTACACTTTAGTATAATGATTCTGGCTGACCTTTGCTATGATGCTGGAATTTCTTATAACTATCTCAGGACTAGATTCGCTTTGTTTTAAACTCTTTTCTGTGAAAGGTTGAGGTGGGACGGTGCTGGAGAGTAAAATCCTCCTACAGAGTTGTAATAGCAGTAGCTGAGGCAATACCAGTTTGCCCTGTATCACTCCACCTTTATGTGAAGGGTAAAGAATTCAAGATTTATTTGGTCTGCTTTTACATTATTTCAGCTGTAGTCCTTTTGCTAGGAGTTAAAGCAAATGGTGTAGCTATTCTGGCATCACACAGAATAATCAGAGTCTATTTAACCTATCAAGGGAAGAGTGAGAGGAGCCTTGCTGATACTCACTAACGCCATGAGAAGAAAGCACAGGTCATCTTTCTCCCTTGTAGATGGGCAGAAGCAGCAGCAGTGTTTCAGAACTAAGGCAGCTCAGTTTAGCACAAAAGAATGCATTCTAACAGTGATGAACCATTTGAACAAGACACCACTGGCAGAGTCTCCAGCTCCTGATGTCTTTCAGACCAGATGTTTTTCTGTTTGAGATGTCTTTGTTAAACTCCTCAGTTACTGAACTGACTGAGAGATCTACTGTTAGATGTATTCAGGTGAACAATCAAGGTGGGGTCTAATCTCTGAACCCATCATTGGAAATTCTCATTGACATCTAAGAAGTTGTTAGAATAATGTGTAATGTTACAATACCTGCACTCCTATTTTCTGTTCCTGAAAATAATTGTAAAACTGAGGATGGGCTTAGGCTTCAGTGTTTGGCTTTGAGATTGCTTGTTCAGCCCTCTCTTACCCTGGGGCTTCCTGTCTGATGCTCACAGGTGAGGCTGCACACTTTCCCATCTGCGTGGTCAGGAAAACAGTCAGAGGAAGATTTCCAGCCTGCTCCTGTCTGGATGCTCTCGAGTATCTGTTTGGCTTATTTGTATGTACTGAATCTGACTTCCTGTTATTTGAGACTTGAACCTTTTCCCCTGTTACATAAAGCTGCCACAAATGCTGTTTTGGGGATCTCTGAAGTGCTGGTGACCCCAAGTAATACTGTACAAGAATACAGAATACTCTACAAGAATACAAGAATATAGGTGTGAGGGGGTAAAATGTTGCTGGGATCAATCTTTTGCAGGTGCTTCAGTCTAGGTTTAGATTTACCAGTTGTTCTCTTTTAGTGCATAGAAACTCATCAATAAGCAAATGTATATTTTCGACATATGCTATGGAGCTGTAGATTTGTTTATCATGCTGAATATTTCTGTGAATATTTCTGCTGGTTCCAAAAAGATTGAGTCACACTTCACTTATGTACAAGAAGCCCTTGCTCTTTGTTGTCTTACTGCTTCTTTATAACTACTGTTTGAATCTACTCTCTTCTGTTACTAATCCTTCAAAAGTGATAAAGGTCTTCAAAGCAGAGATGATCTTACTTGTTTATAGGAATGATATGAGTTACTGATGCACAGCTTACATGTGCATAAGATTGGTGTAAAAGTCATTTGCTTTTGATAACACTTTATGGCATAGAAATCAGTATACATTTTCATTTTTTTAACATAGATTTTAAGGTATCATTCACCATTAATTGCTTTGGTATAATTTTTATGACATAATAGTCATGATATTCCCTCCACCCCCACACTTAAGCCAATCCCTCCCTCTCTATGGAGGCAAAGCACATGCCACAAAAGTAATAAAAATTGTAAGCCCTGTAGTGTAAAGCAGATCTAAAATAAGCTAGGGCAGACATTTTTTTACATATAACCTAAGTTTAAATTTAGTGTAGTGGATTGATCCCTTACTTAGCCTTTAATAAAACAGGATTCAAGGGTATTTAGATATAAATAAAGAAATAAAACTAATTTCATTCCTCCTGTCCTTACTTACGACAGTGAGAGTGTAAGACATTTGTCTTGTATAGGAGAGAACATTTAAATTGCAGTCTTAAGAGGAATCACTAAAAGGGATGTGTTACAGCCTGAGGACTCTCCTTGAGGTCAGGGCAATAGATGTAGGCTGGAAGTTCAGTCACAGTATCACCGGGATGCAGATGTGAAACTCAACAGTACACAGGCTAAAAATTATTTTCATTGATTGTAATGAAGCTCCACTAGGGATGAATTTAAACTGTTAAAAAGAAGCGTTGAGCTGGTATTTTGCAGATAGGATCATGTTTCTTGTGCTGAATGCCAATGTTCACTTCTCAAATGTCAGAGTTGTTTAATTACTTTATTTCACCTTTTAATTTTTGAAAGTATTTAAAGTGTTGCCAAGGGGTGTTCGAGTGGAAAGGCCAGGTCAGGTTTGTGTTCATTCTGTTTTCTTTTGTTTGTATTGAAGTAATACCTATGTACACTAGTCATACCTTACTGTACCTTAAGTATACATACATTGGGTAAATATTGTATGCGCTTTATATCACACATCACAATAGGATGAGGGGCTTATAGCTGCATATGAGGTGCTTGCAGGCTACATCTAAATGACAGGAGGAGCCTAGGAAGTCTGGAGACACCCTTGGTCAAAGTGATAGGTGGCATTATCACTGGTTCTGACACTTACTTTCTGCAAGCACAACTGCAGGAGGCAGCATTTTATTTGCTTTTATGAGCTCTTTTCTGACCTTTGCAGCAGTTGAGCAAAATACGAATGTTCACACAAACAACTTTTTATTTCAACAGCACTGAAGGAAAACAACAAGAAACATTAACTATCGTGTTTTAGGTCAAATGCAGGATAGATTTACTGAGGGAAGTGCAGGGAAACTGAGCTGCCTTTAACGTCACTCAGGGTGAGGCGTGCCCACTGTCATATGAGATGTCCCTTCTGTCCACCCATGACTCTGGGAGCTCTGAATTTAAGCAGTCATAAATTGTATTTTTAGTCAATAGATGGCATAAACTAGAATACATTAAAATTAAAGATATTAATACTTTGATTTTGTCCTTGAATTTTCAAGGGTTTGTTTTGGTGTATATCTATTTACTGTAGCTTCCAGGTGGCAGCTAACAAGAGATTGGGGCAGCAACAGTTTTCAAGTCTACACAATCGGTGGGTTAAACACAGAAGTTCAGTCACACTGATCAATGAAACTTAATAGTTCAGGATCATCTTTAGACACAATGATTGCTGAGACAGGAAAAAAAAAAAGTCCAAGTATTTCTAAGACCACACAGCTGGCTCCTTTTAGAAGGCTTTGGTCATTCTGTGCAGGTCATCCACAGCAGTCAGCTATTAGACCTTTATCTCTGCATCTCTCTTTTCCAGGCTCTGTTCTCTTCGCAGTATCTGCTCACTGGTAGCAGCATACATCCACTTTCCATTGTTCCTACTTGGAAACCTATGTCTGTTCAAGATAGCTTAAAAAAAGGATCCTTCAGGCTTAGAAACTAGAAGGTTCCTTAAGCATGATAGACTTGGGTCCTGGGATATGCAGTTTTGATTTATTATTTAAGAATAATTTTAGAAGCACTCAAAAATTATTTGGAAAACATTCCTGTGATCTAGGAAAGAGGCTGTGCTGACTAGTGTTAAGGATAGCCTTCTCCTCTCTTACCAGAGGCATGTGGCTATAATGCATTTCAGTTGAGTTGGTCCCTTTTAGTATGGCAAAATAGCAAGATCCTTAAGTCTTAATCTACTAGTTATGCCACATTTTAGAGATGATAAACAAATATTTTTTAATACACTGATGTACATGGAAAGAACAAACCAGCAATGACCAACCTTAACATACTTTGTGATTGAATCTTCAGTACTGGATTTTTACTAGAGGCAATTTTGTATTTTGCTTACTGAAAATATCTGAGGGATTTGATGTGATACGTGTAGCAGAACAGTATATAAATTTCCTAAAGGCCTGGGGACAGTGTTCTGCTGATGCTGCTGTTAGACAATATGCAAAAAGGCACATCTGCCATGGCTCTTTCCCTGGCCCATGGCTCTAGTGCTGCAGGGATGGAATAACAGCATTTCTTAGCACAGCGCTGCTGTAAAAATCCTCCTAGGCAAGGGGACTGTTGGTGGGGGGACAGGGACACATCTGTGAGGTGCCCAGTTGCACAGCACTCGTGCAGTGAGCCTGGTACCAGAGCCATTGCTTCAGGCAGTTTGATCATCTCTTCCACGCTGCTGGGTTCGTCTTGGTGCACTGGAGCAGAAGGGTTCATGCAGGGCTCCCGTGTGTTTGGTTACCCCTGAGACATCACTGAGACTTTGGCCTTGGGCTTGCGACTCCTGGATATCCCGCGGCCAGAGCAGAATTAGGTAAGCCCTTGATTCACACATGGTTTAGTTGTAAGGGCAGAGCAGACAACAGGGTATGGCCCCAAGCAATAAATGGTTATACAGGAGTGACATGTTTTCATCCTGTCTCAGTTTTAATTATACAGCTTCTTTGTTCTCAAGTGGCTTGCCTTATGGCAGGAGTGTTAGACTTTGTTTCTTCCCCAGTGCTGATAAGTTGGGGCAGGCTCTCTGTGTCTTCTTATCCTGCTTAATTTTCTGCCAATTTGTGTCCTTCGTTTCCAGATGGAAATTTTGGTATTGAACAGGGAGGAGTTCAAGGCGTCAGGTGCCTCATCCTTCCTGCTTTCTGTGAGACAGCCCTCCGTTGCTCCCCTGCAGAGGAGAACCCGTTCTCTGCCTGGTGCTTGCCATGAGGACGAACGGGTTGCCCCTTTTCACACTACAACAACTTCATTAAATTATTCCGTTAAAACTCCGGACTGTGAGGTGGCAGCTGACCTCTCGCTCCAGCTGTAAGTGGGCGGCTCACAGAGGGCATCCTGGGCAGGGAGGGAGTGGATTTCAGTCCAGATCATGGAGTTTTGGGTGCCCTAGTTTTCTCTGTAATTAGATTAATTTTTCCTTTACGGCCTCTGCCTGCTCCTTCCCTCTGAAGGTAAAAAGTAATATCTGTACCTGCCCCGAGTGTGTTTTGGGAAAAAACAGAAGGTGGAGGGAAATGAAGTGATTACTTTGGCATGGAGACCTGCTGTTCATTTTGCTTGAGTCCTCTTTTTGCTGTAAGATTTCTTTGGCTTTAGTAGAACAGTATTTATTACAATTAATTACATTTAAATGGGCCATGTGGTATTTGGAATGGAAGTGGGTACACTACTGCTGCGGGGATGGGAAAAAATGGCAGCATCGCATGGGTGGTAAATTTCTGACACACCTTGGGTTGAGAGGGTTCAGGCCCTAGCTATTGAGATTTTGGGAACATGTGACTTATTCCTGTAGGCAACATTGAATTTGATCCGTGATAGGGCCAAGCTTGCCTCCCCAAATTTAACTATTTTTGTTAGTTGTACACAGATTGATCATTTTACCTTGATGCAGTACTCGCAGAGCTGTAATTACAAGTGAGTGCTGACAATGTTGGTAGTTTTGGTGAGTAATGTATGTGTTTTTTTGCAGGTAATAAAACGGAAAATACAATTTGCAATTGCAAAGCAAGCCCCTGAGTGATACATGATCTTCATAGCAGCACCGGTCAGAGGGTTACAGCTAATCACAGTGCTGGCTTGCTTCCCTGATGGCCTGTGCCTGAAAACTGAATAGTGAGCAGCGTGAGCCTGCACCTTGAGCCAGCATAGATTTAGACCCACCAGTTTCTAGCTTATTAGGTCCTCTTTGTCACAGTACTTAATCCTGCTTCCTGATCCTTGTTACAACAGGGCTGCCAAGTCCCTTAATAAAGGAGATGGGTGCAAGGCTCTTAACGAGGCGCACTGAAGCGTGAGGCAGGGAGGGCAATTGCCGCCTGACTGACAGAGGGGTGAAATGCTCCCTGCCTGTTGTTATTTCAAAAGAACAGGCCTCAGACAGCTGACAGAAGCTTGCTAAGGTAATGGTAACTTGTTGATAGGCTGATATGAGATACATGACATCTTTTCACACGCTGGAATGATCTGTCTTTAATTGTGTTAACCCTTTTTACAGAGAAAAATGCATCAAGGATTAGCTGTAATGTAGAACATGCACCAAAATGGCCAGCAAGCACGTGGCTTGCAGCAGCTCCTGTAGCATTCATGTGCGTTCATGCTACCTACTCAAGTGCCTTTAGTTTTTAAAAACTAGCACACCAGGTTGATTTCATATTTCTTTGACAGCTTGGCTCAGTCAGTCTTCAAAACCTTGTCAGTTATTTTTTTTTTTTTTCCCCATGAAGATTTTTAAATTATTATTATTAGTATTATTTGTTACTTTAGAATTCTGGGGGGAGGATAGGCCTCTCTTCATCATAAAATTAACAAAAATAAATTCAAAAGGATGGCATGGATTTCATATTTTAAGTTAAAGAACACAAGAAAATATTTCAATGGCTAGACCACCCTGAAATTCAGCCTGTTGTATCCATAGTAATGAGGAGTTTCGGGAGAGCATATACTCTTTTGGTTTTGGTGGTAAACATTTACAAAACAAACAAACAAAAAAACCCCAAGCAAGCCCCTAAAAGGTATCTTAAGTCTTCCTGTCAACAGAATAGGTAAAAAGGGCTATGTTGCAAGAACGGTGGTTTTGTTTGTCTGTTCTCAGTATAGAGAACTATAACCACAGATCAGTGGTAGGATCTCCGTACGAAGAATACGGTGGGCACTGGGAAGGCAAAAAGCCTGTTGGGTATCACTTGCAGTGATCGAGAAATGCTTTGCACTGCTAAGCTTCAGCAGAGCAAACTCCTACCATAGTGTCATTCTTCTTTTATTCCTACAAGCCCTGGTGAAGAGGAGTACTTTGCTGAATTGTCCCATAGGCCTGAAGGTTATGTTTAATGATCAAGTTATGCGAAGCTTTTAATGCTGCAACAGAGCTAGGAGGTTCCAAGTTAGGAATCAGGAAGCCCCAAGTTCTACTGCAGCTGTTCTGCCTGGGCTGAATGAATTTACTCGCCAGCAGAAGGACACCTCCACACCTACGCACTATTAAGCCCTGCTTAAAACTAATCTGATGAATAAATATTATATGCTGTGGGCCAAGTTCAATCCCGTTGCGCAAATATGTAGTAGCACTGTGAAATGAATAGAGCTGAACTGCATCCGTCGTGATGGGAACTACTATGTCCTCCTTTTCCTCTCTGCTGAGACTGAAGTATTTGCTTTTATTATGGTCGTACTGTCTGAAGCCAATAAAAAGGTTTAGATGCACAGCAAGATATTTCTTTCAAATTTTTCATATTTCTCTTTTTTTTTTTCATATGCTGTTTTCTTTAATGTTTTAGGTAACTTGGATTTGACTGGTCAAAAGCAAGTCTTCAAAGCAGAGAACAATCCTTGGGTTACCCCTATTGCTGACCAGTTCCAGCTGGGAGTATCTCATGTTTTTGAATATATTCGTTCAGAAACATATAAATAGTAAGTATTACACGTCACACATATATTGTAGCTGTGTTGGGGTTTTTTTTCTGTAGTGTGTTTGGCAAAGTGTTATCAGCTACACCATTCTTTCATAATCCATGCAGTAGCTTAGTATTCAGGGCAAATATGCAAACCTGTACATTTATATTAAGGAATTTTGCTGACTAGAAGGTAAATATATGTGATTTAGACATGTTAGGAAAGCACAAAGACTCTTTGATTATTGTCCTGCATTTATTTTTCATTTCTAAGACCTATTAAGTAATGAGAGGTGTAAAAGAGTAAGCATTACAAGCCTTTGAGAAGTACTGATTTTACGTATGTACAGTAAGCTTTTATAGATTGAAATAGATATTTATCAACGTTTTTGGATTCAGGTTGCTACCTTTTGAAAGAGTCGTCCAGAATTCAAACCTGTTTTGATCTGGACTGGTTTACAGAAGTCTACAACCCAGGTAATTCAAATACAGATACTAGTACTTTCCTCAACAGTGTAACTAGAGGGAAATAAAAACCTCATGCTGGGACTTCTCCATTTTAATTCAAAATTCTACGTACAAATGCGAAGCCTTTGTTTAGGAAATAATGTCTTTAACTATTCACTGAATTTAAATATTTCTTTTCAGTAAAACGTTCCATTTTACCAGTCCACAGTAAAACTTTAGATGGGGAATTATTCTTACATGTCTGACAACCACCTTGATGCTGTCTTCCTAGAAGCAATAAGTAGTACAACATGCAGTACAACCTCTAGGTTGGGAAGTTAGTTTTTGCATTCCCCCTTTATTGAAAAAATATATTTTAATAATTTAGAAGCATTTCTGACATTTTTTTATAAGGTTGCTGTCTGCACTCAATTACCAAAGGAGAGTATTCATAAGTGAAGGTTTTGGGATTCTAATCAAGGAACTGAGATGTAAATTTCTATATGAAACTAAATGATCCAGCAGTGGCTTTTGTACACTGTTCTTCATTTACAGAATTTAAGTGAAAAGGATCACAGATGGGAGAGTGGTTACAAAAATTGCATGTCTCAGAAGTGGCCTGATATTTTTGCAGTAATATGTGTTCTCAAGATAGATTTATTCATAGGTTTAAGTAGGCTGCAACACCCTTCTTCCAGTAGTAGTCTGTACTACAGAAGTGGTGTAGGGAAACAGCTCTCTATCTCCTTAGACCATCCCTTCCCCACAGTCCATTGTGTAGCTGCATCTAGATTTCCTGATAATGCTTTGGTAGGTTTTTTGGTGTTTTTGTTTGGTTGTTTGTTTAATTGCCCATTTAATATTTCTGTTTGAGCAATATAGATTAGGGACTGTCATGCAGTTCTCACAGGGACAGCGCTGGGCATCATGAGGACAGCAAAGTTTCAAGGACTGAAGTGCAGTTTTGAGAATTTGACCCATATTTGGTCTGGGGGAGTGAGAGGGCTGGTGTTATGTATCTATAATAAAAAAAAAATATAACTGTGGATATAGTAAACTGCTCTGGCAACTTTGTGCAATCAATATTGACATAAAAGGTTCTGTAATTCATCACTTGCCTCAACTATTGCTTTGTTTTAAATTAGCCATAGTATGTTTGCTGTCTTGTTCTTTGCTGAGGTGTAACAGTGTCTTATTGGCTAATTTTCATTTTGTCCACAGTAAATATTTGAAGCCTGTATAGTTGACAGTGTAAGCAAAATCAGACCCTACCCATTAATAGGGGGAAGAAATAAAATCAAAGAATCTTTCCATGGCTCATTCATGGCTTCTGTTTTGATCTCAGAAGCTTATTCAGTTAAAATGTCATTATTTTCAAAGATTAGGGATGAAAACCAAATGCATGCAGATGTTAATAATTAGATGTAATTTTTTTATTTTCAGCATATAACCATTTTATATTTAAACTATAAATTAAAAATACCTGTATAATTTCTGTAGAATCCCAGTGGCAGCTCCTTTAGATTCTTGATTTTACTTGTTTTACATGCTATGAAAGACAGTGTATGGATTTTCCTGCTGAAAGAGTGTCCTTCATATTTCCAGTTTCCTTTAAATATGTGATCTGAGAATTACTTGGATGCCCCCTGATACAGACATTTTTCTGTTTGCATTTGATTTTAGGTGTTAAAACTCATAAGCAATGGCATAATCTAAGTAACGGGTCTAGTAGCATTATTGTGCACAAAAGCAAATAAGCTGTGAACACACCTTTGTGATGAAATTTTGATCTTTTCCTGCTAACAACTATACACGACTTCAACTTCCTTTTTTTTTTTTCCTATTTTTCTTTCGAAGCCTGTGTCCAGGTACTGTGTGTTTTTTCTTGTTATGTGAATCACACGGTTGTGAACATGGTAATTATCTCTGTAGATATCTAACTAAGCAAAATTGAGATCTTGGATATTTTTGTTGGCTCATTCAGCCAAAAAAAATTTTTAAAATTAACTTGCAACATTTGATAGACCCAGCCAGCTTAACTCTTGCTCTGAGACAAAGCAGTACAGTTAAATGGATGACTGGATAGAATGCTCTTTAGATAACCTCACTTGCAACACTGAGAAGAGAACAGCGCACATACGTTAGCAGCTGACAATCAGATCAGTAAGCTTACTTTCAGATACTTTCATAAACCAGGAACTATGCATCTATATGGTAGATGGATTTTGAGCTCCAGAGATGGTAATTGTCTCCCTCTGCCCATTGCTTTTGCTAGCTGATTGGAAATATTGATTTTACTTTGTTTACAAGTCTAACATTGTCTATACTAGCTAAGACAGAGGGGGTATGCTCATACAGTCACAAGTGCCAAGTTTCAGGGGCTTAACAAGTTACGTTTCACTAAGTGGGTTTATGGTAACAGTTTATTTTGTGTTTGCAATGACTAGAGCATCATATTTATTTAGTTGCTGTTATCTCAGCCAGAAAGTGGTAACTCAGTAAGTCTTGGCAATGCACTCGCTCGCAGTCATGTCACTAAACCTTGAGGTTTCTACTGATGCTGGCACAAACCATAACTGTACACTGCAGTCAATATCAGAGATTTCCATTCAGATTCTGTGAGGTTACACTTGTGAAGCAACTACCAAATAGACCACAAACCTCTCCTTTCTTTTGTGAAAGGTACTGGCTGTTTCAAGCATATTTAGTGAAAAATTACACCCCATTTTTAGCCTTGTCTTAGGCTATTCGTGCTCTAGTGATTAATTGGGATGACACTCATGAGAGGTGATTATGTCTAAAGATAAAATGTAATTTGTCTCGCATACTTTTACATTTTCACACTCCTGTTTTCCATGGTACTTATGCACTAAGTATAAAACTGGAATTGCACTTCAGAACTGTGTTAGCCAGTAGGACCCTCAGATCAGCCCTTCTTACTTTGTAGCTTCTTTCATTTCCTTTAATTTCCTTATCTTTCATGAGAAATAATGCCAGGTGATTTTTTTTCAACCCTCATTTCTCAAGGAAGACTTGTGCTGACAGAAAGATGGGCAATATATTGTGGCAGAAAATGTGTGTGGAGGGGCTCTTAATTCTTAACAGGAAATTCAGCAGCTTTCGGCACTTTGCTAGCTTTTGTTGGCTAAAATACGCTCACTGCGCATATCATCCTGTGACAGCATCATTTGGAAATAGATCGTTTTGCCAAGTACATAATGATTTTTAATCTATGACTGCCGTGCTAACTTTCTGAAAGTTAGTTAGTAAGCTGAGTTTTGGCTTTGATTCTATATATACTCAGGAGCTGCCATAAAACTACCTGTGTGGTGTCATGACAGTGTTGAAAAGCAGTTGAAGAACTTGCTCAAACAGTAAAGGGTAATGACAACCTCATCTCCTCAAAGGGCTTAACTAAATGTTTTATTTTTATGCCTTTAGTCAACTTCCTAAGAGACCTTTATGTTGTAAGCATATTCTCAGGGGATCATCTCTGTCTAGGGTACTGACAAAGAGATGATGGATTGTATGATTTAGTGGTTACAATGTACTTAAACAAGTGAAGACAGACATGAATGTTTGAAAGAAAACAGTGAATTAAGCTCCTAGGAAGAACGGAAACCCTGTGATGCTCATCAGGATCAGTGTAAGATAATCAGTGATTTGATTAAGACGAGGTAAAGCCAAGACATGCAATTGGTATCTGTGGGTGGGTTTGGTTGCTGGCATTTACAGCAAAGTTAATCCAGAAAGCTGCTCTTTGGGTACATTTCTGGCTTAAATCATGTGCTTTTGATAAGTCTTCACTTACAGATTGCTCTTTGCCTGTTTGTTCTTGTAACAGGAAAGGTAGAGATTTTGCTTTTATCACAGCAGAGTCTACTGCAGTCATCACCACCTGATAGTGTAATCTCAGCTAAAACAAAATAATTTGCTAGGTCCTGAGTGCTTAGAACAGCATTCAGACTTCTAGCATTTTTAAGCTGCTATTGAACCTAACAATCACCTTTTAACACTTTATTTAATGATTGTGGTCTCCCTGTTTGACCTCCTTATTCCAGTGAGGCAGAATTATGATAGAACAAGTCACTGTTTGTTAAGTTTCTAGAAAGCAGGTTTCCCCATGAGGCAGTCAGTTTGGAGTCAAGAGTCTCGACAAGATGTTTTGTGAAAGGAAATAACTTGCACTTTTCACATTTCCATCAGGAAAGGTGGTAGAAGAGCAAGCCATTTTAAAGGCTGACACATTAACTCTTAGCAGAGGAAATGGTTTGACAAATGGTGTGCTGAGCATATATCGCTTGGCAGCATTGGAACATAGGTTTCCCTGGGCAGGCTGCTCTGTGCTAAGCAGTGTAATTGAAAACCTCATTTTATCAGCAGTGACAGTCTGGAAAAATCCACTCTTGATTCAGTCCTCTTTTTAGAGACAATCACCCCAGCTTTCTTCTTGAGAATGAATTGTTGTACTGGACCCCCACTATTATGCAGCAACTACTTCCGGGGCAGCAGACACAGGTCATGAAGTGAGAGATTCTTCTTCTGGGTTATACTAATGGAAGAGTATTTCAGCATTTATTTTTAACAACTAGAGAAGACTGTCAAGATACTCAGAGTAATGCACTAGAATACAAATAGTATCTTGAAGTAACTCCTGTTCTTATTTCACAATTGTTAAGCCTATAAAATTTCAGCTGCGTGATTGGTGCTGTCCAAGATATAAAGATGATGGTTGGTAAAACCACCTATCATGGAGTGGAAAAGAGATCAAAAAAGTTGAAAATCCATGTGTTGGTGGTTGGGAAGAATGCTGGGGAAGTGGGAATTGGCAGCAGTGGAGATGGAGGCGTCAGCAGGTTGAACTGATGGGAAGAGAGATTGTCCTGGAATGGTGTTACTTGTGCAGCACGGTCTTGGACCTGCAAGAATTTAATTTTCTTATGTTAGCACAAAAAGCAGTATTATTTAAGTGATGTTTGCTGATGACACAAAGCTAGCAGCCCAGAAGAGGATGAGCATGCCACACAGGAAGAATTAGCAAATGAAGAGGAAGGCTTGGGTGTATTAGTTACAGGTAGACATCAGGTGGACATAAGAACAAATATAAATAAGCTGGTCAGGTGTATGTTTGAAGGAAGTTCTCTAATTATTAAGGGAGCAAGGTAGTAACCCGACAGAAATAGCCTTCTGACAGCAGAAACAAAGGCCAGAATCTTGTTTGTTTCAAAGTGAGTGCTGGTCAGTTTGAGCAGGAGTTTATGAGGTGATTGCTTGTGGCAGAGGAAGGCATGTCTGTGATGCAGGCAGACCTTTGTGCTCCTGTATTCCTGTTTGCCAATTTTCCCTGTATATTTAGATAACTGCACAGTGCAATTGACATTAAGCTAAGGGAGAAAAAGCTCTGTTGTCTGTTAATATAAATAAGGCAAAAGATTATTTTGCATATTTCTGCATTTAATAACTTGTTTAAATAAACGTGTATGGCAGTTTTGTGCAATAGTTTAAAATTACTAAAATTTTCTTAATAACCTAATGATTACTTGTTATGTAAATGGTATATTCATTAGGAATACTTCATTTGGGGTTATAAAAATTTTCCTAATATTCATTTCTCCACTTATATTGAAGAAATACATAGAGAAAATGCTTCTCTTTGGCTGTCTCTAAGTAAAATTAAATAATACCTTGTATTACCCGGTCATTATCTAATCTTGTAACAATACCAAAAAGAACCAAATTGAGCACAGTATGGTCTCAGGAGTAACTTCTTATGGTGGCTGTTCTGGATTCTCTGGGGGCAATAAAGACCATACAGAGGAACACAGATCAATTACTTTAAATGTCTAATGTAGATTTGATTCAAAGGAGTACGGTTAGATGCCTCATCTGTTTGTATGATGTACGGAGGTCAATGAAGATTTAAAGAACTTGGACAGTTTGAGTCTACCCTGCCTTGCTAAGAAAAATAGACTATAAATACTGTTTTCCTTCTTTATTTTTATTTTCTTTTGTCACTAGTATTCTTTTGTAGTTTGTAGAAAGAAGGCTTCATGCGTTAGATTTCTCGTAGGCTCAACTCTACAAATACTTCTAGGACAGGTATTTGTATGGTTCCTAGAGGGATTGCTCTTGCACATGTGTTTGTAGGATGAACCTTTAGTAAGCACTTCTCTTCCCTTCTCATTTGCACAGTGTGGTTGTCCTGGGCCCTGTACATGAAATAACATGGTGGTTTGTGTCCAACAGTCATTGCTGGAGCTCATTTCTACATTTCAATGACTTTTTAGTCTGGCATCTTTACCATTTGGCCCCTGATGTGGATGCACCATCTGTGCCAGTGGTAGCTGTGACCTCATGTATTTTAGGGTGTTTTCAAAGACTGGGTAAAGGTAGTGGAAAAGAGATGACCTCAGTGATCTACATTAGGTGAGATTCTCTGAGATGCTGCGTCTCCTGTGAAGATGAACTCAGGGTAAATTAAGCTTCCCTTGAAGGATGGCAGGAAGCAAGATCCATCGTAGTTAAGAAATAAACAAGTGTTAACAATTCTTGTTCACACATTTCGATCACGTACCAGTAAAAAATTTCAATTAACCAATAAAAATCTTATATCGACCTGATGTGGGGAAATATAAAAATGTCATTTACATTTGGTTCTGGTGTATCAAAGGCATGGTACTTTATATTTTATATGAAAATACTGATTCGTATTCCAACCAAATGTTGTATTTATTGGCTGTATTTTAAAAATTGATAAATATATTAGTACATTATTTCCAACAGAGAAAATAGATGACTCAGAGTCCTGACATCTTTAGACAACATTTACATGCAAATCTGTAACTCTTCCCTAAAGAAGAACAAACTGGAACCCATGTTGAACGATAAACAAGAAAAACAGTATCTCTGTATATTTGTGTTTATATATTACTAAGATGGATATGTAATAAAAACAAAGCTATCACTGATGCATCTGACAGATACTGCACATATAAATATTGGTCTAACTAGTGGTATTACTGTTCTCTTTGATGTGAACTTTCATATAAAGTTTAGAATATTATGCGGTAATCCATTTACCATGTCAAGGATGATAACCCAGGGCTTAAGTCACTGGGGCAGATGTCTAGCTAGGGCTGTGTTAGAGGCAGGATTGGAATGAAGAAGTAAGGAAAGTGCAGAAGCTGAGGACTTGATGAAACCAGAGGTAGGGAAATAGTGACAGTAGGATACAGTATTTGAGTAGGGAAACAAGGCAAAGTTGCATCAAACTGTAGGGCAGGGCAAGGCAAGATCAGTAGCTGAGTTAAAAATCAGTGGTAATTAAGGCAAAATCCAAAATGAGAAACAGGTAGGGTTGTGTCAAAGAAACTGGTAAGAAACAGAATGAAGGACCTGGCCAGAGGACAGGTTGAGATCTAGGAAAGCAAGTATGTAAAGTGTGAGATGTGGAGCTGCAGGCAAGTGGCACCCTGAGCAGGAAAAATTATAGGTGCGGTTGAATAAAGTATGCACAGTGGGAAAGAGGGCCGCTACAAAGTGGGATCTATCTAGTTAGGCTCTTAGTCATTGGAGAGAGTGGTTATGGCTATCTGTTTATGATAAATCCTAGAAATTAAATGGGCCCTTTTCTGAACTATGATAGTCAGTTTGTTAATAATGATGAAGGAAGGAAGGAAAATCATGTTCTGTTATGCTTCTTTTCTATGTTCAGTGCAAGCGGGGTGATCTTTTAGGGAAGATGAGTTATTTCTCAGTCCACTAAATAGAAGCCTGAGTAATGTATTGTTGTGAGGAATGGTTTTAAAACTCCAGGTCTGTGGACATTCACTCAGAAGGTTTAGGAGGCTTGACTGACAGAGTCTGGACTCGCCTAAGTTCAGTCTTAATTAAATTGTGGTGTCAGGGAAATGCCAAAAAGTGACTGAAGACTAGAATCCTTCCAACATCAAGGAAGGCGAATAGACCGAACTGGGTTGTTACGACCTAGTTTACTCTGACAGCAATTTTGGTTTAAATAGTGAAGAAGAGACATGGCATTCTACTAGTGAAGATTTAAAGAATATGACTCTCGTATGAATATAATTCATATAATTAAGGCATGAATATGGTTTTGAGAACTATTTCCTAAAGAAACGTTATACGTTTAGTTGGCCAAGGCAACTTTTTAACTACGTGGAATTTTGTGAGGCATTTAGCTTGTACAGCTGCACAACATTCTCGTTAGAAAATGAACACTGTATAATATCAGTAAAACGTTGCCAACTGTTAGATAGATCCTGGGAGATAATTGCCAACAAGGACATGAGCTGCATACACATCTGACCTGGAACCATTCAACGTTTTCCCTTGGGTATTTGGAAGCAAATATACAGTTGTTTCCGACTAAAAATTGTAGATGACCTGGAACTTAGTGAAAGACAACAGTGGAAATATGGGTGGTCCTGGATCATTTAACAAACTGTGCCTGTGCATGGTATGTTTTAAATGATCTCAAAGAAGAGTTGTGTATCTGTGATTAAGGTATGCAGGATATACCACAGACTGTGGTTATGATTACGGGAGGAGAATACTGATTTCCAGAAAACAGTGGGCTCAAAAGTGTTTTAAGACAGTTAATGTAACTGAAGTTCACTGTCAGCTTGCCGTTCAATGCTATATCTCCAAAGGCCTAAAAGAAGCCCAGGGTTAGTGAGTACAGAAATAGGAACGTGCTATTTCCAGCATCAGCTGAAGCTGATACTGATTTCAGTTCTGGTGTCAGTAGTTTTACAGGGATGCTAAAAGTGTGTTTAGATACAGACACCTCAAAATTATTTAAGATAAGAAGTCAAACAGATTAAGAAAGCAAGGTACATCCTTGTAGGAAGATGCTTATTAGGGCAAGCTGCCAGGGAAAGGAGTAGATTAATTTTCTCTTATGGCCCTCTGATTGCTTCCAGATACTTTCTGGGAAAATGTGTTTTAGAGCAATGTCTCGGTATGAAAGTTACTGTATGAACCATGATGGCTTTTAATATATTATGCCTGGTATACAATAGATGATGATCTATTGCCTGGTTATAGAGTTTACCAGAACTGCCACAATTTTAAGGCCTCACATCCAATAGTCTGCTCCACTGCCCCAGCTGCTGTGGTCATGGTGGGAACAGCTCCTCATTACCGGTGTATTCAAGGGGTTTTCTCAACGTTTCTGGGTAGTGTTTTTGCTAGCCAAAGGCAGTATGTCCAAAATGCATGCAACTAAGAAACGTGACTGATGTTCTCTGCAGGTGCCTAACCTAAGCTGCTTTTTTTTTTTTTAATGAGGATATTGCAGGGAACAGAATTTGGACTTTACACTAGGTAACAAAAAGAACAGACCATTTTAAAGAAAATCCTTGAGAATGCAACAGGGAGAAAAATAAATTTGAAGTGGCAGACAAAACAATTCTAATTGAGAACTAGTGTGGAAAATGTGTGCAGCAATAAGGGTTTTCTGGTAAACTTGTATAGCTAACAGTAAGTAGTGTAAGGCCTGTTAACCCTTTATAATCTTCAAAATTCAGTTGATTTGCTTTCTTGTTTTATTCTTCAGATTGGTTCTTTACAACCAAACAAGAAGAGTTACTGCACACATTTGCTGATTTTATTTGAGAGATAAATTAAAAAGTGGCGCTTTTATAATCACGCAGAACTGTCTGCAATTTCTATTCTCTATGCAGTCATATCTGTTTTATTACATGCTGGCTTTTATTGAACTCCAGTTTCTTATTTGTCTGGCATTATTTGAGGGTTTTGTGTGATCTTTAGCCATTTTTTACCCTCATGGTGAGGGCTATCAGTTAGATACTGTCCCTAATTTTATGAGTGCCTTTATCAACTGTTTATCCAGTGGAAGGCTGAGGTGGGAATGATTCTGGTGTAATTTGCTGGAACCACTTGTAGGGCAAGCTCTGATAAACTTTTTTAAAGCCATGATTTTTTTTTATCAGATATTACTGCCATCTGGTTTATATGCACTCTTACAGCCCCTTGTACTTAAGGCACGATGTTGAAAATGGCTATGATCAGATTTCATTTTAAATTCTTGTTTTTAAAATTAACTTTTTTTGAAAAGTATAACCTGAAAATCAGGAGCTTCTACTGTATATGACCCAGGATTTATCAGTCCTGCATTTCAATGCTTTCTTCCGTCAAAACAAGAAATGTCCTACTGTTAAAGCTGGAGATACTTAGATTTAGGTCCTGTTTAGGTGATTCATTTTGACTATAGCTTTGCAATGGCTTTTTTCTATTCTGCACCCAACCATATTAATAATTAAACCCCAAAAATCTGATATACTGAAAATCAGTTAGTATCAAATATCCCAGGAAAAAATATCCTGTAGTTTTTATTACACTTGGCTGGGAAATTGGGGAAAGAAATTATAGTCTAAAGTGAAGTATGCAGGAGCATAAACAGTAAATAGTATTACTTAGGATACTGACCATTTCAGTTGCTCCAGCTGCCCCAAAGCAATAATAATAAACGCAAGAATTTTAGTCCTCTTCATAGTTCTGCCATATGTTTTAAGGAGCTGGCTTCAGTGCTAGATGTAAACAGCAGCATTTATTTCACTGAATGCCGAGCAGTGATTCCCTGAACCCTTTTTGTTATCCATAAAGCCCACTTAGAAATTTATAATCAGATAGGTTTTTCAATCCTACTATCATGTATCTTGCAACAAAATGCTGTTCACGTGATGGCAAATATATGCAAAAGTAAATGGACCAAATTTTAAACCCAGTGCTGTATGTATGGTTTCCCTTGACAGGAAAAGGAGAAATTTGATCTCTGTTCATATGTATACCCAGATCCCTACCTCTGACGAGCTCCAGTGTCTAGGTTTTTGGGACTTTTTGCATATTAAATGTTTTTAGGAGTTATCCAAGGAAGGAGAGTGGGACCACAGAGTTCAGGACTCTTGCAGGTGCAGTGCAAGAACCTGCTACATGCAAAGACCCCAATAAGGAGATATCACAGTTTTGGAAGAATGGGATTTGGGCATGGGTATATGTGTGCCAGTTTTGACTCCTAAAATACGAGTGAATTTTATTTACAAAAGCAGCCTCTCTGAGAAAATGCTTTTTAGTCACCTTTCAACTGGATATAATTTCCAAGCTAAATTCTGAATGTTAGTTTTGATTATTGCATTTGATATTCTGTCTCCTGTTCACTTCTGTGCTGTCCCAAATTTAGATTTACTCTAATGTTGACTTTAAAAAAATGAAAGGTATGTGAGGACTGACAGTGATGATCCTGAATATAAATTATATCAACCAAATTGATGCAAGATAAAATTACCAAATCAACCTTTTTTATTCTATATTTTATGGAATATCTAATGTATGTTTGGCAGTAATTTACTCTTGCACATGAATTTCTGACAGTTTCGATTCTTTGGGCTTATTAATCAATGTAGTCAGCACCAGAGCAATTTTTATGAGACTCACTAGTCATCAAAAATTTATTATCAGATAAATCAAAGAAACAACTAGCATCTTAATAGGGTGAACAAAGTAGCATGTAAAATATCATTCAAGACTACATATTTTTGACACTTGTGTATTGCATTTACTGCTAGGGTCAGAGGTTTTGTTTGCACTTTCATTAAAATAGTCATCACTGTGACACAATAGCTTCCTTTTGTGCTAGACTTTTTTCCTTCAATTTTTTATATATATACGTTCATTTCATGTCAGCACCATACTGTAAAGCATGAAATGTCTATGTAAAATGTAATATAAAACTTTAATTAAAATCTGAAACTTTTTTAGTTAGTTGCAGTAGATTGTGCGCACTTCAGGAGTAGTGTGGGATGGAAGTACATTGTGAGTAGTACTGGCATGCCCCAAATATGCTTCAGTCTCTGATCTGGTTGCATAAGGAGCTCTGATATTCGTTCCAGTTAAACCTCTAGTGTCTTATTTGACACAAGAATCTTTCTACTTTCTGAAGAGATTGTGTATTTCTTGTTTGGTATTTTAAGAATTTCCTGGTCACACTTCTTGTGGCTGTCATTGTAACCAAGTAAAGCCAGAGCCGAATACTTCCCAAATCTACTTTTTTGTTAAAGCAAAATGCTTGCTTTACCAAAACACTCTTGCATTTAACATTTGCATTGGTTGAGTCTCCTCCCCAGTCTGTGCATGAGCAATGGGCTTCCCTAGGCTGGCTGGCGTGTTTGACTGCAAGGGGATGTAGCCACGAGTGTGTGGTAAGAACATACTGGTGACAGCACTGGGAGTGTGGCTGGTGGCTTCACCTTCCCCTGGTAACTGCTGTTGGCTCCCTGGTGTGAACATGTTGGCGGGAAGATCGACATGCAAGCTGGTAGCCCTGTGTTCAGGGGAGGGCAAGTGTTTCAGGAATGATGAAAACAGAAGATTGTATTGTTTTATGGCACCTGGCTTCATCTCAGTACTCAAATGCAGGCATGTCAAGCAGTCACGGGAAGGACAAAAGAATCACCTTAGGTTGTCCCTGTAGTCAAGGGGGCACCTCAGGGGCCAAGACATTTCACCAAAAAATGAAGTCATGCTCTTGTGGCCCAGAGGGGAAGGCTGGGCCCTTGGCCACCACTCCACGGGTGGTACGCTGCTGAAGCAGTCAAGTGACACCAGCCCTGCGTGTCCACCCCTGGCTGTGTGTTCCCACCCACATGCCCAGGCCAGCACTGGCTCTCACATGGCTGTGTAGTGGGGGGGTTCAGGGAACTGATACAGCTGGAAACCAGTCACTTATTTTGGCAGTTCGTCTGAATTACCTCCTTGAACTCAGTGCCTGACTGCCAGCTCTAGCCCACAGGGCAACAATGCACAGCCATAGAAGGGGTGGCCCAGCTGGGGTAAGTTTAAGTTGCAGGGTCTGGTTACATCAGCCCCTCAGCTGTGCGTCCAAAAGCACTAGGAGGATAGCTTGGGTTCTTATGTGCATTTTTCCCTTCATGCACCAAATGAAGCAAACCTTCTATGAAGAGAACATGAATGCTTTTAAGAACTTAAAAATAAAAACTCCCCAACATCAGTGAACTAATGGGAAGCCTGGATTTATCTATGTGCAGAAAATAGGGTGAGAGAAAAAAACCTGACAGCCTGTGTATTTCACATGAATCTCGTGATGCTGAAAATATGCAAGTCTTATTAGTGGAGTTCTAGCTTTCATATTCTTTGCCTAATAAAAAAAATAACTGAAGGGAGATTGAATTTATTCTGTGTTAATAACCAGAAGGGATGTTCCTGCATGGGTACCAAGTGATGCAGAACTGTGAACAACACAAAACAAACCCTACTGCTCCCTGTTCCACCCGATGCATACTTTTACAGGAGGAAAACTTACCTTCAGCATTGTCTTTTCCTGTGTTTGTAGTCCTAAGCATGACTGAAAATAGGACTGTCTATGGGGTGAATAGCTTACAGAAACACTGTTGTCTTGTAGCTCTTAAACTTTACTTCCCTGGTCTGATTCCAATTCAAGTGAGTTATGGCTGAAAATGGTTGCTGTGGGTTTCTCACTTAGTGGTGTATATAAGGTGTAAGAGAACTAGATATAGCTCTTTTATTTCTCTTATAGATACAGCTATAAAGGTGTGGTAGTTTTAAAACTAATGATAACATCCAGTAATTAATGCTAACATCTGACTGTAGCTGTGTATTTTCTTCAACTTTTTGTACCAGCCTACGTACAGTTTCATCTGTGTGAATCTTACAAGAGTAGATTTTTATCTTTGAGACAAATCTGTAATGAGACATGAAAGTTCTAAGATGGTGTATTTGACATTAACATGTCAAAATAACTAACCATCTCTGTGTGTGCCTTTCATGTGCCTATTGCTCGGTAGCATTTGCATTCAGACTAGAGAGGACTAATCTTTTCTGGTCTTGATTTTAAGGCAGACAGGAGTTTGGACTGGTCTAGGTTTAGGACAGTTTTGTGGTGGAATATATAAAACTACAGTTAATAGAACTGTTAAATACTGTGGATTAAAGGCTGTGATTTGAACAGTGGCTCAGGAGGTTTTCTTGAAATACGTATGTATTTCAGAGTACTCCCAGAGTGAGTTTGGAAGCATTCATTGGATGAATAGTGAAGTGGGAGTTTGAGATCCAAGTCTTTCTATAAACTGGAGAGGTATCAGGAAGCTGACAAGATGTAAGTTAGAATTCCAGTCCTGCGTCTGTCACGAATTTAATGCATTTTAGTGATTTCTGTATAGTGACTTTTTCTCAAGGATCTCAACACAAGGTGACTTTAGCTTAGGGCCATAAGCTCCTAAAGGTCATACCAGGCTATCAAATGCATATACAGTAAATAAAAATGTATATCACTTTTTCCTTGGAGAATCTGCAGATCAGATGGCTAGTAAGAAATCAGCCAGTCAATGGCAAACCAACCTTAGAGCACACAGTTTCTGTTTGGTCCATTTACTGGGAACTCTTTACTTCATTCCCAGTGTAAAATCTACCTGGCCAGGCCTTCGTTTTCCATAACTTGACTAGAAGTTACTCGAGTGCCATAGATAGGACAAAAGCATAAAGATCTAGTGACAGTCATCTGAGCACTCACAAATATTTGACACTTCAGTTTGCAAAGATAAACATCTTCCTTTTACATACCACTGTTGTGTTCCGATTCCCATTGGATTATGGCAATACTGATGCTTGTTCCTTTTTCTGAAGTTTAAATTTTATAAGTATTGCATTGCTGCTTTATTATTTTTTTCAGTAACACCTATGAACATATAAGTGCCTGGTATTCTGTGGCTTATGATGTTATGAATGGTAATTAAAACTTCACAGTCCCTCTGCTTGGCTACTCATATATCCACTAATCTAGATAATTTTTCATAAACTTGGTTTCATTGCTCCATTATATTTACTGTTTAGTTTAAATCCTCTGAAACTTGGTTTACTAGAGCCAGGTTTACCATTGTTCTCAAAGTCAGTCATGTGAGTTGCTTTCATTACTTCCTCACTGAAGAAGGTATTAACATTTATGTGTAAGAAAATGAGACTCTCATTACAAGGGTGAGGGTTAGTCATTTCTCTTTCCCTGTAAAGGATGGAGTTGTGATATTAGATAATACTAGGACATATTTCACACGAAATCTTCCTTTCCACAAACAAATTTCACAGACAGTGGAGTTGGGAATCAGGAATGCCACTTTCGCTCAATAAATGCATAAGCACTAATGAGTATACATACTGGAGATGTAAAGAGTCTAGATTAAGATAAGCTGAAACACCCCATCGGTTTCTGCTGGGAGGTGGACTTCTAACAAATTGTAAGTTTATATGTTCGTGGTGTATGTGTCTCTGCACACACATCTATCCATAAGTATTCTCCCACATTCCTGTATATATTTAGTTTAGTGCTGAAATTATGTACTTGTTCAGTAAATGCATCCATTAACTCAGTTCCATATTGGTTTTTTCTAGGAAGAAGGATTGAGAAAATAATGGGTATTGCAGTGTAGAATTTTGTTGGCACAGAATAAAAATACGAATGGTGTTAAAAGTAAATTTGTAAAAATAATATAGGTAAAATACTGAAACAAAATGAATCATGGGAGGAACTGATGCAAAATGCAGATATTGCAGAATCCAACTTATTATATTCATGGGGATAATAATTAATTATTTACTTCTAGATATACACATACTATAGCCTAAAAATGTATTGCAGGTTTACAGCTGACTAGCTGTTTTATGTGGAAGACTGTAGTCTTTGCATATTTATTAAAATTATTCATAACTGGTTGCTGCATAGAACAACTGCTCTATTCTTATGTCTTGCTTCAATACATTATCTGAACCATTTTATCATGACATTATAATGGAAATTTGTCTAAATTTTAGCATGATCCGTGGGACGTTTTCTAAAACCCCTATCAGCATCTCTTAAAAACATTTATTTGCAGTTTACGTTCAAGAATACTTTCAAAGGGTTTAGTAGCAATACATAGTTTCTGCATATAAATGTTTGCTGCTTTTTTTAAAAAAGAAAGGTTTTATTTAGATGAAAAGGGGATATACTGAAAAAAGTTAGAATATGCATTTAATTAAGTTTATGTGCTTATCCATTCTCCAGTTTACAATGGTAAATTGCTTCTTTTAAAGATGTATGATGGTGAAACATGTTCATAATGCAGTTCTATAACTTTCCCCACAGATGTCCCAGCAGTGTTACAAAAATCAGTTGTATACCTACTGAGTGTGTGGTGCCTCACAGCTGTTCCCCTGGATTTGCCAGGGCAACAAGACACTTTTGCTGAAAAAAAGTGCAGGATGGGAGGACTTTCCACCAACTTGATATGCAGTTACAGTGACTGTGAGTTAGTCACACTTAACTTATCTGGCGGCTGTTCTGCAAACCATTTGCTAATTTGTGTACACAGGTGAGACATCTTTACTTCCAATAGAATTTAAACAAAAAAAGTCTGCCTGTACCAATATCCAGAAAGAACCCAATGGGATACATCTTGTGTATCTTATTTTTTCAACCATGTGGGTTTTTTTGTTGGGTTTTTTTGTTTGTTTTTTTTTTTTTAAATAATTTGGAAGAGCGCAATAAGAAAAAGCTTAGTTTTCACAAAGAAAAATTTAACTTAAAACGTTTCCATGTTAGGAGTGCAGAAAGTTATAAGTTGGTTGGGGCTTGTGTAAAGCCAAAGGGGTCTGATACTGTAACTGGAATGTTTTGCTTTATGGTGAATACCTTAGAAATGGGTTACTGTACTGCCATTTGCATGGTGATGCAGCATTATTTCTGCTCGTTGCCAAAAGCAATTAGAGGCTAACGAAGTTCTGCACAAACCATGAGACGGACACTTTCCATTTGATTAAATGAGTCTTGGTGGAGAATAAAAGAATAATCCCTTTTATACATTATTATTTGATGTCTTGCAGCAAGACACCCAGATTCCTGTTTATAATTAAATGGGAGACAGTTTAAGAAAACAACCACATTAGTTCAAAAACTAACCATGACAAATCTGCATGAGAAATCGCTTTGTGATGGCTGCTGCCATGACCATGGTTTGCCTATAGAACGCCTGAGGTATGGTAATTGCTTTATATTCAGACGAAAGACACAGTCCCAGCTGTGCCACTCCCTGCTCCCAAAGAAGTGCAGCGTCTTTCTGTTTATCAAAGGATTTTGCAAAGCATCAAAATTGTTTGGATTCCAAGTGGTGCAGGAAATCCTGTTGCAAGATTAAGGTCTTCCACATAGGCATAATGCTGCAAATAAAATGGGGAAAAAAGGAGAAACAAGGAAAGCTAGAAGAAGAAAAAATGCAACTTTATGTGTTCTACCTTATCTCTGGGGAGGTTTCTAGCTGGATTTGCTGGTCAAGTGTAAGTATCCATAAGGAGAAATCTGAGGGTTTTGTTGTTTGGTTGGTTGGGTTTTTTTAATTATTTTTGTGGGTTTGGTTTTTGGGGGTTTTGTTTGTTTTGTGTTTTTTTAGTCAGCCTATTTATCCACTTTCTGTCTGAGCTCACCCTTACATAAACTAAGTAAAATATCTTTCCATAGTGATATTTGTTCATTTAGTTCCTGTGCTCAAATGTTTGGGAGTGTTGTACCAGGTTTTGGGGGCTGCCTTCTGTTTTAACTTTTCAGCAGAATAACATGTGAAAAGTCTTTTTCCTCAGCAGAAAGTGTGATACTGTCATTCAAGCCAGTAGGATCACAGGGAAACTGTGCTATTCAACTTCATTACGTCTCAGGCAGAGCAAAAACTCCTCTCAGACATTAACCCTGTGCCTCTTCCCAACCTAAGGGTATTGTGTCATAATGGTCTGTACATCCAGGTGTGCTGCTCTGAAGTGATGTGATAACAGAAATCAATTCCCAGATGGTGGTTACGAGAAGTTTTTGCTATAGCAAGTGGGCAAGACAAATACTCAAAGGGACTGGATTCCAAAACCTTACAGCCCAGTAGCGGCAGACATCAAACTGTGTGCTCATTTGAGAGGGGTGACAAGCCAGGCAGCGGAGCAGTACATGATGAAGTGCCTCAAACACTGTGATGTTGTATTTGCAATACAGTTAGCAAAGGGATTTTCTCTGTATGCAGTCCAACATTTTACACCTCTAGACGGGCAGCGGGTTAAGAGAAGCACAGGGTTGTTTGAACAGCCTCACCCATGTGTTCTGCCAGCAGAAGCTGTGTAGATAAAAGATATGTGATAGGCTTTCTGGGAGTTTTCTAATTGGAAGGAGTTTCTCTCTGGGTATCCAGCACAAAAAGAGGCAGGCTGGCTGTAAGCTACTGAGAGACCAGGGCAGGTTTGTGCTTACAGGCTAATAGTGAGCAAGTGTTATTAATTTCTTTGGTAAGTCTCTGCAAGCACTGACACTTCCTGCTACCTGCCGGTTTCAGGGCAGCATCAGGCTCAAGGTTTCCTGTCAGCACAATTGTTTTGGGCATAAAAGATGGACCATTTGGAAAGCTTAACCTTTCTTTTTTCCTTCAGAGAGCAGACAGCCCTTTTCCCTCTCAGAAAAACATGACATCAATTTTACTGGGGGAGGCTGAAAGTTTTTCAGTCCTTTTTTTTTTTTTTTTTATAACCAACATAATAGTCAATTTGGGCCAATAACTACTCTTTGTCAGTCCTTCTGTAACAGCAGCCAATGAGATGCTGCCATCAATTTTATTATACCCTTTGCTTTCCTGTGAACCTACTCCACTGAGCGGAAATGCTTAATGCTGTTAGTACAATCTCAGAAACTTTTTGAGTCAGTAGAGAATAATGTTAGCTCAAACTTTGGGACCTGTTCCTGAAGTCTGATTTAATGTAATTGTTATTTATAGCATTACAGAGTGGTAAGCAGGTGCTTGTGCCTGCTGGGTTTTTTTTTTGCTGTTGGCTTGTTGGGTGTTGTGGGGTATTTTTCCACCTAATGATGCCAACAAAAGTGACCTGGCATTTTTCCTTTAATTAAAATGGGCCTTTGTGAATTAGTGTGTGAAAATCACAGGATATGGCACTAATTGGAGTTTAAGTAACTGCTTCCCTAACCTCTCACAGTGAAACTTCAAATGAAATGTTTCAGTTTTCATTTAGTAGCTTGAGAGTTTTTCATAGCTAGATATAGAATAATGATTCTTGACCTTTTTGGACAAATATATTGGTTTTTTTCTCAATAAAACCTTTACAGCATAGTTCATTTGTGTCTAGTCTTATCCGTGGTTTGACTGCTCAGCTCCCAGGTTCTACAATGGATATTCTAAGGACATAAGAAAGGACTTTGTCTTAGACCCCTGACTCATTGTGCCCAGCAGCCTCCCCCTCAAGAGGCGGTAAGAGATACTGTTCAGGTAGAGCAGCCAAGACTGGCTACTACCTGCAGACCTGTCCTCTTGTTCTCTCCGAGCATCCAGCATTGTTGTATGGTGATGGAGAGTACATCCCTGACGCTTCCTTTTATCACCTGTTTATGGACCTGTTGTCAGCAAATTTATCTCATTCCTTTTTGAAGTTCCTGAAACTCTCTGCCAGCACGGTCTCCTGTACCAGCAAGTTCTGGAATTCACTAACTGCTGGGTCTTCTTTCTGTTTGAACTGATCTTCTTGATTCAAACGTAGGAATGGGATTTATTATACATAAGATCAAATTGTTCTGCTAATACACAGATAGGGATAATGGCAAAGAACCACCGTTGTGGCTGGACCAGCCGTGACTTTTCAGATGAGGCACCGTCATGTGGAAATGAACAGTGATGGGAGCTGAGAGCCACTGTTTGATACTGAAGTGAGCCACTGTGTACGAACTAATCTGCTGCATCTTTCTCCCATCAGTGCTGAACAGCAGCTTCAGGAGCATTGTTCTGGTGAGGTGGTTTGTGAGTTGGCAAGGAGGTGTGCAGGAAAGGGAATGATGAATTACTGGGAATGCTTTAGGATCTTGTAGTGTGATGGCAGGTGTGCAGTGTATGGAAGGGAACAGCGAGCATGGTGGGGCATTGTTGAGCTGTGTTGGGGACGCATGAGGAGTAATAATGCAGCTGCAGTACTACAGTCAGGCAAGTCGGCGTGACAATAGTGCACTAAAAAATAATTTACTTCAATATGATGAATACTTGCTCCACTGAAAAAATCCAGATCGGAGTAAGGTCACTGATAACATTTAGTTTTCTTATGTCTTTAGGCTATGATTATGTATATACTGGAAGTTCACAAGTGAGATGTTTGCCAAAAATTTATAGAAATAGCAGAGAATTTTGACAGTGTTAATGGGTTTTAAGTATAAAATTCTAGGTGTCCTAATTGAACTAAGAAAAGCGCTGAAAGTTGCCATTTTGGAGAAAAGCACTCCCGCATAGATTTTGAGCACCAATTATCAATCTACGCTGCAGTAGACTAGATCGAAATCAATACTTCTGCCTGGAATTCACACAGCCTCTTTGAGAGATGAGATTAATATGGTTACTGTTCGACTCTATGTTCTCAATCAGCTAAGTATGTGCGCTTGTCATTCATATTTTGTTTTTAGCTTGTTATTCTGACAGAAGAGTCTCTGGGGAATGCAAGGAGAGCCAGTTTGAAGAGTAAAGCCATGTAACATTTACATATTTTCACACTGTTAGGGAAGCCGGCGTTAGACTTTGAACATTATTTATTCATTTGATGCTGCTATTCATTACAGACCTCTGAAATATGTTACTGACAGTAACTAAACCATCCGTTTCACTTTAGGATTTCTACTGATTGCTAATTTTGTTTACTAGGTGGTGGAAGAACTTAAAAATGTGATATAGCTAAAAAGATTAATGTAGCTAGATAAAAGGTTCTATTAGGGTTTTTTCCTAATACTCTGCTCCCATACTGAGTTGCAAGAGAGGGTTTTTTAATGTTGCCGCATGCACTGAGAAAACGTCATGTTGTAGGCCTTGCAGATCATGCAGATCACTTCAGTTTGTGCTGGTGTGTTCTAAACCATGCAGGTGAGCTTGCTATCGTGGCTGCTTACGCAGTGGGTGGAAACATAACCATCATATACAAAGGGGGTTGGACCATCCAACTCTAAAAGCAATTACTGGCAACATTGATTTTTCCATTAATTGGCTGAACTGTTTGGAACATGAAATCTCTAAGGACAGCATCTGAAATGTGTTACTGCTTTTATTGCTGTTATGATTATTAGATTTTGCATGCTACCAAAATGTCCTGGACGATATTCAAATACAAGACAGTTCTTGAGAACTGAGGAGTCTGAAAGATAAAGCAATGTCGAAGAGAAGAAACATTTTCCAAGTGCTTTATAATTTTTTTTAAAATAACTGTTTAGGTGCTTCAAAATATAAATGGGTCCTTACTGGAAAATGTTTAGCTATAAGGGGGTAATTTCTTGGCATAGCATGGGTTGGTGGAAGAACATCAGGAGTTTGCTATGTGGGAGTTGGATAAATGGGACAGTAAAGCTAAGTATTGATAGGGCAGAGGAAATGGGATTGATAGGGGAAAAAAAAGATGGTCCTTTTGCATCAGGTTGTAGTTGGGCAGAGCCAACTAAAGAGAAACAGAAAATTGAGCACAATAGAGTGAAGAAGGGTAAACTATTTTTGGTAACTTCTGGTATGGACTGGAGAGGTGGGGCATATGCAGAGGGAAATTATGCTGTTTGCTACCTGGACAGTGGGGAATGGCCAGATCTTCAGGGTGTTGTGAAGGACACAGCATCAGGATTAAAATCCTGATTGCTCCAAAGTTTGTTTGCTTTCTGGTGGAAGAATTTTCAAGGCTTTGTAACAGAACTTAATTTGTCCAATACTTTATTCACATTAGCCCACCTATGTTTTATTTTGTTACAGGTTTACACCCCTAGAGCGCTGACATTACTATACTTGCTGCACACGGCACCTTAATCAGAGGTGTTATATAATTCATTTAATAGCTATACATTCCCTTATAGATGCCTCCACCTGCCAGGCCTACACCCGCTGGGCATTAATTTTAGCACTTTACTGCATCAGTTTGTAACTGTCTGCATTGTAAAATGACTCTTCAGAACAACCATGAATGCTTGAGAACATTTTCAAGTCTTCAGCCTCTTTCCTGAACCAAATCTGAGTAAAGAAAGTTTACAGGAAGGCAGCAGCTGCCTTTCCTAGAATAGCCAGTACTGCTGTAGGAGAAATCAGGAAATTAGGTGTTTCAGCCCATCTCTGAAGCAGAGCTTTCCTGGACTCTGTCTTTAACCCCGTCCCATAGCTCAGGTCAGATCCTCTTTCCTCCACTCCTGCTTGTTTGGGAGAAGTTGTTGCTCTACTGTACAAAAGGTTAAAAAACATTCCTTTCTACTGCTTGGTCCTGAGGTTGCAGTATAAGCTAGCTAAGAATGAAGTAAAAAATAATGAAGAGATATATGATACCATGAATAACAGGGGTAAGGGAAATCAGTGTTTATATCAGACATTGTTTTTCTTTCTCTTTCTTCTACTTACTGTACTACTTGCCTACTGGCTGTTTAGTCATACAGTTTATTTGTATAAGAAGGTATTCCTCTGAAAAATCTGGGACTTGCGTATTTGAGAACAGTAGACAAGTATTTTTTCTGTAGGCACAACAGAATTAAAAAAGTGATTAGCGGACTTGAAGAGAAGATAACAGTACAGGAGAGAGAGTTACAATTAAAGAAAACCCACCATTGATGATTTTGGGAAACAAAATAACATTTGAAATATAAATACAACTGCCATTACTGTTTCCTGAAAAGAATAGCCTGCAGTTAAGCAGAGCCAAGTGTAAAGTACTGGCTGCAGGAATACATGGTTGGGAATTGCTGCCGAGCTCTGGATCTGCAGAATGAGCTCTGGAACCACAGAGGGTCAGCAAATGCCATCACATCACTGGGGAAGTGTCTTGTGACATGGGAGAAGTAATGTGCCTGCTGTACTCAGTTCTAGGAGCCCTATTTTAAGGTACGTATCCCAGCTGCAAGAAAGATGGGAACCAATTAGAGAAAATCCAGAGCAGAGGAACAGGCAAAGTTAAAGGCTAGAAAAGGTCACCTACAAGGCAAGATAGACAAAGTTGAGGGGTTTACCCTGAAGAAGTAAATGTTGAAATGTTTTCAAATATTTTACAAGTCTTTGAAGAAGAGGAAGGGGAAAAAAGTGTGGTCTTGATTGAGAATAATACAAAAAAATTGGACTCAAATTTACTTCTGTCATCACTGGAGATCTTTAAAAAGATCGCAAGACAAACTAGAATTAATCCTGTCATGAGGCAGAAGATTGAACAGATGAGTTCTCAGTGTCCTGTCAGCCTTATTTTTCTGACTCTATTTCTTACCGTGTTCTCAAAGTCTGACCTTTCTTCACCCTTCCTCTCCTCTTCTCCCTTTTCCCCACCCCATTGCCCCCCACCAAAAAAAGAAAAAAAGAAAGTGCCCTGTGCTTTCCTTCTCCCTAAAAAGCTAATGAAGTAATAATTACTTAGCACCCTCTTTGTTGCTACGTGGTATTGGATGGTCTTCAGGTCTGTCCATGGTGCTTTCGGTGCATAAATGTTATCCAAATACCTAGTATTTAAATGAACAAAGATTAAAATAGTGACATCAAATCCTAAAAGAGACAAAGAGACCTGATGCTGTTGGGGGGGGGGGGGGGCGGGGCGGAGAGGATGCTGGGGGAATGGGGAGGATTTCAGCAGAGAGATTGTAATTTTGGTCAGCAACTGTTTCTAAAGGCCACATGAAATCTGGAACACAGGTTTGGTTTGCTTCCACTTTCTCGCTGGACAGGGTTTGTTGCAAGGCAGTACCTCCATCATCTTAACCTCTGTCATGGAACTGTAGTCCTCTTCTTTCAGACCCATCATGTTGCTTTATAGTACAGGTTTTACTAGAGGGAGGTGGGAACCACAAATAAGACTTTACAGTAGGTTTTCTGTTTTGTTTTTTTTTAAAATAATTTTCTGTCCCAACCATGAAGACTCTATAACATAGAAGAGGGAGAGAAGTTTATTTACTTTAAAACAAAAGTTGAGAGCTTTTACAATATCTTAATGTAGCTGAAAACACAACTTTGTCAGGAAAGAATGTGAACAGAAAACTTTCAAGTTTTTAGTAAGCAAAAAATAAGTATTTAAAGTAGAGAATTGTGCCCACAGCATGCTTGCTACCTTATGAGGTTGTTTTCTGCTCTTGTCAAGTGTGGCTTTCAAAACATTTTTCCTTTGGGAATTTTTTGGAAGCAGCAATGATGCCTGAAAGATTGTCTTCTGTAGGTCATCTTTAAAAATTTTGGTGTGAAAAGATGAAATAAATAGAATTTCACTGTTTCGTTAGTTGTTACTTTCTTGTTCCTGAGCTGAGAAGATAAGTAGGAGAAAATAAGAAATAATATTAAAATTGATACCTCAAAACATATAACTTTAACATTGCTGTTCTTATTAAGGTACATATTAAGTATTCCTTTGTATTCATCCCATGGTGTAGAGATGGTGGATGGCCAGTGATTGAAACATGCTGCAACGTGTGTTGGTCAGAACCCACACCTGTGTTAAATTGGTTTCCTCAGTGAAATCAACAACTGATTTAATGTTTTCTTTGAAACACCTATCGTTTCAGTTTTCAGAGCAATTACTGTGAATATTGTAACTAAAGCAAAAATATTTCCCTGTAAGCCTGTTGTACTGAAAATGAGACTTATTAGGAGTTTTTAACTTATTGGAGAGCAAAGCAGAGCATGCAGTGCTTTGTTTGTGCTGGGAGTTCTCCGAGTGCAGTGAAAGGGAAAGGGGTGCAAAACTGTTTAGTGTCCATTGTGCAAAATGCAGACTTATTAACAGGTTTTCAAGCACAGAGAAGCCTTTTTTGAGTTAGAGTTGAATATGTGGGGGAAAAAATTGCTCAGTAAAAAAGGTTTTAGGGGGTAGAAATAAGGGGATATCTCTTAAAGTTAAATGTACCATCAGACTTGCTTGACTGTGCACGCTAGCCAGGTTAGGGTGGTAGGACACTGCAATCACAGAATAGTTACTCAACATTTTCATTTATGATCTCAGCTTGGGTAAGATGATTTAGTCTTCCATATTTCACTTCTGCCACTCAGTAAATCACCTTCTATTGTGCCAGTACTCTTTGCTAGTGGGGAGATCAAACACCTTAAGCTCCATCACGCAGGGGATGCTACCCGTCCTTTGAGATGAGGTCCAACACATTCCGGCTGCCTCAGCCTTTGTGCAGGTGCGGTAATGTGCAGTAATGCCAGAACGTCCAAAATATGAAGCTCTCCTTGACATAGTTGAGTTCTGCTGGTCTTCACCATGAAGTGGCAGGTATACTTTACCTCCTTACCCTTCATACTCTACCTCATAATAGTGTTAATTTACAGGATATACAGCCAGCAATTCAGTATTTAAAACCAGGAACGTTTTATTTATCTGACTAGCCGTTTCTAAGCAGAGAGAGTGCTATGCTCCACGGAATCCTCGTTATCTCGGACAACTAGCTCACTGTTGCACGAAAGGGCTTAAAATTAATCTGATTCAGAGACCTGTGTGCTGAAATAAAGTATTTGGTATGGTTATTGAAAGATGAATATAAACTTCCTGAGTGTTGAAAAACTTTAGTAGTAATTGCCACCCAAATTGCATGGTGGGGGACAAAAAGGGAGTAAGAAAGGAGAAATAACATCTTAGGGACCAAAGCTAGAGAGGTGAGCAAGACCACTTCATCAAACTTAAGCACCACCTCAGTAAAGAAGAGCAGTGGTATTGCACAGCAAAGGCCAGCAGTTCAAAGAGGTGTGCTTAAAAATACTGTGCGCTTTATCCTTTCTTTTTGGTCTTTTTGTTCACTTAGGTGTATGGTACCTGGGGGTTTTTGTATAAGCCAAATTTAAAAGGTCTGTTTCAAGATCCATAAACCTGATGATGTTGGATGCACACAATGAAAGCAAGTGTGTTACTCTGCATCACCATTACTTGTAGAACTATTTAAAGAACTATCTAAGTGTTTTGTTGCTGCTTTCCCTCTATTTACACCTCTTAGATTTTTGGTTTATGAGCAGCAAAAGCAAACTGTCACTATTTGCTGTAAATTGAAGCTTTTAATAACTAAGTCTGTTCTACAACATTTGTCAGCTTTAAATATTCTGTCAGTAGAAAATAAAAATAGCAGGGAATCTCAGCAACAGTGACACCAAAAATTTATCTGCTTATGCTCAAGAAGGTATAAAATACAGGCTTCAAGAATAAGCAATTGTAGTTTTTCCTTTTAAAAAAATCTGCATTTGCTGTGGCTAATGGTAAACTCTCTCTATATATCACCAGCAAAATAAATGACAGAGTATTTGTATGTAATGTAGTTATCTGCACAAAATACTATTAAACCCCTTAAACAGTAAGAGATTGCCAAATAGTAGGTAATGTTTGTCAAACTTCAGCATTAGGTGCATTGTTGGACACAAAGATAAAATTGTATAAATGCTCTGAAGAGTAGTTCTGCCCAATAACAGGCATGTTTTATCATCTTGTAAAACTTGACTGTCGTGCCAGGGTTGTTTGACGTTAAAAAAAAAAAAAAAAGACATTTAAAGTGCAAACTGTTTCAAATGGCATTATTTTATTTAACCTGAAAATATGATGGGTAAGTAAGTAAATATAAAAAATAAAATAAAAAGTTTACATATTCTGTCTGTGGAAAAAAATGTGTATTTTATTGCTCGTATTTTTTAGTGTTGCTGAGGGAGATAGTCTTTTGGTAATTATCTTGGGGTTCTTTATTTCAGGTTTTCTTTATCGCTCAGTAGTATTTCTCCTTCCTTAAGTTTAAAAAAAAGCCAAACCAATAAATGGCTAATTATTTATCAACTTTTCTTTAGTGTTTTTATTTGTTAGTGAAGCAAGTTCAGAGTAACAGTACAAGCTCTGGTGTACAAATGTTTTATACTGCAGTGGATCTCATGTTACAGAACAGGAATATTTCGGGACAGCCATGGCAGGATTTCTGTTTGTCCTTAACTGAAGTGTTTCGCTTGCAATGGGACTAGTTCAGCTCTACGATCAGAAGTGTGTTATATCCAGCCTAGAATGCTGTTTTCTACCTAATGCGATTTCCCTTTCAGACTCACTTTTCACTCATTTTGTTAAACTTCTAACAAGGTAGAGTTACAGTTTTATTCTTAGCAGGTATTCTGGCAAATACCTGGCTCCTGTAGTCATTCTGTTCAGTAGGGGGATGGCTAATGTTTTAATTGTGCTCCGTTTTTCTGGTGGTCAGAAAGCCAGTAGCTATCATTTTCCTCTCTGATAAACCATCTCGTTCAGTCCTCCTTTGAAATTGTGAGGCTTGTTTTGCCAAAAGGTGAAACCGATTAAAAACTGAAAAACACTTTCCTTTTTAGGAGAGGGTCTACAAAAATTTTATCTTGTCAGAAAGTATTACAAGATTGAATTCCTGTCCTCTGCAGATGTAATTTTTGTGTGACTGAGCCTTCAGTCTGCTGTCAGTGTCTTTCAGGGGTAATATGGTAATGTAAAGGCTGGGGGGAGACTTACCTAGAGAGGGATAAAATTATTCCTCTGGGAAATACTTTTTGTTTGTTTATTTCAGAGCAAAGGCTTGAGTCTGTTCCTGAGTGAAAGGGCAGCATGACCTAGAAGGGCCCAGCAGGGATGTCATGGCACATAAGGATTTGTTTAATTTAAAAGGGGGGGGAAAAAAAAAAAAAGAGGTCTTAATTATCTTTTTTTTTCTGTTGGATTTCATTGGACAGAAATTGTATTCTAGGTGAACAGTCATGATAAAAATAATGGTTTTGTCTCAGAAGTCATTGTGCTAATTGAAGCCCGTAAACCAATTTATCTTATTCCATAACTTTCAAAATATTTATTAGGTTAAGATTATGTGTACCTGCATCTAAAAGGAATTTGTGTGGTACACATCTGTAAAACTGTAACAAAATCTCTTCAGCCTGGTATCATATAGAAAAGAACAGTGAAAAATGAGTCCATTGAGTGACAACAAAAAATTTACAATTTTGGATCAGATTTATAGCAGAAATAGTTGAAGGGTTGCAGATTCAGAGCTTACAGGTTTTCAGTGGCTTTACCCATTTAGGAGGGAAGGCATTTAAATTAGTTAAGATAAATAAAATTGGAAAACTGTGTATGCAGTGGAGAAGTATAAGACAAGAAATACAAATATGCAGAAATAGACTTGAACTCTCCATCCTTGAAAGGAAATGATCAACCAGGATCTGTTACAGAGCTGTAAAATAATAAATGGCATCATATAGTTGAATAAGGAACTTTACTCAGTATTTCTCCTAACCCAAGAATTATGAGAAATAATGTGGGACAGGTGTAGAACAAACAGAAGGAAGGGGGGAGGTGGTTTGGTTTTTATCACATGTCATTCAGTTGTATGGATGGGTAGTGTAAACTTGTTCCAGAAGCAGTTAGACAAACTGGTGCAATAAAGTCCTGTTAAATAAGATACGCTAGGTGTGACCCCAGTTCAGGAATTCTCTAAAACTGATTGCTGGAAGAGAAGAGGATCTGCCACAGGAATTGAATGGTTGTGCTGGGTCAAAAAAGGCTCATCCAGCCCTGCAGTCCGTAGCACACAATGCTGCTAAAAGGATGCAACAAAAGAACATGTACAAAGAAATTTTTCATGTGACATCCTGTTCCTCTTGCTTCTAGAGTCATTAAGAAATACGTATATTAAGGCTGAATGCTTAGTGTGCGGCTTCTCAAACACTTACTGCTTAATTCCCTTGGCAGCAGCATGAACACATGCAGACCAGCGTGCCAGAGACAGTGCTGGTTGTTATACCTGAGCCTCCAAGTTCCCCATCCACCTGTGCGTCCCAGCCTCATTCTGCTGCTGTCTCAAGGCAAGACCACTCCTTTTCATATCCTCGTCACCATTATTCCCACAGAAAAGAAACTGAGGTGCATGGACCAGACAGGAACAAGCACATTGATTTGGATAATGGTGGGATGTTGCAACATTATCTGCAGTGCGGTTTATAAACAGTCTCTGTACTGACGCAGAAATCCACTGTGTATGTAAGAATGGTGATCTGTAACACATGCCATTACCTGACCCAGGCACTGCATCTGGCTACACCATTACTGCCCAGGAACGATTTTTGCCTTTGAGAAGAAGCTGCATTTCAGTTTCCTGGACATTGCTTGCGTGCAGCCAGGGTACTTGTGTTCCAGGTAAATCCGTAATATTCAGGTTGTTGGGAATAGATCCACCTAAAGCTCTATGGGCAGAAAAAGTGGTATTATTCCATGGTATAGAGAAGATGTGAGTTAGAAGAAGGTTGTGCAGAAGTCACCTGTGGGTGGAGGAGGGGGGGAGTGACACATACCAAAGGGGAGGTGCATTGAGACTTGGACCTGAGAATACCCGATGGCTTTTTCTCCTCTTGCCCATGCACCTTCATGTTATGTCAGCTGTCGGTTTGACGTAGTCCATATAAGACTATATTGCAGAGAGGGCCACGTACTTCAAGTGGCATTCAGCAGAAGAGGAGCTAGCAGTTGTAGTGTGCTGAGAGGTGTCCCAGAGAAGTAACATCTCTGGCACTTGCCACCCCCCCCAGGTTGTGATCTCCAGAAGAGCTGGTTCTCTGAAGAAGGTAGATACTGCTGATATAAGGAGAGCCCTGTTTTCCTCTGAGACGCAGCATCTTCTGGTACCTCTTGGGTTCTGGGGATATGGGATGGATACATGCGGTCTGACATGCCACTCGTGCAAGGTTGCTGACCCGTGGTGTACATAAAGTCACTGTGTAACTGCTGCATTGCCTGAGAGGCTATGATTAATTCAGGGCTAGTTGAGCCTTTTGGGCTGGAAGCTGTTTTTAAGACCTCAGCTGCTACAAGTGTGCTTCCCTGCCCTTTCTTCAGTGCTGAGGCTCAGAGCAAGGGTGAGACGCAAGGTCACACCACCTTCCAGTGTACCAGCTGCTCCCTGAGACCTGCTGGAACACACGCTCGTCTTCTGAGGCAAAGGTACTTTACTCCTCCAGTGAAAGTCAGCTGCCATTTACTGCATGGCTGGAGGATGCATGTGGGCAGCTCCTGCGGGAACAGCTCGTGAGCTGTAAATCCACAGCCCAGCGTCCTGGGGGTGTTCATCAAATCGTGCAGCTGTTGGAACTGTAGTCTGCACCTCAGATAACATAGAGGGCCTTCATCCATCTCGTTTTCACATATGTTCAGCATGCATGTGGTTTTTTAGGCAAGTTTTGAAACGCCTAGAACTTCAGAAATATTTTCCTTGTACACATAAAATCTCTCACCTCCGTTTTGACAGAGTTATAGAAGCTTCAAAGCAACTGTATTATGAAATGAAATAGTTTTCTTTTAACAACACCTAGTGGCTCCAGTTCTTATTTATGTTTTCTGGATTTGTAACTCCAACAACAGTATTTTTAAAAGTCAGATAAAGTGTTTTTATCTATTGGCTGTATTTTTTGATGCTTTGGGAGATATGTTTAGTTTTTATGTTGGAAGCTGCCAGGCTATTTTAGAACCCACTGAAAAACGTTGTCTGAGAAGAGGAGCAATCATAAAGCAAGGCTTTGGGAAATCACAGGTTTTCAAGCAGAGTTTCTAGTAAATATATTAGATCTGTAGTTAGATTTAAAGACAGCGCTTTTAAGGAGGATATGTTCTTGCAGAAATAGCATTTGTCGTTAAGTCTTTCCTCACGGGTAAGGACCCTTAGTTCGACGCACTGCAAGAATTTCTCAACGTTGTAAATAATAACACAGAAGCGTCACTGGGAGCAGGGCTTAATGTGGGACAAATGCTTCACTGGTGCTTCTGCTCCCAGAGCGCTCTCCCTTTGCTTGATATAACAGTCCTAGCTGATTGCTCTGATATTTTTAAGAAAGCTTTTTTGCCATCTTCTGTCCCCATGTCTTACACACTTCAAATTTTGAGCAAATATTTCTTCCTTTCAGTCCAATTGTATTGTAGGTGCTGCCGGTTTAAACGTTTTTCCTGTGTGAATTGGTTCGTTAACTCTGGTGAATCACTTCGGTGACAAATGCTTTTCAAAGTTGTCCCTCAGACCCACAGCACAGTGCTCTGGTGTGACAGGTAATTCTGGTGCCTTTAAAACAGGAACTCTCAATATAATGACATTTTTTTATTCACACTTAGGGTGATAGTGATCTTTTTTACTTTCTTGACAGTCTGTATGTAAAAGAATATGTATGTGTGTGTAATTTAATTGCTGGGTCTATTGTCCTTTTCACCTTGTTACTCTGTCCCAACCCTAAAAACAAAAAGGAAAAAGAAAACCCCACTTCTTAGAAACAATTTTGATTAATGCATTGCTTCAAAATTCTAGCATCAGGAAATAGAAGAAACACATTTTGGATAACTGGATTTTTCTGGAAGATCTGCTCTTAAAAGATGGCACGTTAAAAGTGGTTTTATATCTTTGCCTGGGTTAAGTGATATGGCAAATGCTTTTGATACAATATTTGTGTTTCATCTGAAGGCTGTAAATATTTTTTTCAGATCTGCCTCTGATATCCCTATGTCTAGCAGAAATTCTCCCTCTAACTGAAGCGTATCCATCATTCTTTAGGGTATCCATCACTGCACATCCCGATTCAATAAGAGATGATATCTTATTATCCTTCCAGTGAGTCACCGTATTTATGTATTTAACCGGTATTGTCCAAATGTATCATCTTTGATTCAGCATGTTGGGTACTGTGGGACTTACTCCCCGTATGCTGCATACCACAGGTTGCAGTTGTGTGATGCTGGGCCATCCCAGGGACTGTTCTTATCTGTGAGTGGTATCAATAGATAACAATTGAGTTTTTGTCAGTGCAGAGTTTATATATTCAGTTTTGTTAAAATGGGGAAGGCTTCAGTTTAGTTTATAATTCTGAAAAGTCTAATCTGATTTGGTAGGTAGGGGTTTTCACATAGTTTCTTTTTCACAGCCATCACAAAGGATGGCACGTATATATTTACCCATGTTTGATTATATAGTGTTCCGCTAAGTCTCAATAAATTCACCAATTCTACATGGATGTTTCAACTCTTGAGAATTAAAAGGCATAAGGCATATTCAGATTGAAACTTCAAGAAGTCTTAATTGTGGTGGAGTATGTGACAATGAGGTTTTCACATATAGAAATATGCTTTTGGAAAGGACGCTTCACATAGCTTTGTATGTCATTCAGTCATCCATTTTAACTGACTATGAATGATTAATTGAAAGTTGTTTTGTTTTCTGCTTGTTGTAATTATGGTAAGATACCTTGTGATCTTGTTACAATCCTCCTAAAAAGCCCCAAAACAAAATGCAGAAAGAATGCAGAACCTTCTGGTCTGTTTTAATGATGAAAAATACAATACAGATTTTGCAAGGTTAGAGGTCAGTAAAGGCATCTTTTCTTATTCATGCATTTTCGTAAAATAATTTTAGAAAATAATTGAGATAAGCTTGCAAATAAAGCAAAAGACACATGGGGAGCTGTGCTTCTGTGGCAGTACTGGTTGCTAGTAATGCAGTAAGGGGAGAAAGTTAATTACAGGATCATAACAGTCTACAGATGTTTAAAAGATTAATACACTAGTCAGAGTAGGGGTTTTTTTTTAGCTTGTTACAAGTGGGGTATGAACAGTTTTAGGCTGAATGCCAGGGAAGACCTCCTCATAGCAAGATGCAAGTGAATGAACTCTCTAGATCATACTTTCCCCTGAAGTAGTTAAAACACATCGTTAGCAATATTTGATAAGGGGGAAATCTTCCATTGCTCAGAGCATGGGTTGGGTTCTGTTTCTAGCTGCTCTGGTGCTTGAAGCACTTTTTTGGGGCTATCCAATTACAGCAAGCTGTTAACCTCTTCAGAGGAAAAAAACGAAACCCATGACCAGAGAGATGAATGAGATGGACCTAAGGGCAGGCAGCTCACAGAATAGGCTTTTGATTAAAAAAATTACCTCATTCATAAGTACTGATCGGGGAATTTCAGAGTAACAGATGAGATCCTGATACAGAAAAATTCTTGTGTTTCCTACTGGAGAAGAGTGTTTGTGCAGGCTGGAAGTGGCCTAAATAGTCAGCTTTTAGAAAATCCCCTTTGCAGAAGAGCAATGATTCACTGCATTTTTGAGGAGCAGTTGCTAGTTTCCCCAACAGGTGTTCCTGATGTTTATTATTACATGCTGGTAGCAGCCAAGCAAAAGAGAAAAATCATTCTCAAGGAAGAAAGGATGCTTATTTTCAAGCAGCAAAGGCATGATCCATATAATTTAGAAGCTTCATTTTTGTCCTTTGAAGTCCCTTCATGTAATGCCATCGACTTGCCAAATTAGAGGAGGTGAGAACTTAGGAAGTGATGAAAAGCATCTGAGATAAATTCCCTGAAAAAATTCCAAGAGAACATGATGGGCAGCCAGAGGACAGGAAGGGCGCTTCAGTGGAGTTACTGGGTGTTTTGGGGAGTGGGCTGTTCAAGCAGGCGGAAGAGAGGTGTTTTAAAGGCCAACAGTGCAGTAAGCAGATGCAGTGTGAAGGAGAACCTCTCTTCACATTCTTCAGTGCTCACAGGCTGCTTAAATCTAATAGATGTGTTGGTGCTCCAGCATACTTATTCATACTACGTAGATCCGGTCTCAAAGGGGTCTTTCCAGTGACAAATCCTCTGGCCCAGTATGGCCTTCTGTATCCCATTTTTTTCCAGTTTACAGTTGGTGAGTGAGCTCCTGTAGTCTGGGAATGTGTGGCTAATTAAAAAAGCTGCCTAGCTGCATCATCATATATTAGTGATATATCTAATACTCAAGGTCAGCCGTGTGCTCTGAGGTCAGAACTTGTATGATCATAGTGTCTTACAAGACAAAGTTGCTAATTCTTCCTGAACAGAGACTGGTAAAACTGAGTTCTCCACTAATTTTTTTTATTTTATTATCCAGGCCTCCTCATGCTTCCCTTTCCTCAAAGCTGGAAAGGGTTTTAAACTTTGCAAAACTAGTTTCTTCTGTTCTGGTGGGATTTCTTCAGATCCTATGAAGATAAAAATTAGTCATTCCCAGAGAAGAGTGAGCGCAGGTATGGGGAGGAGTTGTTACCTGTGTGTTACTGCACTTGCAGATCCCAGTGGTGGTCCTGGCCGTTCAGCTGCTGCTGTTTGCTGCGCTGCTTGGTGTGACGTGTCTGCTGTGTCACTCTTCTGATTCTGATTCCAGCTTGACAGGTTTCTTTGTACTATCATCCTGGCTTTCTACTTCTAGATAAAATTGCTTGCAAACATTCCTTCATCTGTCTGGCTGATTTCCGATAGGTGTGAGGCTGTGGTGTTCGTTGTCAAGATTTGGATAGGGGTTTTCAGGTTTAGCATTGCCCAAACTATGTGGTCCTCATCAGTGTTTGAGCTTCCTAAGAGGCAGTTTAAGATGGTGCTTTGTGAAATTAAAGAGTATTCTTGTCTGCCAAAGAAGTTGTCACTGTCAGAACAGAAAAAAGTGTTCCCTCACAGGGAAGTAAAAAGAATATAGGAACCATTATTAATACTCATACCTGTAAAATATCCATGGCTGCTTTTTTTTCCCCTCGTTCTTTTCTGCAGTGGAAAGGAGGGACCTTCAGGATTTTGTTTAATTTTGTCTGGTTTTGTTCATGTCTGTCCATTTGAATCTTGTATCCTGTTAATTAAATTTAAACCTCCTTGCAGTCATTTTGCTGGATTTTAATCTAATCTGTTGGTGTCTTTGCACACTATATGTGTTCCCAATGTGACGTGATTCTGTGGGTAACATTTCCAAATCATCTGCGGGCTTGTTTGTTTATCACTACAGCCAGTCCACCCATGGAATTCTTGAGTATAGTTTTGACTGTTGATATCAAAGGCTAGATCTTTTACTCTGGAATGTAAGAAAAGGGTAAAACGTAAAAATGTATGTAATGTAAAGTCACTGCCTCTTAAATTCTTAAAGTTCTGTAGAGGGAGCTTGTCCACTGATGTAAGAGGTCAAAGCTCCATCGTGCTGTTCCAGCTCATGCCTAGGAAGGATGAGCACCGTGGCATGTAAACTGAGCACACTTCAAACATTGCTTTTGTCTGGTCTTCAGAGAAAAGTCTGATCCTTAACATGCCAGAATGTAATCGAGCTGGATTTAACGAGTAAGAATAACAGTAAAGATAGAACAACATAAGGCTCAGCATTCTTGTGTGGCTGAAACTCATAGGTCTGCTTCTTCACTGCTTGCTTTTGTCTGTGCTACCTTGGCTGGAAATCGCTTCATCCCTTTCAGTACAGAGCTGTGGTTAAGGAATGACTCGTTCCTTTCTTGCACTGACATTGACCTCAGCAGAATTACTTCTTTTCTGTGTGCGAGTGAATGAGAGGAGAATCAAGCCTATAATCCTGAAAAGAAGAATTGCTTAAATTTGATCTCATGAATAAGTACTAAGTCCTAATTTCATACTATTTCTGGTGTTCAGATGGAGACAGCAATATATTGGGGATTAAATAATAGTTTTGAAGCAGGATTGAAAATTCAGCGTTTGCAGTTACTCCCTTATGACCTTAACTGAGTAACTGTCCCCACTGAGGGGACCCTGGCGAGGAGACCACCCCAGCTTTGTTCATTTCCTCTGGACTTTGGCTGCTCTTGCCATCCAGTGCTCTGGTTTTTGCTTTCTTTAAAAACAGACCAGAAGGATAAATTATTATTAAGAGATCGTGTGCACTGAATGGCAGCATATGTTCCTGTTGAGTTACTGTAAAGCTGCCTTGCTTTACGACTAAACTGATACATTTTAGGTGAAATCAGCATTTGTGCCCTAAAGCTTCTTGTTAGGTAGTAAGTCCATGG